>NC_068936.1:6541678-7141678 GCF_023091745.1 Budorcas taxicolor | reverse complement strand
TCTCAACAATGGAAAGTTTCACTTCTAGTCATGGGAAGTCTAGCATCAGTGTGCTGGAAGGGTTATGGTTCTGGTGTATATCCTCCTCTGCTTTGCAAACTGCTGAGTTCTTGCTCACTCTGTTATGGCGAACCCTCTGAGGTCTCCTTCATATGTGGAGAGATTCCTTTCCCAACAGTTCCTCCATGGTGGCAGAAGGATATCCCAGAGGGCCTGCTTCCCAATATTATAATCTTCTGGGGTTAGAGCATCAGTAAACAATTTTTAGGAAGATAAAAACAAACAAACAAGCATACAATGATCAGACCATGACAACTAATGAGCACAATTTCAGGGTAGATTAAATCTTTGGGTAAACCTGTATGTGTTTGAGAAAGTCCACAGTTAAGTTTTTCACATTGTCGTGTGTGAAGATTCTGGTATTTTTTGGCAAAGGGTTGAAGAAAGATATCTATAAAGACTAAATAACTAGGAAGTTTTGATTATCCATGAAGTCACCATCTCAAGGTTTTTCTCCAGCATACTAAAACTAATCCTCCATCTCAAATACGTGAAGTATATAATGGTTCAGGAACTCCTCAGATGAAGCACCACAAACCACGTTGGTGAACTTTCTCTTGGACTTATTTATGTAAACACTCAGTTTATCAGAACTTCCCTGATGGCTCAGACAGTAAAGCATCTGCCTACAATGCGGGAGACTTTGGTTCGATTCGTGGGTCGGGATGATCCCCTGGAGAAGGAAGTAGCAACCCACTCCAGTATTCTTGCCTGGAGAATCCCATGGATGGAGGAGCCTGCTGGGCTATAGTCCATGGGGTTGCAAAGAGTCGGACACGACTGAGTGACTTCACTACTTCTTTAGTTTATCATCTTGGGAATGAAAACTCTAGCAACGTGAAATGAAACCATCTGAGGGTGTACTCCTGCCTTTTTTAAATTATAGAAACCAGCTAAATGTGTATTCACTATAATTTCTCAGAAGAAATGTGTTTCAGAAATTACTTGATGAATGGTCTCTCACTACACATGAGTATACTTTCATTGATTAATGAACTAGCAGTGAACTTCATTTCATCTTACTACAGAGGATATATTCAAAGCACACTGTTAAAAAGCTAGGTTAGTATCTAACTTTGCACAAATGTATGCATACACAAAAAAACACCAGTGACAAAGATTAAGGCCAAAATACACTGCATTGAGAAGTGCAACACTTTCTCAATTTTTTAAGTGGATGTTCTTTTCTTTCCCTTATCTCAGCTAAGCAATAAATTTATGAAAGTCTTAGCTTATAGAATTTAGTTATGAAATTAGATTTTCACTTACACAACATAATTATATGATTCATCAAATTCAGCACTATTTGCTTACAACACATATGACTTTCGAGAATAAAATGACATACAATCTATTTTATCCGTAAAGGATCAGCTAGTTATATCCTTAGTGGCTGTTGTACTTGAGAAATATTTAAAATGTTAAGCAAAAACACTCTCAACAAACAGATCAAAACTTTCAATGTTAAGAAAGTGGGGATTACTTAGTATAGAATTTCTGCAACTTCTAATCACATGAATTGAAAATTATGACTCCAGTCTGTCTTCTGAAAGCTTTACTTTGGAAATGCCCTTCTTATGATAGTGGCAACACAAAATGATGAAAAAAATATATGTTAGCAAATGGTATAAAATTACACTTGGGCAACGTTTTTAAGAAAATAGCCTCTTTTATTAACCTCAAATGCACATTTCTGCTTTCCTTAAATTCTATCAAAAACCTCAAGAAAATATATAAATAATTGGAATATATAGAAAGACTCTGCAGACAGACGAGTTCCATACTACAGCTTATGATGATGAGACAATGTATTCAAAACACCTGTTAACTGGAGGCAAAACAGGAGAGGAATATTTTCTCTTATTTCTTTCTTCCCAGTGTTTTAAGCAGATATTGTGGTCTTTACCCCTAAGTTCCATTATATTGAAACAACCAAGTGTTAACATTTTCCACAAAATAATTCAGCTCCATAAGTTTTTAAAAGAAATATGATACTTTAAAACAGTGAAAACACACCGTTGTTTATTTAAGGCACTACTGCTTCTGCTAAGTCGCTTCAGTCGTTTCCAACTCTGTGTGACTCCATAGATGGCAGATCACAAGACTCCCGTATCATTGGGATTCTCCAAGCAAGAACCTGGAGTGGGTATTTGAGGCACAGTGTGCTTTAAATTACATTCATACTGAAGTGTTACTCTTCTTAACAGATGATGACCAAAATTCAAACTGTAGCACAATCCTCAGACCTCTGAGTTCAATTCAGATATGTAAGTGAAAAGAATATCATATCTACAGAAAAATTAATTCTTATAATAGTACATAATGGATCTTCTTTACACTACTTAGAAAATCAATCCTTTTGAACTAATGTGAAGGACACAACCCCGATTGTTTTCTTAATTCCTATCTGTTTTCACTGAATCACTATGATCGCCATGAGAACATGACATGCTATACAAGCTATTCTTGTATTAATGTTTTAAATTAACTTATTCATCTTGATGGGAGAATAAAATGGTAACCCACTTAAGTATTCTTGCCTGGTGAATCCCGTGATCAGAGAAGCCTGGAGGGCTGGTGTCCAGAGTTGCAAAGTCAGACACGAGTGAAGCGACTTAGAGTGCATGCATGCACTGGAGAAGGAAATGGCAACCCACTCCATTATTCTTGCCTGGTGAATCTCAGGCACAGAGGAGCCTGGTGAGCTGCCCTCTATGGGGTTGCACAGAGTCAGGCACGACTGAAGCGACTTAGAAGCAGCAGCAATCATTTTAATTGGAGTTTAGCAACTTATTTCCTTCTAAAGAGAGAAAGGTGGTACACAATCAAATATTTCTCACTCAATCTGATCACAGTAGTGGCACTCTAGTAAATCATTAGGATAAATGACTCTGGCAAAAACTGGGATTCTGATGTAAAACGTATAATCATAAACAAAATTTCCAAACTAACACAGACTCTTTTCATTACCATTGTCTTTAGTCTTTTCCCCAACTGAGCTGCTTAGTCACAGCTCTAGAAAGCTATTCTCTTTTCCTTCTAAGGACAGGCTTACATCTGTGGGGCTTGGTATTCAAGTGTTCCCTTTCGTTAGATTCCTTGCCTTCAACTCCAGCTCAGTGCTGACAACCTTCAGGTCTCAAATAACATACTATGCAACTGGTTCATTTTACATTCTTACCAAAGGAAATAGCTGTCAGTTGTACCTCCACAGTATTAGTTTAGCCACAAGGAGTCTCTGGCAAAACTAAACAATGTTAGAAAGAGGACAGCACTTCTAAGAAATCTGTTGTCAGCATTATAAACGACCTATAAACTAAAAAGTCATCACTAAATACACATTTCATTACTGGATTCTTTCTTTGTATATAATCATTTTATACTTTCTGATTTGCAACTGACTCACAAAACCTGGGGTCCGCTTTTTCAAATAAAACTGGCTTTTTTTTTTTTTTTTAAGTCAAGATTTAACTGATGTCTTCAGGATTTTCATTTTAAATTTGCATAATTCATAACTCCAAATACATAAAGGGTGATGGCAAATACTTCATAAATACATAAAATAAAAATGTATGTTATATTTTTAGAATCTCTGATAAATGATAGCAAAACTGGAACAGAAAAATTTTAAAAACATTTAATGATATTTTAACGTTTTTCTAATCTTTTTTTCATTTCATATTTCTCTTGTGATTTAGAATGCATTACAACATCAATAGAGTATTGGTCTTCCCTGGTGGCTCAGAGGGTAAAATGTCTGCCTTCAATGCAGACCCATGTTTCATTCCTGGGTTAGGAAGATCCCCTGAAGTAGGTAGGCAACCCATTCCAGTATTCCTGCCTAGAGAATCCAAAAGATGGAGAAGCCTGGGAGGCTACAGTCCACGGGGTCGTAAAGAGTCGGACACGACTGAATGACTTCACTTTCACTTTAATAGAGTATTATTATACGTTTAAAAATCTATAAAAATATGGTAAAACATTTTGGTAAAAATTTCACCATTAAAGATACATATTCAGCTGTTCTAATTCATGGAGCGAGTAATCTGAAACAATTTGGATTTTCGTTGTTATTTTTGTACATGCTGCCACAGGACACAGGTCATTTTTTTCCAACCAGGAATGAACTCGTGAACTCTGCAGTGAAAATTTCGAAACAATAGACCACCAGGATAGTGCCTTGGTTTTATTTCCTAAATGATTTGGAAATCCGTCGACGTATATGATGGACTGGTATGAACAGGACACATGTGACACACTGAGTAGGAAATTGTAAACTGTATAATCTTGGTGAATATGTGATTGCTCTTTTCAGATTAAAATTCACTTTCTTTGAGTGTCTGAAATTGGTCCTAATAAGAATGCTGATGACTGAAAGATCTTGAAAACCGTGTTGGAGGTCAGTGATCCAATTTAGACTTTCTAAAATCTTCTCCTGTAATTCTGAACTTCTGCCTTATTATTCAATCAAACACTCATTGATTCTTTTATACTTTTGGATTCTACTGTACATTTTTACTACAGAAGTACCAAAAGAATAAGAATAAGTCTAAGAGGGCCTACACGTATAAGCCATACTGTCATTCCAATTACTTGATATGCCTGTCTAATAAATCAAGAGATACAAATAAATAAATGTTTACTTAAATATATCCATAGCAGAAAAGTGAGGCATTTAAAACTCCTATCATCACTATTTCCTTACCAAGATAAACAACCATTTCCCACAAACTAAAAACCAAAAATTTGTTCTAGAGTGATACCGGGCAATTAATGTAACTTCTAAATCCATGAGCAACAAAACAGGTCTTCATTTTAAGAATGCTTTGGAGTACACTGAAATCCCAATGCTTCAGCAAGTTGGCTTCAATTTGCTTTTCTTCTTTTAATGTATCAGCCTTGGGAGATGATACATTTTAAAACTGCCTGCTAAACTTCTTGCCACCATCACTGTAGACTCCCTTGCTTAATAAGTGTCATTATGGAGTACCTAGTGTCTGGAGTACCTAGTGTCGGACCTAATTAATTTAAATAAGTAAATAAAGGATCCGAAGAAGTATAAAGTTTTAGAAAATTTAGAAACATTACCAAGCTGGCTTCTAAATATTAATGAATATTCAAATTCATGGATACATAATTTTCAATGTATCTTCAATTCAACGTTCACCCTTCTGAGACCAAAGACGGTGAAATTTCTGACTACTTTCATATATAAAACACTAAACACACACACACACATGGTTCAGCCTGGACTTAAATCTCAGTGTCTTCATTTTCACCTGCAAGGTCCTTAAACTGGATTTCATCATCAACCTCAGGATCAAAGGTATCTGTTTCATTAAGTTCACCTAAAAACAGTAAGAACATAGTCTTAGAGATATAAAACCAAGATGTTACTAGATTAATTGTCTATTTAAAGAAAAAAAAAATACTGGATTAATACTAAAACACTGAACACTGAACTGTACAAAAAAACTGCTTGTAATCAATCCTTGGTTCAACAGTTTTATTCCAAGAAACATCTTCCTAACTACAAACATATCACAGAGAATAAACTCACAATGAAATGGCTAAAAGAAGTTCACTGCCAAGTATTTATCTGATTCCCAATTATCTTAGTATTTCTTAAATGGCCTGTATCTCATCAGGATTTTCACTCTTACTTAAAAACTCATAAATTTATAATAAAATGCACTGTAATAGAATAACAAAAGTTATCATATTCAAAATGTGAGTTTAGTACACTTCCTCTTTTTGTTACTAGAAACTTATTTTAAATGTTCCAAGCTTACTAGAGAAAGAAAAGAACACTTTTGTCTCTAGGAAATAAAAAGGATTTAAAAACACTGTCCCCAAAGCTCCATGGCAGTATTCTAAATACTAAAAAAAAACCCTGAATATTCTTTTCCAAAAAAATCAATACCAGTACCATAAATTGTGTCTTCGATTAGCTGAAAACAGGTATAATTTCTTAAGAATTGTAAAGAGATATTCCTTTAACAATTATTATGCATAAGTTTAAGATTTCTGAGTTTTTAAATTCCCCACACAAAGAATATATATTAGGAAGAGAATCCATTACTAAGTTGTTAATATTCTGAAATATTTAGTAGATTAAAGTTTAATTTAAAGTGAATTTAAGCATCTATGCAAAATTACAGAAAAGAGAAGATTCTGAAACGACTTTGTCACCTAAATACTAACTAGTAAATACTGTGAGAAGACAGGGAAGTGAAATAACTTTGATATTAACTACCATATTCTGGAAGTTCTCCATAAGCCTTCAGACTTCTAGCTTCATCTGCATTGTACTTTAAAATTACATCAGCTTTGTTACCCTTGGAGAAAAACAAGGAAGGATCAAAACTGATTTTGCAAAGAATCATCAGTTGTCTCATAAGTTACTTTCAAATTAAACACCCTTAAGAAAAACCTCACTATTCTCTCACCTTCCATCTGTCATCTGCAAACACACACAGACACAGTCATCGTGATGAAGTTTGTGAGCATGACCAAATAAGGTATAGACTAGGAAAGTTATGTATACAATGCACTGAATAAAGGAAAGAAAAGAAAACACGTGGAGTGGCAATGTGGTCATTGTCCACACTCTAACACTGTAGTTGAAACTGAAAGTGGTATTTTTACCCAAGAGAAACCTTTCTATAACCCACAGTTCTTAGAGTATCTTACTGATTTGAATTATCTGTGATGCTTTAAAAAAGATACCATATTTTCCTTAATCCTGACAGGCCTGAATTGAAGTCTATGAGTTTATGATGCAAATATGCCTGAGAATTACTGGCTTTAGGGGAGTTCACTTTTATCCATTTTGAAGGAGCTGAGTCACTCACGGAGGAAAACATTTTGAATACGTACAATTAAGCTAGAAAAAACCTAAAGAAAGGCAACTGAAAATATCACAGTCATAAAACTGCAGTGTAATACAAACCCACACTTCTCAAACTGTAGCATGCACCAAAAACACATAAGTATTCTGTTAAAACACTGAGTGTAACTCAGTAGTGAAGAAATAAGCTAAAAATCTGCTCGTACAATTCCATGAAGTAGTGATGCTGCTATTACCTTTAGATTATGATTTGAGTAGCAAAGGTTTGTAATTATCCACAACAGATTAAAAATCAGAAGATCTACATGGGGCTATCACTTTACAGTCAGTATTTTAATCCCTTAAGGGATTAACATAAATGTGGTTACATTGCCCATCAAACAGAGAATTAAACTGGGAATTAATTATTATTTGATCCATTTGAAGGGTTATATGTAGTTAAACTAAAATAAATGGAATGGGAATGTACACTTTTATGGACAGATTATATGTTTTTAGTCATCAAATACAAAAAAAAATGGAAAGGTTATCAATGGATGTTCTAGATCACAAAACATAGAAATGAAAAAAAAAAAAAAACCCAGCAAATTATCAGGATATAAAATCAACATACTTAAACCTGCTATAATATTAATGCATCCATATTACCCAAAGTAGTGTACAGATTCCATGTAATTCCTAAAACAATTCAAGTAGCATTCCCCCCTCCCCTCACAGGCAAAGTTATATGTAACCTCAAACAATCCAAACTGCCAAAGCAATCTTGAGAAATAATAAAGCCAGAGGACACACACTTACTGCTTTTGAAACTCAACTGTTCAAACAATATGGCACTGCATTCCACCCATAATGCAGATCGTGGAACAAAACTGAGCACTCAGAAATAAAATTTTTCAAAACCGGTCAACCAATACCTATGAAGGGAACCAACATCACACTGTAGAAAATACCTCCTCTCCAATAGACAGGACTGGAAAAACAATACTTAACACAAAAGTAGACCCCCCCTTTCTTACACCAGAATCTACCTAAACTTACCCTGACATAGATCAGAGATTTAAACACAGAGCTGAAACCATAAAACTACTGCAAGAGAACACAGTGTAAAAATACCGCTGGTAGCTTGAAAGGGATTGCATTGAATCTGTAGATTGCTTTGGGTAGTTTACTCATTTTCACTATATTGATTCTTCTGATCCATGAACATGGTATATTTCTCCAGATTTTTTTCGTTAGTTTTTTGTTTGTTTGTTTGTTTTGTTTGTTTGTTTTACAGTTTTCTGTATATAGGTCTTCAGTTTCTTTAGGTAGATATATTCCCAAGTATTTGATTCTTTTCGTTGCAATGGTGAATGTGATTGTTTCCTTAATTTCTTTTTCTACTTTCTCATTATTAATGTAGAGGAATGCAAGGGATTTCTGTGTGTTAATTTTATATCCTGCAACTTTACTATATTCATTGATTAGCTCTAGTAATTTTCTGGTGGAGTCTTTAGGGTTTTCTATGTCATCTGCAAACAGTGAACGTTTTACTTCTTCTTTTCCAATTTTGATTCCTTTTATATCTTTTTCTGCTCTGATTGCTGTGGCCAAAACTTCCAGAACTATGTTGAATAGTAGCAGTGAAAGTGGGCACCCTTGTCTTGTTCCTGACTTTAGGGGAAATGCTTTTAATTTTTCACCATTGAGGATAATGTTTGCTGTGGGCTTGTCATATATAGCTTTTATTATGTTGAAATTCACATTCTAACACGACACACAAAAATAAACTCAAAATGGATTAAAGATATAAATGTAAGACCAGAAACTAGAAAACTCCTAGAGGAGAATATAGGCAAAACACTCTCTAACATAAATCACAGCCGGATCCTCTATGATCCACCTCCCAGAATACTGGAAATAAAATCAAAGATAAACAAGCTTCTGCACAACATAGGAAAATATAGGCAAGGTGAAAAGACAGCCTTCTAAATGGGAGAAAATAATAGCAAATGAAACAACTGACAAACAGCTAATCTCGAAAATATACAAGCAACTTAATCAGCTCAATTTCAGGAAAATGAATGACCCAAACAAAAACTGGGCCAAATACTAAATAGACATTCCTCCAAAGAAGACATATGCATGGCTAACAAACACATGAAAAGATGCTCAACATCACTCATTATTAGAGAAATGCAAATCAAGACCACAATGAGGTACCACTTCACACCAGTCAGAATGGCTGCAATCCAAAAGTCTTCAAGCAATAAATGCTGGAGAGGGTGTGGAGAAAAGGGAACCCTCTTACACTGTTGGTGGGAATGCAAACTAGTACAGCCACTATGGAAAACAGTGTGGAGATTCCTTAAAAACTTGCAAATAGAACTGCCTTATGACCCAGTAATCCCACGGCTGGGCATACACACGGAGGAAACCGGAATTGGAAGAGACACGTGTACCCCAGTGTTCACTGCAGCACTCTTTATAATAGCCAGGACATGGAAACAACCTAGATGTCCATCAGCAGATGAATGGATAAGAAAGCTGTTGTACATATACACAATAGAGTATTACTCAGCTATTAAAAAGAATACATTTGAATCAGTTCTAATGAGGTGGATGAAACTGGAGCCAATTATACAGAGTGAAATAAGCCAGAAAGAAAAACACCAATACAGAATACAAACACATATATATGGAATTTAGAAAGATGGTAATGATGACCCTGTATGTGACACAACAAAAGAGACACAGATGTGTAGAGTTGACTTTTGGACTCAGAGGGAGAGGGAAAGGGTGGGATGATTTTGGAGAATGGCATTAAAACATGTATACTATTATGTAAGAAACGAATCGCTAATGTATGTTCGATGCAGGATACAGGATGCATGGGGCTGATGCACGGGGATGATCCAGAGAGATGATATGGGGTGGGAGGTGAGAGGGGGGGTTCATGTTTGGGAACTCATGTACACTCGTGGTGGATTCATGTCAATGTACTATTCTCTTTAGAATGCACAATCCAACATGGACATCTGAAACTTCATTCCTAGAAACAGAGGCGGGAACAAGGAATGTATTGAAATGTACACTTATTTGTAAGTTAAAAGTGAATTAAATAGATTAGGGAAAAAAAAAAAAAGTGGAAGTGGTTTGTAATTTACTTAACACATTATGAAAAAGAATTCCTAGAGTTTCCCTGAATAGTTAGCAGCAAAACATTTGCTAGAGAAAGGCTGTGCCAGTTGGTTTGGAGAATCTAGAGAGCACTGAACTCAAAGGCAAAGAAGTGTGACCAAATATAGCAAAGGTTAAGTAAGCCTTGAGAGCTAAAATGAAGTGCCAGGAATGAATAATGAAGAGAGATTTGTTGTGGAATGTGAAAAGTGGTGCTATTCTGAAAGAGGTATTCTCAGTCCTCGCAGTTACAGTTTTCCAGGAGGCATTACAAGGACATTAAACATGACACAAGCAGAACTCAGGACTGTAAAAAGTAAAATTCAAGGAATGACTGTTCCAGTGCCCTCCTTCAGTAAGCTTAGAAGTACCATTTTGGAAGTTTCAAGTGCAGTTATTGTCAAATCTGATTATTTGTGAACTGTCTGCATCAAAATAAAGATAAATAGAAATACATAGTGCCAGCATCTATTTTATGAGAAAAGAAGGCTGAATACATTGGGATATGCGTGCCTTTTAAAAAAATGTTTAAGGTTTGTGACAGGTAGAGGAAAGTAAACCAGCAGACATGAACCTAAACATGCAACATGGATTTACCCTTTCCTGCTAGCTCAGATGGTAAAGTGCCTGCCTAAAATGCGAGAGACCTGGGTTCCATCCCTTGGTCAGAAAGATTCCCTGGAGAAGGAAATGGCAACCCACACCAGTATTCTTGCCTAGAAAATCCCATGGGCCGAGGAGCTGGTAGGCTGCAGTCCATGGGGTCGCGCAGAGTCAGACACGACTGAGAAACTGCACTTCACTTCACTTCACCTCACTTGCAAAGAAGTAGTAAACTGTCACAAAGTAAACTAAAGACAAGTTCACCAGTAGTGAAGTGTCCACAAAGTAAAGTATGGACAAATATTTAACAGCCCCAAAAGAAAGAATCAGTGT
Source organism: Budorcas taxicolor (assembly GCF_023091745.1). NCBI lineage: Eukaryota > Metazoa > Chordata > Mammalia > Artiodactyla > Bovidae > Budorcas > Budorcas taxicolor. The sequence continues at coordinate 7,130,673 of NC_068936.1, read as the reverse complement.
GTCACAAAAAACAGCTAAGGGAGAGTCCAGGGAAGGGATGAAGGCCACAGGGGCAAAGCCTCGGCTGACCAAAAGTAGGCCTCTGCCAGTTTACTAGCGCACCTGCAGTTAAACTGGCATGAATCCAAAACTAATAGTATTTTACCCTCGGTGTAAAATTGACAAAAAGGGAGAGGAAATTATATTGTTATGGGAACAGAGCGGGAGGAAGCAGCTTCTTGCTCCTTTATGGACTGTGCAGTCCCACTCAAAGACATCAGCCAACCACAAGAAGGAGGAACTACCACTGACCACTGACGGCAGCTGAGTGAGTAATCGGTGGTTCCGGAAACTGAGTCATTATCGTTATTCTTGGGCATAGCTGTAGCGGCAGGCTCACTGTTTCCAAGCAGCTTCCTGTGCTGCTTCCGCTGCCAGGTAATCCTCCCAGGCTTCCAAGGAACTAAGTTACACTCTCTGAATTGAGAACTCGGGAGACATTGTCATGCAGCCATGCTTAGCAGCAGCAAAACGGCAACCTGGATGGTTTCACAGGGTTAATTCACTTTCCTCGCGCATGACGCTACCGGCCTATCCCCCAAGCACAGTCTCTTCTGCCATACGGAGCACGTGTAGTCCAAACCAACTGACTTCCTGGAACTCAACAACGTGAGGGACACTGTGTCAGATTCCCATAAAGAGTGAAAGATTTTTGGAGAACACCGCGTTGACCATGGTAAACTTCTGAGTGTGTTTTATCTAGAATGAACTAAAGAAGGACTTGAAACTCATCACAGAACTGAAACAGTAATTGTGATAAGCTACTAACCATATCTTATTTGGAGAGGATAAAGAAGTACATGAGGCATGCCACAGTACTGGAATACTGCATAATGGTAAACGACAGGGAGTGTTTGATTAAATGAGACAAAGGGACACTTCAACCTGTATTAGAACAGCATCAATGAATGATGATAATTTACAGGGTGTGTTTTACCTGGAGGGAATGGAGGAGGCTTAAACCATGTCACAATACAGAAAAAAATGGATGGTGATAGCTATCACATTAATTTCTTCTGGAGTGGATTAAAAAACACTTGAATCATATCTAAACTTAAACACTGAATGGGGATATAATATTGTGTGCATTTAATACCAATAGGAAATAGAGGGGACCATAGAATAGGAAAGACTAGAAATCTTGCCAAGAACCTTAGAGACACCAAGGGAATATTTTATGCAAACATGGGCACAATCAAGGACAGAAGTGGTATGAAGCTAGCAGAAGCAGAGGATGCGATGAAGTGTTGGCAAGTGTATAAGAGAGGAGTGGTACCAAAGAAAGGTCTTAATCACCTGCTGCTGCTGCTGCTGCTGCTGCTGCTGCTGCTGCTGCTGCCATGTCGCTTCTCTCGTGTCCAGCTCTTAGCGACCTCATGGACAGCACACTACCAGGCTCCTCTGTCCATGGGATTTTCCAGGCAAGAATATTGGAGTGGGGTGCCATCGCCTTATTCACTTAATCACCTATATAACCATAATGGTGTGATCACTCACATAGAGAAGACAACCTGGGGTGTGAAGTCAAGTGGATCTTAGGAAGAATTACCATAAACAATGTTAGCGAGATGATTGAACTGAAGCTCAGCTATTTCGAAATGTAAAAGATAATGCTGTTAAAATGCTGCACTCAATGTGCCAGGAAATTTGGAAAACTCATCAATGACCACAGGACAGGAAATGGTCAGATTCACTCTGATCCCAAATAGGGGCATTGTGAGGGAATGCTCAAACTACTGCACAGTCGTTCTCATTTCATATGCTGGCAAGGTGATGCTCAAAATGCCTCCATCTAGGTTTCCACAATATGTGAACTGAGAACTTTCAAATGTACAAATTGGATTACGAAAGGCAGAGGAACCAGAGATCAAATTGCCAGTATTCATTGGATCATAGAAAAAGCAGGGAATTCCAGAAAATGATCTACTTCTGCTTCATTCACTATGCTAAAGCCTTTGACTATGTGGGTCAGAGAAACTGGAAAATTCTTAAAGAGATGGGTATACTAGACCACATTACCTGGCTCCTAAAAAACCTGTATGCAGGTCACGAGGTAACAGAATCAGACAGGAACAATGGAGTTGTTCAGAATTGGTAAAGGAGTATGTCAAAGCTGTCTTGTTGTCATACCATTTATTTAACTTACATGCATAGTATATAATGGAAAATGTCAGACTGGATGAAACACAGACTGGAATCAAAATTGCTGGGAGAAATATAAATAAACTCAGACAGGCAGATGACAGAAAGCAGACGAGGAGTTAGAGCTTCTTGCTGATATGAAAGTGGAGATTTAAAAAGCTGACATAAACCTCGACATTCAATAAATTAAGTTCATGTCATCCAGTCCCATCTCTTGATGGCAAATAAATCAGGATACAATAGAAACTGTGAAAGATTTTTATTTTCATGTGTTCCAAAATCACTGTGCATGGTGACTGCAAACATGAATTTAAAAGACACTTGTTTCTTGCAGGAAAATCTATGACAAACCTAGACAGCATATGAAACCAGACATCCCTTTGCTGGCAAAAGTCTAGGTATGGTTTTTCCAATAGTCATGCATGGATGTGGGATCTGAACTATAAAGACGGTTGAATGCCAAATAATCGATGTTTTAGAAATGTAGCTCTGGAGAAGACTCTTGAGTCCTTGAACTGCAGAGAGATAAAACCAGTCAGTCCTAAAGGAAATCAACACTGACTACTCATTGGAAGGACTGATGCTGAAATTGCAATACTTCCACCTGATGAAAAGAGCCAAATCATTAGAAAAGACCCTAATACTGGGTAAGATTGTAAGCAGGTGGGGATGGGTGTGACAGTGAATAAAATGGTTGACTGTAGACATAACTGTCTCAACGGGCACGAATTTGAGCAAATTCCAGGAGATAGTGAAGGACAGAGAAGCCTGGTGTGCTGTAGTTCATGGAGTTTCAAAGAGCAGGACATGACTGTGTAACTGAAAAACATCAATCAGGTAAATAAAGAAGCATCTGAAGTGTGTCACACCACTTAAACACTGGATGTTGATAACCTACTGTATGTATTTGAAACAGGATACTTGAGGAAGCACTTGTGCATTAATCAGCACTGAAAGAACAGATGTGTGCATTAACCCAGAGTAGTTAAGGAAGCACTATAGTATGTCACAGCACTGATAGAATGAATGGTGATAAAACACTTGTTGAGTTTCACCTCGGGGGTCAAACAAACACCTATTATATGCCACAAGTTAACAGCCCTGAAACCTTGGCTAATGATAAAATGCTGGGAATGTTCGACTAATGTGGACTATTAAGCACTTGAAGCATATCACTATACTGAATATTGGATGATGATACAGTAATGAGTATGTTTTACAGGAGAAAATGAAGCACATGAAGCATATTACAGCACTGAAGCACTGAAGGGTGGTAAACTCCAAGGAGTGATGTCCCAGGACTGACAAAGAAGCATATGCAGCGATTCACAGTACTGAAATATAGATGTTGATAAACTATTGGGTATTTGACACCAGGTGGGCAAAGAAGCATTCAGAGCATGTCCTCTGTCAAGGCACTGAGCACTGCATGGTGATAAACTACAGAGTGTGTTTTTCCAGAGAGTGGATGAATAGGCACTTGAATCACGTCATAGCACTGAAACACTGACTTTAGCAAAGTCCTGGATGTATTTTTCCAGTCTGGATGATGCAGCAGTTTGTGTCACAGCTTGGAAGTGCTGGATGGTGATAAACTCCTGGTGTGTTTGATAAAGATGCACTTGAACTTGTGACAGCAGTGAAAAGCAGCAAGTGATAGGCTGGTGAGTCTATTTTGCGTGGGGTGGAGAAAGATGTGGCTGAATCTCCTCTCTAAAGTGTGGATACTGATAAGCTACTTAGTATGTTTGACCTGGGGTGGATGAAGAAACACGGAAAGCATGTCACAGCAGTGAAACACTGGATGGAGATACACAATCGGATGTGTTTGACCCAGGGTGCATGAAGAATAACTCGAGGTGTCACTGCATTAAAATAGTATATGATGATAATCTATTGGATACTTTCAATGAGTAATCAATGAAGAAGTACATGAAATGGCACTACATTATGATAAACACCTGCTAGTATTTGACCAGTGTGGATGAAGAAGTTCTTGAAGCATGTCCAATCTTTGCAACCCTGGATGCTGATATGTTCCCATGAAACAATGTGTCTTTTTGATATGAGGTGTAAAAGCAGGCACTTACAGCATGTCACAGGGCCTCTCCTGGTGGTCCAGCGGTTAAGCATCCACCTTGTAGTGTAGGGGATGAAGGTTCAATCCCTGATTGGGAAACTTACATCCCATATGCTACAGAGTAACTAACCCTGCATAGCTGCAAATACTGAAGTTCTCACACTCCAGAGACTTCATGCCATGGTTAGAGTTGGCTTGTCTCAAGGACTATCTTACGTGACACAACTAAGACCCAACACAGCCAACTACATAAATGTAGAAGAATCACGTCACAGGTGAAACACTGGTGACAAACTGCTGAGTGTGCTTTACCTGGAGGAAATGAAGAAACGGTTGAATCATCTCTCTGCACTGAAACATGGGATAGTGATAAGCTACTGGGAACGTTTGACATGGGGTGCATGAAGAAGACTTGTGGGATATTCCACAGTTAAAACATTGGATGATGATAATCTACTGAGTGTGTTAGACCTGGAGTGGAGAGAAGCATGTCACAAAATGAAACACTAAGGGTGGTAAACTACTGTTGTGTTTAATTAGGGGAGGATGAAGAAACACTTAACCTGTCACAGCACTGAATACTATTTATGTTTGTCCTGGAGTGGGTTGAACAAGCAATCAAAACAGGTTACAGGACTGAAATAAACACTGGATGGTGATAAATGACACAGAGTGATGACCAGAGATGAAGAAGCAATGGAAACATGTCATGACAGTGAAACACTAGCTGATGATAAACAGTATTAGTAGTGGCAAGATGCCTGCTCCAGAGTTCAGGTCCAAGACGCAGCATGTTTGCACTAGAATGCGGGCTTAATAAGTTTGTGATGCCTCCCCTAAAGTGCAAATTCAGCAGTTACCACAGCCTACCCTGGATCGTGATGTCAGAAGGGGTAAAATGAGAGCTGGAGGCTGCAAGCTCAGAATGTGCATGATGTGTACTAGAATGCGGGCTCCTAGGTGGCTGATGCATGCATTAGATTGCAATTTCAGAAGTTGTGACATGGGTATCCTATATCACCCATGTTATAAAACCTCACACTGGTCTTCTATTTTTTACATATCGTACCGTACACATTTAAATGCGCTTTTCTCAAGTCATCCCACCTTCACCTTCTCCCACCGAGTCAAAGGTCTGTTCCTTAGATCTTTGTCTCTTCTCCTGGCCCGTGTATAGCCCATCTTTCTAAATTCCACATATATGAGTTAATATACAGCTTTATCTTTCTCTTTCTTAGTGCCTTCACTCTGGGTAATAGGTTTCATGCTCTTCCAACTCATTAGAACTGACTCAAATGCATGACTTCTTATAACTGAGTAATATTTCTTATGTATATGTAGCAAAACTTCCTTAACCGTTCATCTGCTGATGGACCTCCTGGTCACTTTCACATCCTAGGTATTGTAAACAGTGCTTCAATAAACATTGGAGTACTGCGTTTCTTTAAATTCTAGTCTCCTTGAAGTACATGCCTAAGATTGGGATCGCTGGGTCATATGGCATTTCTCTTTCTAACTTTCTAAGGAGTCTCCATAATGGTTGTACCAGTTTGCATTCCCATCAACAGTGTAAAAAGGTTCCCTTTCTCCACACCCTCTCCAGCAATTATATTGTAGACATTTTAATGATGCCCAATCTGACCAGTGTGAAATGATACCACAATATGGTTTTGATTTGCATTTCTCTTATAATGAGTGATGCTGAGCAATGTTTCTGTGTCTCTTAGTAATCTGTATATCTTCTTTGCAGAGGGCTTTTACCTATGTTTTGATTGCTGGTTTGTTTTACTAAGTAGTATTTGTAGCTGAATATTGAGATACATGAGCAGCTTGCATATTTTGGAGATTAATTTTTTTGTTAGTTTTTCAGTTGCTATTCAGTTCAGTTCAGTTCAGTTGCTCAGCCGTGTCCGACCCTTTGCGACGCCATGAATTGCAGCACGCCAGGCCTCCCTGTCCATCACCAACTCCCAGAGTTCACTCAGAGTTGCTATTATTTTCTCCCAATTCTGAAGCTACATATTCACCTTAATTATAGTTTCCTTCATTGTACAAAAACTATAGAGTTTAATTAGGTTCCTTTTTAAAAATTTATTTTTATTTCCTTTAGGCAATGGGCCATAGAGGATCTTGCTGTGATTTAATTTGTGGTGGTTATACCTATGTTTTACTCTAAGGGTTTTATATTTTCTGGTCTTACATTTGCATCTGTAATCCATTTTGAGCTTATTTTAGAACATGATGGTAGATAGTGTTCTAGCTTCTACACATAGCTGTCCAGTTTTCCCAGTAACACTTTTTGAAGAAAATGTCTTTTTCTGTTGCACATTTTTGCCTCCATTGTCAAAGATAATGGGTGCATGAATCTATCTTTGGGCTTTATATTTTGTTCCATTGGTATATATTTCTATGTTTGTGCAAGTTTCATACTTCCTTGATATCTTTGTAGTGTAGTCTGAAGTCAGAAAATTTGACTGCTCTAGTTCCATTCTTTCTCAAAACCGCTTTGGCTCTTTGAGGTCTTACGTGTTTCCATGCAATTCGTAAAGTAATTTGTTCTAGTTTTATGAAAAAATATTGTTGGTAGTTTGAGAGGTATTGTATTGAATCTATTGATTGTTTTGGGTGGTATATTCATTTTAACTCTATCAGTTAGTCCAATCCAAGAACATGATATGTTTCACCATCTATATATGTTTTGATTTCTTTCTTCAGTGCTTTCTTTTATCCTTCTGGGAAAGTGAAATTTGCTCAGTCACATTTGACTCTTTGCAATCCCATGGACTATACAGTGTATGGAATTTGGAGTTCTCCAGGCCGGAATACTGGAATGGGTAGCCGTTCCCTTCTCCAGAGGATCTTCCCAACCCAGTGATCAAACTCAGGTCTCACACATTGCAGGAGTATTCTTCACCAGCTGGGGCCACAAGGGAAGCCAAGAACACTATATTCGGTAGCCTATCCCTTCTTCAGGGGGTCTTCCTGACCCAGGAATCACGCAGGAGTCTCCTGCATTGCAGGCAGCTTCTTTAACAATTGAGCTATCAGGGAAGCCCTTTGTCTCTTTATGCAAATTTATTTCCAGTTATTTTATTCCTTTCATTGCAATGCTGAACAGGATTGTTCCTTCATTTCTCTTTCTCTTCTATTTTTCATTGTGAGTGTGTAGGACTATAAGGGTTTCTGTGTATTAATTTTATACCCTGCACATTACTGTATTCATTGATTAACTCCAGTAATTTTCTGGTGGCATCTCTTGGGTTTTCTGTGTAAAGGGTAATATCATGTGCAAATAGACAGTTATATCTCTTCTTTTCAAATAAGGTTTCTTTTTATATCCTTTTCTTCTTTGAAAACTGTGGCTAGAATTCCCAGAACTAGTAGTGATGAGTGTAGGCACATTGTCTTAATGCTGATTTTAAAGGAAATTTTTTCAGCTTTTCATTATTGACAATACTGTTTGCAATGGTTTTGTCATATTTGGCTTTCATTATGTTGAGGTATGTTCCACCTATGACTACTTTGGCAGAGGTTTGTTTGTTTGTTTGTTTTTCATAAAAACTCTGAATTTTGTTGAACTCAAATTTGAATTTTGTGTTGTTTAGCCTCCAAATTATTTGTGTGTCCTCTAGTTGTTGCTGTTGTTTTTCCAGTAGTTGATATCTAACAACATTGTGATCAGAAAATATGCTTGAAAATATTACAATTTCTTGAAGTTTATCAAGGTTAGAAGTGATCTAACCTTGGATGTGATCTGACCTAAGACAGTGTTCCATTTGCACTTGAGAAAAAGGAGGAAAAAAGGAGGAACAGGTGAAATCTGTTCTTTAGTGGTGGGATGACCTGTAGATATCAATTAGCTCAAACTGGTCTAACGTATCTTCTAAAACTTGAGTTTGCCTTATTTTATTTTCTGTCTTGATGATCTGTTCATGTTATGAGTGAAGTAGTAAAATTGCCCAATACTCTTGGTTAGTGTCTATTTCTGCTCTAATAGTTATTGGCATTTGCCTCTTGTATTGAAGTGCTCCTACATTGGGTGCATATAGCTTCTTCTTGGATTGATATCTTGATTCTTATGTAATGTAACCTTCTTTGTCTCCTATAGTGGTCTTTAATTAAAGTCCATTTATCTGATATAAGTATTGCTCCTCCCATTTTGCTCTCCATTTTCATAAAACAGCTTTTTCCTGGCCATCACTTTCAGGCTGTATGTGTCCTTAGTTATGAGGTGGTTTTCTTGCAGACAGTATATTCTTGTATGCATTCAGACAGTCTTTGTCTTTTTATTGGAGCATTTAGCCCATTTCTGTTTAAGGTAGTTGTTAAGTATGATCTTGTTACCATTTACTATATATTTTGTGGCTTTGTTTTTATAAGGCTTTTCTGTTTCCTATCTAGAGAAGATCCTTCAGCATTTCCTGAAGTGCTGGTTTGGTGGTTCTGAATACTAATTGCTTTTGTTTGTCTGCAAAGCTTTTGTTTTCTCTTTTGAATTAGAATACTATCCTTGTTGGATAGAGTAATCTTGGCTTTAGGTTTTTGCCTTTCATCACTTTAAGTACATCCTGCCATTCCCTTCTAAGCTGAAGAGTTTCTATTGTAAGATCAGCTGTTATCCTTATGGGGATTCCCTTCTATGTTATTTGTTGTTATTCCTTTGTTCCCTTGAATATTTGTTCATTGCACATATTTATTTGTTTGTTTGTTTGTTTTTATTTTGATTAATGCGTGTTTTGACATGCTTTGTCTTGGTTTTATCCCTATGGGACACACTGAGATTTTTCCTCTTAGGTGTCTATTCTTTTTTTCCATTTCAGGGAAGTTTTTAATTATTTCCTCCTCAACAATTTTCTCATGCCCTTACCTTTTGTCTTCTTTCTCTGAGAAACCTATGCTTTAAATATTGGGGCATTTAACATTGTCCCATAGGTCTCTGAGATTGTCTTCATTTCTCTCTCTCTCTCTCTATTTTTTTTTTTTTTTTCCGTTCTGCTTCATTTATTTCCAACATTCTATCTTCCAGCTCAGTCTTTCTTCTGCCTCAGTTACTCTACTGTTCCTGTTGTCCAGAGTGATTTCTATCAATTATTTCATTGTTCATTATTGATTGAGTACTCATTATTTCTTCTAGGTCCATTTAAAACACCCCTTTCATCTTCTCAATCCATGTCTAAAGTCTATTTATCTGTAGATCCATTTGTTTCCAAAACTTTGACTATTATTATGCTGAACTATTTTTCCTGTAGACTTCCTACCTCCTCCTCTTTCATTGGTGTGTTGATTTTTATTGTGTTCCTTCATCTGCTCGATATGTCTCTGCCTTTTCATGTTGTTTAGATGGCTGTCTTTGAGGTCTATTTTCTTCAAACTGCAGGGTCATCATTGCTATTAATTGGGTAGTCTCCTCCAAGTGAATGTGGTGGGACCAGTGGCTTGTGACAGTTTTCTAGTTGAGAGGACTTGTTGTTGTTATAGAAGATGGCTGTTGATCTCATGTGTTCTGAGAGTCAGTGTAGTGTCCATTATAGAATTGAGGGGCTCTATTATGGTTTTGATTCCAGTTGAGCTATTTCAAATCCTCATAGATGATGCTGTGAAAGTGATGTACTCAATATGACGGGATATTTGAAAATCTCAGCTGTGGCTCAGTTGGAAATGGTCAGTTTTCATTCCAATCTCAAAAAAGGCAATGCCAAAGAATGCTCAAACTACCATGCAATTGCACTCATCTCACATGCTAACAAAGACATGCTCAAAATTCTCCAAGCCAGGCTTCAGTAATATGTGAACCATGAACTTCCAGATATTCAAGCTTGTTTTAGAAAATACAGAGGAACCAAAGATCAAATTCCCAACATCTGTTGGATCTTCAAAAAAAGCAAGTAAGTTTCAGAAAAACATCTTGTTCTGCTTTACTGAGTATGTCAAAGCCTTTGACTGTATGGATCAAAATAAACTGTGGAAAATTCTGAAAGTGATGGCAATACCACACCACCGGACTTGCCTCTTGAGAAGCCTGTATGCAGTTCAGGAAGCAACAGGTAGACCTGGACATTGAATAACAGACTGGTTCCAAATAGGAAAAGGAGTACCTCAAGGGTATATATTGTCACCCTGCGTATTTAACTTCTATGCAGAGAAATGTTTGGCTGGAAGAAACACAAACTGGAATCAAGACTGCCAGGAGAATTGTCAAAAACTTCAGACATGTAGATGACACCACCCTTATGGCAGAAAGTGAAGAGGAACTGAAGAGTCTCTTGATGAAAGTGAAAGAGGAGAGTGAAGAAAGAGGTTTAACGCTCTACATTAGGAAAGCTGAGATGGCATCCTGTCCCATCACTTCATGGCAAATACATGGGAAAACAGTGGAAATGGTGGCAGACATTTTTCGGAGGGCTCCAAAATCACTGAAGATAGTGACAACAGCCATGAAATTAAAAGATGCTTACTCCTCCTAGACAGCATAAAACAAGACCAGAGGCTGACTGTGGCTCAGATCATGAAATCTGTATTGCCAAATTCAGACTTAAATTGAAGAATGTAGGAAAAACCACTAGACCATTTAGGAATGACCTATATCAATTCCCTGATGATTATACAGTGTAAGTGAGAAATAAATTTTAGGGACTAGATCTGATAGAATGCCTGATGAACTATGGACGGAGGTTCATGACATTGTACAGGAGACAGGGATCAAGACCATCCCCAAGAAAAAAGAAACGCAAAAAGGCAAAAATGACTGCCTGAAGAGGCCTTACAATTAGCTGTGATATGAAGAGAAATGAAAGGCAAAAGAAAGAAGGAAAGATATACTCATTTGAACACAGAGTTCCAAAGAATAGCAAGGAGAGATAAGAAAGCCTTCCTCAGTGATCAGTGCAAAGAAATAAAGCAAAGCAATAGAATGGGGAAGACTAGAGATTTCTTCAAGAAAATGTGAGATACCAAGGGGGCATTTCATGCAAAGATGGGCGCAATAAATGACAGAAGTGGTATGGACCTAACAGAAGCAGTAGATATTAAGAAGAGGTGACAAAGAATACACAGAAGAACTGTACATAAAAGATCTTCACAATCCAAATAATCATGATGATGTGATCACTCACCTAAATCCAGATATCTTGGAATGTGAAGTCAAGTGGGCCTTAAGAAGCATCACTATGAACAAACTTAGTGGAAGTGAAAGAACTCCAGTTGAGCTATTTCAAATCCTATAAGATTATGCTATGAAAGTGCTTCACTTTTTGTGCTTTCCTATTTGTCAGCAAATTAAAAAAAAAAAAAAAAAAATTAAAAAACTCAGCAGTGGCTCAGGACTGGAAAAGGTCAGTTTTCATCTAATCTGAAACAAAGGCAATGCCAAAGAATGCTCAAACTACCGCACAATTGCACTCATTTCATACGCTAGTAGAGTAATGCACAAAAATATCCAAGCCATGCTTCAGTAATATATAAACCATAAACTTCCAGATGTTTAAGCCGCTTTTGGAAAAGCCAGAGGAACCAGAGATCAAATGGCCAACATCCGCTGCATCATCAATAAAGCAAGAGAGTTCCAGAAAAAGATCTACTTCTGCTTTATTGACTATTCCAAAGACTTTGACTGTGTGCATTACAAAGAATGCTGGGAAATTCTGAAAGAGATGGCAATATCAGAGCAGCTGACCTGCCTCTTCAGAGGCCTCTACGCAGGTCAGAAAACAGCAGTTTGAATGGGATATGAACAACTGCTTCCACACAGGAAAAGGAGTATGTCAAGGCTGTATATTTTCACTCTGCTTATTTAACTTCTATGCAGAGTACATCGTGAGAAACGCTGTGCTGGATGAAGCACAAGCTGGAATCAAGTTTGCCAGGAGAAATAACCTCAGATATGCAGATGATACCACCCTTATGGCAGAAAGGGTAGAAGAGCTAAAGAGCCATTAAATGAAATTGAAAGAGGAGAGTGAAAATGTTGGCTTAAAGTTCAACATTCTGAAAACTAAGATCATGGCATCTGATCCTATCACTTTCTGCCAAATAGATGAGCAATCACTATTTGACTGTCTTTTGAGGGGCTCCAGAATCACTACAGATAGTGACGCAGCCATGAAATTCAAAGATGTTTACACTTCGGAAGGAAAGTTATGACCAACCTAGACAGCATATTAACAAGCAGAGACGTTACTTTTCTGACAAAGGTCTGTCTAGTCAAAGCTATGGTTTTTCTAATAGTCATGTATGGATATGAGAGTTGGACTATAAAGAAAGTTGAGCATCGACGAACTGATGCTTTTGAATTGCAGTGTTGGAGAAGTCTCTTGAAAGTCCCTTGTACTGCAAGAAGATTCAACAAGTCCATCCTGATGGAAATCAGTCTTGAATATTTATTGAAAGGACTGATGCTGAAGCTGAAACTTCAATACTTTGACCACCAGATGCAAAGAGCTGATTCATTTGAAAAGACCCTGATGCTGGGAAAGATTGAGGTCCAGAGGATAAAAGCATGCCAGAGGATGAGATGGTTGGATGGCATCACTGACTCTGACCATGAGTTGAGTAAACTTTGTAAGTTGGTGACTGCCTGGTGTGCTGCATTCCATGGAGTTGCAAAGAGTCAGAGACAACTGAGTGACTGAACTGAGAAGGCTGTCTTTTAATTTTCTTGAGTGTGTTCCTGTTTTGCTGGAAGATGAGCATGGGTTGTCTTGCACTGGAGCTCGCTGCTCTTCAGTGGAGCTTCCTTTCAGTGTAGGCATGTATCCTTTTGTATGGGATCTTGTCTATCACTATTCCCTGGGGCCAGGGGTTCTATGATGATCCAAAGTTCTGGAGCTGAGCTACCTGTCTCTGGCTTTTGGTCCTCCTCTTTCAATAACCTCAAGACTACTCTTTCAACATTGCCCAGGAGACAAAACCCCATGTTAGTGATGAAATAACTCCACATCCTGAACTGTCAAAGAGATTCACAGTGTTATATGTCGAAAAGAAGAGGGAGAGCTAGATAGAGGCGATCAGGAGGAGAAAAGAAAGTCAAAAGGAAAGAGAGCAATCAAGCCTGTAATCAAATCCCTGAGTGAAAATATATATTAAAAAAAAGAAATAGAGTCTTAATGCTACGGCAAAGGCAACCCAGTCCAGTAATCTTGCCTGGAAAATCCCATGGACGGAAGAGCCTGGTAGGCTGCAGCAGGCCCTGGGGTCGCTAAGAGTTGGGCACGACTGAGCAATTTCACTTTCACTTTTCACTTTCATGCATTGGAGAAGAAAATGGCAACCCACTCCAGTATTCTTGCCTGGAGAATCCCAGGGACAGGCGAGCCTAGTGGGCTGCCGTCTATGGGGTCGCACAGAGTTGGACACGACTGAAGCGACTTAGCAGCAGCAGCAGCAGCTACAAAACTAATAGCAAATATCAGAAAGCAAAATTAAAAACATAGACTAGAATTTGGACTCCCCAATGTACAATAGAAAATAAACCAAAACATAATTGAACACAAAAATTAGAACAAATATTGTGGGGTCAGTTCAGTGACAGGCAATCCCTTGTTCTTGCTTACACTTTTTTTCAAAGTCTGCAATTGTCCTTAAATGCAATTTTACTCCTTGACTTTAATCTGTTGCACCTGCCACTTCTGGAGTGGTTCTCCTGTCTTTACTTAGGATGGCCTCCTCTGCTTGCGAGTCTCTTCTATGTCTAATCTTAGCCCTAATAGGAAAAGGCGACAGTAGACCTTATTCAGGGTCACTTGCTCTGGTGTACGGTGTAGAGGCAGGAACACTGCAAACAAATACTACTGGGATTTGTGGGAAGCCCTTGTATGAATGGAAAGCACAGGGTCTGCCAAAGAACAAAGTGATGTACAATTTTCAGATCCAACCACTCAAGCTCCTGGATGCTTCGTGAGGGCACAGTCACAGGTGGGCCATGTATCTCATGCACTTCCCAGGCCCAAGCTACTCAGGGCCCGTCCTGTGCTAGGCATGCCATCCCAGGTTGGCCATATGTCTCCCGCACTTTCCAGGTCCAAGCTGCTCAGATTCCCGGGTGTTCTATGAAGGCTCAGTCCTAAGTGAGCCATACATGTCCCTCTCTTCCCAGGCCCAACCAGTCCAGACTCCCCAGTTCTCTATCTCGGCACAGTCCCAGGTGGGTTCTTTGTCTCTTGCACTTCCCAGGCATAAACTGCTCATATTCCTGAGTGTTCTCTGAAAGCCCAGTCCCAGTTGAGCCATGCATCTCCCGCTCTTCCTAGGGCCAAGTGGCCTGGTGTTCTGCTAGAGCATAGTCCCAGGTAGGCTCTTTGTCTCATGCACTTCCCAGGCCCAATATACTCAGGTTCCAGGATGTTCCAGAGTACACTGTTCCAGAGAGCCACTCATGCTCTCAGGATTGCTGTGGTGTCATAGTCCCTGGTGGGCCATCATTTCTGTTCACTGCTCAGGTTCTATCTGGGCAGTTTCTCAGATATTCCACAAAGATACAGTCCATGGTGAGCTGTGCATCTCCTCAGAGGAGCTGGTCTCAGGTTATGACTCTCTTGGCAGCTATACACTGTCCCACATCCCAGGAAGCCATGGTTAGGGGCTGCTCATGGATAGAGTCTGCTCACAGCTTGGCAGGAGATGCAGTCTCCTGGGCCTAAAAGCTTATGGTCTTCTGCCTCTGGTTGTCCACATTCTGAATCTTTGCCTCCTTGGAGGGCCGTAATGGAAGCTGACTTGCTCTCCTTAGGTAAATACTAGGGCACAGTCTCTTCTATGAGCAGGTCAGGGGTCGCAGTGTGGTCTTAGAGCCTTCGCATGGGAACATTCCTTTTATTTATTATTTTTTTATTTTTGTCTCTCTAGCATTCTGTGGTTCAGGCTGCTATATCACATTAGTCCTCTCAGAGTGTCTTCGGGGCATTCAAACCCCATCTTTATTCTAAGGACTGAAGAAGCAGAGGGTGCCTCTGTACATAGCCCCCACTCAAGGTGGTTGAACATGAGACTGTGAGGCAATTCTCCACTGATAATTGCCTTTTTGGCTTGAATTCTGGGGTGATTTTTGTTTGAGGGGGAGTGGGTGCTTATACTATCCTCTGAGATTCCACAGTGGCCCACTGAATCAACCTCTGAGAGGGTTTCCTGCGGTATGGAAACTTCTCCTTCTCTAATAGCTTAAGATGAATAGTTCCATATTCATGATCTCTGAAGAAGAAGATTTAACTTCAGGATCAGGGACCAGAGTTGATCACTCAAGAGCTCTTGGATAGCAGAGTCTTATTAAAGTAAGAAAAGGGACAGAGAAAGCTTCTGACATGGACATCAGAAGGGAACCAGAGAATGTCCCCTTGCTAGTGTTAGCAAGGGAGTTACACACATTTTAATATAGTCATTATAATAAATCGAAATAATGTCTCAAGTTTGTGAAAATTTGACCAGACCTAGTTCCACAATTTATATTTTAGGATAACAGAATTATAATTTAACAATAGAAAGACCCTACCAGATGCACTCCCATAATACACCTTCTAAAATATTAGGATTAGTCAGATTTTCAGGAAGGAGAAACTGTCCTCAAGCATGATACATTGTTGCTATATAATCCTAATTACAGAGTTTAAACTGAGTTGTTTGCTGTGTAATCGTCAGTTCCACGTATAAGGTGGGTGGGGAGAAAGCACTTTATGTGACTAAGACCAAGGAATATAGAGAATATAGGAATATAGAGAAAAACAAACAACCAGCAAACAAACATCTTTGCCCTTTTCTCCTCCTTGTGAATTCCAGAACCCTCCATCTGCTCCTCAACAATCCAGACACCTTTCTCCGCTTTGGGGAGCCCAGACTTCTTACCAATCTGACTCAGAATTGACTTTCTATCCGCAACACAAGTTCAGTTCAGTTGCTCAGTCCAACTATTTGTAACCCCAACAACTGTGGCACAGCACGCTCCTCTGTCCATCACCAACTTCCATAGCTTGCTCAGACTCATCTCCATTGAGTCAGTGATGGACTCAATATCATCCTCTCTCATCTGCTTCTCCTCCTGCCTTAAATCTTTCCCAGCACTGGGGTCATTTGCAAGAGTCAGCTCTTCGCATCAGGTAGCCAAGGTATTCTAGCTTCAGCTTTAGCATCAGTCCTTCCAATAAATATTCAGGAGTGAATTGCTGACTGATTTTATTCCCTTGCTATCCAAGGGACTCTCAATAATCTACTCCAACACCACACTTCAAAAGCATGAAGTTTTCAGAGCTCAACTTTCTGTATAGTTCAACTCTCACATCCATTCATGACTACTGGAAAAATTATAGCTTGGACTAGAAAGACTTTTGTTGGCAAGGTAATGTCTCTATTTTTAAATATGCTGTCCAGTTTGGTCATAGCTTTTTTTTTTTTTTCCCAAGAAGCATGTATCTTTTAATTTTATGCTGCAGCCACCATCTACAGTAATTTTGGAGCCAAGAAAAAAAAAGTCTCTCACTGTTTCCATTGTTTCCCCATCTACTTGCCATGAAATCATGGGACCACATGCCATGATCTTCGTTTTGGAATGTTGAGTTTTAAGCCATCTTTTTCACTTTCCTGTTTCACTTTCATCAAGAGGGTTCTTTAGTCCCTCTTCACTTTCTGCTATATGGGTTTTGCCATCTGTGTATCTGAGGTTATTGCTATTTCTCCCAGCAATCTTGATTCAGGTTTGTGTTTCATCCAGTCTGGTATTTCACATGATGTACACTGCATCTAATTTAAACAAGCAGGGTTACAATTCAGAACCAGTCCATTGTTGCATGTCTGGTTCTAGAATCAGTCTCTATCCCTAAATCATTTGTCTCTCTATTCCTGTTTATCTCTTCTCCTACCTCATTAGAAACAAATCGATTGGCCTTTCTGGGTATCTAGTGTCCTATGCCAGCGTATACAACTTGTTTAGTGAAAGTTACTCCATATCCTGACAATCTTTGGAGCTATTTACTGAGGAATATTTGAACTCCTTCTCATATGTCACTGCCATTTTAGGATCAGTCTACCGGGTTTATTTTCAAAGTACGTATTCTGCCACTACTAAGCAAGTGCTCTAATGTAGGCATAATGTCAATATAACACCATCAAGTACTGTTTAGCTCATAGTGTGAAGCATGCACTCTTTGAAGCTACTGAGCCCCCCCTCTGTAGTATGCATCCAGCAGCTACTTAGTTTGCACTCTGAAGTATGCTTCTTACCACTGTTGTGCCCCATTTGGTGGCAATTATCCTGCAATTCATGATCTGGCACTCATGAGTGTATGCACCACTACTTCTGACTATGCATGCAGCAACTACTGAGGTTGAAATCACGAGTTTGCATTCTGCTTTTACTAAGAATTGAATTAGGACAGGTGCACTAATTAGCTAGGACTCTGGAACATACATTACAACTCTAGAGCATAAGTATCACAACCAAGAGCGTCTGCACTGTGGACCTGGCGTGCTGTAACGACTGAAAATGCAAGAAGCGTTTCACAATTACTGACCCCTGATTTGAAACCGCTGCTGCTGCTGCTGCTGCTGCTGCTGCTGCTGCTAAGTCACTTCAGTCGTGTCTGACTCTGTGTGACCGCATAGATAGCAGCCCACCTGGCTCCCCTATCCCTGGGATTCTCGGGGCAAGAATACTGGAGTGTGTTGCCACTTCCTTCTCCTATGCATGCATGCATACTAAGTTGCTTTAGTCTTTTCCTACGTGTGAACCTATGGACAGTAGCCCACGACGCCCCTCTGTCCACGGTATACTCCAGGCAAGAATATTGGAGTGGGTTGCCATTTCCTTTTCTTATTTCTAACCACGCATGCTGCTAACACTGAGCTTGCCCTCTGGAATACGTGCCTGTCAATACTGAGGCCGCCATCTAGAGGACGCTCGCTTGAACTACTTCGTTTCCAATCTGGATCACCCTTTCTGCCACTATTGAGACTATTAACAAGCTTTAGAACAAGTGCATTGCTGTCACTGAGACTGCACAGTAGAGCATACATCCCATCACTCCTAAACCCGGGTTCTTTAGGATATGGCCTGCCACTACTGAGCCTGTCCCTAAAACATGCCTGTTGTAAGTACACATGCACTTTTGGTATATTACAGTCTGGATTCTGCATCCCTGCACTGCTGAAATTGCCTTCCCAAACAAGAGTTCATCAACGGCTGAACTTTCACTCAAAAGCATCAATATCACAATCATTAGCTTGTTGCATTATAGGTAAGTCAGGCCACTACTCAACCTGCAGTGTAGTTCAGGGGTGCCTAAACAACTACTGAACTTGCATTCTGAAGTTTCCTTCTGGACACAACTGAGCCAGCACTCCTGTAGACAGAGTGAGTTTAAACACTGGAGGATATGGCACACCTCTACTGAGCATGAGCTCAAGTGCAGGCATCCGGGCTCTGCTGAGAACATGCTCTAGTTGCACACATGCCACAGTAACTGAACGTGCAGCTGGGAGTACAGATCTCATGACTACAGAGTGAGCACATTTCATCATGGGTTTTGCACTACTGAGGTTTACTCAGAAGCATATATCCCATCATGACTGTGTGTGCCTTCAAGAGCCAATGTTCTGACACTACTGAGACTGTACTGTAGTGTAAGAATGCCTGAACTACACAACTGCACACTGAATCATCATCCCAGCAGTATAAATCCTAGTATTACCACACATTTGTCACTTCTGAGTCCTTACACTAAGCAGGCATGGCACAGCTAGTGGGCATGTGGTCTAGAGCATGTGTGTGGCCATTATTATTTTCGCACTCAGAAGCATGTGTCTTGCCACTTGTAAGCCCAGGCCTCAAAATATTCATGTTTCAGCTACTGATTTTGCACCTTGGTTCAGTTTTATTCACTGCTGAGCCTGCCTTATACAGCATGAGTTCCACTACTACTAATCTTGATCCATGGCCTGTGCACTTAAACCTGTGAGCCTACACTCGGCAGCTGAAAATTGCCAATGGCTTGGCTTGCCCTTTGTTACATATTTTCCCCACTCTTCTTCCTGCACTCTAGAGCAGGTGTCCCCGTTACTGAGGTTGCACTCTGGAGGACCTATTCCTGGAAAGTGGAGTCTGCATTGTAAAACACATATCCTACCCACGAGTGGACCGTTATTCTAGATCAACTGTGTGACCACTATTGACCTTGAATTCTGAAGAATAAAGTCACTTCCTTGAGGGATTGCCCTAGAAGGTGTGTGCAATAATTAGTCCAGTGGCATTTTATACCAGCCATTATGCTGATAGTCACCCAGCACTCTAGACTGTGCAAGCTGTGAGTACTGTACCAACAGGTACATCTATGGATGATGCACCACAACTACAGACCTGGTGTATTCTTTATATGTCCTGCCTCAATTGATCATGCATCACAATACACATATGCCACAATCCTTGCGCTTGCACTGTTAAGGACTTGTCTTCCCACTGCTGAGCTTGCGTGGCAGAGTGGGTGTATCACATTTTCTGAATTTAATCTCTGGATATGCAGCCAAAAATAAAAACCCAGCTTTCAAGAGAACATGTCCCTCAATTACTGAGTCTGCACTCTGAGCAAGGGCACTGCAACTCCTGAGACAACACTCTGAAGCACATGTAGAGCAGGCATGCTGCATCTGCTGAACTTAACTCTTCAGCATGCCTCTCAACAGTGAAACACACTTTAGGCATACCCCTGTTAATACAGACCCATGATCTAGAGCAGGCATGCTTCAAATACTGAATCTTTGCTTTAGAGAACACGTGCTTCATCTCCTGAGATGGTGCTTTTGCGGATTCTCCCCACCACTACTAAGACTGTGCTCTAGAGCAGATGTGACACAAATAGTATGATGGCACTGTGGAGCCTGCATGCATCACCACTGCATCTCAGCTATAGCCTGGAAGTACTGAAACAGCTTAGCTTGCAATCCGGAGCACACGTTCTGCCATTAGTGTGCTTGCACTTTAGAGCAGGCTGTCTGAAGCCATCCCATTGGCACTGGCAACATGCATCCAGCCACTGCTGAATGCACGCTAGAGCACAGTTCCTGCCACTATTGAGCATGTACTCTACCACAAGATGTCTAAAACTGCTCAGTTGCATTGCAGAGCATACCTCTTTCCACAATTGAACTTGCATTCTACAGGAAATGTTACACAACCACTGACCTTGTGCTCTAGAATTGGCACACCATACATAATTTTCTTAAGATTTGAAGCATGTGTCTGGTCAACACTAAATCCATGCTTTAGATCAGCTGTCCTAAAATCACTGAGCTTTCCCTCAAGAGTATATCTGAACTCACATTTTATAGCACACCTACTACCACTGTGGATTCTGTGCTCTAAAATTCTCGTGAGACGAGAGAACAAGATGGTGGAGCTGTAGGTGGATGTGGAGTACATTTCTCCATGGATACATCAGGCATACACCTTCAGACACAGAGGAGTGATCAGAACATTACCGAAAATCAGACAGGGGTACCTGACAAATGGAAAAGCATATATAGAACCACGCAAAACTCAGTAGGATGAAAGAACTGGGGGAAAAAAAACCAGGAGTATTAGTAGGATTGGATCTGAGTGTGTGAAGGAAATGAACCAGGGGTCCAACCCACACTGGGACAGTTGTCTGAATCATAGAATAAAAATTTAAAGTGGACAGAGAAACAGCTGACCTGTGTAAACCTAGATGCAAGAAGAATCAGAGATTCCTTGCTGCAGCCGTACATACTCCAGACAAGGACATGTGTCCCATGAAAGGCACAGTGGCTGGGAGCTGAAATTTAGGGATTCTGGGGTAATTCCTGGCCGAGGCCTGCTGTTTACTGGGGAGAGATGGAGAGAGCGGATGTAAGGGAGGAGACTATGGTAGGGTATGCCTGTGGAGGAAAGCGAGGCAGCCACAGAAGCAAGGCAATATCACTGAGTCACATGTAGGGGATGGAGCAAACACCATAGCCTCTCTCTCCCCACATGCTAGCATTAGCAGTTACTACAATAGTGAGGCTGACCCATCAAATGCTGAACACACCAAAATGCAGAGCAGGACACCACCCAGGGTGATCCTTTAAGTGCCTGATGCACCATACTAGAGTAGAACCCCACTCAGGATGCTCCTTTAAGTGTCAGAAGCACTGATCTACAGAGTAGGACCCCAGCCAGGGAGGTCTCTCTATGTGCTGACACACTGAACAACAGACAAGGATCCCAGACTAAGAAGCCTTCTAAATGCCGGAATAGGTGGAGCTAGGGTGAAGACTGGCCAAAGAGGCCTTCTGATCGCCAGCTACTAGAAGCTCAAAAAAAAAAAAAAGAAAAAGAAAAAGAAAAAGACTCTGATAGGGCCATAACTCCTGTGGTATAGTCAGTCTGTGTCCCTGCACCCTGCACACTTGACACAACCAGGGTCCCTGAAAGCCAAGCTGCTGCTCCACCTTCATAGTTAACTTTCTTTGCAGAAAAGCTGCCACAGGTACAAAAAATAAATAAATCTTGCAGCTATTTGCACAGGATTGCTTCAGTCCTGTCTAACTCTTTGTGGGACACATTTCACGGCTACAGAGAACAAGCTCTAAAATACATATACTGGAACAGCTGATATTTTCCTGTCTTTTTTCCACTGCTGACTTTTCCAAATTTGCTGGCATATGGAGTTCAGCACTTTCACAGCACTATCTTTTAGGATTTGAAATCACTCAACTGGACTTCCATATGTCCACTAGCTTTGACTGTATTGGAAGCATCACTACAAACTTGACTTTACAAGTCAAGTTGTTTTTTTTTTTTTTTTTTTTTTTTTACCTCTGGCAAGTTTTCTCCAATGAGAGTTAACTGTGAAGGTGGAGTAGCTGCTTGGCTTCCAGCAACACTGATGGTGTCAAGCACGCAGCATGCAGGGACACAGACTGACTTGATTTCACATTCTAGGATGTCTGGCTCTAGGTGAGTGATCACATTATCATAACTATCTGGATCATGAAGATATTTTCTGTATAATTCTTCAGTCTTTTCTGTATAGATTTTTGCTGCCTTTTCTTAATATCTTCTGCTTCTATTAGGTCCATACAATTTCTGTCCTTTTTTTTGTCCATCTTTGCATGAAATGTTCCCTTGGTATCTCTAATTTTTTTGAAGAGATCTCTAGTCTTTCGCATCCTATTGTTTTCCTCTATTTCTTTGCATTCATCACCAAGGAAGGCTTTCTTATCTCTCTTTGCTATTCTTTGGTACACTGCATTCATATATGTATATCTTCCCTTTTCTCCTTTGCCTTTTGCTTCTCTTCTTTTCTTAACTGTTTGGAAGGCCTCCTCAGACAACCATTTTGCCTTTTTACGTTCATTTTCTTGGGGATGGTCTTGATCACTGCCTCTTGTACAATTTCATGAACCTCCATATTGTTCTTCAGACACTCTCTCATATCGAATCCCGTAAATCTTTTGTCACACCCACTGAATAATCATAAGGGATCTGATTTAGGTCATATCTGAATAATCTAGTTGTCTTCCCTACTTTCTTCAATTTAAGTCTAAGTCTATAGCATTAGTCCCACAAATACTGAGCTTCCACTCTGAACCTTCCTACTTACAAGTATTTGTCCACCATTTTAGAGCACTTTTGCTGCAACTATTTATCTTCTCTCTGAAACACACGTACTGTCACTCCTGAAAGGATGCTCAAGTGCATGCATGTAACTCTTACTGAGCCTATGCTCCAGAGTAGGCATGCCGATTTCCTAAGCTTGCATTCGGCTACATGCATCTTCCACTACTTAGACTATGATACTGAGGTCATGCTGCAACTACATAGTTGCAATCTCAAGCTTATTTTCTTTGACTTTCAGCTTCTATACCAGCGCACATGTTCTGACCCTCCTAAGCCCACTTTCTTGAATAGATATGAAACGACTGTTGAGATTGTATTCTGGAGCATGTCTCTGCTATTTCTGAATGCATTATTTTATTTCTTCATATTTCTTTTAAATTTATTACTTTTAATTGGAATAGAATTACTGTGTACTACTATGATGGTTTTTGACATATACATCATCATGAATCAGCCACATGGATACATGTGCCCCCTTATCCTGAACACAACTCAAACCTCCTTTGTTACCCCACACTTCTGGGTTCTTCAGCAGCACAAGAGATGGGTTCATCTTTCATGCATTGAACTAGCAGTGGTCATCTCTTTTATACATGGTAATGTACCTGTTTCAATGCTATTTTCTTAAATCATCCTATCCTTGAACTCTCCCATTAAGTCTAAAAGTATGTTCTTTATATGTGGCTCTTCTTTACTAGCCTCCATGTAGGATCATTGTTACTGTCTTCCTAAACTCCATTTATATGCATTAATAAACAATATTTGCCTGTCTCTTTCTAACTCTTTTTTCACTGTGAATAATTGGCTGTGGGTTGAACTGCCTCATCAACAGTGACACAAATATATGTTTTTCTGTAGAGTAATGTTCCATTTGGATATATAACCACAACTTCCTTATATATTCATCTGCTGATGTGCATCTAGATTACTTTCATGTCATAGCTTTTGTAAAGATAATTGCAATAAACAATTGGGGTACATGTGTCCCTTTCAATTCTAATTCCCTCTGGGTATATGCTAAGAAGAGGAGTTGCTAGGTCATATGACAGTTCTAGTCCAAGTTTCTCAAGGAATCTCCAAACTGTTCTGCATATAGGTTGTACCAGCTTATGTTACCACCAACAGTGTATTAGGGTTAACTTTTCTCCACACCCTCTCCAGGATTTTGTGCTTGTGGAATTTCTGGTGATGGCCACCCTGAACAGTGTATTATGACTGCACATTACAATTTTAGTTTTAATTTCTCTAGTAATGAATGATGTTAAGCATATTTCATGTGTTTGTTATCCATCTGTATGTCTTCTTTAAAGAAAAGTCTGTTTATGGCTTTTGTCCCCTTTTAATGATGCTGTGAAATTGCTGCACTCAATATGTCAGCAAATTTGGAAAACTCAGCAGTGGCCAAAGGACCGGAAAACATCAGTTTTCATTCCAATCCCAAAGAAAGGCAGTGCCAAAGAATGCTCAAATCACCACACAATTGCACTCCACTCACACGCTAGTAAACCAATGCTCAAAGTTCTCCAAGCCAGGCTTCAGTAACACATGAACCAGGAAATTCTAGATGTTCAAGCTGTTTTTAGAAAAGGCAGAAGAACCAGAGATCAAAATGCCAACATCTGCTGGATCATTGACAAAGCAAGAGAGTTCCAGAAAAATATCTAGTTTTTTTCTTTTTTGACTATGTCAAAGCCTTTGAGTGTGTGGATCACAACAAACTGTGGAAAATTCTGAGAGATGGGAATACCAGATCACCTGGCCTACCCCTTAAGAAACACATATGCAGGTCAAGAATCAACAGTTAAAACTGGACATGGAACAACAGACTGGTTCCAAATAGGAAAAGGAGTACGTTAAGGCTGTATATTGTCACCCTGGTTGATTAACTGATATGCAGACTACATCATGAGAAACACTGGACTGGAAGAAACACAAGTCGAAATCAAGATTGCTGGGAGAAATATCAATAACCATAGATATGCAGATAATGCCACCCTTATGGCAGAAAGTGAAGAGGAACTAAAAAGCGTCTTGATGAAAGGGAAAGAGGAGAGTGAAAATGTTGGCTTAAAGCTCAACATGCAGAAAATGAAGATCATTGCATCTGGCCCCATCACTTCACAGGAAATAGATGGGGAAACAGTAGAAACAGTGTCAGACTTTTTTTTTTTTTTTTTTCCCCTGGGCTCCAAAATCACTGCAGATTGTGATTGGAGTCAGGAAATTAAAAGTTGCTTACTCCTTTAAGGGAAAGTTATGACCCACCTAGATAGCATTTTCAAAAGCAGAGACATAACTTTGCCAGCAAAGATCCATCTAGTCAAGGCTATGATTTTTCCAGTAGTCAAGTATGGATATGAGAGTTGGACTGTGCACAAAGCTGAGTGCTGAAGAATTGATGCTTTTCAACTGTAGTGCAGGGAAAAACTCTTTAGAGCCCATTGGACTGCAATGAGAACCAACAAGTCCATTCTAAAAAAGATCAGTCCTGGAAGTTCTTTGGAATGAATGATGCTAAAGCTGAAACTCCAGTACTTTGGCCACCTCATGCGAAGAGTTGACTCATTGGAAAAGACTCTGATGCTGGGAGGGATTGGGGGCAGGAGGAGAAGGGGATGACAGAGGATGAGATGGCTGGATGGCATCACCAACTCAATGACATGAGTTTGAATGTACTCTGGCAGTCAGTGATGGACAGGGAGGCCTGGCGTGCTGTAACTTATGGGGTGGCAAAGAGTCGCACACAACTGAACGACTGAACTCAACTGAACTTAAGCAACTGACAAAGAATTAATCTAAAAAATATGCAAGCAACACCTGAAGCTCTATTCCAGTTATATAAACAATCCAGTGAAAAAATGGGCCAAAGGACTATAACAGACATTTCTACAAAGAAGACAGAGATGGCTGACAAACACATGAAAAGATGCTCTACATTACTCATGATCAGAGAAATTCAAATCAAAACCACAGTGAGGTATCATTTCATTCCAATCAGAATGGCTGCTATCCAGAAGTCTACAAACAATAAATGCTGGAGAGAATGTAGAGAAAAGGGAACCATCTTACTACTGTTGGTAGAAATGAAAACTAGCACAGCCCCTATAGAGAACACTGTGGAGATCCCTTAAAAACAAACAAACAAACAAACAAAACTGTAAATGGAACTGCAATACGACCCAACAATCCCACTGCTGGCCATAGAGACTGAAGGAACCAGAATTGAAAGAGACGTGTACTCAAATATTCATCACTGCACTGTTTCCTATAGGCAGAACATGGAAGCAACCTAGATGTCCATCAGCAGGCGAATGGATAAGAAAGCTGTGGTACATATACACAATGGAGTATTACTCAGTCATTAAAAATAATGCATTTCAATAAATCCTGATGAGGTGGATGAAGCTAAAGCCTATTATACAGAGTAAAGTAAGACAGAAAGAAATGCACCAATAGAGAAACTAACGCATATATGTGGAATTTAGAAAGATGGTAACGATTACCCTTATGTGAGACAGCAAAAGAGACACAGAAGTATAGAACAGTCTTTTGGCCTCTGTGAGAGAGGGCGAGGGTGGGATGATTTGGAATAATGACATTGAAACCTGTATAATATCATTTGTCAAACAAATCACCAGTCCAGGTTCAATGCATGATACAGGATGCTCTGGGCTGGTGCACTGGGATAAACAGGAGGGATGGTATGAAGAGGGAGGTGGTAGGGGATTCAAGATGGGAAACACATGTACACCCATGGCAGATCCATGTTAACATACAGCAAAATCAATACAATATTGTAAAGCAATTAGATCCTATTAAAACAAATAAATTTATATTAAAAATAAATAAAATAAAATTGTGTCCAATGTGAGGAGAGCAACAGCGTTCTTTAAACATTATCTCTAAGTAAATGAGAGTTACAGTTTTATGGGTTCAAAGTGTCCTCATCAGTATGAGCCCTACCTCTTATTACAGAAAGAAGAGTGGAAGATGAGCTCAACTAAAGGAGAGCTTTTCATCAACAAGATCTGCATGATTCAGCCAGAAAGTTAGTAAGTAATGCAGGGCTTCCAAAACAATTCATTTAAGATCTTGGGAGCTAGCAAATAGTTTGGTCACCTAAATAAATTTGCCTAAAATTATATATTTGATATATAAACATATATACACCTGTCTATGCATGAGTGTGTGTATAAACAATGTGCAATGGCTTTTATTTTCTGTTAGGTATAATAGAAATGGAAAAAAAAAAACATATGTAGAATGACTCAAAAGTCTACTTGGTTGTTGCATATATATATATATATAAGTGGAAATATTTCAAAATATATTTTCTTGGCTGCATGTAAAATATGAGGACTCTTTTATATCACTCACCTCTCTCCTTTTAATAAATATCTACCAATTTTCAAATGTTCATCCAGCTTAATGACAAAAATACATATATATATATATATATACACACACAAATATCACATATAAAATAGAGAGATATGCTTTTATAAAAGAAAATATTGATACCAAGCTTAGATTTCAGAATTATTTCCAACTCCACACTCCATCTCAACAAGAAAGAGCCAAAGTTATTGCTGACTCAAACACTCCAAGAGCTGGGAAACTTGAAAAATAAATTGAACCTGCAACTGAGATTTTCTGTCACATTTATGATTGAGCTCTAAGTCCAAAACCTCATTTCCTTTCTTGTACTAAGCAGTCCCTTAAGATTGAAAAGTATGAAATCCGAGAGAGAGAGGTAGGAGATTGCACACATCCTCGTGTGCAAAAGTAATTTTAATCAAAGAAGCTAGAAAAGACAGAAACTCAGGAAAATTATCAAGTGATAGAGCATAATAATGATTTAGCCATTAAGCAAACTCAGGGGTCTTTAGTTCCTCCTCAAGGGCCATCGATAACATTCTGAGCAATATCCTGTGAACAGTTTTAGAGATGCTAAAACACCAACCAGACTGAAATATAAGTACATAGTTGGAACTAGATGGTCAGTGATGTGAACTCCCAATATCGTCAGTAACAGGCCATTAGTAGAATGTCCCAATATTGGTCACAGACCCAAAGTCCCACCCTCACTCTGTCATTAAAATCCTTCCTTTGAATGCATTTGGGGATTTGGGTCTTTGAAGCACCAGCTGCTAAGACACCTTGCTCAGTCCTACAATAAACATTGATATCACTGAAACCCAAAGTCAGTTCAGAGATTTTACTGCACAGAAGCCAGTAGGCCAAATTTGCTTGGGTAACAGTACTGAATAACAAGAATATGTGTACCGAAGGGTGATAAATCACTTTTATTTCAGAAACGAAGTAGATTTATTGATGTGATTTTTTTAGTGTAAAAATTATTTAGGAATGAGATTTTGCATGCTTCATGGTTTTGGTTACTATTTCTATAAGCAGTCTGTATTTTAAGTTGATGCTGAATTAGACATTGGTTGAATATTACTCTTCAATTGCTAGGAGACCAGAGAATTTGTGATGTCATAGCTTTTTGACTTGGCAGACCTCTGTGATGGTCTAGAGTTTCTCTCTGTAGGCCAGCCAAGCAACATTTTAAGTTGCAGTGTGTAAAATCAAACAAATGAGAAAAGTTTATGAAGAAATATTTCTCCCAGTTCAATTCAGTTCTGTCGCTCAGTCATGTCCAACTCTTCAACCCCATGAATCACAGCACGCCAGGCTTCCCTGTCAATCACCAACTCCCGGAGTTCACTCAGAATCATGTGGATCCAGTCAGTGATGCCATCCAGCCATCTCATCCACTGTCATCACCTGCTCCTCCTGTCCCCAGTCCCTCCCAGAATCAAAGTGTTTTCCAGTGAGTCAATTCTTCCATGAGGTGGCCATGGTACTGAAGTTTAAGTTTTAGCATCATTCCTTCCAAAGGAATCCCAGAGCTGATCTCCTTCAGAATGGATTGGTTGGATATCCTTGCAGTCCAAGGGACTCTCAAGAGTCTTCTCCAACACCACAACTCAAAAGCATCAATTCTTCGGTGCTCAGCCTTCTTCATAATTCAACTCTCACATGCATACATGACCACAGGAAAAACGATAGCCTTGACTAGAAGGACCTTAGTAGGAAAAGTAATGTCTCTGCTTTTGAATATACTATCTAAGTTGGTCATATTTTCTTCCAAGGGGTAAGTGTCTTTTAATTTCATGACTGCAATCACGATCTACAGTGGTTTTAGGGCCCCCCAAAATAAAGTCTGACACTGTTTCCACTGTTTCCTCATCTATTTCCCATGAAGTGATGAGACCGGATGCCATGATCTTCATTTTCTGAATGTTGAGCTTTAGGCTAAATTTTTCAGTCTCCAATTTCAGTTTCATCAAGAGACTTTTTTGTTCCTCTTCACTATCTGCCATAAAGGTTGTGTCATCTGCATATCTGAGGTTCTTGATATTTCTCCCGGCAAACTTGATTCCACCTTGTGTTTCTTCCAGTCCAGCATTTCTCATGATGTACTCTGCATATAAGTTAAATAAGTACGGTGACATATAGAGCCTTGATGTACTCTTTTTCCTATTTGGAACCAGTCTGTGGTTCCATGTGCAGTTTTAACTGCTGCTTCCTGACCTGCATACAGATTTCTCAAGAAACAGGTCAGGTGTTCTACCATTCCCATCTCTTTCAGAATTTTCCACAGTTTATTGTGATCCACACAGTCAAAGGCTTTGGCATAGTCAATAAAGGAGAAATAGGTGTATTTCTGGAACTCTCTTGCTTTTTCCATGATTCAGAGGATGTTGGCATATTGATCTCTGGTTCCTCTGCCTTTTCTAAAACCAGTTTGAACATCAGGAAGTTCATGGTTCACGTATTGCTGAAGCCCAGCTTGGAGAATTTTGAGCATTGCTTTACTAGCGTGTGAGATGAGTGCAATTGTGTGGTACTTTGACCATTCTTTGGCATTGCCTTTCTTTGGGATTGGAATGAAAACTGACCTTTTCCAGTCCTTTGGCCACTGCTGAGTTTTCCAAATTTGCTGGCATATTGAGTGCAGCACTTTCACAGCATCATCTTTCAGGAGTTGAAATGACTCAACTAGAATGCCATCATCTCCACTAGCTTTGTTCGTAGCGATGTTTTCCAAGGTCCACTTGACATCACATTCCAGGATGTCTGGCTCTAGATTGGTGATCACACCATCGTGATTTCTGGGTCGTGAAGATCCTTTTTGCACAGTTCTTCTGTGTATTCTTGCCACCTCTTCTTAATATCTTCTGCTTCTGTTATGTACAGATTATCTCTGTTCTTTATAGAGCCCATCTTTGCATGAAATATTTCCTTGGTATCTCTAATTTTCTTGAAGAGATCTCTAGTCTTTCCCATTCTGTTGTTTTCCTCTATTTCTTTGCATTGATCGCTGAAGAAGGCTTTTTATATCTTCTTGCTATTCTCTGGAACTCTGGATTCAGATGATTATATCTTTCCTTTTCTCCATTGCTTTTCACCTCTCTTCTTTTCACAGCTATTTGTAAAGCCTCCCCAGAGAGCCATTTTGCTTTTTTGCATTTATTTTCCATGAGGATGGTCTTGATCCCTCTCTCCTGTACAATGTCACGAACATCATTCCATAGTTCGTCAGGCACTATATCTATCCGATCTAGGCCTTAATTCTATTTCTCACTTCCACTGTATAATCATAAGGGATTTTATTGAGGTCATACATGAATGGTCTAGCGGTTTTCCCTCCTTTCTTCAATTTGAATCTGAATTTGGTAATAAGGTGTTCATGATCTGAGCCACAGTCAGCTCCTGGTCTGGTTTTTTTTTTGGACTGTATAGAGCTTCTCCATCGTTGGCTGCAAAGGATATAATCAACCTGATTTTTGTGTTGACCATCTGGTGATGTCCATGTGGAGAGTCTTCTTTGTGTTGTTGGAAGAGGGTGTTTGCTAGGGCCAGTGATTTTCCTCCGCAAAACTCTGTTAGTCTTTGCCCTGCTTCATTCCGCATTCCAAGGCCAAATTGGCCTGTTACTCCAGGTGTTTCTTGACTTCCTACTTTTGCATTCCAGTCCCCTATAATGGAAAGGACATCTTTTTTGGGTGTTAGTTCTAAAAGTTTTGTAGGTCTTCATAAAACCGTTCAACTTCAGCTTCTTCAATGTTACTGGTTAGGGCATAGACTTGGATAACTGTGATTTTGAATGGTGGAAACTAAAGTTTTAGTCAGGCATAGCTATATTTCACCCCAGGAAAATTTTTTTCCTTCCTTGAAAGACAGAAGCAAATCATGGTTCTCAGTGTCAAAAATCACTTATACATCTGCCTCCTTTTTCAAATGAACTCATCGACAATCATCATTATATGAGAACGATGCTAATTAAATCTGACCAATCAAATACGTGTCAGATTATGGAGCCTAAAGAAGACTGAAATTTGCATTCAGAGATGTCAGCAAATACCTACAATTCTTGTATTCGAACAATAAATTTACATGTTCTTTTTCATAGTTTCATTTTCTATTTTCAAACAAGGAAGAGTAAAATGAGGCTTTAGTTTAATGGTTGGCTATTTTACTGCACGGGTTTATAAACTTTTTAGTTCAAGAAAATATCTGTCATGCATCCTAGGTAAATTGCACCTAATATATTTGTAAGCAAGAATATGAGAACAAAGGGAAAAAGGTGTAATGGATGTAAAGTGATTTCTGAAATCATCCCTGCTGAAATGAAGTGGTGTCTAAATTAGGATGATATGAGTGCAAATAAAACTAGAAAAATGAAAATACAGAGTATGAACTTTAGTGCATTCACATGTTATATTCTATTAGCTACTGGTAGAGTCTTAAAAGGTTAGACCAGCTGATTGTTTTCATTATAGTAATTCATTTCATCCTTGAAAACATAGATATTGTAGCATGTCTAAAATCGTGATCACAATTATACCATCAGCATGATACCAAAGATAACATGACATAATCAGTGACTGGCCCATGGTCAGCACAAGATATGTACTTTACAAGCTGTATTCTATAGGGTCATTTTTGCTTTGCTGTCCTTAAAGCATGCCTTTATTTCCTGACACCAAGATTCCCCCTATTAATTCCAAATGCATGTTTATATTTTGCTTATCTGTTGCCACAGAGAGAGAATAAATTCCTGGTGATGACTGCAGCATGTCAGAATGGTTAAAAGTTCTTGGAAAACATGACATCTGTTTTCCTTAGTAATTTAATTATCTTTCTCTTACACCATACTTCTGAGGCTACAGTCATGCAAATATTTGCAGTCATGCTAAGCCCCTTCTCACAACTTTGTCTCAGCTCTTTCTTGGGATTGGAAGGAAATCCTGTTTACCCTCCTACAAAGAAGAGCAGAGATATCAGCTCTTCAATGTGTTTTGGGACTACTCTCTTTACTTTATGTATCTTTCACATCAGCTGAAACATAGAGCCTGCCAATGACACATATAAAGTGCTTACTGAATTACCAATAAAGAAATGTAATAACCAATCAAATGCTCTGCACATTACTCACCAACATTCTATAACCTGCACTACTATCGTAATTCATCTTTCCTCTTTACTTAAAATTCTTCCAAATTGATAAATATTTATTATATTTACATGGATGTAAGATTTCTTTGGAGGCATGTATTCCCGTGTTTTGAAGAATATTCCATGTTTTG
This sequence comes from Budorcas taxicolor, assembly GCF_023091745.1. NCBI lineage: Eukaryota > Metazoa > Chordata > Mammalia > Artiodactyla > Bovidae > Budorcas > Budorcas taxicolor. The sequence goes on along the minus strand of NC_068936.1, from coordinate 7,098,164 downwards.
ATGTTATTGTTCTCTTGTGTCATTTTGTTGTGCCAAACAAAGTCTTTGGCATAGTCAAATAGGAGTAGATGCTTTCTTGGAGTTCTCTTGCTTTTTGGAGGACCCAATGGATGTTACCAAATTAATATCGGGTTCCTCTGCCCTTTGTAAATCCAGCTTGAACATCTGGAAGCTCATGGTTCATGTTCTGTTGAAGCCTGGCTTCGGGAATTTTGAGCAGTTCTTTGTGACTGTGTGAGATGTGTGCAATTAAGCAGGAGTTTTCACATTCTTTGGATTGCCTTTCTTTGTGGTTGGAATGAAAACTGACCACTTCCAGTCCTCTGGCCACAGCTGAGTCTCCCAAATTGGCTGACATAAGGAGGGCAGCACATTCACAGCATCATCTTTTAGAATTTGAAAGAGCTCAACTGAATTCCATCACCTCCACAAGCTTAGTTTGTAGGTAAGCTTCCTAAGTCCCACTAGACTTCACATTCCAGGATGTCCGGCCCTAGGTGAATGATACATTATCGTGCTTAACTGGGTCAGGAAGATCTTTTGTGCATAGTTCATCTGTGTATTCTTGCCACCTCTTCTTAATAGCTTCTGCTTCTCTTATGTCCGCACCATTTCTGTCTTTTATTGTGCCCATTTTGCATGAAATTTTCCCTTGGTATCTCTGACTTTCTTGAAGAGATCAGCAGACTTTCCAGTTCCATTTATTTCCTTTATTTATTGGCATTGATACCTGAGGCAGGTTTTATCTCACCTTGCTATTCTTTGTGCCTCTGCATCCAGATGCGTAGTTTTCCTTTTCCCCTTTCGTTTAGGTTCACTCCTGTTCTTAGGTCTTCGTGAGCTGTGGTAACTTAATTATTTTGCACTTCTTTCCCATGCAGATGGTCTTTGTCACTGCTTACTGTACATCACAAACCTCCATCCAAATGTCTTCAGACACTCATCTATCAGATAGAATCCCCTGTATCTATTTATCACTTTTACTGTATAATAATGTTTTGATTTTACATGTGTAAAATATATTAATTCCCTATTTCATGTAAGGAAATCTTCACCCATATATTCATCAAAGAAATACGGAAAATTTTATATGTTATTTGGGAAATAGATGAAATAGAGATGTTTGATGTTTGCCATTTAGCTAAAATGTTAATTTCTGAATCATGGGAAATTCTCTTTTATATGTATGAATCTGTAAACTGTTTCACATATTGAGAATTCATATTTCATATGAATTCATATTTCATATGAGAACATTTCTCCCCAGATTGTCAAATGTGAAAGAGACAGGATTCCAAATCTCATATCTGAAGACTTTAATTCAAACTATCTTGATGGAAATATAAAGAATATAACAGCTCATGCATGAAATCTGTGGGAAAATTCTATGTTTCTTGTAGGAAAATCACCACAGGTTTTTCAAATGTTAAATAGACAGCATTGAGTATTTCATGAAGCAAAGACCACAAATATTTTCAAATTACCAATATGAAAAAATCCCATGTTTCATATTACCATGTTGTATATATGGCATAGAAAGTTTGACATTTCCTGTCAAAAAACCTGCATCCAGATTTTCATAACTCTAACATAAAAAATTCCAAATTTTCTGCAGATTATTTGTGTCCATACTTTCATGTATAATGTAGAGAGAATTCTGTATTTTAAGTTGTAAAAACTTTCTTCAGATGTGTATATGTGAATAATAGACAATTTTATGTTTCACATCCTGAAATCTGCATCTAGAGTTTCATATATGAAACTGAGAATTTCATCTTTTACATAAGACACTCTCATTTCAGATATCTACACTTGAAACAGATAATGCTTTCATCAAGAGGCACCTTACTTACTATTTTTCTTTTGTCATTTCGGTGTTGTCATTGGGATAACTAAGGTTAATCTATCTCCCACATAAATTTTGTTTCTAACGAGCTTCATCGAGGTTTTTATTTTTTCATAGTGTTCTTTGCATAGAAGTTAAATACTCAGGACAGCAATATATAGCTTTGACTTATTCCTTTCCTGATTTTGAGTCAGTTCATTTCCCTGTGTTCAATTCTAACTGCTGCACCTTTTCTAGTGTACACGCTTCCCAGGAGACATATAAGGTATTCTTGTATTCTTGTATTCTTGTCTCTAAGAATTTTACAAAATTATTTTTCTTTTCCTTTTTCTTTTCTTTTTTTTTTTTTAGGGGGGTGGTTTCTGTGTGTGCAGTGTCCAAGTCATTACCACAGACAGTTAAGCAGATATAGATGATTGTATGCTCTCTCCTTGAATATTCTATGATACAAACATCAATTCATGGGTACCTTTTATAATTAAATAACTACACAGTCCTTTGTTTGTTTCTTATTTTATTTTTTGGTCCTTGTTGCTGTTTCTGTTTTCTCTCTTTTACAAGTAGTAAAGTACCAACTGGTAATTTCCTATGAACTTGCCATCTTATTCTACATGAATTAAATTGTGCCCATGTCAGTCTCTGATCTTTGATAGCCACTGAATGATGTTACACTTCGAGATCCGAAATCAGACATCAGTGCTCTGGGAAAATGTCAGGAACGTTCAAAAACTAGCTACATATATTCAAGTGCTGAGTTTTTGAGACCAATTATGCTATTATATGTTATGTGGAAAGTTCTGCATTTCTTCATGCTGATGACAATTCCTCATTAACAGAAATTTCCAATGGGGAATGAAAAACAACAACACATTATGCTTGATTGCATGTTGGAAGTCAAAGTAGTGCCAGTTACGTGTGTACATAAGGAACGCCCCATGAAACAGATTAATTCATGTCAACTGTTTCCTGTTTTACTGCCAAGGAGAAAAAGATAATAGAGCTTTCCAGGAAAAACTGAGAAGTTCCAAGAAAGCAGAATTGTAGGCAGATGTGAAATGCAACTCTCTCAATGAATGGATCACAAATAATACCTCTACATGGACAATAGTTCTCAGCATCAGATGCATCAGATGCATACCAGCAGAAGACCCTGGTCACCAGAATGTCCCATGTGGGTTCCAGACATACCTGGGTAGAAAGGAATTAAGAAGGGAGAAGGAGAATAAGAGGCAGCAAGGCAAAACCTTTGCCTCAGGTGGGAAATACAGAAGCAGGGAAGAGATTTCCAGAATTAGACAAGCCCCTTCACTAAAGGGTAAATTATTTTGAACTGAAAAGAAACAAGGTAAAACAGCTGATGAAATATAATTTGGATAGAGTGAGAGTCACACAATGTGTGTCATGAGCCTATATGGACAAAACTGCAATGCAGCTCAAACAGTATGCATGGGGTCCGGAAGCTGGAAGGGAGGATTTAGAGAGCCATCCTGGGAGAGAGCTGCTGTTGACTCTGTGGAGATGGCCTGATGGAGCAAGTTTAAGTAGTTGTGTTGCAGGGAATGCCTTTTGAGAATTCCCAAACTGACAAAGAGGGAGGCCCTTACTGCACTGTCACACACAGGAGGTGGAGATACCTTGATAGACCCTCACCTTCACACATGTTAATACCTACTAAAAGGCAATAGAGAAAGACCAGCAGAAGTTCCATTCATGCTCCTGCAAACACAGAGTAGAAAATGATCCCATTGAGGCCAAATCTCTTCTGTCTATGGCTGCTGGCTCCTATGCATAATCGGCAGCACCATGCTTCCAGCATTCCAAGCAGCTGTACCACCTCCTGTGCTCATCACAGCAGACCCCAGTGGGTCACAAATGTCTCAGGGCAGACTCCTTTGGTGAACACATGTGAAGAAAGATGAAAATTACACCTGAGACCTAGGGACAGACCCATTAAGGAAGAGGACTGGAAATCTTTGAACCAGTTGAGCATGCTGCAATTAAATACACAGGATTAATGACACAGATCCTGTCTCTATGGAATACATCAAAAGATGAGAAGAGGTCAAATGAAAAAAAAAAAAAAAAAAAAAAGCCCTGGCTCAGGCAGCTGTAAGAATGCAGAGAAATGATAGCAGTTTTGATTCTGAAGTGTCCTTAGAGAGATCCAGAGGCAGTTCTCTCCATCTTTGTAGAACTTCCCAAAGAAGTGTAGTTGTCCTCTGGCTCATATTGAGGACTGGGACACTGACAGATGAGACACTAGGAGACATGAGTTATTCTTTAGATGCATTGAATCGTTGTGTTGATGCCGCAAGACTTTTCCCAGTTGTAGGCTTCATTGTTACTACACATTGATTTGATCTGTGAAGATTATTTCAACCATATGTTTATTTTTTGTATAGCTATTTCTACTTTTACTTTGGTTTCCTATTTTCTGTGCCTTTTGTTGTTGTTGCATCACTTCATTGTTTAACACAGGTATGCGTTTCTATATTAACTGTAGGTTTCTGTTATTCTTGGGGGCTGTTTTGATCTTGTCAGATTTGGTTTCTTTATTCTTCAGTTGGCACTCAGCTCTGGTGTAGTTGTTGGCCTTGAGATTTACATGATTGGTTCTCTTTCGGAATCTGTTTTCTTCTCTGTAGTGTTTATTGCTTGTGGTGCCTTTTTCTTATTTATTTATTTATTTGCCATTTATCTATGTTACCTTTTTAATCTCCTCAATCTATTACTATGGTATTGTAGTTCTCTGGGCATAAGTTGGGCCTGATCTTTTCGTGTGTCAGCACCTGAGAAGGCAAGAGGCAACAAGGCCTGGGGTCTCCAAACGGAGGAAGTAGCCTGCAAGTGACAGACATTTTTATTTCTCTTAGGTGGCAGGAGGAAACAAACTATTGATATACTATTTTTCCTACTCAATATAAATTTGAAAGGAAGTTTCTCTTAAAATATCATGCTGCCATAATGACACCTGGTTTCATCTGAAGTTTATTATTCTCAAACCTTGAGATAACCAATGCATTTTTCTTATGGAACATTTGTCTTAAACTATGATATTGTACTATGCTTTTACCCAAAATTCTGTCCTCAAGTCAATTCTGCCTAATGCCTCAAAACCTAATTGACAAACCAGGATGTTATATTCAGATATTTGTTCCCTAATCTGTGTCAGTGAAACTAGTTGTATGGTGATATGTCCTTCTACAAGATTCAAGTTAATCATTTTATGGCCCGGGATGAATCATCTGATGCCAAGATTATCCCAAAATGCATCTTATGGGTGAGGGGGCCTGGTACCACTCTGAGTCTTAAAACATTCCTTTCTTTCATTAGCAGACTGCTAGTGACTATATAACATTCAGCTGAAGACTAGCAAGGGGGGTACTCTTTCTGCTCCCTTCTGATGCCTATGTCAGAAGTTTTCTCTATCTCCTTTATACTTTAGTAAAACTTTATTATACAAAGCTCTGAGAGATGCAGCCCTGTCTCTGGCCCCAGATTGAATTCCTCTTCTTCTGAGGCCAAGAATCCAAGCATCTTTTCATTCCACTACCACCTTTCACACTGAGATCAGGATCATGGGACTCCAAAATATTCCTGTCTTCAGTGAATATTAACTGGTGGCAATCTCCATGAAGGCCTCTTTCTTAATCTCAGATGCACTGCACCCAACTGCCTGCAAAACCCAGGCCTGATGCGTCACACCACACAACAATCAAGACAGAAAAACACAGCCACTCATCAGCAGATAGACTGCCTAATGTCAGGCTAACCCCATAGACACCTACAAATGACACAAACAGTTATGGTCCCACAATTAGACAGGGAAGACTCAGCTGCAGACTCAAGAACATTGTTAGTCTCTTCAACTCCAAAGCCCACACTAGCCACTCAACCAATTTTATCGACTTAGACTGAAGACAAGAAACAATAATTTAATGCAGCAATTTATGAAGAAATAACCACTAACACAGTAAGTTAGGGAAATGTGAAGACAGAGAAATATATTATGGGCAAAAGAATGTGGTAAAAACTCAAAATATAATGAAAGAAAAAATGTGCATGCTCCCTGAAAATGACTTGGATGTTGTGGTAGTAAAGGTGATTAAACATTTTAGAAATGGAATGGAGAAAAGATGAGAAACATTTCTGAAGGACCTAGAAAAATGAATAAGTAACAACAAACAATTAACAACACAGAAAAGGACTTTGGTCTCCTATATGCTAATACACACTATTGTACAGCAGAAGCCAACACAACACTGCAGAGAAATTATCCTCTAATTTAGAAATGCAGTTTAAAATGAAACACACGTGTTCAAAGGCACAAGGACCTGACACTGTTAACTGATATTTATAGGACATTTCACTGAAACACAATAGAATATACATTTTTCTAAAGTGAAAATAAAATATCTTCAGGATATATCATGAAGCAGATCTTAAATCAAGCCTTGGTAAATTTAAGACAGTAGTAATTGTATCTTTTTTTTTTTTTTTTTTTTAACCACATTGCAATGATTTACATACCAGGTTCTGCGGGCGAGGAATGGGAAAAATATAAATCCCTGTAGATTAATAAATACAGCTCTACATGGCCATGAGATCACTCATGAAATCTGAGAGAAAATGAACAAAAAATCTTAGAAGGAAATAATATTAAAAACACGATTATCTGAAAGTTATGGAGCACGCTAAAGCAGTAAAAGAGTGAAGCTGATAAACACTACACATCTCAAGTAATCAATATAACCTTAAATCTAAAGCATTTAGAGAAGGAAGAAAAAGCAGACAAAATTCCCCAAAGTGAATAGAAGGGGGGAAAAATGATAAAAATAAGAGCAGAAATTAAAGAAAGGAAATGATGAAAAAAATAATCAAAATCAGGATCACTAAAAGGGGTCTCTTGGAGAGGAGAAACAAAATAGATAAATCATGGCCCAGACTTATCAAGAAAAAAAGGACAGATCAATCAATCAAATTTGAGATGACAAAGTGATATTATAACTGATACCACAGAAATAACAAAGAATCATGAGACTACAGTGAACAACTATAAGTCAATAAAAGTTAGAATCTGATCCATGGAGAAATGCTCAGAAATTCTACTAAGAAGAAACAGAAAATATGAACAGACCAATTATAAGCACTAATGTGGAAATTGAGATGAAAACTTTCCAGTTGACAAACTTAAAGCCAAATGGCTTCACATGGAAATTTTACGAACCAGTCAGAGAACAGCTAGCACATGCACTTTTGAAACTTTTCCAAAATTCTAGAGTGACAGGAAAATCCAAAACTCATCCTACAATGTCAGCATCACACTGATACCAACACCGAGATAACACAGAAATAGAAAGAGACCAATATCACATAGATGAACAGAGGCAAACATCCTTAGCAAAATATGAGCAAAAAAATCCACCAATACCGTAAAAGGATTGGACACCATTATTAAGTGTGGGGTTTATTCCAGATATGGAAACATTCTTTAGTAGCTGCATATCAATGTATAGTGAAGGATTAAAACCATATGATCACCTCAGTAGTTGGTGAAAATTTTTTGATATAATTCAACATGTTTTTGTGAAAGAAACTCTCCAAAAACTGAAGACAGCAAAAATTACTTCAACTTCTCAAAGGCACACAGATCAAAACTACAACATATCACCTCTAATCAATCCAAATGGCCATCATTAAAAAAAAAAGAAAAAATCTACAACAGAGGACTGCCCTGTTAGGCCAGTGATTAAGACACCAGGATCCTTATTATAGGAGTCCTGGGTTTGATCATGGAATTGGTCATGGAATTAGATTCCACACACAACAATTGAGGTTTGTGGCAACAAAATAAAGAAGTAAATATATATGTGTGCATATTAATGCACTTAAATGAAATCCAGAAAAAGGGGCTGAATAACCCATTTGGAGTGTAGGAAAAGATGCTGTCATGAAAAAGAGACTTGTGGACAGGAAGGACATATGTAACACATCAAGTATGTTCAGTTCAGTTCAGTCACTCAGTCGTGTCCGACTCTTTGCGACCCATGAATTGCAGCACACCAGGCCTCCCTGTCCATCACCAATTCCTGGAGTTCACTCAGACTCACGTCCATCGAGTCAGTGATGCCATTCAGGCATCTCATCCTCTGTTGTCCCCTTCTCCTCCTGCCCCCAATTCCTCTCAGCATCAGAGACTTTTCCATGAGTCAACTTTTGGCATGAGGTGGCCAAAGTACTGGAGTTTCAGCTTTAGCATCATTCCTTCCAAAGAAATCCCAGGGCTGATCTCTTTCAGAATGGACTGGTTTGATCTCCTTGCAGTCCAAGGGATTCTCAAGAGTCTTCTCCAACACCACAGTTCAAGAGCATCAGTTCTGCAGTGCTCAGCCTTCTTCACAGTCCAACTCTCACATCCATACTTGACCACTGGAAAAACCGTAGCCTTGACTAGATGGACCTTTGTCGGGAAAGTAATGTCTCTGCTTTTGAATATACTATCTAGGTGGGTCATAACTTCTCTTCCAAGGAGCAAGTGTCTTTTAATGTCACGGCTGCAGTCACCATCTGCAGTGATTTTGGAGCCCCCAATAAAGAAGTCTGACACTGTTTCGACTGTTTCCCCAACTATTTCCCATGAAGTGATGGGACCGGAAGCCATGAGTTTAGTTTTCTGAGTGTTGAGCTTTAAGCCAGCTTTTTTACTCTCCTCTTTCATTTTTATCAAGAGGCTTTTTAGATCCTCTTCACTTTCTGCCAAAAAGATGGTGTCATCTGCATATCTGAGGTTCTTGATATTTCTCCTGGAAATCTTGATTCCAGCTTGTGTTTCTTCCAGTCCAGCGTTTCTCATGATGTACTCTGCATATAAGTTAAATAAGCAGGGTGACAATATCCTGCCTTGACGCACTCCTTTTTCTATTTGGAACCAGTCTGTTGTTTCATGTCCAGTTCTAACTGTTGCTTCCTGACCTGCATATAGATTTATCAGGAGGAAAGTCAAGTGGTCTGGTATTCCCATCTCTCTCAGAATTTTCCACATTTTATTGTGATCCACACAGTCAAAGGCTTTGGCATATTCAATAAAGGAGAAATAGATGTATTTCTGGAACTTTCTTGCTTTTTCCATCATCCAGAGGATTTTGGCAATTTGATCTCTGGTTCCTCTGCCTTTTCTAAAACCAGCTTGAACATTAGGAAGTTCATGGTTCATGTATTGCTGAAGCCTGGCTTGGAGAGTTATGAGCATTACTTTACTAGCGTGTGAGATGACTCCAATTGTGCGGTAGTTGCAGCATCTTTGGCATTGCCTTTCTTTGGGATTGGAATGAAAACTGAACTTTTTCAGTCCTATAGCCACTGCTGACTTTACCAAACTTGCTGGCATATTGAATGCAGCACTTTCACAGCATCATCTTTCAGTATCTGAAACAGCTCCACTGGAATTCCATCACCACCACTAGCTTTGTTCTCATTGATGTTTTCTAAGTCCCACTTGACATTACATTCCAGGATGTCTGGCTCTAGATGAGTGATCTCACCATCATGATTATCCGAGTCATGATGATCTTTTTTTGTACAATTTTTCTGTGTATTCTTGCTACCTCCTCTTAATATCTTCTGCTTCTGTTAGGTCCAGAGCATTTCTGTTCTTTATCGAGCCCATCTTTGCATGAAATGTTCCCTTGGTATCTCTAATTTTCTTGAAGAGATCTCTACTCTTTCCCATTCTGTTGTTTCCCTCTATTTGTTTGCATTGACCACTGAAGAAGGCTTTCTTATTTCTTCTTGCTCACCTCTGGAACTCTGCATTCAGCTGCTTATATCTTTTCTTTTCTCCTTTGCTTTTCACTTCTCTTCACAGCTATTTGTAAGGCCTCTCCAGACAGCCATTTTGCTTTTCTTGCATTTCTTTTCCAAGAGGATGGTCTTGATCCCTGTCTCCAGTACAATGTCACAAACATCATTCCATAGTTCATGAGGAACTCTATCTATCAGATCTAGGCCCTTAATTTCATTTCTCGCTTCCACTGTATAATCATAAGGGGTTTGATTTAGGTCATAACTGAATGGTCTAGCGGTTTTCCCTACTTTCTTCAATTTAAGTCTGAATTTGGCAATAAGGAGTTCATGATCTGAGCTACAGTCAGCTCCCGGTTTTATTTTTGTTGACTTTATAGAGCTTCTCCATCTTTGGCTGCAAAAATATAGTCAATCTGATTTCAGTGTTAACCATCTGGTGAGGTCCATGTGTAGAGTCATCTCTTGTGTAGTTGGAAGAAGGTGTTTTGTTGGAGATTACGAGTGAAATGACATAAAACAAGACACACACAAAGGACAGACGACACGTACACACTCCGGCCGGAGGAGCAGAACTGGGCAAGAAACGAATTGTCATTTATTATAAAAGCTCCCTAGGCAGAATTCCAGACAGCATGAATAAGCCTTTTCTGCACAGTGCTGGTGCATATGTGTTATCATATTTCAAAGGGGAATGAAATCTCTGTCTACTGCAGAGTCTGCCCAAAGCCCTCATCTCCTTCCTATTTCAAGAAGGGAATGCTCCCTCATTTGCAAGGGGCCATTGAACTCATGACTGTATCCAGACTCTTTGGCAGAACGCTTCATATGCAAGGACACTCAGCACGAGTAGAGAGACCCATTTGCAGGCACATCTCTGCTACCCTATTAACCCTTCATCTCCCCCTTTTTTATTTGCTTTTATAAATTGTAGTATTCTCTGGATCTTCTCTGTTTCGTGCTTTAGTTGTTTCCCTTTTCGCCATTGCAGGAAGTCTGGAAAAGCGACACAACATAAAAGTAATATAAACACAGTGTTCCCAAAAGTAGTCCCAATTAGTAAGGATAAGTGTCCTAATGGATTAAATTATTCATTCCCTCTTGAAGACATTTCAGCAAATCAGATCCTGTAATGTCAGGTAAAGTCCTTCTAAAAGTAGACAAAATTTGTCATTCCAGGCCCATCATCTCCATAGTGAGATTTTGATGCCCAGTCAAGGATCGTTTTACTTTATCCCATCCTTCATGCATGTTAAATGGTACAGGTGTTATACAAAACTGAGACAAATTCCAATCACATTTCAATACACTTCATGTAGATAAAACAGCCAATTGATTTCAAGCCAGGAAATGGTGTGTTGAAGATTGAGCATGTCAGTAGCAAGTTGGGCTCGCTGTTGTTGCCATAACAAATGAGAGTCTTTATGCCAGTCCCGAATAAAATCAGCTGTTTGAATTCCTTGATGTAACGCAAGACCTGCCACCGCTGCTGTTGCAGTTACTGACGCAACTGCTAGAATTGAAGCAATGACCACACCAAGCATACGTCGAGACCAGTGTGGCAAAGTCTGTACAGCGGTTACTAGGTGAGGAACAGCAAAAGAATCTGACCACAGCCGACTCAGATTTATAGGTAACCATACTTCTGTCCGAGCCTTAACAAGTACTAGTGAGAAATTGGTATTAAAGGCTCGTCTTTCAAATTCTTCTCACCAAGACTGATTTACACATTGAGTTAAATTACAATAGTCACAGAACACAGATCCCACAGTGTCATTCTAGGTCCAATTCCCATATAACAATGCAAAAGGATATTTTACACATGCCGTTGTGGAATAAGATTTATTAACATGTAAATTAACATGGAATGGACCCGAAGAGACACCACTGTCCAAAGTATAGTTTCCTGACCATATAGTGAGATTACCAGAAACTGCCCATAGTTTCCAAATATCCCCTTGAATGTGTGGATATCCCTGCAATTGTAATTGAGAAGGGACAAGTGCAAATTGCTGCCATTTAACTGTTTCATTACCATCGCCCATCAAAGTGCCATTTGCACGAGCCACCTAAGAGTTTTATTTGATCATTTTCTATGAATTGCCCATTATCTGGACTCCAATCTACAATGATGGCCCCAGAATAGTTCATGACCTTAAAGGGTTGATAACCTCGGCAACGTTCCCACTCCAAAGATTCTAGAGAATGAACGAAAAAGTTAACAGGACATAGCGACATGTGTTTTCCATTATGAATATCTATCAGTACTGTCGAGGTGCTAAATCCCCTGGTGGAAACAAGCACGGTAAAGGTAGTAAAATGGTAATTATTATACTTTACCCACCATGTATTATATGAATGATGAGAATGTTCCTTGGTGGACAGACAAAAGGGGTGTCCTCCTATACACAAAGGAATACCTTCTACTGCAATGGTCAAATTACTGATATTATATTGTTTATGATGAGATAGTTGTTCTATTCCCCCGCAAGCTGGCTGGTTACCCCCAGGAAACTGCTCTTACTAATGAGGGATTAGGTATATATGCCCAATATGTTTCATTACTTGCCGATATACTAATTACCTGACATGTCACCACCGCCATAATGGCAAGTAAAAGATTGGTAGGATTCAGAGGTTGCCCCGCCTTCATTAACATCTTCTGTGTTTCCTGGATCAACCTACCTCTTCATTTGATCCCATGTACGAGGTGTTGCTTCCCGTGCACGGGAGATAAGGCTTCTCTGCATAGTAAGCTCTTTGAATTTTTGAACAAGGGGATCAGCCATTGTTGATTTTGATCAATCTTGCTGGGGTCCAAAACCTATAATTATCAACAGAAATGAAAGCATACCCTCGTCCCAAATATATTAAGGCTGCTGGGATCCAACCTTTCTCTTTATCTTTATACCAAATAGGTGTATTCAAGATCTTCTTATCCTCTTCTTTCCCTTGAAAATGCAACTCTGCTGCTGATAGATTTCCCTTGCTCCAAACATTCAAAAAATTTAGGGTAAGTAAGGTTTTATTCAGAATGTTTTTAGGTTTCATAGATCTCTCTTGTTCCCCCTTTTTTATTTTTTCAAGATAATCATGCAAGGTATGATTAGCTCTTTCAATGATAGCTTGCCCTTGACTATTATAAGGAATACCAAAAGTACGAGTTATATGGTATTGGGATAAAAAGTGAGCTAATTTTGCGGATTGGTAAGCAGGTGCATTATCAGTTTTCATTTCAATTGGTAGTCCCATAACTGCAAAACAAGATAACAAATGAGTAATAACAGCGTCAGCCTTTTCAGAATGTATTGCAGTGGCCCATTGAAAATGTGTGCAAGTATCTATAGTATGATGCACACATTTTTGTTGTCTGAAGGAAGAAATGTAAATTACATCCATTTGCCATATCTGATTTGCTTGTAGTCCTCTTACGTTGACACCTGGTGGGGTAAACAGCAAAGCAAAGGGTGCACATATGGAACAAGAATAAACAATATTTTGAGCTTGTTTTCGAGTAATACTATGAGATTTTTGTAACCCTTTGGAGTTGGTATATTGTAAGAGATGTTCTTGCTTTGCTGCTTCTATAGGATAAAGTAAGGCATCAATTGCAGCATTTCCAAATGATAAGGGTCCAGGAAGGCCAGAATGTGCACGGATGTGAGTAAAGAAAACTTACTCCGAACGTAGCAAGAGCAAATGTTTTACTTGGTAAAACAATGTATCAATAGCTGTTTTAAGAGTCAGTGGAAGGTAGACATGGGGCAGCTGTAGGCAAGAGAGAGCAGCATATCTAGAATATGAAACAATATTAACAGGAAGTTGGGGAAAATCTTGCAAAACTAAATAGCCCGCATCACCGGGCTGTACAGAAGAAAATGAGTGGGGGAGAACCTTGGAATTTTCCGGGGTCCAATATCCAGCAGTATTTTTATTTGCATCTGTAAAAATAGTGGGTCCCTTAACTGGAACATCTGAAATTGAGGAATGAGATATCATAGTGTTAGCCCAGAGAAAATCAATCAATTCAGATGATGGATAATGATTATAAAATGAACCAGGATATGAGGCAAGAGAAATTTGCCAGTTTTCATTAAATTGTAAACATTGAGATATTTGAGCAGTTGTTAATTGAGTACAGGAGAAATTTGCCAGTTTTCATTAAGTTGTAAACATTGAGATATTTGAGCAGTTGTTAATTGAGTAACAATCTCATGTGGTTCACATCGTGATAACTGTAAAATACGATGATGACCTTTCTGTATAAGGAAGGGTAATTTATCTATATATATAGTCAATTTTTTGGAAAAACTGTTAGGTAAGAAAATCCATTCTATTAATCATTTTTTCTTGAGCAATTACACCAGATGGGGAATAAGGGGTATGAAATATGATAAAAGAAATAGGTTGAGATGCACGTAAGTCAAAAAGCCGTCATTTAGTCGTTGTTTAACAAATTGAAGTTCCTGTAAAGCCAATGGGGTTAAGGTCCGGGGGCTATCCAGAGCTGTATCTCCTTCTAAAGTAGAAAACAAATGTTGCAATTGATAAGTAGGAATCCCAAGTACCAGGCTTAGCCAATTAATAGCTCCCAGTAATTTTTGAAAAATCATTTAAGGTTTTGAGGTGGTCTCTTCTAATTTGCAAGCTTTGGGGCCTATTTCTATGTTGTTCCAATATTGTCCCTAAATATGAAATAGGAAAGTCCTTTTCAAATTTTTCCAGGGCTATCTGCAAATTGTATAGTCTTAAAGCCTCTTGTACTTTTAAAAAGGAATGCATCACATTCAGCAATACTGGGAGCTGCCAACAGGAGATCATCCATATAATGATATAGAATATAATTGGGGTATTCTTGATGGAGGGATTGTAAAGAGCAAGCTACGAATTCTTGACATAAGGTAGGACTATTTATCATTCCTTGTGGTAGGACTGTCCATTGATAACGCTTAAGAACAGGAACTGTAAAAGCAAATTTATCTTTATCTTGCAATTGTAGGGGAATGGTAAAAAAAACAGTCTTTAAGATTTAACACCATTAAGGACCAATTCTGAGGAATAAGAGCTGGAGAGGGGAGTCCCAATTGCAAGGCTCCCATAAGTTCAATACATTGATTAACTTCTCATAAATCAGTTAACATTCTCCATTTTGCAGTTTTCTTTTTATAACAAAACCAGGAGAATTCCAGGGTGAGGTAGAGGGCTCTATATGACCAAGTTAGAGTTGTTCTTGTGCTAATTATTCTAATGCCTCGAGCTTCATTTGTGGTAATGGCCACTGCTCAACCTATTTTGGAGTATTAGTTAACCATTTTAATGGGAGTGCTTGAGGAATTGAGCAGTGGCTACTAGTTTTCCAATGGAATGGTAACAGAAGCCCCCAAAGGAGAGAGAAGATCTCTCCCCCATATATTGATAGGTATATTTACAATATAAAAGGTGACAAACAATCATCTTCCATTATGGAATTAACATTGCAAGGGATGGGTATTCTTCCAGACATCTGCAATGGAGCCCAATCCTGTCAGCATTAAAGGGCTTTTTTTTCTTTTTCCCAATCTTGGGGCCATTATTGAGAAGAAATGATTGAAACATCCGCCCCTGTATCTACTAGTCCCTCAAAGTTGTTTCCTTGTATAATCAAGGAGAGAACAGGGTGAGAATCTTTGATAAGTATTTCCCAAAATATATGTCGCCCAGTATTTCCAAATCCTCCTGTTTGTTCATTAGGAAGAGCCAAAAAGGGGTGATAAGGTAGAAGTATTTGAGCAATACGTTCCCCAGCTAACAATGTTCCTGGGCCCCAAGGACTTAGGGCAGCAGGATAGTTTCCCGGTATCAGGTTGCCCATTTTATCTGTTTTAGGTCTGCATTCATTAGTCCAATGAAACCCCTTCCCACACTGACAGCAAAGTCCAGGAGGAGTCTTATTTTTCCCAGCAAGAGATCTGTCGTTAGGAATTGCATCTTGATCAGCTTTTAATTTCTGACATTCTTTTTTCACATGACCAGGTTTTCCACAATGAAAGCAGTTACCTCCCTTTGGTGGTCTCATAACTTTGGCCAAGGCCATAGCAGAGATATTAACCTGATGCTCAGCTCCTCCTACCCCCGAGCAGGCTCTGATATATTCAGCTATAGATGCACCCTGTCCCTTTAAAGGTCCCAGTATACGCTTGCATTCAGGACTGCATTTTCAAATGCAAAAGTTTGTAATAATATCTCTGAAATTTCATCCCTCCCTCCAGCCCGTTCCACAGCTACCCTCAATCTTGCTAGAAAATCAGTATATGGCTCATTAGGGCCTTGCATTGTTTTAACAAAGGAGGGCTGGGCTTGGACAGTAGGCACCACACGGCTCCATGCTCGTAAAAAGACTTGGTGGACTTGTTTTAAGTCCTGATCAGAGTATTGAGCCTGTTCTCTTAAAGCCCGATATTGGCCCTATCCCATTAGTTTGTCCTCAAGAGGACCGGGGGCATTTTGTCCCTCATTAATCTGAGCCTGCTTTCTATCTTCTTCTTCCCACCAGCTAAGAAGTTGCAACCATTGAGACCCCTCCAAGACAGCTTGGGCAATAGATTCCCAATCTAATGGAATGATTAATTTGCCTCTTCCCAATGATTCCAGTATAGCCAAAACAAAGGGAGTTTGAGGACTGTACTGCGCTACTGCAGCTTTAAGATCTTTAAAAAATTTATATTCCAAAGGAGTGTATTGAATATTTATCATATTGCCATCCTGCTGTCTCTGGATGGGAGATAATTGTGGAGTATTGATAAAACCACCAGGGGGAGCAGACAAGTCATCATCACGCAGCATAGACAAAGAAAAGGAAAACCTACAGTGTTCCCTGCCCACATCAGGTGACCAACCGCAGTGGAGAAAAGAGAAGCACAAGGAGGAGCAGAGGTGTAGATTTTTTTCTCCTCCTTATGGGATTTTCACCATTCCCAGAATAGATGGATCATTTCTTTAATCTCTTTGCCCTCCTCTGACAAAACCAAAGAAGCCTCCGAATCGGATTCTGAACTATCCAATGTTTCACCATTTACAGGAGGAGGCTTATTTGTATCCTTGCCTTCAGGCAATGCAGAAGCCCCATTAATGTCTGACACATCTTCATAAATTATTTCTTCCCTCCTTGAAGCATTAGATTTAGTTTTATTATTAGTAGAGAGCAAGGTCAAAGCCTGTGTTATAGCATTATGCAAAGTCCGCAATTTCAAAGGAATCACATTACCCTTCTGATGTTGCTTTCTCAATTCCTTTTGAATTATTTTCCATTCCTTCAAGTTTAACTGTAACTTAGTTTGATACTGAAACCAATGACAATATTGTTCCACCAAGCGAAAGAGCTTACTCAATCGACGAGTCGAGGCTTTAACGCTGATGGTGTGGAGAAGTCCTTGAACTAACTCCATGTATTGTGCCTGTAATGATGATGAGGAATTCCCCATGGTTTTTTTGTTTTGTTTTTGTTTTGTTTTTCAAGCTCCCCTCTGCTAGGGTGAGGAATTTCCCATGATTTTCCCGAAAGTTCTCCTGCTATGGATTTAAAATGCCCCCGGGGTTACTCACCCTTTCCATTTCACTCAAGCCCCACATGGGGCGCCAGATGTTGGAGATTACAAGTGAAATGACATAAAACAAGACACACACAAAGGATAGATGACACATACACACTCCGGCCGTAGGAACAGAACTAGACAAAAAACTAATTGCCCTTTATTATAAAAGCTCCCTAGGCAGAATTCCAGACTGCATGAATAAGCCTTTTCAGCACAGCACAGGTGCATACATGTTATCGTATAGCAAAGGGGAGTGAAAATTCTGTCTACTGCAGAGTCTGCCCAAAGCCCTCATCTCCTTCTTATCTTAAGAAGGGAATGCTCCCTCAGTTGCAAGGGACCATTAAACTCAAGGCTGTGTCCAGACTCTTTGGCAGAACGCCTCGTATGCAAGGATGCTTAGCCTGAGTAGAGAGACCCGTTTGCAGGCACATCTCTGCTACCCTATTAACCCTTCAGTGTTTGCTATGACTAGTGCATTTTCTTGGCAAAACTTTATTAATCTTTGCCCTGCTTCATTCCGCATTCCAAGGCCAAATTGGCCTGTTACTCCAGGTATTTCTTGACTTCCTACTTTTGCATTCCAGTCCCCTAGAATGAAAAGGATATCTTTTTTGGGTGTTAGTTCTACGAGGTCTTGTAGGTCTTCAAAGAACCATTCAACTTCAGCTACAGCATTACTGATTGGGGCACAGACTTGGATTATGGTGATATTGAATGGTTTGCCTTAGAAATGAACAGAGATCATTCTGTCGTTTTTGAGATTGCATCCAAGTCGTGCATTTCGGACTCTTTTGTTGACCATGATGGCTACTCCATTTCTTCTGAGGGATTCCTGCCTGCAGTAGTAGATATAATGGTCATCTGAGTTAAATTCACCCATTCCAGTCCATTTTAGTTTGCTGATTCCTAGAAAGTCGTCCTTCACTCTTGCCATTTCTTGTTTGACCACTTCCAATTTGCCTTGATTCAATGACCTGACATTCCATGTTCCTATGCAATATTGCTCTTTACAGAATTGGACTTTGTTTCTGTCACCAGTCACATCCACAACTGGGTATTGTTTTTGCTTTGGCTCCATCCCTTCACCCTTTCTGGAGTTATTTCTCCACTGATCTCCAGTAGCATATTGGGCACCTACTGACCTGGGGAGTTCCTCGTTTAGTATCCTATTATTTTGCCTTTTCATACTGTTCATAGGATTCTCAAGGCAAGAATACTGAAGTGCTTTGCCATTCCCTTCTCCAGTGGACCACATTCTGTCAGACCTCTCCACCATGACCCACCCATCCTGGGTGGCCCAGTGGACATGGCTTAGTTTCATTGAGTTAGACATGGCTATTGTCCTAGTGTGATTAGTTTGATTAGTTTTCTGTGAGTATGATTTTAGTGTGTCTGCACTCTTATACCCTCTTGCAACACCTATCATCTTACTTGGGTTTCTCTTACCTTTGGCATGTGGGTATCTCTTCACAGCTGCTCCATCAAAGTGCAGCCACTGCTCCTTACTTTGGACGAAGGGTATGTCCTCACTGCCGCCCTTCCTGACATTCAACATGGGATAGCTTCTCTAGGCCCTCCTGCGCCAGCACAGCCACCAGTACTTGGACGTGGGTTGCTCTTTCCGGCCATCACCCCTGGCCTCAGGTATGTAGTAGACAGATATTGCTATGAAGTGCTCTAGTGGAGTTGATTTTGGAGTAGGAGAGGAGGCCCAAGAGGGAGATGGGTGGACTGCTCAAAAGGAAGGCTCAGCTATATTTGCCAATAACTGATTTATTTTGCTGGGCAGCAGACACAAACACAACATTGTAAAGAAAGAAAATCAGTCCTTGGCTAACTTGTGCTAGTGACAAGTAGAGCATCACAGTGCATGTCAACTAAAATGTGTCCCCAGGATGGCTTTAGTATGTATAGACAAAGCAAAAGCAAAAAATAAAAAAAAAGACAAATGCAGAGCTATGTTAGCCAGGATAAATTCAGACTCTACACTTGTGTCTATTCATTCACTGATTTGTCATTGTTTCTAAAAGTAAAGAACAGCTTTCTAAAGTAAAGTAAACATATATGGTTATGTTTTCATAAACTTATGGCACCAACTTATGAGACCCTGAATCCTGCTTCTGCCTCAACAGGTCATCAGTTCAGTTCAGTCATTCAGTAGTCCACGACTCTTTATCATCCCATGAATTTCAGCACGCCAGGCCTCCCTATCCATCACCAACTCCCAGAGTTAACTCAGACTCATGTCCATTGAGTCAGTGATTCCATCCAGCCATCTCATCCTCTGTCGTCCCCTTCTCCTCCTGCTCCCAGTCCCTCCCAGCATCAGAGTCAGGGGACCTAAAGTAATGTGAAGATACCCAATACAGGTTTAGTACAAATCCCAAAGTGACAGGAGACTGAAGGCAAACCATAAATCTTAAGAACATAATCCAAAACATTTCAAGATCAAGGAAGGTTAAAATATATGTCTATATGTATGTTTACAAATATGAACCTAACTTATATGTTCAAACAGGCATATATCCATACACTATGTATATATTTATCTCTACTCATGTATACACACACACACACATTTCCAACTATATCAAAAATTTCTCTGGAATATTCTCAAAAATATGTTTTACATTAAGGCATAACAAATGTCTTAGCATTTTAAATCATACCAAGTATGTCCTCTGAAAAACAAGATGCGAAGCTAAAATTTAAAAATGGGGTACTGCTGCTTCTGCTAAGTCGCTTCAGTCATGACCGACTCTGTGCGACCCCATGGACGGTAGTCCACCAGGCTCCCCAGTCCCTGGGATTCTCCAGGCAAGAACACTAGAGTGGATTGCCATTTCCTTCTCCAATGCAGGAAAGTGAAAAGTGAAGGTGAATTCACTGAGTCGTGCCCGACTCACAGCGACACCATGGACTATTGCCCACCAGGCTCCTCTGTCCACGGGATTTTCCAGGCGTGTTTGCAATTATGTCAATGTGTGAAAAAGTACACAAGACATTCCTAGAGAGCCAATATTTCAAAGGGTAAGTCACAAGGGAAATTATATAATTCTCTGAGGTGAATGTAAATGAAAGCAATTTTAGCAAATCAGATCCTGCAAAAATACATATCTGCAATTATATACCTCCTCCAAAATATATACGGCTACCTCAAGACACCGAAATTATATACCTAAACTTTTGACATATATGCATGTATATGTGTAGCTTTATATAAACTAACGGTTGCCCAGGTAGTACTAGTACTAAGGAACCTGCCTTCTAATGCAGAGATCATAGACATGCAGGTTCGATCCATGGGTTGGGAAGATCTCCTGGAACTAAGGATGGCATCCCATTCCTATTTTTTTTGCCTTGAGAATCCCATGGATTGAGAATACTCAATAGTGACAGTCTGTGTGATACAGCGTTTCAGACAGGAGTGCAGTGACCTAACACATATCACTTGAACATATATATATATATATATATATATATATACACACACACACACACACATATATACATACATACATATATATAACTTTAAAAATATATTTATATAATAAACATATTAAATAAATAAATAAGTACATTAAATATATATTTATATATAGTGCAAGTGTATTAGTGTACAAGTACTATAGTACATTTGTTCCTTCCATATATTACCAATGACATGCTCAGCAAAAATCAGTTCACTTACTCATTTCACTTCAGTCTCACAGTCGTGTCCGACTCTTTGTGGCCCTATGAATTGCACCACACCAGGCCTCCATGTCCATCACAAACTCCCGGAGTTCACCCAAACATACGTCCATGGATACAGTGATGTCATCCAGCCATCTCATCCTCTGTTGTCCCCTTATCCTCCTGATCCAAATCACTCCCATCATCAGAGATTTTTATGAGTCAACTCTTCTCATGAGGTGGCCAAAGTACTAGAGTTTCAGCTTTAGCATCAGTCCTTCCAAAGAACACCCAGGACTGATCTCTGTAAGGATGGACTGGTGGGATCTGCTTGCAGTCCAAGGGACTCTCAAGAGTCTTCTCCAACACCACAATTCAAAAGCATCAATTCTTTGGTGCTCAGCTTTTCTCACAGTCCAACTTTCTCATCCATACATAATCGCTGGAAAAACCACAGTCTTGACTATACGGACTTTCGTTTGCAAAGTAATGTCTCTGCTTTTTAACATCTTATCTAAGTGGGGCATAATTTGCCCTCTAAGGAGTAAACATCTTTTAGCTTCGTGGCTGAAATCACTATCTGCAGTGATTTTGGAGCCCAAAAATTAAAGTCTGACACTGTTTTCACTGTTTCATCGTCTATTTCCCATGAAGTGATGGAACCTGATGCCATGATCTTCGTTGAAGAATGTTGAGCTTTAAGCCCAGTTTTTCACCTTCCTCTTACACTTTCATCAAGAGGCGTTACAGTTCCTCTACATTTTCAACCGTAAGGGTGATGTCTTCTGCATATATGAGGCTATTGACAATTCTCCTGGCAATCTGGACTCCAGTTTGTCCTTCTTCCAGCCCAGAGTTTCTCATGAAGTACCCTGCATATAAGTCAAATAAGCAGGGTGGCAATTAACAGCATTGACGTCCTCATCTTTCTATTTGGTAACAGTCTGTTGTTCCACGTCCAGTTCTAACTGTTGCTTCCTGACCTGCATATAGGTTTCTCCAGAGGAAGGTCAGATGGTCTGATATTTTCATCTCTTTCAGAATCTTCCACAGTTTGTAGTGATCGACACAGTCAAACCAGAAGTAGGTGTGTTTTTGTTTGTTTGTTTGTATGTTTTTTATGGAATCATCTTAATTTTTCAAAGATCCAAGATTGTTGGCCTTTGGATCTCTGGTTATTCTACCTTTTCTAAAATCAGTTTGAACGTCTGGAAGTTCATGTTTCATATATTTCTGAAGCCTGGCTTGGAGAACTTTGAGCATTACTTTACTAGAATGTGAGATGAGTGTAATTGTGTGGTAATTTGAGCATTCTTTGGCATTGCGTTTCTTTGCGATTGGAATGAAAACTGACGTTTTCCAGTCCATGGCCACTGCTATGTTCTCCAATTTGCTGGCATATTGAGTGTAGCACTATCACAGCATCATCTTTCAGGATTTGAAATAGCTCAACTAGAATTCCATAACCTCCATAACTTTGTTCGTAGTGATTCTTTCTAAGGCCCACTTGACCTCACATGCCATGATGTCTGGCTTTAGGTGACCAATCACTCCATCGTGAATATCTGCATTGTGAAGATCTTTTTTGTTCAGTTCTACTGTGTATTCTTGACATCTCTTCTTACTGTCTTCTGTGTCTGTACCATTGGTAGGTCTGTACAATTTCTGTCTTTTATTGAGCCCATCTTTACATGAATGTTGCCTCAGTATCTGTAATTTCTTGAGGGGTTATTTAGTCTTTCCCATTCTTTTGCTTTCCTCTATTTCTTTGTATTGATCGCTGAGGAGGGCTTTCTTATCTCTCCTCGCGAATCTTCAGAACACTGCATTCATATATTTATATCATTCCTTTACTCCTTTCTTTTTCACTTCTCTTCTTGCCACCGACATTTATAAGGCCTCCACAGACAACTGTTTTGCTGTTTTGCATTTCTTTTCCACGAGGATGGTCTTGATCCCTGTCTCCTGTACAATATAACAAACCTCCATCCATAGTTCATCATTCACTCTATTTATCAGATCTGGTCCCTTAAATCCATTTCTTAATTCCACTGTATAATCATAAAGGATTGGATTTAGGTCATATCTGAAAAGTTGGCTTAAAGGGCAACATTCAGAAAGCTCAGATCATGGCATCTTTTTCCATCACTTCAAGGGAAATAGATGGGAAAACAGTGGAAACTGTGTCAGAAATTTTTTTTTTTTTTGGGGGGGGAGGGCGGGGAGGGAGTGTGCTCCAAAATCACTGCAGATGGTGATTGCAACCATTAAATTAAAAGACCCTTACTCCTTGGAAGGAAAGCTATGATCAACCTAGATAACATATTCAAAAGCAGAAACATTACTTAGCCAACAAAAGACCATTTAGTCAAGGCTATGGTTTTTCCAGTAGTCATGTTTGGGTGTGAAAGTTGGGCTGTGCAGAAAGCTGAACACTGAAGAATTGATGCTTTTGTACTGTGGTGTTGGAGAAAGCTCTTGAGAGTCCCATAGTCTGCAAGGAAATCTAACCAGTTCTTTCTAAAGGAGATCAGCCCTGGGTATTCTTTGGGAGGTGATGCTAAAGCTGAAACTCCAGTTCTTTGGCCACCTAATGTGAAGAGTTGACTCATTGGAAAAGACTCTGATGCTGGGAGGGATTGGGGGCAGAAGCAAAAGGTGACACCAGAGGATGAGATGGCTGGATGGCATCACCGACTCAATGGATGTGAGTTTGATGGTGATGTACAGGAGTTGGTGATGGACAGGGAGGCCTGGCGTGCTGCAATTCATGAGGTTTCAAAGAGTTGGACAAAACTGAGCAACTGAACTGAACAGAATGTGGGGAAACTTAAACAGCACTTTCTGTAGGGCTCGATGAGGCAAAGAATAACACATAGGGAAATGAGAACATATTCTGAGGTGATCCAAAATGAAAACACAATGTAGAAAGTCATCAGATAGAGCAGAAGAAGAGCCCATATCTATTTAAGGTTACATAAAAAGAAAGGTATTGAGTTCTAGGGAGAAGCTAATGCCTTCTTCAAAAGCAGGAAAAAAAAATTTCAATTTCAAAAGAAGAAAGAGGAAATGAACAGATAGTAGTACTGGTATGTTAAAAAAAAAATAGAAAAATTATACGGAAAATTGAACATGAAACAAAATAGTTATAAAGAATATTAGGTAAACTACAATAAAAAGAGCAGATTTAGTTACCGAAGTCAGAATGAATAAGATGCCATTCCTACTAAACATACTAAAATAGGAGGAATTTGGGTATTTATGAAAGGCATAACAACAAAAGTCTCAAACCATGTGAAGCAGTCAAATTGCTAGGAAAACAGAGTGACATAAATAAATAAATAAATAAATAAATAAATACTGGAAAAAAGAACAGATTCATAAAAAAAGAAGTTGAGTTGGTTACCCCATTGTAATTTAGCCTTTAGAACCAGATTTTTTTTTAAATACTGTGCTATTTAGGTCGGTAGGTGCCCAATATGCTACTGGAGATCAGTGGAGAAAGAACTCCAGAAAGAATGAAGACATGGAGCCAACACAACAACAAAACCCAGTTGTGGATGTGATTGGTGATAGAAGCAAGGTCCAATGCTTCAAAGAGCAATATTGCATAGGGACCTGGAATGTCATATCCATGAATCAAGGCACATTGGAAGTGGTCAAACAGGAGATGGCAAGAGTGATTGTCAACAGTCTAGAAATAAGCGAACTAAAATGAACAAGAATGGGTGAATTTAACTCACTTGGCCATCATATCTACTAGTGTGGGCAAGAATCCCTTAGAAGAAATGAATTAGCCATAATGGTCAACAGAAGAATCCGAAATGCAGTCTCAAAAATGATGACAGAATGATTTCTGTTTGTCCAAGACAAACCATTCAACATCACAGTAATCAAAGCCTATGCATCAGCCAGAAATGCTGAAGGCACTGAATTTGAACAGTTCTATGAAGAACCACAAGACCTTTTAGAACTAACAACCAAAAAGATTCCTTTTCATTATAGGAGACTGGAATGCAAAACTAGGAATTCAAGAAACACCTGGGATAACAGGCACATGTGGCCTTTAACACAGAATAAACCAGGGCAAAGGCTCATAGAGTTCAGCCAAGAGAATACACTGGTCATAGAAAACACCCTCTTTCAACAACACAAGAGAAGACTACACATGGACATCACCAGATGGTCAACACCAAAATCAGATTGATTATATTACTTCCAGTCATAGATAGAGAAGCTCTATACAGTCAGCAAAAAGAAGATTGGGAGCTGACTGTGGCTCAGATCATGAACTCCTTCACTGCCAAATTCAGACTTAAATTCAAGAAAGTAGGGAAAATCATTAGACTATTCACTTCAGTTCAGTTCAGTCACTCAGTTGTGTCCGACTCTTTGTGACCCATGAATTGCAGCACACCAGGCCTCCCTGTCCACCACATTTTTCAAATTTTCCTCCCATTGTTGATTTCAATTTACATGGGTTGGATGACAGAGACCATATTTCGTATGATTTACATTATTAATGATTATTCCATGGCTTAATATAAACGCAATTATCAGGAATTTTCTGGAGATTATTCCATGTGCAGTTGAGGCAGATGTGTATTCTTCTGTTTGTTTTGGGTGGAATGTTCTGCACATCTGTGTTTGGTCCACTGGATGAATTGTCGTTTACCTTTTCTCTTCCCTCAGTGGTCTTATCTTCTTCATGAATTATTTGAATATTTATTGCTGGATATTTATTCTTGGACTATAATTCTTGCTCAAGTTTTGCAGTTTTTGCACTTCATGTTAGCCTAAAGGCAGAGAAACCTTTCAAATAGTAGTTAACTGTAACTCTTTAATGATGTGAACTTGTGTATGTGTGTGATATAACCATATATATTTAATGTAAAGATATTATGCAACATATATAGTTAATATAATCATTGGAATGACTGGTACTGAAGCTGCAACTCCAATATTTGGCCACCTGATGTGAAGAACTGACTAATTTGTGAAGACTGTTGGTGGGAAAGATTGAATACAACAGGAGAAGGGAATAACAGAGGATGCATGGTTGGATGATATTACCTATTTAATGGATAGGGGTTTGAGAAAACACCTGGGGTTGGTTTTGGGCAGGAGGGTCGGAATGTTGCAGTCCATGGTATGGTAAAAAAATCAGATATGACTGTGTGGCTAGACTGAATATATTTAATGCCATTTGTTTCATATCAATTTTGATTTAAAGTCTGTTTTGTCTACTCTTAGTATAGTAACGATGGCACTCTATTGCTTATTGCATGCTTAAAATGTTCCTTGCAATGTAATGTTGGAAATATATTCAATTATAAGATTAGTCTCTTTGACAGTCTATAGTTGCCATATTAAAAAAAAATTCAAAAATGTAAAAAATGAAAATAAAAAATTCTGTTATCCCATCTTCTAGTATACCACTTTAATATGTGGAGTAATTTTCTTTTTTATTGTTGCTATTTCTTTTACTAAATAGATTTTTGAGTGATTTTAAAACATAGTTCTTGATATTTTGATTGCTCTTTTCATTCATTGAGTCAAGTCCAACCCTTTGTGACTCCGTGGACGGCAGCACACCAGGCCTCCCTCTCTTTCACTGTTTCCCATAGTTTGCTCAAACACATATCCATTGAATCGGTGATGCTGTCCACGTATCTTATCCTCTATCAGCACCTTCTCTTCCTGTCCTCAATCTTACCCAGTGTCATGGTGTTTTCCAAAGTTGGTTCTCTGAATCAGTCTGGCAGAATCCTCGAGTTTCAGCTTCAGCATTAATGCTTCAGAAGTGTATTCAGGGTTGGTTTCCTTGACGATTGATTGGCTGAATCTCTTTGCAGTTCAAGGGACCCCTAAGAGTTTTCTCCAGCATCACAGTTTGAAGACATCAGTTCTTTAGCTCTCAGCCTTCTTTAGATTCCATTTCTCACATCTTTACATGACTAATAGATAAACGTTTGGGGTTTGTGACTGAGGGGACCTTTGCTAATAAGCTCAAGTTTCTTCTTTTTAATACAAAGTCAAGGATTTTTTTAGGATTTTTTTCAGAGCTTTTCCTATAAGAAGAAAGTGTCTCTTCATTTCATGCCTGCAGTCACCATTCACAGTGATTTTGGAGCCCAAGAAAACTTGGTCTGTCACTTATTCCATGCTTTACCCTTCTATTTGCCAAGTAGTGATAGGACCAGACACCTTGTGCTGTTCATTTGACTATGGAGTTATCAGCGAGGTTTCTACTCTCTTCATTCATACTCATCAACACCCTCTTCAGTTCCTCTTTACTTTCTCTTTTTGCAGTGTTTCCACCTGCATATCTAAGGTGGTTGAAGTTTATCCTAGAAACCTTGATTCTAGTTTATTGTCCATCCAGCCTGGCATTTTGAATAGTATAGTCTGTGTATATTTCACATAAGCAGAGTGATAATACGCAGTCTTGTCACTCACCTTACCCAGGTTTAAACTGATAAATTGTTTCATATCTTGTTCCAACTCTTGCATCTTGAACTGCATACATATGTCTCAGGTGACAGGTTAGAAGGTCTGTGACTCCTTTCTCTTTCAAACTGTTCACTTTACTGTGATACACACAGCCAATGTCTTCAGTGGAGTCACTGAAGCAGAAGTAAATGCTTTTCTGAAATTCCCTTGTTCCTTCTAGGATCCAGTGAATGTTCCAAATTGTTCTCTGGGTCTTCTATTGTTTCCAAGTCTAACTTTCACCTCATTCTTAGTTTATGTACTGCTGTAGAATTTTGAGTTTTACCCAGCTAGCATTTGAAAGGAGCAACAGTGCATGGTTGTCTGAACATTCTTTGGCATTACCCTCCTTTGGTGTTAATGAAAACTGAACTTTCCCAATCTCATGGCCACTGATGAGTTTTCCAAATCTGATGACATATGAACTCAGTGTTCCAATTTAATAGCATAATTAAGAGTTTAGCAGTTTCATGTTAATGACTGCTTAAACCATTTGATTTATCCTTCATATCTGAATAAGATCCTTATTGGTGTTAGTTTTAGCTCATTCATAATTTTGAGAATATTCTACCATGCTTTACTGGCCTGAAGAGTTTCTATTGAAAGATAAGCTGCTATTTTTATGGGGATCCGACTGTATGATATTTGTGTCTTTACACTTGCTGTTCCTAATGATTTTTTTTTTTTTTTGTATGTTTAAATTGTCAGTGTTTGATAAAAATATTCTTGTGGGATGTTACACTTCGGGTTCATCCTGTTTGGAACATTCTGCTGTATTGGTATTTAGGGAGCTATTTCCTTCCCCATTAAATGGAAGTTTTCAACTTTTGTCACTTGAAGAATTTTCTCAAGCACCCCCCTCCCACCCATTTTTTCTTTTTTTCATGTTTTTTTTTCTTTTGTTCTTTTCCATGTGGATATCCTTACAGTAGGACATTTAATATTGTGCAAGAATTCTCAGAATTTTTCATGTTTTCCTTCTTTAAAAATATATATATATTACATACACACACACACACACACACACACACACACACACACACACACACACACACACACACATATATATATATATATATATATATATATATATATATATATATATATATATATATATATTACACATACCACTTTGTTTCATTTAACCCTCCTTTCTCAGTTCAGTTCAGTTCACTTGTTCAGTTGTGTCTGTCTCTTGGCAACCCCATGAATTACAGCACACCAGGGCTCCCTGTCCATCACCAACTCCTGGAGTTCACTCAAACTCATGTCCATCGAGTCAGTGAAGCCATCCAGCCATGTCATCCTCTGCCCTCACATTCTCCTCCTGCCCCCAATCCCTCCCAGCATCAGAGACTTTTCCAATGAATCAACTCTTCACAGAAGGAGGCCAAAGTATTGGAATTTCAGCTTTATCATCAGTCCTTCCAATGAACACCCAAGACTTATCTTTACAGTGGACTGGTTGGATCTCATTGCAGTTCAAGGGAGTCTCAAGAGTTACGTTAAACACCACAGTTCAAAAGTATATATTCTCAGTGCTCAACTTCCTTCACAGTCCCACTCTCACATCCATACATGACCAGTTTGAAAACCATAGCCTTGACTAGTCGGACCTTTGTTGGCAAAGTAATATCTCTGCTTTTGAATATGCTCTCTAGGTGGGGCATAACTTTCCTTCCAAAGAGTAGGCTTCTTTTACTTTCATGACTTCAATAACCATCTGTGTTGATTTTTCAGCCCCCCAAAATAAAGTCTGACACTGTTTCCACTGTTTACCCATCTATTTCCCATGAAGTCATGAGACCGGATGCCATGATATTAGTTTTCTGAATCTTGAGCTCTGAGTCAACTTTTTCACTCTCCTTTGTCAATTTCACCAATAGACTTTTTAGTTTCTTTTCACTTTCAGCCATAAGGGTGGTGTCATCTGCATATCTGAGGTTATTGATATTTCTCCTGGCAATCTTGATTCCAGCTTGTGCTTCTTCCAGCCCAGCTTTCTTCATGATGTACTCTGCATATAAGTTAGTTCTTTCTCTGCCTCAAATATTTTACTGTTGGTTCCTTCCAGGGCTTTGCTAATCTCTTTTATTGCATTGATTATTACTGTTTGATTCTTCTTTCCTTTTTCTAGCGGCACGGTAAACATGCTCTTTCTTCTCATTCTGAACCTCCAGTGTATTTGCTGGCAACTCTACTTAGCTTACAAGATTTGGGTCATCTTTTCTTTCATAATTCTGAAATATTTTTCAGGAAAATTTCCTATCTCTTCTTTTATTTGTTTTGGTGGGTTTTTATCATGTACCTTCACCAGCTTCATATTTCTATCCCCTTTCATTTTGTTTAGATTGCTGTGGTTTGAGGCCCCTTTCTGCAGGCTGCAGCGTTTTGGATCCAATTTGTGGTGGAAACTGATCTTTGTGGGTGGGATTGGACCTGTATTTAAGGTTTAATATTTGGGATATTTTGTGCCTGTGGTCTGTCAGGTGGAGCTGGGTCACTTCTCTGTGAAGTGCAATGAATTGTCCTATAATGTGCATTGTGGTGTCTGTGGGTTTGGTATGGTTTCAGGTAGCACATTTTATAATATTTATTTTTGTGTTGCTGCTTTGCTGGATAATAGTTGTGTGCTGTCTTGCACTGAAATTGCTGGTTTCTGCTTTGGGCTTCATCTCCATTAGGCATGGAACCTTTTGAATGTGCTTATTTTTTAATGTTCATTGGTGTCATGAGTTCAAAAATGATTGAGAGATCCGGGATTGACCGCGTGGCCTATGGGTTTTGATTCCTGAGTTACAGTATCATTATCAATTCTGCATCCTCAGAACAGAAGATAAAACCAGAGGTTGATGGTGCAGCAATTTTCCATAACCAATAACAGTTAAAGGGATTCACAGAGTTATACAGATCAGAGCAAATTGAGGAGGGAGATAGAGGTTTCCAGAAGAAGAAAAGGAAGGGTAAAAAGGAGAGAGTGCAATCAACTCAGGAAAGAAATTTGTAAGTGAAAATAGATTCTAAGTATAGAATTCTTAAAGTATAAACATTGATTAATAAAAAGTTTCAAGAAGCAAAGATTAAGAACCTAGAATAGAATTTAAACTACTATAGTTACTGGAGAAAATTCAGAAGTCAAAATAATTATCAAACTTATATTGTAGTATATAGAAAAAAGTAAAGGGAATGATAAGGAACAAATAAATGGTTAATTAAAAAACAAACAGGAAAGCAATAAAGAATAATTTAAGAATTTCTCTAGAGTTGCTGTGTGTTTACTGGTGTCAGATCAATGCCAGATAATTTATCTTTCCTGCTTCTACTTGTTTTCAAAAGCTATTGCTGTCCTTGAATTGCACAGTTCCTGCATTACCTTCAGAGTTTTAGTTTGTATCACCTGTCATTTCTGGGCTACTTCACCCTTCTTTGTTATTTTCACTTCCTCATTTTGCATTTCTCTTCCGTGACATGTTTACACATGACTAGCTTGCACCATAACACGAGAAGCAGCAAGCCCTTATTTGAGCTCACCTGCTCAGTGGTGCAGTGGTGAGGAAGATCACGCTGAAAACAAATACCTGTGGGATATGTGGGTGGGGTTGCTTAAGGTGGATGGAGCACAGTGGGCTTGCCACTGCCATAGGTGACATGTACTTCATAAGTCCACCCTGCTCAGATTTCTGGGTGATCTGCAAGTGCACTCACCAAAGTGGGGCCTGTGTTACATACACTTCCCGTCTAAGCCACTCAGGCTACTAGGTGCTCTGCAAGGCCACTGAACACAATCGACTATGTGCTTTGTTTCCTTCCCAGGTCCAAACTGGTCAGGCAACTGGGTGGCAGGCAAGGCACCACCAAGGTACTTCATGCGTCTTATGTACCTGTCAGGTCCCAGCCACTAGGTTTGTTTGTAGGGTAAAGGAGTTAGAGAAGGCAAGGTTCAGAAAAAGAATGTGACCAGCATTTTACAGGAACAGATCACCTTTAATGAGGCAAGAAAGGGCAGCAGTCAGATTAGTGAGCTGCTGCACTAACCCAAGACAAGAGTAAGTATGTATGTATATATGTAAATATATGTAAATAAATGTGCATGAATTTTGAAAGCCACTGTCTTAAGCGGGCCTGTTCTTCTCCGAGGTTGTTTGGAGTAGTTATCTCATAAACGGCTGGAGCAAGGAATTTTGGAAATCGGCCAGAGACTGATAGGATGATTTGGGAGAAGGAACAGAACAAATAAAATTTAGAGAAAGCAAATGAGCAGTATATACTTTAATGCTCTCTCAGTTTTATTATTTTATGTCCATTATTGAAAAGAAAGCTAAGAGGTTAAAAAGCAGGTTTTATTCATTAAATATATATAATTTTCATACTTGACAGTGTGGATGTAGCCTATTCAGTAATCATGATCACTATCATAACATGACTGACTTATTCAAAGATTGCACCACAGTCAGCAAAAGGTAGGCATTTTATAAGTAGAATTATAAAAGGTCATTCTAGCTCTACTCTCCTTATGTCATGCCTTTATTTCTTCCCAAGAAGCCATAAACCTATATTTCCTAATGGATATTTTGATGTTGCTTTCCTGGTCCTGCAAAGACAGACTTAAATCTTTGTGGTGAATGCAACATCTCAGCATGGTAATCAGTTCTTGGAAAACATATGCAATGTTTCCCTTTCTAGCTTCATTATCTATCTTTTTCACTGAATTTCAAGAGCTACAATTAAGCAAAATATTTTCAGTCATCATAAGCCACTTTTCACAACTTTTCCTAAGCATTGTTTGGGATTGGAAAGAACCTGTCTTTCTTCCTACCAAGTTAATCACAGATATCCAAGTCTTCTATGTGTTTCATATCTGCCGAAGCTTGCTTAGGTAACTTGCACGTCAGCTAAGACATAGTGTCTGCCAAATGATGTATTTTAAGTACTTACTGATTAACAATAAGAAGATATGAGATAAATTCACAATCAAATGCCATATAAATTACTCAACACCAATAGTCTCCACTTCTACCATAATTTCCTTTCTTATTTACTGAGAATTTAGTAAGGTGGTGCGTCTTCTTTATAATGCAGTGTCTAGGTTTGTCATAGCTTTTACATCCAAAAGCAAGTGCCATTTAATTCGATAACTGCAGTCACCAGTTCTAGTAATTTTTAAGCCAAAGAAAATTTAGCTTGACACTGTTCCCACATGACTACCCCTTCTATTTGCCAAGTAATGATGGGATCAGATGTCCTTATCTTTGTTTTTATAAATGGTGAGTTTTCAGCATGGTTTTTCACACTTCTCATCCACCCTCATGAAAAGGCTCTTTATTTCCTCTTCACTTTATATTTGTTTCCATGTTATCATCTATATATCTGAGGTTTTTGATGTTTTTTCCATCAATCTTGATGCCAGCTTGTGATTCACTCAGCTGGTATTTTAATAGTATACTCTGCATATGAGTCACATAAGCAAGTGACTATAACGAGGTTTATCATGCTTCTTTCAGTTTTGAATTAGTCAGTTGGTCCACGTCCGATCCAATTCTTGCATCCTGACTCATTTAAGGGTGGTTTCAACTTTTACTTCCTCAAGATTTTCGTTGTACCCCACCCCTTTTCGTTTTGATGTTGTCCATCTAGACACCATATTCTCATCATGGGGCATTTACCATTGCCTCATCAGATTTTTCCTGGTTTCCTTTTTTTTTTTTTTTTTTCTGCACCACACTCTGTTTCATTTATTTCCTCCTTTCTCAGTTCAGTTAAGTTCAGTTGTTCAGTCATCACTGACTCTTTACAACCCCATGAATCACAGCACACCAGCCCTCCCTGTCCATAGCCAACCTCCATAGATCATTCAAGCTCATGTTTATAGAGTCAGTGATCCCACCCAGCCTTCTCATCCTCCATCATCCCCTTCTCTTCCTGACCCCAATCCCTCCTGGCATTAGGGTCTTTTTCAATGAGTCAACACTTCGCATGAGTGTGCATAGTATTGGAGTTTCAGCTTTAGCATCAGTCCTTCCAATGAACATTAGGACTGATCTCTTTAGGATGGACAGGTTGGACCTTCTTGCAGACCAAGGGATTCTCAAGTGTCTTCTCCATCACAACAGTTCAAAAGCATCAATTGTTCAGCACTCGGCTTTCTTCACAGTCCATCTCTCACATTCATACATAACCATGGAAAAAACCCAAGCCTTGACTAGACAGAATTTGTTGGCAATGTAATATCACTCATTTTTAATATGCTTTCTAAGTTGGACAACACTTTCCTTCCAAGGTGTAACTCTCTTTTAACTTCATGCAGTCATTGTCTGCAGTGGTTTTGAAGCCCAAAAACATAAAGTTGGACAATCTTTCAATTGTTTCCCCATCTATTTCCCATGAATTGATGGGACCAGATGACTTGGTCTTCATTTTCAGAATGCTGAGCTTTAGGCCAACTTTTTCACTCTCCTCCTTCACTTTCATCAAGAGGCTTTTCAGTTCTTCACTTTCTGCAATAAGGTTGGTGCCATTTGCATATCTGAGATTATTGATATTTCTCCAAGTAATCTGAATTCCAGCTTCTGCGTTTTGCAGCCCATTGTTTCTCATGATGTACTCTGAATACAAGTTAAATAAGCACGGTGTCCATATACACCCTTGATGTCCTCCTTTTAATATTTGAAACCAGTGTGTTGTTCCATGTCCAGTTCTAACTGTTGCTTCCTGACCTGCATATAAGTTTCACCAGAGGCAGGTCAGATGGTCTCTTTCAGAATCTTTCACAGTTTATTGTGATCCACACAATCAAAGGCTTTGGCATAGTCAATAAAGCAGAAGTCGGTGTTTTTCTGGAACTCTCTTGTTTTTCTGAAGATCCATCGGATGTTGGCAATGTGATCTCTGGTTCCTCTGTCTTTTGTAAAAACAGATTGAAAATCTGGAAGTTCACGGTTCATGTATTGCTGCTTAAGCCTGGCTTGGATAGTTTTGAGTATTACTTTAATATCTGTGTGATAGTGCAATTGTGTGGTAGTTTGCGCATTCATTGCCTTTGCCTTTCTTTGGGATTGGAATGAAAACTGGCCTTTTCCAATCCTGTGGCCACTGCTGAGTTTTCCAAATTTGTTGGCATATTGAATACAGCACTTTCACCGCATCATCTTTCAGCATTTGAGATAGTTCAACTGGAATTTTAGCACCTCCACTAGCTTTGTTCGTAGTGATGCTTTCTCAGTCCCACTTGACTTCACATTCCAGAATGTTTGGCTCTCGGTGAGTGATGAAATCATCGTGATTATCTAGGTCTTGAAACTCTTTTTTTGTACAATTTCCCAATGTATTCTTGTCACCTCTTCATAATATCTTCTGCTTCTGTTTGATCCATATCATTTCTGCCCTTATCAAACCCATCTTTGCATGAAATACTGCCTTTGTATCTCTAAGTTTCTTGAAGAGAACTCTAATCTTTCCCGTTCTGTCGTTTTCTTCTATTTCTTTGAATTGATCCCTGAGGAAGGCTTTCTTATCTCTGTTTGCTATTCTTTTGGATCTCTGGATTCATATACATATATCTTTTCTGTTCTTCTTTGCTCTTTGCTTCTCTTTTTTTCCACAGTTATTTGTAAGGCCTCCTCCAATAGCCATTTTGCTTGTTTGCATTTTATTTCTATGGGGATGGTCTTAGTTCTTGTCTCCTGTACAATGTCATGAACCTCCATCCATTGTTCGTCAGGCACTTTGTCTATCAGATCTAGTCCCTTAAATCTATATTTCACTGTATAATGATAAGGGATGTGACAGGTCATACCTACATGGTCTAATGGGTTTTCCCTACTTTCTTCAACTTAAGTCTGAATTTGGCAAAAAAGGAGTTCGTGATATGAGCCACAGTCAGCTCTCAGTCTTGTTTTTTGCTGACTGTATAGAGTTTTTCCATCTTTGGCTGCAAAGATAGAGTTAATCTGATTTCGGTCTTGACCATCTAGTGATGTCCATGTGTAGAGTGTTGTCTTGTATTGTTGGAAGAAGGTGTTTGGTATAATAGTGCATTCTCTTGCAAAACTTTATTAGCCTTTGCCCTGCTTCATTCAGTACTCCAAGGCCAAATTTGCCTGTTACTCAAAGTGTTTCTTGACTTCCTACTTTTCCTTTCCAGTCCCCTAAAATGAAAAGGATAACATTAAAATATTAGTTCTAAGAGGTCTTGTAGGTCTTCATAAAACCATCAGTTTCAGATTCTTCAGCATTTCTGGTTGGGGCAGATGATACTGAACCATGATACTGAACGGTTTGCCTTGAAAATGAACAGAGATCATTCTTTCATTTTGAGATTGCATCCAATTGATGACCATGATGGCTGCTCCATTTCTTCTAAGGGCTTCCTTCCCACAGTAGTTGATGTAAAATCATCTGAGTTAATTTCACCATTTCCAGTACATTTTAGTTCTCAGATACTTAGAATGTCGACCTTCACTTTTACTATCTCCTGTGTGACCACTTCCGATTTGCCTTGCTTCATCAACCTGACATTCCAGGTTCCTATGTATTATTGCTCTTTACAGCATTGGACCTTGCCTCTGTCACCAGTCACATCCACAACTGTGTATTGTTTTGCTTTTCTTCATCCAATTGTATCTTTCTGCAGTTATTTCTCCACTGATCTTCAGTAGTATATTGGGCACCAACAGAACCAAGGGAGTTCCTTTTTTTCAGTATCCTATTATTTTGCCTTTTCATACTGTTCATGGGGTTCTCAAAGCAAGAATACTGAAATGGCCTGCCATTTCCTTCTCCATGGACCACATTCTGTCAGACCTCTCCATCATGACCAGCCCATCCTGGCTGGCACCACATGGCATGGCTTAGTTTCATTGATGTAGACAAGGCTGTTGCTGGAAGAGGGTGTTTGCTATGACCAGTGCATTTTCTTGGCAAAACTCTATTAGCCTTTGCCCTGCTTCATTCAGCATTTCAAGGCCAAGTTTGTCTGTTACTCCAGGTGTTTCTTGACTTCCTACTTTTGCATTCCAGTTCCCTATAATGAAAAGGACATCTTTTTGGGTTGTTAGTTCTAAAAGGTCTTATATGGGGAAAGAGTGGAAACAATGTCAGACTAATCCCATAGACACCTACAAATGACATGAACAGACATGGTACCACCATTAGAGAGGGAAGACTCAGCTGCATACTTAAGAACATAGTTGTCAGTCTCTTCCACTCCAAAGCCCACATTG
Source organism: Budorcas taxicolor (assembly GCF_023091745.1). NCBI lineage: Eukaryota > Metazoa > Chordata > Mammalia > Artiodactyla > Bovidae > Budorcas > Budorcas taxicolor. The sequence goes on along the minus strand of NC_068936.1, from coordinate 7,061,559 downwards.
ATCACTCAACCAACTTTATTGACTTGGAGTGGAGACTTGGAAATAACTATAACCAAGCAGACTGGGAAGAAATGACCATTAACACAGTAAGTAGGAAATTGTGAAGACAGAGAAATATGTTGTGGGCAAAGAAACGTGGTAAAAGCTCACAACATAATGAAAGAAAAAATGGGTAGGCTCCCTGAGAAAGATTCGGAAGTTATGGTAGTAAATGTGATAAAATATTAGAGAAATAGGATAGAGAATAGACGAGAAATATTTCTGAAGGGCCTAGAAAAATGAATAAGTAACAACAAATAATTGCAAATACAAAAACGGGCATTGGTGTACATAGGCTAATACACACTCTTGTACTGCTGAAGCCAACATAATTTTGGAAACAATTTATCCTCCAATTTAAAAATGAAGTTTAAAAAGAAATGCGACTATACCTGTGACCGATTCATGTTGATGTATGACAAAACTAATACAATATTGTAAAGTAGCTAACCTCCAGTTAAAATAAATAAATTAATATATATATATATATGACATATATATATGTCAAAAAAAAAAAAAAAAAAAAAAAAGAGAGAGAGAAACACAAGCATTCAAAGGCCCAAGAAACCTGACAAAGTTAATTGATACTTGTAGGATATTTCACCCAAACACAGCAGAATGTACATTTTTCTAAAGTCAAAATCAATTATCACCAGAATAAATCACAAACTAAATTTCAAATCAAGCCTTGGCAAATTTAAGATAATGGTAACTGTATTAATCTATTTTTTTTAAACAAAATGCTATGATTTCATACCACAGTTTGGGGGCAGCGACTATGAAAACATGAATCCATTTAGGCTAACAAATACTCCTCCAGATAGTCAAGAGATCTCTAATAAAATCAGAGAGAAAAAGAAAAGAAAAATTTTAGAGGCAAATAATATTAAAAACATGATTATTTGAAATTTATAGAGCATGGTAAAGCAGTAAAAAAGTGAAGTTGATAAACACTAGAAGACTCTTGAGAGTCCCTTGGACTGCTAGGAGATCCAACCAGTCCATTCTGAAGGAGATCAACCCTGGGGTTTCTTTGGAAGGAATGATGCTGAAGTTGAAACTCCAGTACTTTGGCCACCTCATGAAAAGAGTTGATTCATTGGAAGAGACTCTGATTCTGGGAGGGATTGGGGGCAGGAGGAGAAGAGGATGAGAGAGGAAGAGATGGCTGGAGAGTATCACGGGCTCGATGGACGTGAGTCTGAGTTAACTCCGGGAGTTGGTGATGAACAGGGAGGCCTGGCATGCTGCGATTCATGGGGTCACAGAGTCGGACACGACTCAGCGGCTGAACTGGACTGAACTGAACACATCTCAAAAACGAAAAGGAATATGTTTAGGCTGTATATTGTCACCCTGCTTATTGAACTTACTTGCAGAGTACATCATGAGAAATGCTGGGCTGGAAGAAGCCCAAGCAGGAATCAAGATTGCCGGGTGAAATATCAATAACCTAAGATATGCACACCACCCATATGGCAGAAAATGAAGAGGAAATAAAAAGCCTCTTGTTGAAAGTGAAAGAGGAAAGTGAAAAAGTTCACTTAAAGCTCAACATTCAGAAAACAAAGATCATGGCTTCTGATCCCACTGCTTCATGGCAAATAGATGGACAAAAAGTGGAAACAGTGTCATACTGTATTTTGGTTGCCTCCAAAATCACTGCAGATGGTGACTGCAGCCATGAAATTAAAAGACACTTACTCCTTGGAAGAAAAGTTATGACCAACCTAGATAGTATATCGAAAAGCAGAGATATTACTTTGCCAACAAAGGTCTGTCCAATCTAGGCTATGATTTTACCAGTAGTCATGTATGGATGTGATAGTTGGGCTGTGAAGAAAGCTGAGCTCTGAAGAATTGATGCTTTTGTACTGTGATTTTAGAGATGACTCTTGAGAGTCCTTTGGACTGTAACGAGATCCATCCAGTCCATCTTAAAGGAGATGAGTCCTGAATGTTCATTGGAAGGACTGATGTTGAAGCTGAAAGTACAATATTTTGGCCATCTCATGCGAAGAGTTGACTCATGGGAAAAGACCCTGATGCTGGCAGGAATTGAAGGCAGAAGGAGAAAGAGACGACAGAGGATGAGATGGCTGGATGGGATCACCTACTCGATGGACACGAGTTTGATTGAATTCTGGCAGTTGGTATCGGACAGGGAGGCCTGGAATGCTGTGATACATGGAGTCTCAAACAGTCAGACACGACTGAGTGACTGAACTGAACTGAACTGAATCGAACAACATCGCAAGTAATCAACATAACTTTAAATTGAAAGCATTTAGAGAAAGAAAAAAAAAAAAAACAGACAAAATTCCCCAAAGTGAATAGAAGGTAAAACGATAAAAATCAGAGCATAAACTAAAGAAAAGAAATGATGGAAAATCAGCCAAAATCAGTATCACTAAAAGGAGTCTCTTAGAGAGGATAAACAAAATAGATGAATCATGGTCCAGACTTATCAAGAAAGATAAAAAGACAGACACTTAAATCAATCAGTTTGGTAGGACAAAGGATGGCATTATAACAGATACCACAGAAATAACAAAGAAGCATAAGGGAGTACAGCAAACAATTATGTCAATAAAATGGAGAACCTGAAATCCATGGACAAATGCTCAGAAATTCAACTAAGAAGAAACGCAAAATAATAAAAGAGCAATTGCAAGCACTAATATTGAAAATGTGCTGAAAATTTTACAGTGGGCAAAATTAAAGCCAGATGCATATTTTGCAAATTTTGTGAACCAGTCAGAGAACTGCTAACACATGCACTTCTGAAACTCCTCCATAATTCTAGATCGGAAGGAAAACCCACAGACACATTGTACAAGGTCACAATCACCCTGATACTAACACTGATAAAACACAGAAAAAGAAAGTTAGAGAACAGTACCACATAGATCAACAGAGGCAAACATCCTTAGCAAAATATGAGCAAAAATATCCACCAATACCTTAGAAGGATTGAACACCATTATTAAGTGGGGGGTTTATCCCATATATGGAAACATTATTCGGTAGCTGCCTATCAATGCACAATGAAGGAATGAAACAGTATGATCACCTCAATAGATGCTGAAAGATCTTTGATATAATCCAACAAGTGTTTGTGAAAAAACTCTCCAAAAACTGAACATTCAAAAAATTACCTCAACTTAAGAAAGACACACAAATCAAAACTACAATGACGCATTACCTCACACCATTAAAAAACCTCTGTCATTTAAACACACACACACACACACACACACACACACAAACCTACAAGAAGGGACTGCTCAACTGGTCCAATGGCTAAGATACCATGATCACAAAGCAGAATTGATCCTTGGTCAGGGAATTAGATTCCACATTCAGTGAATGAGGTTTGTAACAACCAAATAAAGAAGTAAATATATGTGTGTGTAATTGTGTATGTGTGTGATTGTGTATGTGTGTGTATATATGTGTGTATGTATACATACATACATATATGTACATGTATGTGTGTGTGTGTATATATATATATATATATATATGATTGCATAATAGTATATGAAGGAAATGGTGTGGGGAAAAGAGAATCCTCCTGCCCTCTTGCACTGTTGTTAGGAGTATAAATGAATACTGCCACAAAGCCAAACAGTATGGAAGTTCTTTACATAACCAGGTATAAAGCTACCATTTAACCCAACAATCCCACTATTTGGGATATATTAAAAAAAAAAAAAAAAAAAAAGAAGAAGAAGAAAAGAAAAAAAAAAACCTTAATGTAAAAGAGATATGTATGCTAGTAAAAACTGCAACACCTTTTAGAGTAGCCAGTAAAGGGAAACAACCTCAGTGTCCATCGAACAAAGAATGGATAAAGAAGTCATGGTACATATAAAGGATGGAAAATTATTCACTCATTAAAAGGAACCAATTTGGAGTATTTGTAGAGGTGCAGATGAATCTAGAGCCTATTACACAGTGAAATAATTAAAAAACAGAAAGACCAATATTGCATATTAATGAATATAACTGGAATCTAGAAAACAATTGCTGAAGAACACATTGGGAGAGTAGAAGAGATGCAGTCATAGAAACAGACTTGTGGACACAGTGTGGGAAGGCGAGAATGGAATGCATTGAACAAATTGCACTAAAATATGTAACATACCAAGTATGCAGTAGATAGCTAGTACTATGGAGTGCTCCAGTGGAGTGGGTTGTGTGGTACAAGAGGAAGCCCAAGAGAGAGATGGGAGGACTGCTCAAAAGGAAGGCTCAGCCATATTTACTAACAACTGATGTTTTCTTTTTTTTCTTTGCTGGGCAGCAGACAAAAACAGCAAAAAAAAAAAAAAAAAAGAAACAAAACAAACAGAGCATTGTAAGTTAATTATACTCCACAATCTTAATTGTTTTGCTTCATGTGAAGAAAGAAAACCAGTCCTTGGCTAAGTTGTGCAAGTGGCAGGTTAAGCATCACAGTGTGTGTCAAGTAAAATGTATACAAAAGACTGCTTTAGTATAAGTATAGACAAAGCCAAAAAAAAAAAAACACCCGCAAGTCCAGAGCTAAGTTAGCCAGAATATATTCAGTCTCTACACTTGTGCCCTTTTGCTCCACTAATTTGTCAGTTTCTAAAAGTAAAGTAAACATATATGGTTATATGTTTTCATAAATTGATGTCACTAATTTATGAAACCATGAATCCCTCAAGTTTTAATAAGTAATACCAGACCTTTGACTACAGAACTATGCTAAGTATGAATTAGCAAACATAGGTTGAAACTGAAGTGGTGTACAAGAATCCGTTGTATTGTAATTCTAGAATGTGTGCTACTGACTGGGAAAAATGCATAGCCCCAAAGCGGTACATTATGTTTTCTTCCCCAGGCCTTTCATAATAAGAAGGATTTAATCATGAGGAGCAACTTTTCATGTGTTGTGAAAAGACTACTCTGAAGAAGAATAGGAGGATCCAAATTTTACAGAAGTTTTGGTACAATGATCAGGTATGGAGAGTACCAGGGTCCAGCCCCTGTTGGATCCAGGGCATCCTCAGGGGGACAACATCAGCAACTGGAAAGAGATTTATAGATATAGAAAGAGATGAAGAGGGAATATTGCAGTAAGAAAATAAAGGAGTGAAAGAGGCTGATATTCCTTGGTTTACATAGAAAGCCCATAAAGCGCAGACAAGGGACTTGCACTGTTCACATAAGCCACAGGCACCCTCTTGAGTAGCAGAAGGTGCCCCCACCTTGGGCACACTCTCACGTGGGTCTTAGAAGCCCAGGCAGAGAAGTGAACTCAGAGGGCCCCTGCACTCCAGGGTGTCAGCCTGAAAACAGAGAGAAAGAAATAATGACATGGAGAGACCAAGCTTCAGTGAGTGAGGCCCAAAACTTTATTTTCCAGAGGAGCTTATATACATTGAGCTGTACTAAGAAAATAATGGAAGATGCAGAGTCATAGAGTGTGAGCAGTCCTGACCCTTATTAAGACCAGGCTTTCATTCTGCATTCCTTCCGACATACAAACATCTCAGGTGATTTACATCATCTTCTGGCCAGAAGGCCTGCTAACATTTTTATGACCGTTTCTGATAATGATTAGTCAACCAGAAAACTTATGTTCTCCAAAGGTGATTTTTCTAAAGTCAGGCACCAGTCTCTGAAAGCACTAGATAAGGTTACATTCCAATAGGTTAAGGGTGAAGTGGGCTATAACAAGGAAAGAATTTCTGATGTGGTTAAATCAAAGTTTACAACTTGTTTTTCCCACATACCACTATACTAGTTAATGTATATTCTTAAAGACATAATGGGTAAGGGATATGAAAACGTAGCAGCAAGTATTGGCTCAACAATGAAACCCTCCACCAGTACTATTCTAATAACTTCTTAACTCCCCACAAGGCTCTATATTTTTAAATTATAGGCTTCATGTGCCTCTCACGGTTGGGAGGCCATAAACAATCACTTGCTGAGCTTCAGGAGTCTGAACAAACCTGTCAGGCTAGCTAGAAAATCATCAGAGGGGTTTAGATCGGAACACTCTTATAATGCCCAGGATAATTATTAACTAAAGCTCTAAGTTGTTTCCTTCAGATAAAGTTGTCGGGGATAGCACCCTGTTAATGTTAGAGGTGTTGGTGAAAGACATGAAATAATAAAACAGACAGTTTCTTGTTCTGGGGTAGATGCTTGAGCACTTCCAGGGGATCCCTTGTGTCCTGATCTGCCCTGCTCATCAGGTCTCTCCACATGACCTTGCCATGGGTAGGATTGATCCAGTGAGTCCCTCGAGTCCTGATTCCGCCTTGCCCATTAGGCCTCTCCCGCATGACCTTGTCATGGGTGGGATCTCCCATGCTGTCTCCTGCCAGGAGAGTGTCTGAATATTATGGTTAACAAAAGAAAAACTGGATACCTCAAGTGAATCGATTGAGATATTTTCTACCGATGGGAAGATGCAAGAATCTGGGCTCCTTGAAATAATTCCTTTGAAAAGCAGCTTAATTAGGGCCAGTAACTGTTGTTTTTGTCTCAAGTCAGTTCTTTGGGCAACACTGCTGGCAGCTGCAGTAACTAAGGACTTGATAGTGGGAAACTATTTCATCAAGAGTTGCCCCAGGTTTCACATTTACAGATGGTTGCAATGGCTTATTACTTGATGACTGCAGCATCCTTTGTTTACTGATATGGCTGGTAAATTTATTGGTTCACAGTGTGCTCTATTTTCTACCACCTGAGAAAAAGTTGCAATCTCTACAAAGAGTCTTATACTCTCACAGAAGTTGACTATGTGCTTCTATCTCAACAGGACATACAGAGTATGGACTACCACTTCAGTTCAGTTCAGTCGCTCAGTCCTATCCGACTCTTTGTGGCCCCATGAATCACAGTACGGCAGGCCTCCCTGTCAATCACCAACTGCCGGAGTTCACTCAGACTCAAGTCCATCGAGTCAGTGATACCATCCAGCCATCTCATCCTCTGTCATCCACTTGTCCTCCTTCCCCCAATCCCTCCCATCATCAGAGTCTTTTTCCAATAAGTCAACACTTCGCATGAGGTGGCCAAAGTATTGTAGTTTCAGCTTTAGCATCATTCCTTCCAAAGAAATCCCAGGGCTGATCTCCTTCAGAATGGACTGGTTGGATCTCCTTGCAGTCCAAGGGACTCTCAAGAGTCTTCTCCAACACCACAGTTCAAAAGCATCAGTTCTTCAGCGTTCAGCCTTCTTCACAGTCCAACTCTCACATCCATAGATGACCACTGGAAAAACCATAGCCTTGACTAGATGGACATTAGTCGGCAAAGTAATGTCTCTGCTTTTGAATATACTACCTAGGTTGGTCATAACTGTTTTTTCCAAGGAGTAAGTGTCTTTTAATTTCATGTGTGGCAATCCCCATCTGCAGTGATTTTGGAGCCCAGAAAAATAAAGTCTGACACTGTTTCCACTATAAGTTAGTCCATACCTTAAGTGCCGTGAAAATACCTAATACAGGTTTAGCACAAATCACAACAAGACAGGAAACTGAAAGAAAAATATAAATTTGAAGAACACGACCAGAAAGACTTGGATCAAGGAAGGGTAAAATAGATTTATATAAGTAAATTTAAAATTATGTGCCTACAGTGATATATTTAAATAGGCATATATATGCATACTGTGTAAATATTTATCTCTACTCATATACACACACACATATATTTCCATAAGTATCTGAACTTCTCTGCAATATTCTCAAAAAAGGTCTTTACATGATGGCATAACTCAAGTCTTAGTATTTTCAATCAACCAAATATGTTCTATGAAAATAAAGAAACAGAGCCAAAATTTAAAAATGGGATAAATGCTTGCAAATTTGTTAATGTATGGAAAATTAAACAAGACATTCCTAAAGAACCAATATTGTAAAGTGTCAGTCACATGGAAAGATAGGTAATTTTCTGAGGTGAATGTAAGTAAAGCACTTTTAGCAAATCATCAGATCCTGCAAAAGTACATACCTGAATTTATATACCTCCAGAAAAATATATACTGCTGCCTGTAGACAGCAGAATTATGTACCTAAAATGTCGACATATACATATGCATGTATAGGTATTGCTGTATACAGATATATACATAAAGGTATATTTAAAACTATGTGCCTACCATGATATGTTCAAATAGGCATATATATGTATATTGTGTAAATATTTATCTCTACTCAGAAACACACACACACATAAGCAGGGTGACAATATACATACTTGACGTACTCCTGTTCCTTTTTGGAACTAGTATGTTGCTGTATATCTAGTACTAACTTTTGCTTTCTGACCTGCATATGTGTACTTCCATCTCTTTCAGAATCTTCCATTGTTTATTTGATCCACACAGTCAAAGGCTTTGGCATAGTCAATAAAGCAGAAATAGCTGTTTTTTTTCTGGAACTCTCTTCCTTTCTCCATGATCCAGCAGATGTTGGCAATTTGATCTCTGGTTCATCTGCCTTTTCTAAAAACAGCTTGAACATCTGGAAGTTCGTGGTTTACGTATTGCTGAAGCCTAGCTCGGATAATTTTGAGCATTACTTTACTAGTGTATCAGATGAATGCAATTGTGCAGTAATTTGAACATTTTTTGGCATTGTTTCTTTAGGATTGCAATGAAAACTGAGCTTTTCCAGTCCTGTGGCCACTGCTGAGTTTCCCATATTTGGTGGCATATTTAGTGCAGCAATTTCACAGCATCATCTTTCGTGACTTGAAATAGCTCAACTGGAATTCCATCACTCCCACTAGCTTTGTTAATAGTGATACTTTCCAATGCCCACTTGACTTCACATTCCAGGATGTCTGGTCCTAGGTGAGTGATCCCACCATCATGATTATCTGGGTCATGAAGCTCTTCTTTGTACACTTCTCTTGTGTATCCTTGCCACCTCTTCTTATATCTTCTGCTTCGATTTGGTCCGTATCATTTCTGTCCTTTATCGAGGCCATCTTTGCTTGAAATATTCCCTTGGTATCACTACTTTTCTTGAAGGGATTCCTTCTCTTTCCCATTCTGTTGTTTTCCTCTATGTCTCTGCATTGATCACTGAGGAAGGCTTTCTAATCCTTTCTTTCTTTGAAACTTTGCATTATATAGTTATATCTTTCCTTTTTTGCTTTGCTTTCTGATTCTCTTCCTTTCTCAGCTATTTGTAAGGCCTCCTTAGATAGCTATTTTGCTTTTTTGCATTTCTTTTCTGTGGGGACTGTCTTGATCCTTGTCTACTGTACAGTGTCACAAACCTCTGTTCATAGTTCATCAGGAACGCTGTCTATCAAATCTAGTCCCTTAAGTCTATTTCTCATTCGACTATATAATCATAAGGCATTTGATTTAGGTCTTACATGAATGGTCTAGTGGTTTTCCCTACTTTCTTAAATTTAAGTGAATTTGACAAAAAAAGAGTTCATGATGTGAGCCACAGTCAGCTACCATTCATGTTTTTGCTGAGTGTACAGATCTTCTCCATCTTTAGGTGGAAAGAATAGAATCAATCTGATTTCGGTGTTCATCATCAAGTCTGGTCCATTTATAGAGTCATTTCTTGTGTTGTTGGAAGAGGGTGTTTGCTATGAGCAGCGCATTCTCTTGGCAAAACTCTGTTAGTGTTTGGCATGCTTCTTTCTGTATTCCAAAGCCAAACTTGTGTGTTACTCTGTTTCTTCAAGTCCTACTTTTGCATTCCAATCCCCTATAATGAAAATGATATTTTTGGGGTGTTAGTTCTAAAAGCTCTTGTAGGTCTTCATAGAACTGTTCGACTACATCTTCTTCAGGGCTACTAATTGGGTCATAGACTTGGATTACTGTGAGATTGAATGGATTTCCTTGGAAATGAACCGAGATCATTCTCTCGTTTTTTAGATTGCATTCAAGTACTGCATTTTGGACTCTGTTGTTGACCATGATGGCTACTCCATTTCTTCTAAGGGAACCCTGCCCACAGTAGTAGATATAATGTTCATCTGAGTTAAATTCACACATTCCAGTCCATTTTAGTTCGCTGATTCCTATGACATTGACGTTCACTTTTGCTATCTCCTGTTTGAACCCTTCCATTTTGCCTGATGGACCTGACATTCCAGGATCATATGCAATATTGCTCTTTACAGCATTGGATCTCACTTCTATCACCAGTGACATCCACAACTGGGTATTGTTTTTGCTTTGACATCATCCCTTCTTTCTTTCTAGCGTTATTTCTCCACTGATCTCCTGTAGCATATTGGGAACCTACAAACACGGGGAGTTCCCCTTTCAGTATCCAATCATTCTGCCTTTTCATACTGTTCATGGGAATCTCAAGGCAAGAATACTGAAGGTTTGCCATTCCCTTTTCAGTGGACCACATGACCTCCATCATGACCACCCTTCCTGGTTGGCCCCACATGGCATGGCTTAATTGCATTGAACTAGACCGGGCTGTGGTCTGTGTGATCAGATTGGCGAGTTGTTTGTGATTATGGTTTCAGTGTGTCTGCCCTCTGATACCTTCTCACAACACCTAGCATCTTACTTGGGTTTCTCTTACCTTGAACTTGGGGTTTCTCTTCACGGGTGCCCCAGCAAAGCACAGCCGCTGCTCCTTACCTTGGACTAGGGATATCTCCTCACAGCTGCCCCTGCTGACCTTGACCGTGTAGTAACTCCCTCAGCCCTCCTGTGCCCATTCAGCCACCGCTCTTTGGACTTAGTTCTTTCTCTGTCTCAGGTATTCTACTGTTGGCTCCACTAGGGTGTTGTTAATCTCCGTTAATGCATTGATTATTACTGCTTGACTCTTCTTTATTTCTTCTAGATCCATGGTAAACATGTTTATTTCTTCTCATTCCAGGCCTCCAGTGTATTTACCAGCAACATTACATAGCTTTCAAGATATGTGGGGGTGCTTGAGGTGGATTGATCACATTGGGCTTGCCACTGACAAATGTGACATGTTGTTCCTGGGTCCACCCTGCTCAGCCTCCCGCTGATACATGAGGGCACTGTCCCAAGTGGGCCCATTGTTTCATGCACTTCTCAGCAAATCAGACACTTAGGTGCTCTGCAGGGGCTCTGACTACGTTTGGCTCTCTGCTTTGTGCTCTTCCCTAGTCCAAAATCTCAGGTGACTGGTTGGAGGGCAAGACCAAGTCCCAGGTGTGCTGTGCCTCTTATGCACCTTGGTCACTTATGCAGTCCTCAGCCACTAAGTTTGCTGTCTGTGCAAGAGCACACATTCTCAAATGTACCTTGTGTCTCCTCAGGGTAACTGACCCCAGGCTGGCCTTGTGAACTGTCCATGAACCCAGGAATTCATCATTAGCAACTGTCAACCAACTTAGAGTAGGGGGTGTAACTGGGACCAAAATACCAGTGACCTATTTCCTTCTGCCTCTGGCAGTCGTACACATTCCTGTCTCCCTCCGTGGAAGAAAGGGTCTTAAGTAGACGCCTGCTCGGTCTCCTTTGGTATTTTCGAGTGCACAGTCTTCTGCTCTGTGACTGTGCCTTGGTTCAATATATGGCCTTAGAGCCTTCTCGCAGGAAATGTCCTTTCTAAAATGTCTCTCTAGTGTTCCCATGGTTTATGTTTCTATGTCACCTTAGGTTCATCAGAGTGTCCTCAGGGCACTAAAGCCTGGTTCTAACCATAGCATTGTTGGAGATTACGAGTGAAATGACATAAAAGACAAGACACACATAAGAGACAGACACCACTCTGGTCAGAGGAAAAATAATAACTGCGCAAGCAAGCAGGCTTGTGGTTTACTTTAATATAGCCCCCCTGAGCAGAATTCCAGACAGTATGGCCAAGCCTTTTCTGTATAGCGCATGTGCATAAATGTTATCATACAGCAAAAGGGAATGAGATTTCTGCTTACTGCAGTCTGTCCAGAACCTTCCTCCTTCTTCTTATCACAAGAAGGGAATGTTCCCTCATTTGCAAGGGACCATTAAACTCAAGGCTGTGTCCAGACTTCTTGGCAGAACACTTCGTTTGCAAGCACGTTCAGCCCACACAGAGAGCCCCGCCTGCGGGCACATCTCCACTTTCCCTATTATGACTGCATTAACCCTTCATAGCCTGTTTGGTACATCACAGGCCTCCCTCTCAGGCTGCAATGTATGATACTGGACGGAGCATCTGAACCACTTCTCGGCTAGTAATTGCATTTATTGGTATAACCTGTGTTTCTGTTCTTTTTCCCCTTGTTTTGCTTCTTCCCCCACTGACACTTATGAGAGAGTGTTTCTTATTTTGTGTAAATGTCTCCTCTTTTATGACTCCCTCTCCAACACGGGTCTCGATGCCTAAAATCTTTTCTACCCTCACGTCTCTTATTTTGTCCTACCTTGTTTTGAAGAGACCTGTTTTCCTTTCTTGGTTTCTAGGGCTTATCAATATCGTTCACAAATTGATTTCTTGTGCTGTCGATCCTTTGATGGATTTGTGTGCGAGAAAGTGGAGAGTGCCTCCTATTCCTCTAACATTATGAGACCCCCACCACAACCCTGGAAGATCCATTTAATTAACTGAAATCTTGTTATTGTTCAGTCACAACAGCATTTCTGACTCTTTTTGATACTGTGGGTGCAATACACAAGGCCTGTCCCTCTCACTATCACTCAGGGTCTCCCTGAGATCATGTCCATTGAATGGGTGAAGTTTATGCAGCCATCTCCTTCTCTCTCACCCATGTCTCCTCTTGATTTTTTCGTTTGCTAAGAATGAGGGTCTTTTCTAATGAGTCAGTTCTTTGCTCAAGTGGTCAAAGCTTTGGGGAAAGTTTTGAGTCAAAGCTCAGGTGCTCAACTGCAACATCAGTGATTCTAATGCCTCTTAAGTGTTGAATTCCTTCATGTTTGACTGACTTGATCTTCTTGCAGTCCAATAGACTCACACAAGTCATCCCCAGCAGAGCAGTTTGTTGTTCTCACATCTGTACATGTCTACTGGAAAGACCACAAATGTGTCTCTATGTGCCTCTATTGGTCAAGCCATGTCTTCACTTTTTAACTTGCTCTCTAAATTTGTGAGAGTTTTTCTTCCAGGAAGCAATTGGCTTCTAATTTTATAGCCACCATCACCATGGTGAATGGTGAGCCACAAAATTTGGCAGTGAATTTAGAGCCACAAAAGAGGAAATCTATCACCGTTTCTGCCATTTCCACTTCCATTTCCCATGAAGTGCTGGGACCAGATGCCATGATCTTATTTGTGTAATACTGAGAAACCAAATGTACTGTTTACCCTATGTTTTTCTATCAACATTGAGGATTATTGTATTCTTGTACCTTAGTTTTCCCTCAATGTTTTGAATAACAAATCATTTTCTAAGAGTATTATAAGATAATAGTTACTCATTATATATAATACTGCTGGTTTTAAGGTTCCTGCTGGAGCACTCGTGCTATGCTTCTGTGAAAACTGGGTAAAATGTTGACAAAATACACAGCCTATAATATATTTATCCATTAATATAATATTTTGAGCCTGTTCCTGTTATCTAGTTAGATTTTCTCTAACATGGCAACAAGGACAAGGAACAAGAGATAGGATATTGAGGGGAGAAGGAAGCTGAACCCTTGTGGCATGAAGTGAGAGAAATTTTGATCATCAATGATTTCTATTGAAATATTTGGTACTGGAAGTTTAAACTAATGAAAGAACATTTTACATACTGAATGATGGAGAAGTGATTTTGATGTACACATCCTACAATTTCAAAGTTCACCTAGCCAGAAGAGCCTGCCTATGATCTATGCACAATGCACTGGGCATTTGTTTCACCCACTAAGTGGGTAGCTGCCATCCCAAATACAGCTAGGTGACATTGTGCATGTGGTTCCAACATGTTCCTATGTTACTACAGACTTGAATGAATAAAATTGTATTCAACGTGAGGAGAGCAACAGTTTTCCTTGAACAATAACTCTAAGTAAGTGCGAGTTGCAATTTTATGGGCTCAAGGTGTCCTCGTAAGTCAGAACCCATATTTTATTACAGAAAGAATACTGGAAGATGAGCTTGACTAAAGGAGAGCCTTTCAGCAACAGGATCTGAATTATTCAGCCAGAAAGTTATTAAGTAATGATGAGGATCCCCCAAAAAATCATTTAAGATCTTGGGAGCAAGCAAGAGTTTGGCCACCTAAATAAAGTTGCCTAAAATTATATTTTGACATATATATATATATATACACACATGTGTGTGTGTATTAAAGAAGTACAATAGTTTTATTTTTTTTTTTCCTGTTAGGTATAACAGCAATGGAAAAAAATTCAAACTCAAATGTAGAATTATTCAAAAGTCTACTCAGTTGTTGAACATATGTAAGTGGAAATATTTCAAAATATGTTTTCTTGGCTGCATGTAAAGTATAAGGACTCTTTATATCACTCCCGTCCCTGCTTTTAATAAATATCTACCAAATTTAAAATGTTTCTCCAGTTTTAATGGCAAAAATAGACATGTATAGAAATATACATGTACATGTGTATATATATATATATATATACACACACATACACACACACACACACACACGTATGTTCAAACAACTATATAAAATAGACAAATATGTTTCCAGAATATTAAATATTGATATCAAGCTTAGATCTCAGAGTTATTTCCAACTTCATGCTCCATCTTAACAGGAAACAGCCAAAGTTGTTACTGACTCAAACACTCCAATACCTGGGAAACATGAAAAAGAAATTGAACCTGCAACTGAGATTTTAAGTCACATTTATGATCAAGCTCTAAGTCCATCACTTTATTTCCTTTCTTGTTCTAAGCAGCCCCTTCTTAAGATTGAAAAATATGAAAACTGAGAGAGAGAGGTAGGAGATTAGAGACCTCCTCTTGTTTCAAGGGTAGGTTTGTTTTTGTTTGTTTGTTTGTTTTTAGCATAAATTTATTTAATTTATTGGAGGTTAATTACTTTACAATATTTTATTGGTTTTGCTGTACATCAACATGAATCCGCCACAGGTATACACATGCCCCCATCCTGAACCCTCCTCCCCCCTCCCTCCCTGTACCATCCCTCTGGGTCGTCCCAGTGCACCAGCGCCAATCATCCAGTATCATGCATTGAACCTGGACTGGTGATTTGTGTCATATATGATATTATACAAGTTTCAATGCCATTCACTCAAATTACCCCACCTTCTCCCTCTCCCAGAATCCAAAAGACTGTTTTATACCTCTGTATCTCTTTTGCTGTTTCACATACAGGGTAATCGTTACCGTCTTTCTAAATTCCATGTATATGCATTAGCATACGGTCAGTTAGTATACTGTCAGAAACCCACAGTCTGTTGATTGAGTTTTTGCACAGAAGCGAGTAGACCCAAGTTTGCTTGGATAAAAATACTGAATATTAAGAATGTGTGTATAGAAGGGTGATAAATCACTTTTATTTCAAAAACAGATTTATTGATGTGATCTTTCTGTGTAAAAGTTAAGAATGAGGATTTTCAGGCTTCATGGTTTTGATTACTATTTCTGCAAGCAGTCTGTATTTTAAACTGTTGCTGAAGTACACACCGGTTGAAGAGTACTCTTCAATTGCTAGGAGATCAGTGACTTAGTGATGTCATAGCTTTCTGACTTTGATAAGCACTGTGATGGTCTAGAGAGTTTCTCTCTGTAGGCTAGCCAAGTGGCATTGGAAGTTGCAGTGTGTATAATCAGACAAATAAGAGAAGTATCTGAAGAAAGATTTCTCTGAGATGGTGCATATTTCTTCGGAAATTTAAGATGGGCCTCCTAAGGATGAATCAACTGGTTCAGGAACGTCCATTATATCTTCTTTGCATGATTATACACTTACTGGGACTCAGTTTTGAGGTCTGTGATGGAAGAATATGCTTTTCAGGCTTTGTCTGAAGAACTTGTGATAAAAAAGCCATGCTACACATTCTGTCTCTGAAACACATGAGCTGAATTATTTTCTTTCACTCACATTTCCACAAAAACTTTTGAGTGGAAGTGATTAGTTTGAATCTATTTGGCGGGATGAAGTAGCACTTGTATAGTGATCAACGAAGAATTCTTTAAAGAAAGAAGTCTTGGAAAGAAAAAGGACCTTCAGAATATTTGAAATAAAGTGTATGAAAGATTTAGTTCCACCTCTTAACTTGACGGGTTTAGTAAAAAGTAACAAACTTTTCAAAGTTCTGCTTCACTACCTGGCTTTCTGGAAGAAGAAAACAATGTCTATCTTTAGAGCAAGGTGTTCGAAAACTTTCACTTATTGGCAAAATGTAAGATTAAATTATGTGACCCAGAAAGCATGTTCACATATGTAGCTAAAATGGAATTTAAACTTTAGATAGAATTTTGTCAAGGATTTTTGCATCTATGTTCATCAGTGATATTGGCACGTAGTTTTCTTTTTTGTGGCATCTTTGTCAGGTTTTGGTATTAGGGTGGTGGTGGCCACATAGAATGAGTTTGGAAGTTTCTCTTCCTCTGCAATATCCTGGAAGAGTTTGAGTAGGATAGGTTTTTAGCTCTTTTCTAAATTTTTGGTAGCATTCAGCTGTGAAGCCATATGGACTTGGGCTTTTGTTTGCTGGAAGATTTCTGATTTAAGTTTCCATTTCTCTGCTTGTGAAGGGTCTGTTAAGATTTTGGGCCTGCTGAATTTCAGCTATAATTTATGTAAAGGTAGGGCAAGTTCAACATAACAGGAAATCCAAATGCGACAGTAACCTGTAATTCCTCAAAATCCTCTCAATTGTGTTAAAGTCATAAGTAGGGGATGACTTAATATAGTTTTAATTTTCTCAGGGCCTATGACCCTAGTTCCTATGATTAGGCCCAGATCAACCTGATTGTTGACAAAGCTGAGTCTTTTCTCTTGATGCCTTGTAACCACAGGCTGCCAGAATGTTTAAAAAATCTCTGAGATTCCTGAACAACTTCCTCTGTCTCAGCACAGAGAAAAATGTCATTTACATATTGTAACACCACCGCTTCAGAGCTATCAAAGCTTTGTGGATCCTGTGACAAACTTTGTCCAAATAAAAGAGGACTGTCACTAAATACCGGGGGCAAACTGCCCAGGATAACTGAGAAGATGGCTGCATAGAGTCTTCCAAGGCAAATATAAATTGATTTTCCTCCACCAAAGGCAAAGAATAGAAGCCATCTTTCAAATCAATTACTGATAAACATTTGGTTTGTTCAGGAATTTCAGACAATAGAGTATAAGGATTACAGCACAAGGTGTAAAGAAACTACAGCCTCATTTATTAGCCATAAATCTTGCACTAGGCTCTACTTACCAATTGATTTCTTTATACCCAAAATAGACATGTTGCATGGACTGTTAAAGGGAATTCATAGTCCCTGCTCCTTTAAGTTTTTGATGATAGGTTTTAACCCTATCTTAAACTCAGGTTTCAGTAGATACTGCTTCTTATGTGGAAGTAAGTGCGGGTCTTTGAGATTGACACCTACAGCAATAGCATAGTGTGCTCAACAAGAGATTTTTCATCAGCCTATATTCTAGGACTTAAATTTTGTTCAACTAAAGGGAGAGAAAGGGAGAGCTTCATATTCGTGAAAACAGAGGGGGCCTTGCTCAGTATATCCCTCCTGAAATGGGGTGTGGGAGATTTCTGACATGATCTGAAACTCATGTAAAAATAGAACAGATTCCCAGTTACAAGGTAAAGAATTACTGAAATGATACCTTTTGCCTCATCCAGACAGTCCCATTATGGAAGCAGATCAGGAAGAAAGGGGGCCAGGGGCTTCAGTAAGCACAGAGTAAGTTGTCTCTGTATTTTAAAGGAAATCAATGGTATGCCCCACCCCACACAATTTTTAATACCCAGGGTTCCTCAGGTGTAATTAGGATGGGAGCTTGTGTGGGGACCCCCAGGCACCTTCAGTACTGATTGTCTTGAGTCTGACCTACAACCGTGCGGGCAGTCTCTCTTCCAGTGTGGTCCTTTGCAGACTGGACATGGAGCTGAGGCAGCTTAGATGCCTGAAGGTAATCCCGTTTGTGGTGTCCCTTCTATCCACAGCAGTATTAAACCCATCCCTTTTCATCTGGGTCCCTCTGGGCCTTTTTCTAGAGCTCTTGAAGAATGTTTTGCATAGCCAATGTGAAGGCTTCCACCTGTTCCTTTGTCTTTTTCTACCTTTCTTTATTTTACTCATATTCCCTGCCATAAAAGACTGTCTGAGACTGTTGTAACAAAGTATCTAAAGACTGATTTGGTCCATAGACCTGTTTTAATAGCTTCCAGCGAATATTTGGAGCTGACTGAGATAGAAATCTATCCTTTAAGATCACTTTTCCCTGTTCCTTATATAACCAGTTTAATTGTAAAACAGTATTATACTTAGGAGGCTTACCAACTGGCCACCGTTCACCATCCTCCAATGGACACCATGGCCACACAGTATCACATAGGAAGACTAGGTGTGTCTTCTTTAAGCCCTGGGGACCAAATCTATCCCAGCTCTTCAGGAAACAGTTCACAGGAGTGAGTCTGGAATTGTTAGCTGCCATCTGTAAGAGAGAGAAAAAGTGACCAGTGCCATCTTTCTACTGGAGATGTCCTTCCCTGCTTGAGATGGGGCTGTAGACAGATTTTAGTCCAAAGCTTTTCTTTCCTGGTTGGACTTAATCTGTCCTTACTGACGCAGACACTGTACACATCCCTCCCGGTTCTACCACCGAGACAGTGTGGGAATGTACCATGTGAAGACTGATGGCATCCCTACCTGACATCCACCTCTTCACCATTAAAACCATGCTTGCTCTGATGCCACCCAGGTTGGAATCAGAGAAACCATCCAGAATGCCATCCAAGCTAAGACTGCTGGGGGAAATATTCATCACCTGAGTGCCTGTGCACAGCCCTGAGTATGTTCCTGACCACGATAAGATCGCTATGAACATAAAGCTGAGATGCTCCTTCCAAGCATCACCACACCAGTAAAAGAATCACCCTTGGTCCAGTAAGAGCCAACATTACCAAAGGGGTGGGGGATTGCAGTAGCTATCTGAGTAAACTTTCACCTCAGAGATGCTCTTGGAGCTAGACCTCCATCTGGCTTTCGAACTTTCAATTCCTAGCGAGGCTGGGCACTTTCCTGACTACTGATCCAAGTTTTGGACCTAAGCCATAGTACACAGTACACAGTACTATGTGACATAGTACACAGTAACAGTGTAGATCACAAGTCCCTTGAAAGTCAATGATCTGAGAGATTAGGTTAGTACTTGTTGTTCCCAAGGTGTTACGAAATGGTCAAAGAGACCAAAAAGTTTGACTGAAAAAGGAGAGTTTGGGCCACACACTCTGCCCATTTCTGGTCGGTTCCTGAAGGAGATCCTGTGTGCCTCTTGGCATTGGCATGTCGGTATAAACCCCTGACAGGTTTCTGCCATAAGTTGTATGAGATCACTGTGGAACCATAGAGCAGGGCTCGTCACTTGCTTCTCGTAGGATGTTTCATTCATTCACACAAGCACACCATAGAATTAGTAGAGAATATAAAAGTGTTTGCTAGGAAAACAAAGAACTAGAGCTCCAAGTATCCTTACCTTGCCCTGAAGGAACCCAGACGAGCCCCCAAGATGAAAAGTTGTTGCTGAATATAAAGATACTGGGACTCTTTGCTTCTGAAGGAGAAGAATTCAGTCTGGAGTCAGAACAAGGCTTGATATCTCAGAGCTTTTTTAGTAATAAAGTGTTATTAAAGTATAAAGGAGATAGAGAAAGCTCTGACATAGACATCTGAAGGGGGCAGAAAGAGTATTCCCCTGTTAGTCTTCAGCTGGTATTATGCCCAAGTTGCAAAATCTCCCAATGACCACCAGGGAGCTGATATCTGATGCAAAAGCAAGAGAGTTTTATAACCAAGCTCGACCTGGGGCTCCCACCGATAACGACACAGTGACCATAGGGAGGAGCCCCGGGTTTTGAATTGCATTGCTTATATAGGGAGTATACAAGGAAAAAAGGATTTTTAGGTAGGGGAACATCTGATTAGTCACTTTCTTTTTAACGGTTGTGTGTTGGTTCTTGATTGGCCCCTATTGTCAAGATAGACCAAAAGTTCCTGAGCATTAAGTCAGGAGATTTTGGTCTGGAGTCCGATTGGCTCGTGGGCAGTGGGGTGAAGTCAGGGGATTTCCAAAGGCTCTTGGATTTTCAAAAGCTCTTTTCCTGGAACCTTAAAAATTGGAGTTTTTCTGCTAACAAAATGGAGTAGCTTAGATTCTTCATTGGTAGTTATATAGTCACTAGCAGTTTGTTAATGAAGGAAAGAAATGTCTTAAAAGTCAGAATGGCACCAGGCCGCTTACCCATAAGATGTATTTTGGGATAATCTTGGCACCAGATGATTCATCCTGGGCCATAAAATGATTAACTTGAATCTTTCAGAAGGACAGATTACTGTACAAATAGTTGCATTTACATAGATTAGAGAAACAATATCTGAGTATTGCATAGTGGTTTGTCAAGTAGGTTCTGAGCTATTAGGCAAAACTGACTTTAGGACAGAGTTTGGGGTAAATGCATAGAACATTAGCATAGCTTAAGACAAACACTACCATAAGAAAAATACATTGGTTATGTCAAGGTTTAAGAATCGCTAACTTCAGGTTGAAAGTTTGTTTTTGAATCAGGATGCTGGGAATCTTGCCCCCTGGATTAGAATAATTTAATCCGGGGCCAGAGACGAGGCTTGACCAGTCAGAGCTTTTGTGTAATAAAGTTTTATTAAAGTAAAAAGGAGATAGAGAAAGCTTTTGACATAGGCATCAGAAGGGAGCAGAAAGTGTACCCCTCCTGCTAGTCTTCAGCTGGATGTTATATAGTCACTAGCATTCTGTTAACGAAAGAAAGGAATGTCTTAAAACTCAGAATGGCACCAGACCCCTGACCCATAAGATGCATTTTGGGATAATCTTGGCACCAAATGGTTCATCCTGGGCCATAAAATTATTAACTTGAATCTAGAAGAAGAGGAGATCACCATGTAAATAGTTTCGTTTACATAGACTAGAGGAACAATATCTGAGTATAACATAATGGTTTGTCAAGCAGGCTCTGAGCCAAAAAGTGGAACTGACTTGAAGACAGAGTTTGCGGTGAATGTATAGTACATTAGCATAGCTTAAGATAAATATTTCCATAAGAAAAAAGCATTGGTTATCTCTAGGTTTGAGAATAGTTAACTTCAGGTGAAACCAGGTGTCATGGCAATACAGAATCTTAAGAGAAACCTCCTTTTAAATTTGTATAGAGAACGAAAAAATATTGCTAGTTTGTTTCCTCCTGCCATTTAAGAGAAATAAAAATGTCACTTGCAGGCTATTTCCTCCCTTTGGAGATGCCTGGCCTTCCTGACTGTTACCCTCTCATTCCCCCCTTTTCTTCTAGGGGAATTATGTTGCCTAGGGAAAAGGGGCGTTGTTCTCATTCTGTAACTGCTTCCTGACTGTTACCCTCTCATTCCCCCCTTTTCTTCTAGGGGAATTATGTTGCCTAGGGAAAAGGGGCGTTGTTCTCATTCTGTAACTGCTTCTGAGCCGAGAAGGGGTGTTGTCCCTAAATTGGTGAGGCAACATATTCTCCTAATCCTCATATTGAGGATATCTGGTCTGCTGCTGCTGCTGCTAAGTTGCATCAGTCGTGTCCGACTCTGTGCGACCCCATTGACAGAAGCCCACCAGGCTCCTCTCCCTGGGATTCTCCAGGCAAGAACACTGGAGTGGGCTGCCATTTCCTTCTCAAATGCATGAAAGTGAAAAGTGAAAGTGAAGTCGCTCAGTTGTTCCGACTCTTAGTGACACCATGGACTGTACTAGGGGCCCCAAATAGTAGGTGGAAGCAGCTGCAGCAGTAGCAGGAGTTTGAGCAACCATTTGTAACTTTAAAGCTTTCAGGCAGCTAGAAACAAACTTAGTTACACAGTTACAGATGTAAGTCACCATAGTCATTAAAACAAGTTAAAAATAAAATTAAAAAATCACATTATGTCCATAGTTAAAGTGCAAAGTATTGCACCAGTCCAGGGTTGGCCAATGTCATCAGATGAAGAAGAGGCATGACATGTGATTGTTGTCAAAGGTATTTACAGACGTGAAGAAAGTCTTTTTCTGAAGTGAAGATGTCCACCACAGGAAGCCTTCCACTGATCAAGAGGGGAGTGCTCCAGAGACCCAGCAGTTAGACCGATGGTGAAATGTAGCATAGAAGTGAACCCAGGGCAGGAAGACATTTTCTTGACGATCAAATTGCAGACTCAAGATATTTGGAGTCAGCAGAAGTAAGCTCACATAGATTATCAGGCCCGCCTGAAAAGTACAAAGCCAGAGTATAGAATGTAAAGATATAAAAATAAGTCACTTAGTTTTGGTCAGGGTGCCACCTCTTAACTCGAGTGTGATGTACCCATGAATCAATTTATGGCACTTTGACACCTGTGGGAAAAGAAAGAAAAACCTGGTAAAGGGCTTTCCCAGAGGGGCTTAAGATATGGGCCCCCAGATCCCAAAGGTTTTTGAGGACCTCAGTTCTTGGCTCAAATAGAGGCTTGTCTGACTCAGAGGCAGGGTCAGGAGTCATCTCCCGGAGTTCTGTTAAAGCCTGTTGAAAACCTTAGAGCTGAATTACATAATGAGCTAATTTCAAGGTTTCAGGGTCTATAAAAATGTCTCTGTGTAAGAAAGGCCTTCCATAAGTACTTTCAAAGGGGGACAGCCCCTCCGTTTTTGGGGCAGTTTGAGCGCTCATTAAAGCTATGGGTTGGACATTAATCCTATTGTCCTGTGTCTCTTGAGTTAATTTATGCAGATGTCTTTTGATAATGTCATTAACTTTTCCAACCTTTTCTGAGGATTGGGGTCTCCTGGAACAGTGTACGTGATATTTTATTCTTAGAGCTTTAGATACCCGCTGAGTAACAGCAGCTTTAAAGACAGAGCCATTGTCACTCCGTGGCAGCCCAAACCTGGGGATAATTTCATGGATTAATATCTTTATAACCTCCTTAGCTGGTTCTCTATGATAGGAAAAGGCCTCAATCCATCCAGTAAAAGTATCTACCCAAACTTGTAAGCAAGACTATCCATTAGCTTTTGGCATATGAGTGAAATAAATTCCCCAGTCCTCTCCAGGCTACTTTCCACTTGATTGTAATCTAGATTTTTCTAGCTTTTCAGTCTTTTGGTTATTTTTCTGACAAATCTCACACCTTTTGATAATACTTTTTTAAAGTTTATATTACATTTTTACCTTCAAACAAATGAGAAGCCATTTGGTAAGTACTCTATGTAACCAAATGAAAACTCTGATGTAAACCTTTAAGAATTTTCCATTGAGCATTTTCAGGAATCATTAACCCTTGGACTATAACCATCTTTTATCAGTAATCTGTTTCCCCCTATTTTCATAACTTTTAAATTTTTTTCTCAGTGTAATGTGGTTTTCCCTGTTCCATAGAACCTGTCCACATGAAAGGCATCTGCAGTAAAGGGGTTTTGTAAAGGGCTGCTTTTTTGGCTTGACAGTCAGCCAGCTGATTATCTTTGGCTACTTTAGTCCCATCCCTGGTGTGGTGTTTGTAATGTATAGGAACTATCTTTTTAGGACAATATATAGCAGTTAAATGTCTCTCGATCTCTCTGAAATGTTTAATAGGTTTTCCTGTTGCTGTTTTAAACTATATATATAATATATATTGTAGCATGAACATGTAAAGTCAAATAAGCATACTTAGAGTCTGTGCAGATATTTAACTGCTGCCCTTTGCTTAACTCTAGAGCTCAGGTCAGAGCCAAAAGCTCTGCTAACTGAGTACTGGTTTCCTGGGGGAGAGATTTTGCTTCCAAAACCTGTTCAGCAGTTACCAAGACATAACCTGCTTTATGCTTTTCATCCCAAACAAAAGACCTGTCATCTGTAAATATTTCCATCTCAGGACTGTCTAATGGGATATCCATTAGATCTTTCTGAGCTGTATAGTTTAAAGTTTGGAATTGAGAACAATCTTGATCAGGTGTTTCATTTTCCTTCTCAGGAAGGACAGTGGCCAGATTTAAATTGCACAAACTTTAAGCTTAGTTACTCATCCCTCTAACAACAATGACTGATATTTAAGGAATCTACTGTCTGTCATCCAAATATTAAGCTTAGAATTTAAGATTTCACTTATATCATGAGAAGTCAGTACAGTAAGATTTCATCCATTAATTATTTCTAAAGCTTCAGGTGCTAATAAAGCTACTGCCCCAATTACTCTTAGGCAGTGGGGCACATAGTGAAATTACATCTAACTTTTTGTTTAGATAAGCAATAGGTTTTTGGTGAAACCCTCAGGGTTGTGTCAAAAATCCCAAGGCCATACTTTTCCTTTTAGTGACAAACAAATTAAATTTTGACCCTGTGGGTAAGCTCAGAGCTAGAGCTTGCAGGAAAGCAATCTGAAGAACCTTAAAAGCCTTTTCAGTTTCTGGAGACCAAACCAGTTTGTCAGTATGGGCCTGTTGAATTTCAGCTATAAGTTTATATAAAGGCTGGGCAAGTTCCCCATAACCTGGAATCCAAATGCAACAGTAACCTGTGATTCCCCAAAATCCTCTCAATTGTCTTAAAGCCATAGGTTCGGTATGATTTAGAATAGGTTTAATTTTTTCAGGGCCTATGGCCCTAGTCCCTTCTGATACAATTAGGCCCAGGTATCTAACCAATTTTTGATAAAGCTGAGCCTTTTCTCTTGATGCCTTGTAATCATAGCGTGCCAGAAAGTTTAACAAATCTTCTGAGACTCACAAAATAAGCTTCCTCTGTCTTAGCACAGAGGAAAATATCAGCTATATATTATAATACCACCACTTCAGAGCTGTTAAGCTTTTGTAGATCCTGTGACAAACTTTGTCCAAATAAGTGAGGAC
This sequence comes from Budorcas taxicolor, assembly GCF_023091745.1. NCBI lineage: Eukaryota > Metazoa > Chordata > Mammalia > Artiodactyla > Bovidae > Budorcas > Budorcas taxicolor. The sequence continues at coordinate 7,036,563 of NC_068936.1, read as the reverse complement.
TGTCACAAACTCCTTGGGGCAAAACTGCTCAGGTTAACTGAGAAGCTGGCTGCATAGGGCCTTCAAAGGCAAATAGAAATTGACTTTCTTCTGTCAAAGGCACTGAATAGAAGGCATCTTTTAAATCAATTATTGAGAAATATTTGGCTTGTTCAGGAAATTCAGACAATAGAGTGCAAGGATTAGGCACCACAGGGTGTAAAGGAACTAGAGCCTCATTTATTACACGTAAATCTTGAACTAGTCTCCATTTACCATTTGATTTCTTTATACCCAGAATAGGAGTGTTAGATTGGAGAAGGAAATGGCAACCCACTCCTGTGTTCTTGCCTAGAGAATCCCAGCGACGGGGAATCCTGGTCGGCTGCCATCTCTGGGGTCATACAGAATTGGACACAACTGAAGCAGCTTAGCAGCAGCAGCAGATGGACTGTTACAGGGAATTAATAGTCCTTGTTCCTTTAAATTTTTGATGATGAGTTTTAAACCTTCCTTAACCTCAAGTTTCAGTGGCTACTGCTTCTTATGTTAGAATATGTGCAGGTCTTTGAGCTTGACAACTACAGTAATAGCATTTTGTGTTTTACCCACCGAGTCTCCATCAGCTCATACTCTAGGATTTACATTTTGTTCAACTAAAGGGAGAGAAGGGTGGGGTCCATATTCATGAAAACAGAGGCATGGACCTTGTTCATTATATCCCTCTGCCAAAGGGGTGAGGGAGATTCTGGCACGATCAGAAACTCGTGTTAAAAGCACAGAATATCAGTGGCAAGATAAAGAATAACTGAAATAATACCATTTGGCTCGTCCAGGCAATTCCATTATGGAAGCAGATAAGGAAGAAAGTGGGCTAGAGGTTTCAGTAGGCACAGAGTAAGTTGCCCCGGTATCTAAAAGGATATCGATGTGTCGCCCCTCCCCCCCCCCACAATTATTAATACCTGGGTTCCTCAGGTGTAATTAGGATGAGAGCTTGTGTGTGGACCCCTGGGCACCTTCAGTCTTGATTGTCTTCAGAGTCCAACCCTGGAGACCTATGCCTCTGAGGGAAGTCTTTCTTCCAGTGTAGTCTTTTGCAGACTGGACATGGAGCTGGGGGTGGCTTAGATGCCTGAAGGCAATCCCACTTGAGGTACCCCTCATTTCCACCCAACCCTTTTCATCTGGGTTCCTCTGGGCATCTTTCTCAGGCCATTTAAGAAAGTTTTTTCATAGTCATTGCAAAGGCTTCCACTTTTTAGTTTGCCTTTTTCTGCCTTTCTTTCTTTTCCTCATATTCCCTACCATAATAGACTGTCTGAGCCAGTTGTAACAGAGTATCTAAAGACTAATTTGATCCATACGCCTGTTTTAATAGCTTACAGTGGATATCTGGGGCCGACTGAGTGATAAATTTTTCCTTTGAGAGCACTTTTCTCTTGTTCCTTACAGAACAGGTCTAATTGTAAAACAGTATTATACTTAAGAAACCCTCCAACTGTCCACCTTTTGCCATCCTCCAATGGATACCGTGGCCATGAAGTATCACATAGGAAGACAAGGTGTGTCTTCTTTAAGCCCTGGGCATCAAATTTATCCCAGTTTTTCAGGATACAGTTCAAAGGAGTGAGGCTGGTATTGTTAGCTCCCATCTGTAAGAGGAAAAAAAGCGAACGGCACCATTTTTCTACTGAAGGCCTCCCTTCCTGCTCTAGATGGGGGTGTAGACAGACTTTACTCCAAAACCTTTTCCTTTCTGGTCAGACTTACTCTGTCCCTTTCCGACACAGGGGCCACCCTCGACCCTCCCAGTTCTACCACTGAGATGGGGTGGGGATGCACCAGAGGTAGACCTGATAGCATCTCTACCTGACATCCAGCTCTTCACCTTTAACCTTGCTTGCCTCTGATGCCACCCAGGGTGCAATCAGAGTAAGCTTCTATAATGCCTCCCAGACTAAGACCACTGGGGGAAACATTTGTCACCTGAGTGCCTGTGCATGACCCTGAGTATATTCTTGACCACAATAAGACTGATATGAACATAAAGCTGAAATGTTCCTTCCAAGTATCACCACACCAGTATAAGAGCCTCGTCTGGTCCACTAAGAGCCAGCATTAACAAAGGAAAAACAAACAAACAAGCAAACAAACAGACAAAAAAAACCATTGCAGCCCTATTCTGAGTACCCTTTAATGTCATAGATATTCTTGGAGCTAGAGCTCCATCTAGCTTCTGTATGTTTGATTCCTAGCAAGGCTAGGCGCTTTCTTGACTACTGATCCAAGTTTGGGACCTAAGTATAGATCACAAGTTCCTTGAAAGTCTATGATCTGATAAATTAGGTTAGTACTTCTAATTCCCGAAGAGTTATGAAATGGTCAAAGAGACCAAAAATTTGACCGAAAAAGGAGAGTTCGGTCCACACACTTTGTCCATTACTGGTCGGTTCCCAATGGAGGCGTTGGGTGCCTCTTGGCATTGGCAGGTTGGTATAAGCCCCTGACAGGTTTGTGCCATAAGCCGTCTGAGATCACGGTGGAACTGCAGAGCAGGGTTCTCCACTTGCTTCATGCAGGGCATGCCATTTATTCACATGAGCACACTGTAGATTTAGTAGAGCACAGCAGAAAACGTGTTCACTAAGAGAACAAAGAACTACAGCTCCAAGCATCCTTACCTTGTCCTGAAGGATCCCGGATGAGCCCCTCAGAGGAAGGATTTTTGTTGATTCATGATACCAGGATTCTTGGCCCCGGGAGGAGAATAATTCAATCCAGGGCCAGAGACGAGCCTTGATTGCTCAGAGCATTTGTGTAATAAAGTTTTATTAAAGTATAAAGGAGATAGAGAAAGCTTTGGACATAGGCATCAGAAAGGGAAAGAAATAGTACCCCCCTGCTAGTTTTCAGCTGGATGTTATATAGTCATTAGCATTCTGTTAATAAAAGAAAGGAATGTCTAAAACTCAGAATGGCACCAGGCCCCTGACCCAGAAGATGCATTTTGGGAAAATCTTGCCATCAAATGGTTCATCCTAGGCCATAAAATTATTAACTTGAATCTTGAAGAAGGACAGATCACCATATAAATAGTTTCATTTACATAGATTAGAGGAGCAATAACTGAGTATAACATATTGGTCTGTCATGTAGATTCTGAGCCAAAAGGCGGAACTGACTTGAAGACAGAGTTTGGGGTGAATGTATAATACATTAGCATAGCTTAAGATAAGCATTTCCATAAGAAAAAGGCATTGATTATCTCTAGGTCTGAGAATAGTTAGAATAGTTAACTTCAGGTGAAACCAGGGGTCATGGCAACACAGAATTTTAAGAGAAACCTCCTTTTAAATTTGTATAGAGAAGGAAAAATTTTGCTAGTTTGTCTCCTCCTACCGCTTAAGAGAGATAAAAATGTCTGACACTTGCAGGCTATTTCCTTCGTTTTGAGACCCCTAGAGTTCCAGCCTGTTACCCTCTCAAGTGTTGACACCCAAGAAGATTAAACCCAAACTTATGCTCAGAGAACCAGGATACCATAGAAAGAGATTGAGGAGATTAAAAAAGCAACATAGATAAATGGAAAAAAAAAAAATAAAAAGATCAAAGTTACCACAAGCAATAAACACTACAGAGAAGACAAGAGATTCATAAACAGAACCAATCAGATAAATCACAAGGCAAAAAATAACACTAGAACAGAGTGTCAAACGGAGAATAAAGAAAGCAAATCTGACAAGAAAATCAGATAGAGCCCCCACAGAATAACAGAAAATCACAGTTAATACAGAAATGCATACCTGTTGTAAAAAATAACGAGATGCAACAGCAATAAAAGGCACAGAAAATAGGAAACCAAAGTGAAAGCAGAAATAGCTACGTTTACAAAATATGGTTCTAATAATCTTAAAAGATCAAATCAATGTGTACTAACAAAAAAGCCTACAACTGAGAAAAATAGTCCACCAACAACACAACAACTCAGTACATCAAAAGAATAATACATATTTCCTAGTGTCTCATCTGTCAGTGTCCTAGTCCCCAACAGGGGCCAGAGGACAACTACAACTCTTTGGGAAGTTCACCAAAGATGGAGAAAACTGGACTCTGGATCTCTCTAAGGACAGCATACACTCAAAACTGCTATAAATCCCGTGCGTTCTTACAGCTTCATGAGGCTGGGCATCATCTTTCATTTGGCCATTTTTTCATGTTTTTATGTATTCCATAGATGCAGGGTTTCTGTCATAAATCGTATGTATTTAATCTTCAGCATGCATGACTGATTGGAAGATTTCCAATCCTCTTCCTGAGTGGCTCTGTCTCTAGGTATTAAGTGTAATTTTCATCCTTCCTCACATGTGGCAACCAAAGGAGTCTGCCTTGAGACACATGTGGAACACTGGGGTCCGCCTTGATGAGCACAGGTGATGGTGCAGCTGCTTGGAATGCTGGAACCCTGGTGGTGCCAACGACGAATAGGAGCCAGCAGCAATGGGCAGAAGAGAGTTGGCCTTAATATGATCCTTTTCTAGCTTGTTTTTGTAGGAGCATGAGTGGTGCTTCTGGCTGGTCTTTCTCTATTGCCTTGTATCAGGTGTTAACAGACAGGACGAGGAGTGGCTTCAAAGGTATCTCCACCTCCTGTGTATGACAATGCAGTAAGGTCCTCCCTCTTTGGCAGTTTGGGAATTCTCAAAAGGTATTCCCTGCTACACAATTACTTATACGTGATCCGTCAGGCCATCTCCACAAAGTCAATAGCAGTCCTCTCCCAGGATGGCTCTCTAAATACTGCCTTCCATCTTCCAGACCCCATGCACACTGGTTGAGCTAAATTTCAGTTTAGGCCATATAGAGCCACAACATACACTGTCTGTGTAACTCTCGGTCTATACAAATTATATTTTACCAGCTGTTTTCCCTAGCTTCTTTTCAGTCCAAAATAATTTACACTTTACTGAAAAGGCTTGCCTCATTCTGGAAATATCTTCCCTTCTTCATCTCCCACCCCAAGGCATAGGTTTTGTCTTGCTTCCTCTTATCATACTGAAACCCACAGTGGACACTCTGGAGGCCAAGGTCTTCTGCTAGTATTTTTTGGATGCTCTGGGGAAACTATAGACTGTGTAGAAGTATTATTTGTATATTAATGTGATCTATACCTTGAGAGGTGTGCATTTCCTATCCTTCTACATTTTTACCTTCTTTGAACTTCTCAGTTTTTCTTGAAGAGCTCTATTCTTTTTTTTTACCTGACAGCAAAACGTGAAACATTAGTGGACATGAAGTAATCTGTTGCATGGGATGTTGCATGTTTACACATGTAACTGGTACTACTTTGACTTCCAACAGGGAATCAGGCATATTTGTTGATGTTGTTGTTTTGTTTTCCCCCTTGGAAATTTCTCTTAATGAGGAATTATCATCAGCATGAAGAAATGCAGAACTTTCCACGTAAAATATAATAGCATAATTGGGTTCAAAAGTCAGCACTTGAATATATCTAGCTATTTTTTTTTAAATGTTCCTGACATTTTCCCAGAGTACAGCTGTCTGATATCGAATCTCAAAGCTTAAATCCATTCAATCGGTGTCAAAGGTCAGAGACTGCCATGGGCATAATTTAATTCCTGTAGAATAAGATGGCAAGTTCATAGGAAATTACCAGTTGGTATTTGACTACTTTATAAACAGAGTAAACGACAACAGCAACAATGACCAAAACAAATATATATATATATGATAAAAAAAAAAAAAAAGAAAACACACAAGAATGTGTAGTCAGTGATTCAATCATAAGAGATACACATGAATTGATATTTGGATCATAGAAAAAGCAAGGGGATACCATACAATCATCTATATCTACTTAATTGTCTCTGCTAATAACTTGGAAACTGAGAATTACACACAAACCATAAAAAAGAAAAGTAATTTTGGGAAATTCTTGGATAAAAGAATACCAGAATTATTTACCTGTCTCGTGAGAAACGTATACGCTATTAAATTTGCAACAGTTAGTACCGGACACAGGACAATGAACTGAATCAAAATAGGGAAAGGAATAAGTCAAAGCTATCTATTGTTGCACTGCTTATTTGACTTTGTGCAGACAACATCATGAAAGTAATAAAATCCAAATGAAGCTCAACCTAGAAAGAAAATTTAGGTGGGAGATATGAATAAATTTAGTTTTCCTGATGACAACACACAAATGACAGAAGAGCAATAGGAATTAAGGAGCCTCTTGATGAAGCTATTATCTGCTTCAATTACAGACATTTGAAAAGAAATTCTCCGTTTCACATATGAAATTCTAGATGCATATTTCAGAATGTGAAATATAAAATTATCTATTATTCATATTTATAAATCTGGTGACAACTGTTCCAACTTGAAATATGGAATTCTCTGAACATCCCACATGAAAGCATAGATACAATATTTTCTGCATAATATGTGAAATTGTTCACGTTGCTGCGGCTGTTAAGTCGCTTCAGTCATGTCTGACTCTGTGCGACCCCATAGATGGCAGCCCACCAGGTTCCCTCGTCCCTGGGATTCTCCAGGCAAGAACACTGGAGTGGGTTGCCATTTCCTTCTCCAGTGCATGAAAGTGAAACGTGAAAGTGAAGTCGCTCAGCTGTGTCCAACTAGTAGTGCACGGTAGAGTTATGAAAATCTGGAGGCAGATACTTTGACAGGAAATAAGAAAGTGTCTATTTCACATATCAAAATATGGTCACAGGTTTTCTCACATGAAATATGGAATTTTTCAGTTTTCATTTAAAAATCTTTGTGCTGTCTTTCCTTCAGGAAATGTTGAATACTGTCTATTTAATATTGGAAAAACTTTCATTAATTTTCCTGCAAGAAATATAGAATTTGCCAACAGATTTTCATGCTTGAGGTCTGAAATTCTCTCTATTTCCATCAACAAAGCTTGAATGAATGTCTTCTTACCTGAGACTTGGAAGTCTGTGTATTTCACATTTGAAAATCTGGGGATAAATGTTCTCAAATGAAATATGAAATATCAACTATTCACATATGAAACGTTTTCTAGATGTTCACACATGAAACCAATATGCAGGTCAGGAAGCAACAGCTAGAAATGGACATAGAATAACAGACTTGTTACAAATAGGAAAAGGAGTACGTCAAGGCTGTATATTGTCATTCTGCTTATTTAACTTATATGCAGAGTACATCACGAGAAACACTGGGCTGGAAGAAGACAAGCTGGAATTAAGATTGCTGGGAGAAATATAAATAGCCTCAGATATAAAGATGACACCACTATTATGACAGAAAGTGAAGAGGAACAAAAAATCCTCTCGATTAAAGTGAAAGTGGAGAGTGAAAAAGTTGGCTTAAAGCTCAACATTCAGAAAACGAAGATCATGACATCTGGCCCCATCACTTCATGGGAAATAGATGGGGAAACAGTGGAAACAGTGTCAGACTTTATTTTGGGGGGCTTCAAAATCACTGTAGATGGTGATTGCAGCCATTAAATTAAGATGCTCACTCCATGGAAAAAAAGTTATGACCAATCTAGATAGCATATTCAAAAGCAGAGACATTACTTTGCCAACAAAGGTCCATCTAGTCAAGGCTAAAGTTTTTGCAGTAGTCATGTATAGATGTGAGAGTTGGACTGTGAAGAAAGCTGAGTGCCAAAGAATTGATGCTTTTGGACTGTGGTGTTGGAGAAGACTCTTGAGAGTCCCTTGGACTGCTAGGAGATCCAACCAGTCCATTCTGAAGGAGATCAGCCCTGGGATTTCTTTGGAAGGAATGATGCTAAAGCTGAAACTCCAGTACTTTGGCCACCTCATGGGAAGAGTTGACTCATTGGAGAAGTCTCTGTTGTTGGGAGAAATTGGAGGCAGGTGGAAAAGGCGACGAAAAAGGATGAGATGTCTGGATGGCATCACCAACTCAATGGATGTAGATCTGAGTGAACTCCGGGAGGTGGTGATAGACAGGGAGGGCGGGCATCCTGTGATCCATTGGGTCACAAAAAGTTGGACATGACTGAGTGACTGAACTGAACTGATCTGAAATGTACACACAAAATAAAGAATTTTAAATGAATCATAAATTGATATCTGAGCTAAAACTTCAAACATGTACAGGTATATTTCATATGTTATTTCCCAATAACATATAAATTTATCTATGTCTCTTTGAAGAAAGTAGGATGAAGATTTCCCTACATGAAATAGGGAATTAATGTATTTTACACATGCAAAATCAAAACCCTTATGATTATACAGTGGAAGTGATAAACAGATTCAGGGGAGTCTATCTGATATACAGAGGACCTGAAAATTTATTGCTGGAAGTTTGTGACATTTGACAGGAATCTGTGATCAAGACCATTCCCAAGAAGAAATCCGAAATAGCAAAGTGACCAGACTTGAGAAAGAGCTGAGTGGAGCAAAGAAGCTAAACAGAAGAGGGGAAAGGAAAACTATACACATTTCAATGCAAAGTCCCAAAGAATAGCAAGGAGAGAGAAAACTAACCTCAGTTATCAATGCCAATAAAAAGAGGAAAAGAACACAATGGCAAAGACTGGAGATCTCTTCAACAAAATTGGAGATACCAAGGGAAAATTACATACAAAGATGTACACAATAAAGCACAGACATGGTAAGGATATAACAGAAGCAGAAGCTTTTAAGAATAGTTGGGAAGAATATACAGATGAACGATGCACAAAAGATCTTCATGACCCAGTTAAGCACAATGGTGTGATCACTCACCTAGACCCAGATGTACTGGAATGTGAAGTCAAGTGGGACTTTAAAAAGCATAACTACAAACAAAGCTCTTGGAGGTAATGGGATTCATTTGAGCTGTTTCAAATTCTAAAAGATGGTGTTGTGAATGTGCTGCCCTGCATAGGCCAGCAAGTTTGGGAAACTCAGCTGTGGCCAGAGGACTGGAAGAAGTCAGTTTTCATTTCAACTGCAATAAAAGGCAATCCAAAGAATGTGCAAACTACCGCTTAACTGCAATCATCTCACAGCCTCTCAAAGTACTGCTCAAAATTCCCAAAGCCACCCTTCGACACAATGTGAATCATGAGCTTACAGATGCTCAAGGTGGATTTAGAAAGAGCAAAAGAACTGGAGATCTAATTGCCAACATCCGTAGGGTCATCAAAAAAGCAAGAGAATACCAGGAAAGCATGTACTCCTATTTGACTATGCCAAAGTCATGTTTATGCAGATCACAACAAAACGTTTAAAATTCTTCAAAACATGGGACTACTAGAGTATTTTACATGTCTTCTGAGAAATCTGTATTCAGGTCAAGAAGCAACAGTCAGAAAAGGAAATGGAACAATAAACTTGTTCCAAGTTGGGAACGGAGTATTTCAAGGCTGTACTATCGAGCTCTTTATTGAACTTACATGAAGAGTTCACCATACAAAATGCCACACTAGATGAAACAGGGTTTGGAATCAAGGTTGCTGGGAGAAATATCAGTAATATCAGATATGCAGATGGCATGATTCATGTGGGAGAACATAGGAAGCACTACAGAGCTTCTTGAGGAATGCAAAAGATGAGAGTGATTAAGGTTACTGAAAACTCAACATTCAAAATAAGGTTGATGGCATCCGGCCCCATCACTTCATGGCCTAAAGATGGGGAAACAGTGGAAACAATGAGAAATTGTATTGGGGGTGGGGGGAGCTCCAAAATCTCTGAAGATGGTGACTCTGTTCATGAAATTAAAATATGCTTTCTGCTTAGATGAAAAGTTATAATCAGGCTAGACAGCATATTATAAAGCAGACAAAAGTCAGTCTAGTTAAGCTATGTAGAGATGAAAATTGGACCTAAAGAATCTTGACCTCCAAAGAATCAATGCTATTGATATGTGATGTTGGAGAAAACTCTTCAGAGTCCCTTGGACTTCAAGAAGATGAAAGGGGTCAATTCTCAAGGAAATCTGTTCACAATGGTGATTGGAAGAGCTGATACTGAATCTGGATCTTGAATACTTTGATCACCTGAAGTGAAGGACTGACCCATTGGGAAAGAGCATGATGCTGAAAAATATTAAAGGCTGGAGGAGAGGGCAAAGACAGAAGATTAAATGCTTGGCAGCATCACTGACTCGGTGATTATGTGTTTGAGCAGGCTTTATGAGTTGGTGATGGACAGGGAAGCCTGGCATGTTGCAATCCATGGGGCCAGAAATAATCGGACAGGATTAAATGAATTCACGGTACTCACCATACATACTTAAGTTCTCAGTGAAAGGAAAGTGGTAAAGAACTCTCTTACCCATCAATTGATAATCCTCACAGATCCCTAATGCCCCCTAAGATTGCTCACTGTTTTCTCAGAGATTCAACCAGGATGGCCATTCTTTCTATTATATGGGTAAATATCCCTTAGGAAATAATCAAAGGGGCATAATTTGCAGAAAGTTGTAGAAAAAGTACAGACATCAGGAAGTCAATATGAATTGTCAAAAACATATAGTATGCTACTTTAAACCTTCACACTGATTTCCTTTTGAATTCTGACGACATGACCTCACCAATCCTGAGGAATGATTATTGCAAAGGGAAGTGATCAAGACATTGCTGCCTATTCCTTTAATGGTGACACAAAACAAGAACATCATGGTAATCATGCTTCCGTTAACCTCCCCTAACCAAGATAATAGGCTGCAGTAGCCATTTGGGAGGTTAAAGGATCACAAGGTCTCCCACAATCGGTTGGAGCCACCTGGGCCTTACCCACAGACAGTTTGCTAGGTTTGATGAGGTCACCTTGTTCACGGCTAAAGGTATTATCTATGGACACCAGTCTTATTGCCAGTCCTCTGGATTTGTGAGAAGCCAAAAAGACCACAATTCTAGCTTGCAAAGTATACATCTGCTTAAAAATCAAATGCAAAACAACAAAAACAAGGATAATATCCAGTCCAAACTTACGGGCCTAAGGATAATCACATGGGCCTCAGCTCTATGTGTGGACATGAGGGCAGCAAAACACAGGTCCAGGAAAGTTCATTGTTAACACCCGCCGCCCTTCAAAGGGCATATCCCAGTAATTGATAGAGTGTAGATTGTAAGTAGCCTGCCAACTTGAGAAACTGTGCTAACAAGATCTCTGAACCTCCCTTCTTATCGAAGGCTAAAAGACAGGAAATGTGCACATCAGGCCCAAGGAACATTCAATAGGGATTACTTGGAGGTAACAGTACCAGGTATAGGACACTGTAGAGAAGGCATACAACCGAAATGAAATCATTAAAAAAAAAAAAAAAAGGCCTTTTGTGCCAGTTTCCAGAGAAGGCAATAGCACCCCACTCCAGCACTCTTGCCTGGAAAATCCCATGGGTGTAGGAGCATGGTGAGCTACAGTCCATGGGGTCGCTAAGGGTCGGACACTCCTGAGCGACTTCCCTTGCATTTTTCACTTTCATACGTTGGAGAAGGAAATGGCAACCCACTCCAGTGTTCTTGCCAGGAGAAATCCAGTGATGGGGGAGCCTGGTGGGCGGCCGTCTATGGGGTCAAACAGAGTTGGACACGACTGAAGCGACTTAGCAGCAGCAGCAGCAGTGCCAGTTTCAGAGGGAAAATGTACATCTCCCAGATGACCAAGTGGATAGGATTCAAGTCACTAATAACACTCAGCGTAGCCACATGTCAGGGCAGATTCTGTCCAGGTAACATCACAAACTTCTGTCCAGGCCTGTCTTCAGCCTCTGCTTTCCATTACTTAATTGTGTTCATTCAATCAGCAGACAGTATGAAATATAGGCAATGAGTAGGAACCTGGGGAAGATGATGAAGACTGTAAGAACAAAGAATCTTTCAGGGCAAGGGACAGAGAACACCTCAGATTGTTGATAAGATGGAGGAAGTTGGAGAGGAGAATGAAGGGCCGATTTCAGAGCTAGCATCTGGCCATTTAGGATGATGGCAGCTGCTCCAGACCTGGCTGCAGACCTAGGGGAGATATTTCCACACGCAATAAATTAATGTGGTCTCTGTACTCAATGAACTTTTACAACCTTAAAGCCTCAGCCTGTGATACTATACCAAGTACAAAGTCATAGCTTAGACATTCAAGAGATATTAATTTAGGGAGGGTGTGTGAGACTTGTAGGACATGTGTTCTATCAGACATATTTTGACACTTAGCATAATTACTAGGGCTCAAGCCAGGACTCACTTATATGCATGCAGACTGTTCTCTTAGGTATATTGCAATTATGAGATCATATAACCTCATACCTGGGGTTCCACTTTCTTGGTGAGTACTTCTCCACTTATTAAAAATAAAGATAGCTTAGAAGACTAATCTTTGTATTAGAACTGTTCTATCAATTCCCACTTTGACCAATTGTGCTAGGTAACTTCCTGCCACTACTAAATATGCCCAACTATATAGTATCCCCTTCTGCCATACCAGAGGCACTACAGGAAGTGTAAAGGCAGATAATATAGAGAAGCATATTTACAGCTCATGATTCTTTGCTAATTTTCCTTTCAGTTGATATATCCATAGGTTGAGTGGGGTGTTAAAATCCCCCTTTATAATTGTGGTACTGTTAATTTCCCCTTTCCTTCTTGCTTGCATTTCCCTTGCATCTTGATGTGCTCCAAAATGGCAGAATGGACTAGTTATACCTAATTATTATATATAGACATTACACTCATTAGTAATGGAATAGCCTTTTCTCCAGTGCACAAGGAATATCCTCCAGAATAGATCTAATCCTGTCCCATAAACCTACTTTAATAAATTAAAAAAAAAGAAAGAATTTCAAGCATCTTTTCCAATCAAAATTAAGTAAGATTAGGTGTCAACTGCAGAGGAAAACAAAAACAAAAACAAAAATCCAACATATGTAGGCTAAATCACAGACATCTGAATAACCAACAGATCATAAACGAAATCAAAATGGAAATCAAATTTAAATACAAACAAATGAAAATGAAAACATGGCATCCAAAGCTTTGGATTAAGTAACAAGCAGTGTTAAGAAGGAGAGGTAAAGCATATAAGCCTGGCTCAAGGAAGAAGAGGAACATCAAAGAAATAGCCTACCTTTACATTTAAAGCAAACACCAAAAGAAGAACCCCAAGGTTAGGAGAATGAAAAGAATAATAAAAATTGGAGCAGAAATAAGTGAAAAGAAACAAAGGTGGCTATTGCAAAGTTCAATAAAGGGAAAACTTGATTCTTAAAATCATAAATTAAACAAAAAGCATTACCCAGAGTAATCAAGGGGAAAAATAAAGAGGGGGGGGATGGAGAAGAATCAAAATAATAAAATTAGAAATGAAAATGGAGAAATCACAGGGGACAACAAAAAAAACAAATAAGATCATAAGAGATTACTGTGAGCAAATAGGTCACTAAAATGGATAACATTGAAGAAATTGGATAAATCTTAGAAAAGAATAACAGTCCACAACTGAGTGAGAAAGAAGTAAGAAATCTTAACAGATGCATGAGAATCATGAAAATTACAGCTCAAATCAAAAATCTTTCAACAATAAAAAAACCACAACCAGATGGTTTCACAGATGAATCCTGCAATTTTTTTTTCTTTTCTTTCTTTCTTTCTTTCTTTTTTTTTTTTTTTTAAGAATTTACCAAGGAAAGTTTTATGGAAGAACAAACAGTTAACCAACTCAAACTCTTCGAGAAAATTGCAGAGGATGGTAATCTCCCCAGTTCATTGTATGAGGCCACCATCACCCTAATACTGAAACCAGACAAAGATTCAATAAAGAAAGAAAACCATAGGCCAATATCAGTAAACATATTTATAAACATAGATATAGAAAATTTCCTGCAACTTCTAGCAAACAGAATCCAACAACATATTGAAAAAGTCATACATCATTACGTTATAAGCACATTGGCTTCATCCCATGATTGCAAAGATTCTTTAATATTTGCAAATCAATTAATCAATATGATACACCATATTAAACTGAAAGAATAAAAACCATATGGCCACCTCAATAGATGCAGAGAAAGTCTTTGACAAAATTTAACACTCACTTATGATAATTCTCCAGAAAGCAGTTATAAAAGGAGAATATTTCAACACAATAAAAGCCATATATGAGAAAACAAGGGCAAACAGTATCTTCAATGGTGAAAAATTGAAAGCATTTTCTCTAAAATCAGGAACAAAACAAGGGTGCCGACTATGACCACAGCCATTCAACATTGATGTGGAAGTCCTATCCAAAACCGTCAGAGAACAAAACGAAATAAAAAGGGATAGAGGTTGGTTAAGGAAAAAAAAAAAAGGGGGGGGGGGAGGGGGGAATCCTCCTGTTTGCACAATACATGATCCTCTACATAGGAAGCCATAAATACACCATGAGAATATTACTAGTGCTAATTGATTAATATGATAATGTTGTGGGTTATAATGTATTGCACAGAATCCCCTTGCATTACTGTACATGAACAATGAGAAAAGAGAAAGATAAATTAAGGAAACAACAATGAAAAGAATAGCATACTTCGGGGTATATTTACATAAAGAAGCAAGAAGACTTACATGTGTATATATATATACACATGTAAGAAAATATATATATAAAACAATGATGACAGAAAGAAAGAAGAGGCAAATAAATGGAGAATTATACCAGGTTGTTGGACTTGAAGAAATAATATAGTGAAAATGAGTATGCAAATCGAAACAAACTACAGGTTCAATGCAACCCTTATCAAGTTACCAATGGTTTATTCACAGAACTAGAATAAATACTTCCACAGTATGTATACTTTCACAGTAGGCATAGAAACACAAGGAAACTTCTAATCACAAAATCAATCTTGAGAAAGAAGAATGGAAACTGAAGAATCCACCTGCCTGATTTCAGAATATACAAAGACAGTAAGACATTAGCACAAGGACAGAAATCTAAATAAACGGAAGCTTTGGAGTTTCAGCTTTAGCATCAGTCCTTCCAATGAACACCCAGGACTGATCTTCTTTAGAATGGACTGGTTGGATCCCCTTGCAGTCCAACGAACTCTCAAGAGTCTTCTCCAACACCACAGTTCAGAAACATTAACTCCTTGGTGCTCAGGTTTCTTCACAGTCAAAATCTCACATCCATACATGACCACTGGGAAAACCAGTGGTGTGACTAGATGGTCCTTTGTTGGCAGTTATGTCTGTGCTTTTGAATATACTACTTTTCTTCCAAGAAGTAAACGTCTTTTATTTTCATGGCTGCAATCACCATATTCAGTGATTTTGAAGCCCCCCAAAATAAAGTCTGATTTGTTTCCACTGTTTCTCCTTCTATTTGCCATGAAGCGATGCTCCTGGAGGCCATGACCTTAGTTTTGTAAATGCTGGACTTTAAGCCAAAATTTTCACTCTCCTCATCACTTTACTCAAGAAGCTCTTAAGTTTTTCTTCACTTCCTGCCATATGGGTGATGTCATCTTCATATCTGAGGCTATTGATATTCCTTCCAGCAATCTTGTTTCCAGCTTGTGTTTCTTCCAGCCTAGCATTTCTCAAGATGCACTGTGTGTTTAAGTTAAATAAGCAGGGTGACAATATACAGCCTTGATATACTCCTTTTCCTAATTGGAACCAAACTGCTGTTCCATGTCCAGCTCTAACTGTTACTTCCTGATCTACATACAAGGTTCCCAGGATTCAGGTCAGGTTGTCTGGTATTCTCATTTCTTTCAGAATTTTCTGCAGTTTATGGTGATCCACACAGTCAAAAGCTTTGGCATAGTCAATAAAGCAGAAATATTTTTTCTGGAATTCGCTTGCTTTTTCATTGATAACAGCAGATGTTGGTAACTTGATCTCTGCTTTGTCTGTCTTTTCTAAAATCACTTTGAACATCTGGAAGTTCATGGTTCACACATTGTTCAACCCTGGCTTGGAGAATTTTGAGCATTATTTACAAGCATGTGAGGTGAGTTCAGTTGTGTGGTAGTTTGAACATTCTTTGGCATTGCCTTTCTTTGGGATTGGAATGAAACCTGACTGTTTCCTGTCCTGTAACCACCGCTGAGTTTACCAATTTTCTGCCATATTGAGAGCAACACTTTCACACCATCATGTTTTAGGATTTCGAATGGATCAACTGGAATTCCAGCACCTCCACTGGCATTGTTCATAGTGATGTTTCCTAAGGCCCACTTGACTTCCTATTCTGGATGTCTGACTCTAGGTGAGGCAAAGTGATAACACCATTGTGATTATCTAGGTCCTGAAGATGTTTTTGTATAGTTTTTCTTCATATTCTTGCCACCTCTTCTTAATATCTTCTGCTTCTGTTAGGTCCATAAAATTTCTGTTCGTTATTGAGCTCATCTTGACATGAAATATTCCCTTGGTATCTCTAAATTTTGAAGAGACTCTAGTCTTTCCCATTCTATCATTCTCCTCCATTTCTTTGCATTGATTGGTGAGGAAGATTTTCTTAACTCTCCTTGATATTCTCTGGAACTCTGCATTGAAATGGATAAATCTTTCCTTTTCTCCTTTGCTTTTGTCTTGTCTTCTTTTCACAGTTCATTGTAAGGCCTTCTCAGACATCTGTTTTGCTTTTTTTTGTTGTTGTTGTTAGTTTTCTTTTTCTTGAGGATGGTCTTGATTCCTGTTCCCTGTACAATGTCACAAACCTCCGTCCATAGTTCATATGTCATGTATAACTTGTTAAATGCCAGGCTTGAAGAAACACAAGCATGAATCAAGATTGAAGGGAGCAATATCAACAGTGTCAGATACTTTGATGAAATCACTCACGGCAAAAAGTAAAAAAAAGATGTAAAGAACCTCTTGATAAAAATGAAAGAGAAGTGTGAAAACTGTAGGTTAAAATTCAACATTCAGAAAAGATCATGACATCCAGCCCCACCACTGCTTAGCAAATGGATGGAGAAACAATGGAAAAATCAAAACACTTTATTTTGGGGGGCTCCAACAAAATAGCAGATTGTGACTACAGCCATGAAATTAAAAGGCACTTACTGCTTGGAAGGAATGTTATGACCAACCTAGATAGCATATTCAAAAGCAGAGACATTGGTTTGCCAGCAAAAGTCCACCTGGCCAAAGCTATGGTTTTCCCAGAGGTCATGTACACATGTGATATTTGGACTGTAAAGACAGCTGAGTATGCAAGAATTGACGCTTTTAAAATGTGGTGTTAGTGAAGACTTTTGAGAGTCTTTTGGACTGCAAGGACGCTAAAGGAAATCAGTCCTGAATATACGTTGGAAGCACTGATCCTAAAGCTGAAACTCCAATAATTGGGACCCTGATCTGAAGAATGGATTCATTGAACAAGACCCTGATGATGGGAATCATTGAAGCCAACAAGAGAAGAAGATGATTGAGGATGAGATGGTTAGATGGCATCACCAGCTCGATCGACATGAGTTTGTGGAGGTTTGGGTAATTGGTGATGGACAGGGAGCATGACATGCTGCAGAACATGAGGTCGCAAAAGTTAAACACGACTGAGAGACTGAACTGAATTGAACTCAAATGTAGAAGTACGTACATTTTTACATGCAAATAGAGTGATTCTTGTTTGCCTCCATGATCTATTACATTTTTTTCTTTCACTTTATGAAAATCTGGAAGCTGTTTTTCTTATGTGAAATTCGGACTCCTCTATACCTCATATATGAATCTAGGCCATGGTTGTCTACCAGTAATGTGAAGTTCTGGATATTTCATATAGGACAATCTTGGCACTGCTTTTTGAAGATATAGAAAACCTGTATGAAAACGGAATTATCTCTATTCCACAAATTAAAACCTGGGCACCCCTGTTTCTTAATGAAGTAAGGAGTTTGCTGTATTTCTAATAATATATACCGAAACAAAGATTGATTCCATGAAGTGGGGAGTGGTTTGTTTTTACTGTATCAAGACCTAGGTGCTAAGTCTCCATCATGGAATTTGGACTTTTCTATACTTCATATTTCAGTTCAGATTGGACATTATTCCATAAGAAAATGGATATCTCTATGTTTCATATGAAGCACTGGTTCTTCAGCTACAGAAAGATCTATGTTCCCTTTTTGCTTATGTTTTCATTTGCCTTGACCATTTGTGTGTCTAACCACATGAGCTTATTGCACACGTTTGTGTGTATTTCTGAGTGGTTGTATGTTCAACCACAGCTGGCAGAGATGAATGTTACAGACTATGAGATATGGAACAAGCAGAAGTCTCACCAGGCATCCACAGAGTATGGGAGACTGATCCATGCATCTCTGAGGTGGTCCTGTTCAAGACAGGAATGAGGAGAGGATGGCCAGTGACAACTCAGGACAGAGTGTTCACAAACTTGGATTTACATCAAGAAACATAAAGAAGCTCACAGTTTCTACTGTGTTGGTGTGTGTGTGTGTGTGTGTTTATCAGGAAGAGAATGTAGAAGGCCTGAGGACTCGTCCAGTGTAAATCCAGTGGGGTGGGGTTTTGAAGCATATCCTGTGGACCCCTCAGTCTATGAGAATTGGGCTGGCCTGTGGAAATGGTGGATATGGCTATAACTGTATCCAAGTCTGTGCAGAGGTGAATGTCCTTCAGAAAAGTGTAGAGACTGGAAGGAGGAGGAATGGAAAGATAAACTAGTGCACTGGAGAAGTTTTCCATATTAGAGGAAGGCTCTGGGATAGTGCTGCCTCGGGTCAACCCATCAGGAAGCACACTCTATCATCATGTGAAATAAATGACATGATAAGGTAGGGTCCTTCATTGTGAAAGCGCAGGCATCCTAGAAGAGAAGAGGTGACCTTGGTTGTGTCCATGGGCTTCCACCCTACCTGACAGTGCAGAAAGGTGAAGAAAGTGCAGAGGTGGGATGTAGTTATTTCCCCCTTTGTTGGTTTGTGCCTATGAGGAAGTGAAGATGGCAAAGTAGAAGGGTGTGAACTCATCTTTTCCTGTAATAGCTCCAAAATTACAGCTTGTTGCTAAATTATCATTGACAGGAGAATATTGGGTCCCACAAAAAAAAAAAAAAAAATGTCCAAACAAAGGTAAAGTCCCAACAAGACTGCAGCAGGGGTGAATTTGCATTTAGAATCAATACCTACCAGCCACACTGAGTGTTCAATAAAATATTTTGTGCACCTATACTCAGGGACTGCCCCTAAACAGAGTCAGAACTGTTTTTGAGTGATTGAGGGTCTCCTGCAGAGGCATGGGTCAGCAATGGTCTGACAAGGAAGAGATATCTGGCTGCTACAGCCCTTGTTCATGCAGTTTGTGACATAAGCCCTCTCAGAGAAGGTAACCTTTCAACTGACCAAAAAGTGGCCTAGTGCACAATCCACTAATTGCAGGATAATTTTTCTAAAGAAATTCTTGTATAGGTAAGGAAGTTTTAGAACAACTACAGCTTTTTCAACGTGGGATTGGGCAAAGGGACTGAGAACCCACAGGACTGAGAACCCACAGGAAATTTGACATTGGAGGCCAGCTGGATTTGATTATAGAGTTTCCACAGAACTGAAGCAGACTATTGGAAGGCACAAACAAAGCCTTGTGTTCAAAAGAAGCCAAAAGTAAGAGTAGTGTTCCCACAAGAAACTGAGCCAGTGTTGCTTGTGAGTGTCCAGGAGTGTCCGGTAGAGACATGGTCCGAGAATGGGAAGCATCAGGGTGATGGGCACTGAATACAAGAGTGCTTGCTCAAGTCCTTTTGAAGAAGGTCCCAATTACTTTCATTACCCATACCATAGTTAGGCCTCAGTTCAAACGACAGGGCTTGAATGCAGCCACACCCATCAAGAGTAAATTGGATTAAAGATTTACTGAATATGGCCCCATATATCAGAATAGGACTCAGATTCAGGAAGACTCTACACATGGACATCACCAGATGGTCAAGACTAAAATCAGATTGATTATATCCTTTGCAGCTAAAGAGGTAGAAGCTCTATACAGTCAACAAAACAAGACCAGGAGCTGACCGTGGCTCAGATCATGATCACCTTATTACGAAATTCAGACTCAAATTGAAGAAAGGAGGGAAAACTGCTAGATCATTCAAGTATGACCTGAATCAAATCCGTTATGACCATACAGTGGAAGTGAGAAATAGATTTATGGTCCTAGATTTGACAGATAGCATGCCTGATGAACTATGGAATGAGGTTCCTAACATTGTACAGGAGACAGGGCTCAAGATCATCCCCATAGAAAAGAAATGCAAAAAAGCAAAATGGCTTTCTGGGGAGGCCTTACAAATATCTGTGAAAAGAAGAGAGGTGAAAAGGAAAGGAAAAAGGAAAGATATAAACATCTGAATGCACAGATTCAGACAATAGCAAGAAGGGGAAAGAAAGCCTTCCTCTGTGATGAATGCAAAGAAATAGAGGAAGACAACAGAATGGGAAAGAGTAGAGATATCTTCAAGAAAATCAGAGATACCAAGGGAATATTTCATGCCACGATGGGCTTAAAGGATAGAAATGGTGTGGACCTAACAGAAGCAGAAGATATTGAGGAGGTGGCAAGAATACACAGAAGAACTGCACAAAAAAGATCATCAGGACCCAGATAAGCATGATGGTGTGATCACTCATCTAGAGCCAGACATCCTGGAACGTGTATTCAAGTGGGCTTTGGAAAGGGTCACTATGAACAAAGCCAGTGGAGGTGATGAAATTCCAGGTGAGCTGTTTCAAATCCAGAAAGATGATGCTGTGAAGGTGCTGCACTCAATATGACAGCAAATTTGGAAAACTCAGCAGTGGCCACAGGACTGGAAAAGATCAGTTTTCATTCCAATTCCAAAGAAAGGCAATGCCAAAGAATGCTCAAACTACCTCACAAATGCACTCATCTCACATGCTAGTAAAGTAATGCTCAAAATTCTCCAAGCCAGGCTTCAGCAATACGTGAACTGTGATCTTCCTGATGTTCATGTTAGTTTTAGAAAAGGCAGAGGAACCAGAGATCAAATTGCCAACATCCGCTGTATCATGGAAAAAGCAAGAGAGTTCCAGAATAAACATCTATTGATGCTTTATTGACTATGCCAAAGCCTTTCACTGTCTGGATCACAATAAACTGTGGAAAATTCTGAAAGAGATGGGAATAGCAGAGCACCTGACCTGCCTCCTGAGAAATCTATATGCAGGTCAGGAAGCAACAGATAGAACTGGACATGGAACAACAGACTGGTTGCAAATAGGAAAAGAAGTATGTCAAGGCTGTATATTGTCACCCTACTTATTTAACTTCTATGCAGAGTACATCATGAGAAAAGCTGAGCTGGAAGAAATACAACCTGGAATCAAGATTGCCGGGAGAAATATCAATAATCTCGTTTATGCAGATGACACCACCCTTATGCAGAAAGTGAAGAGGACCTAAAAAGCCTCTTGATGAAAATGAAAGTGGAGAGTGAAAAAGTTGGCCTAAAGGTCAATATTCAGAAAACGAAGACCATGGCATCCGGTCCTATCACTTCATGGGAAATAGATGGGGAAACAGTGGAAACAGTGTCATACTTCATTTTTCTGGGCTCCAAAATCATTGCAATGTTGACTGCAGCCATGAAATTAAAAGACACTTACTCCTTAGAAGAAAAGTTGTGACCAACCTAGATAGTATATTCAAAAGCAGAGACATTGCTTTGCCGACTAAGGTCCGTCTTGTCAAGGCTTTGGTTTTTCCTATGGTCATGTATAAATTGAGAGTTGGACTGTGAAGAAGGCCAAGTGCCAAAGAGTTGATGCTTTTGAAATGTGGTGTTGGAGAAGACTCTTGAGAGTCCCTTGGACTGCAAGGAGATCCAAAGAGTCCATTCTGAAGGAGATCAGTCCTGGGATTTCTTTGGAAGGAATGATGCTGAAGCTGAAACTCCTGTACTTTGGCCACTTCATGCAAAGAGTTGACTCATTAGAAAAGATCCTGATGCTGGGAGGGATTGGGGGCAGGAGAAGGAGACGACCGAGGATGAGATGGCTGGATGGCATCACTGACTCGATGGACATGAGTCTGAGTGATCACGAGTTGGTGATGGACAGGGAGGCCTGGCATGCTGCGATTCATGGGGTCGCAGAGTCGGGCACAATTGAGCTACTGAATTGAGCTGAACTGAACTGTCTATCCCATCAGGAAGTTTCCATAAGCCTCTTTTCCTTATCTGTTAGATAGCAGACCAAATGAAAACCACAATCACAGAAAACAAACCAAACTGATCAAATGATCACAGCCTTGTCTATCTCAATGAAACTATGAGACATGCCATGCAGGGCCATGCAGGATGGGTTGGAAATGGTGGAGAATTCTAACAGAATGTGGTGCATCGGAGAAGGGAAATGGAAAACCTCTTTATTATTCTTGCTAACTTCGTGAACAATGTGAAAAACCAAAAAAATAGGACACTGAAAGGTGAACTATCCAAGTCTGTTGACAGCCTATATTCTTCTGGAAATCACTATAAAGGAAAAGATGGAGCCAAAGGGAAAACAACACCTAATTGTGGATATATCTATGGATACACCTAAAATTTGATGCTGTAAAGAACGATATTTCATTTGAACCTAGAATGTTTGGTTCATGAATGAAAGTAAATTGGAAGTAGTCAAACAGAAGATGACAAGTTTGAACATCAGACTTTCAGGAATCAGTGAATTCAGATTCACTGGAATGGTCGAATTTAATTCAGAAGACCATTCAATGCACAATGAAACAGACAGACATTGAGATAAAGCCTCATGTTCCTCTTAATTATTTCAGAATAGAAAATGTGACTATGAAAGTGAACATGTAAATTTAATATTGAAATAAGAGAAATGTAGGATTAAGTTGGCAACAGCAACATAAATTTTAGTCTACATTATCCTGAATGATCTGATTCCTGCTTGATAGATCAGTTGTAAGTAGTAATTATATGAAAGTAATTAAATGTATTTATATAAAATATGGCTGATGAGTTGACCTTGGAAGAGAGATAGCAGATGCATTAGTGACTGTTTACACTGGGAACCATGCCTCCCACTTGCGGTGTAGGGAAAATATCCTCATGGGCTGACATATCGCTGTATCTAACTGTAAGGTACAAGGCTGATCATCAGTCAAAATTAGGTATCTGCAAAGGAGATGCGACATGGTACTGAGAAGTAGAAATAGTCTTAGTAACAAAATCCTCCCTGTGGTCGTTTGCTTGATTGCAGCTGCTCTGTGAATGATGATGTAAAAAGATCAACAGATTTTAAATATAAGCTTGATCTATCACACTTTGCTCTTTCAGTCTGACTGACATTGATGATGAAGAAAAAAATCACTTTGATTTGGGACACTTGTATTAGCAACTATGTGGCTGGAAGGAAGCTTTCATATGAAAGACACATTTAACATTGTAGAGGCTGAAAATACACACTCTCCTCTAGTTGCAGGAAGAATCTAGGAGAGATGATCAGTCACATTACTCCTTCCTGTAGCATGTGTCATCTTGTAATCACAAACTAGTGAAGGTACTGGAGAGACAATTTTAGTGCCAACTCTTCTATTCATTCTTATTAAAAGTTGGGGATAGCACCACTTAACATTTGAATTATGATAGAACTTCAACTAAAACCAAAGAAGAAAATTATTAGTGACTTTTCAAACCAAGGTAAAATAGAGAAACAAAGCCAGACTCGAAATAGTGATCCTTTTAAAACATACAAAGATAATAACTTCAAATAATACAACCCACTAATAGACTTAAATACTTACCTATTTAAATTTATTTCACTCCTCATGTAACAATATATTGTATATGTACACTAAATACCCCTTTAAGTGGCTTCAGGATTTCTCTCTGGTTCCAAGTTGGTAGCGAAACTTAAAACTTAAATTTATTATGCTTAAAATGTCTTAGTATACAGCCGTTCTCAACTTGAAAAGAATAGAAAAATATATCAGCAGCATATTATCTCAATTTTAAAGTCAGTTTTAGTTATCTGTGTTAACACAGTCAAATGGTCACTATATTTAAAAAAAT
The DNA here is from genome assembly GCF_023091745.1 of Budorcas taxicolor. Taxonomy (NCBI): domain Eukaryota; kingdom Metazoa; phylum Chordata; class Mammalia; order Artiodactyla; family Bovidae; genus Budorcas; species Budorcas taxicolor. The sequence goes on along the minus strand of NC_068936.1, from coordinate 7,012,555 downwards.
ATGTATTTCTTATAATAATGGAAATTTATGGAATGCCTTACTCAAAACAGAAACAGTGTTTTCTCCTGCCAGACGGTCAGCTAGTGAAGCAATCTTTGAAAAAGGTGTTGCATTTTAAAGGTGATTGGAGTGTTGGAACCCTGGTGGTGTCAGTGTTGCGGAGGAGCCAGCAATCACACGCAGAAAAGTTAAGGCCAACAGGATCATCTTCTAGCTTGTGGTTGCAGAAGCATGGTTGGTAGTTCCGGTTAGTCTTTTTCTATTACCTGATTTTAGGTCTTAACATGTGGCAAGAAGGGAAAATTCAATATTGTCCCCTCCTCACTGTGTGACTGAGCCCTAAGGTCCAGCTTCTTTGTCACTTTGGGATTTTTCAAAGACTTTCGTTTCTACAAACTTTGTCATCACAGATGCATCATTCAATCTCCACAGAGTAAAGAGCAGTTCCCTCCCAGGTTGGCTTTCTAACCCCATGTTTCATCTTCCAGGCCCTATGCAAACTAATTCACCTGCACTGCACTTTGGGGGATGCAGGACCACACCACAGATTCTCTGTTTGATTTTCACTCTAGACAAACTAGATGTTCGTAGCTTCTTCACCTTGCTTCCTTTCAGTCAAAAGTAATCTAAGTTTAGTGAGGTGACTTACCTGAATTCTCAATGTATTCCCAGCTTCCCCATCTCCCACCCCAGGACACAGGCTTGGTTCTCCTCCTCTCGTCCTCCTTCTCCCATCTTCCCTCCATTCTTCCCAATTATGTCTATTTTTCATATAGTCTTCTCTGTTGAGCAAGGTCTTCTGCTAATATTCATCTTATGCTCTGGAGGAATGTTGTCTTATAGAAGGATTATTTGTGATGCCTCCACGAGAGAGTTGCAGTCAACATGCTCTTTTATTTTCTGCCAAATCGGAAGTTCTGATTTTCTTTCTAGGCAAACTAAGTAATTCCTTTAGACATGGTGAAACAACAAATATTACTTGACATGAATTAATCTGTTTGATGGAAGGTTACATATGTACTCACACAATTGGTACATCATTGACTTGAACATGCGAATAAACACACTTAATTTTCCTGAAATTTCTGCTAATGAGGAATTGTCATCAGCTTGAAGAAACATATTTTTTTTTGCAGATAAGAGATGGCACAGGAATTGGGCTCAAAATCAGTTCCTGAAAATATCTAGCTATTTATCAAATTGTCCTGACATTTTCCCAGAGCACAGATTCCTTATTTCTGTTCTGGAACCTTAACTGTTTTAAGAGGGTGTCAAAGGTCAGAGACTGGCATGGGTATAATTTAATTCTTGTACAAGAAGATGGCAATTGCCCAGGGATGCAACACTATGTAGATGATAACTTGAAAAGGAGAGACTGAGGAAAAAAAAAATACAAAAAATATTTTAAAAAGTACAGGCAGGTATAGTTAGCTGTACTCATGTAATCTTAATAGGTAAACCTTATTTGGAGTTTGGATAATAGAAAAAGCAAGGGTGTTTCACCATGTCATCTACATCTACTTAATTGGCTTACACCTTGTGTGAAAATGAGGTCATTCAGTCGTGTCTGACTCTTTGTGTCCCCCATGGACTGTAGCCTACCATTTCCTTCTCCTGGGCATCTTCCAGACCCAGTACCAAACTGGTCTGCACCATTGCAGGCAGATGCTTTATCACCTGAGCCAGCAGGGAAGCCCTTTTACTGTGAAGATAACAACAAATTGTGGAAAAGTCTTAAAGAGATCAGAATACTAGACCACCATACCTGTTTCCAGGGAAGCATGCAGGCAGATCAAGAAATCACATTTGGAATTGGAAAAGGAACAATGAACTGATACAAAATAGGCAAGGAAATCCATCAAGGTGATATATTGTCATCCAGCTTATTTGACTTCTATGCAGAGTACTTCATGGAAAGTAACTTGCTGAAAGAAATTGAAGTTGGAAACAAAATCACTTTGAGAAGTAAGAATAGCCTTAGGTATAAGATGACAACACACAAATGGCTGAAAAACACTAGGAACTAAAGAGTCTTCTGAAGAAGGTGAAAGGGGAAATTTAAAAAGCTAGGTTAAAACTCAATACAAAAACAAACAAACACGAAAAATAAGCTCATGGAATGTTGTCCCATCATTTTGAGATATTTCCATGGGATAGAGTTGAATTAGTGATAGGTTTCACTTTCATGACCGCTGGTATGACTATGTGATGTGACTGCAGCCATGAAAATAAAAGGCATATGCCCCTTGGGTGAAAAGCTGTGACCAACCTAGAAACCATATTACAAAGCTGAGAGATTATGGAACAAGACATGAATAGTCAAAGTTGATTTTCAAGGGTAACATATGGAGGAGTGAGCAGGAACACAAGAACTGACTGCCTAAATATGGACGCTTTACAACAGTAGGGCTAGAGAAGACGTGTGAGAGTTCCGTGGTGAGCATGCGGTTAAAACTTGTAAACCGTGAAGGGAATCATTTCTGACTATTCTCAGAAGGACTGATGCTGCACATGAAGAGCCAATATATCGGTCTCCTGAAGCCAAGAGCAAAATCGCTGGGAGGAAACTGATACCTGGAAAGATTGGGTGCAGAAGAAGGGAACGACACAGGGCGAGATGGCTGCAAAGCATCACTGACTCAAAGGTCTTGGGTTTGAATAAAACTCTTGGGATATTTGAAGGGCAAGTGAGCCCAGGGTTCTTGATGTATATGGACTCACAAGAGTCTGACAAGCCTGAGTGACTGAGCAACATCAAAAAATTAGAACTGGCATGATTGGGAGATGGTTCAGATTGTATGTTAAGTCTGTCACTGGAATTGGAATGGTAAGTGAGAATCAGGATAATTAAAAGGACACAGCTCTTGCCAGTTTCCTTGTTTTCTTCTCTCATATTGTACTTCCCACAATGTATTTTTAAGGCTTCCAAGAGAAGGAGAACACCTGTGGTGTCATATGATATTCTGAGATAGTAACCTTATCCCACCTGCCACTTGGATCTACAATCTTAGCCTCAGGCAGAAGCAGGCATTGTCTGTAAACATCTGCTAGAGCTGCCCATCTTCTGATGTGTTAACAGGCATGGTATGTGACCTTAAGAAAAAGGTGAGAGTTAAACAATCTTATAGCTTCTCAATTAACTTCTCTAATCATGGGAGAAGTGTCTTTGAGTTGTTTCCCCTAGTTCCCCTTAGGAATGCTTACAAGGGGTTCCATTACTGAGCATGGAAGTATGTAGGTGACTGGATCCATTTTGATTTTTCCGCTTGCCTTCTTTGTGAATAGGCCATTCCTCTTCTCTTAATGTCAGCTTTTGACTTCAGATACAGGTTGAGGATTGTGGAAATGTGTGAGTGTGTGTGAAAGTCCCATAAAACTGAGGACATGGAGTAGGCAGTTTTCCTCTTTGAATCAGATCTCAAGACTTTTGGCTTTATAGATGCACTATGAGTGCATCTCAAATATTCATAAAATTATTATATGATGACTGCCACACAGAGTTGAAGCCAGAAGTCCTGTATTGTCATCATCTTAGCAGTGTGGTGGGACTTGGACATTTAAGGTATTATGTAAGAAATATGTGGGCCATGTTATAACTTCCTTCTGTTTTAACTGTCCGTCTGATATTCTTGGGAAAGGGGAAAATAAGGTCTACTATGTGGGAACAGAATTACAGATTTCATCCTTAGGTTCTTTGATTCCTAAGAGTGTTCTTTGTTATTGGTGAGTGTGCAGCCTCCCATAGGAAGGTAGTATCCTATTATAGGAAGGCCTGGTTGAAACTCCAGGGATCTACTTAGCCTTTTCTGGTGCTGCCATATTAGCAGGTGGGTGTTTTATAATTGCCAGACAAAATAGACATCTAAGGTCCCACTCAATTTTTGCTGGGTGATAGAGAAAGTTCCATTGTTTGCAACAAAGTTAGGGTGGAGAAGCTTGGTTATTATCAAAATGCTTTCAATCTGTTCATCTCACCCAGTTGTTTTGCACTTAGAAAAATGAAAGCAGAAATTTGAATGGGCATTTCAATTTGTGCCTCTTTATAATTTTAAATTAGCCAATTCTTCAGCCAAAATCTCTAACATAATGGTCCAAAGGAGAACCTAGACATACACTCACAAACACATTCTTAATCTAATGCATGCACACACACAAGGACAGCCTCAGTCTTATATGCTCAAAACACAATTATGAAAGGAAAATAAAGCCCAAGGACTCAGAGAAGAACACTCATGAACTGCACAGAGTTCTCTGTTATTTGTTCTTAGTCTTAAGGTTGGAAGATATTGTGTAGATGAATGATTTCACTCTAGTGACCTTTTAAATCAGAATGTTTTAAAATATATAACTGTGTTCTGCATTGCATTGGATCTTAGAATAATTTGCATGTAAGACTATTCCATGTGGATCACAGTAAACGGTGGAGAATTCTGAAAGAGATGGGAATACCAGATCACCTGACCTGCCTCTTGAGAAATCTCTATGTAGGTCAGGAAGCAACAGTTAGAAATGGACATGGGAAAACAGACTGGTTTCAAATGGGAAAAGGAGTATGTCAGGTTGTATACTGTCACCCTGCTTATTTAACTTCTATGCAGAGTACACCATGACAAACGTTGGACTGGAAGAAACACAAGTGGGAATCAAGATTGCCAGGAGAAATATCAATAACGTCAGACATGCAGATGACACCACTCTTATGGTAGAAAATGAAGAGGAAATAAAAAGTCTCTTGATGAAAGTGAAGGAGGAGAGTGTAGCAGTGGGCTTAAAGCTCAACATTCAGAAAACAAAGATCATGGCATCTAGTCTCATCACTTCATGGGAAATAGATGGGGAAACAGTGTCAGACTTTATTTTTTTGGACTCCAAAATCCCTGCAGATGGTGACTACAGCCATGAAATTAAAAGACACTTAGTCCTTGGAAGAAAGGTTATGATCAACCGAGTTACATATTCAAAAGCAGAGATATTACTTTGCCGACCAAGGTCTGTCTAGTCAAGGCTCTGGTTTTTCCTGTGGTCATGTATGGATGTGAGAGTTGGACTGTGAAAAAGGCTGAGTGCTGAAGAATCGATGCTTTTGAACTGTGGTTTTGGAGAAGACTCTTGAGTGTCCCTTGGACTGAAAGGAGATCCAACCAGTCCAACCGGAAAGAGATCAACCTTGGGATTTCTTTGGAAGGAATGATGCAGGAGCTGAAACTCCAGTACTTTGGCCACCTCATGCGAAGAGTTGACTCATTGGAAAAGACTTTGATGCTGGGAGGGATGAGGGCAAGGGGAGAAGGGGACGACCGAGGATGAGATGGCTGGATGGCATCATGGACTCGATGGACATGAGTCTGAGTGAACTCCGGAAGTTAGTGATGGACAGGAAGGCCTGGTGTGCTGCGATTCATGGGGTCTCAAATAGTCGGACACGACTGAGCGACTGAACTGAACTGACACTGTATTAATATTTGTTCATTTCCTCTTTCTTCTTGTGAAATTAGATTTTTTTTTTTTTCAGCTTTTGAAGAAGGCATTAACTTCTTCCCAGATCTGCATAGCTTTTTTGTGTGTACTTTAAGTATATATGGGCTCTTCTTCTGCTCTCTCTGATGACTTTCTACATTGTGTTTTCGTTTTGGATCACCTCAGAATATGTTCTCACTTCCCTGTGAGTTATTCTTTGCCTCATTGAGCCCTAGAGAAAGCGCTGTTTAATTTTCCACACATTTTGTTCAATTCAGTTGCTCAGTCTTGTCTGACTCTTTGGGACCCCATGAATTGCCGCACGCGAGGCCTCTCTGTCCATCACCAACTCCCGGAGATCACTCAAACTCACGTCCACAGGTCAGTGATGCCATCCAGACAACTCATCTTCTGTTGTCCCATTTTCCTCCTGCCCCCAATCCCTCCCAGCATCAGAGTCTTTTCCAATGAGTCAACTTTTCACATGAGGTGGCCATAGTACTGGAGTGTCAGCTTTAGCATCACTCCTTCCAAAGAACACCCAGGACTGATCTCCTTAGAATGGACTGGTTGGGTTTCCTTGCAGTGTATGGAACTCTCAAGGGTCTTCTCCAATACCACAGTTCAAAAGCATCAATTATTCAGCGCTCAGCTTTCTTCACAGTCAAACTCCCACATCCGCACATGACTACTTGAAAAACCATAGCCTTGACTAAACTGTCCTTTGTTGGCAAAGTAATGAGTCTGCTTTTGAATATGCTATCTAGGTTGGTCATAACGTTTCTTCCAAGAGGTAAGCGTGTTTTAATTTCATGACTGCAAACACCATCTGCAGTGATTTTGGAGACCCCCCCCCCCCCCCCCACGCCTCCAACAACAACAACAAAAATAAAATCTGACAAAGCTTCCACTGTTTTCCCTTCTATTTCCCATGGATGAAGTAATGGGAAAAGATGCCATGATCTAAGTTTTCTGAATGTTGCCCTTTAAGCCAACTTTTCAGGTATGACCTAAATCCAATCCTTTATGATTATACAGTGGAAGTAAGAAATGGACTTAAGGGACCAGATCTGATAAATAGAGTGAATGATGAACTGTGGACGGAGGTTTGTGACATTGTACATTAGACAGGGATCAAGACCATCCACATGGAAAAGAAATGCAAAATAGAAAAATAGTTGACTAGGGAGGCCTTAGAAATAGCTGTAAAAGAAGACAAGTGAAAAGGAAAGGAGAAAAGAGATGACACAAGTATCTGAATGCAGTGTTCCAAAGGTTAGCAAGAAGAAATAAGAAAGACTTCCTCCTAGATCAACGCAAAGAAATAGAGGGAAGAAAAGAATGGGAAAGAACAGAGATCCTCTCAAGAAAATTAGAGTTACTGAGGGAACACACTATGCACAGATGGGCTCAATAAATGACAGAAGTGTTACGACCTAAGAGACACAGGAGACATTAAGAAGAGGTGGCAATAATACACAGTAGAACTGTGCAGAAAAGATCTTCACAACCAAGATATTCACAATGGACTGATCGCTTACCTATAGCCAGACATCCTGGAACGTGAAGTCAAGTGGGCCTTAGAAAGCATCACTACGGACAAAGCTAGTGGAGTTTATGGAATTCTAGTTGAGCTATTTCAAATCCATAAAGATGATGCTGTGAACGTGCTGCACTCAATATGCCAGCAAATTGGAAAACATAGCAGTGGCCCTGGGACTGGAAAAGGTCAGTTTTCATTCCAATCCCAAAGAAACACAATGCCAAAGAATGATCAAACTACCACACAGTTACACGCATCTCACATTCTAGTAAAGTAATGCTCAAAGTTCTTCAAGCCAGGCTTCAGCAATACATGAACCATGAGCTTCCAGATGTTCAAACTGGTTTTAGAAAAGGCAGACGAACCAGAGATCCAAATGCCAACAATCTTGGATCATTGAAAAAGCAAGAAGGTTCCAGGAAAACAAACAAAAACAAAAAACAAAAAACACCTATTTCTGCATTATTGACTCTGTCAAAACCTTTAAATATGTGGATCACTATAAACTGTAGAAGACTCTGAAAGAGATGGAAATACCAGACCACCTGACCTGCCTCTGGAGAAACCTATATGCAGGTCAGCAAGCAACAATTAGAGCTGGACATGGAAAAAGAGCTCTTTCCAAATAGAAAGATGAGGACCTCAAGGCTGTATATTGTCACCCTGCTTATGTGACTTGTATGCAGAGTACATTATGAGAAACTCTGGTCTGGAAAAAGCACAAGCTGGAGTCCATATTGCCAGGCGAAATATCAATCACTTCAGATATGCAGATGACACCACCCTTATGGCAGAAAATGAAGAGGAACTGTAAAGCCTCTTGATGAAAGTGAAAGAAGAAAGTGAAAAACTGGGCTTAAAGCTTAATCTTCTGTAACAAAGATCATGACATCTTGTCCCATCACTTCACAGGAAATAGATGGGGAAATAGTCAAACCAGTGTCAGGCTTTAATTTTTGGGCTCCAAATTCACTGCAGATGGTGACTGCAGCCATGAAATTAAAAGATGTTTACTCCATGGAGGGTAAGTTATGCCCAACTTAGATAACATATTAAAAAGCAGAGACATTATTTTGCAAACAAAAGTCCATATAGTCAAGGCTTTAGTTTTTCCAGTGGTCAGGTATAGATGTGAGTTGGACTGTGAGAAAAGCTGAGCACCAAAGAATTGATTCTTTTGAACTGTGGTGTTGGAGAAGACTCTTGAGCATCTTTTGGACTGCAAGCAGATCCCACCAGTCCATCCTTAAGGAGATCAGTCCTGGGTGTTCTTTGGAAGGAATGATGCTAAAGCTGAAACTCTAGTACTTTGGCCACCTCATGTGAAGTGCTGTCTCATAAAAATCTCTGATGATGGAGGGATTTGGATCAGGAGGAGCAGGGAATGACAGAGGATGAGAAGGCTGGATGGCATCATCGTCTCGATGAACATATGTTTGGGTGAACTCCGGGAGTTGGTGATGGACAGGGAGGTCTGGTGTTGTGCAGATTCATAGGACCGCAAAGTGCTGGACACGACACTGACTGAAGTGAAGTGAGTAAGTGAACTGTTTTTTTGCTGAGCATGTCATTGGTAATATATAAAAGGAACAAGTTGTACACTAATACACTTTACTATATACTATATATATATATGTATATATATGTGTGTGTGTGTGTATATTATACACACACTTGTAATATATATATATACACAAATGTTTGTAATATATATATATATATATATATATATATACATGGGTGTGTATATATATATATAACAAGTATATATATATTCTTGTATCATATATATATATGCTTGTACTATATATATATACACACACACACTTATACTATATATATATAATATTTTATATATACTTTATATATATATATACATACTTGTACTATATATATATATATATACACACACACAGTTGTACTATATATATATAGATATATAGATAATATATACTTGTACTATATATGTATATATATATATATATACACATGTATATACACACACATATATATATATATATATGAACCCGTTCAAGTGACATATCATATGGTAAATCACTGCACTCCTGTCTGACACACTGTATCACAAAGACTGTCACCATCGTGTATTCTCAATACATGGGATTCTCAAGGTGAAAAAATTGGAATGGGTTGCCATCCTTATTTCCAGGAGGTCTTCTCAACCCATGAATCGAACCTACATATCTATGATCTCTGCATTAGAAGCCAGGTTCCTTAGTACTAGTACTACCTGGGAAACCATTAGTTTATATATAGCTACACATATACATGCATATGTATATGTCAAAAGTTTAGGCATATAATTTTGCTGTCTAGAGGCTGCAGTATATATTTTGCAGGATGTATATAACTGAAGGTATGTACTTTTGTAGGATCTGATGATTTGCTTAAAGTGCTTTCACTTACATTCACCGCAGAGAATTATATAATTTCCTTTGTGGCTTACCCTTTGAAATATTGGTTCTTTAGGAATGTCTTGTTTAATTTTTCACACATTGACCTATTTGCAAACACATATCTCATTTTAAAATTTGAGCTTCACATCTTGGTTTTCAGAGAACGTACTTGGTATGATTTAAAATACTAAGACTTGTGTTATGCCTTAATGTAAAGAGTATTTTTGAGAACATTCCAGATAAAATTTCAGTAGAATTGAAATATAAGTGTGTGTGTGTATACATGTGAGTAGAGATAAATATATACACACTATATGTATATATGCCTATTTGAACATATCAGTTAGGTATACAATTGTAAATAGACATATATACATATATTTTACCCTTCCTTGTTTCGGGTCATTTACTTCAGATTTATAGTTTGCCATCAGTCTCCTGTCTCTTTGGGATTTGTACTAAACCTGTATTAGGTATTTTCACATTACTTTATGTCCTCTGACTCTGATGCTGGGAGGGATTGGGGCAGGAGGAGAAAGGGATGACAGATGAGATGGCTGAATGACAGCACTGACTCGATGTATGTGAGTCAGAGTGAATTCCTGGAGTTGGTGATGGACAGGGAGGCCTGGCGTGCTGCGAATCATGGGGTTGCAGAGTCAGACACGACTGAGCAACTGAACTGAACTGAACAGATGTCCTTTTGAGATGGAAGCCCACAGTCAACTTTTTTGAGAGTGTAAGAATCTTTCTTGAGATAGTAAGTTTTTCTGAGGTTGTAGAGAATAGAGCACACTGTGAAGCAAGAAATTTGCCAGCCTTATCATTAAACATAGGGTGCTGCAGTCATCAAGGCATAAGCCATTGCATCCACCCATAAATGTGAAACCTGGGGGTACTCTTGATGAAATCAAGTTGCCCACTATCAAGTCCTTAGTTACTGCATCTGCCACCTGAAGAAAGACTAGATACTAGCCCTAGTTAAGGTGCTTATTAAAGGAATTATTTCAAGGAGCTAAGATTCTTGCATCTTCCAACAGGGAGAAAATATCTGAATCCATTCACTTTTAGTGAGCAGTTTTTCTTTCGTTAACCATAATATTCGGACATTCTCCATACCTGATCATTGTACCAAAACATCTGTAAAACCTGGATTTGCTATCCTTCTTCAGAGCAGTCTTTTAGCGATATGAGAAGCTGCTCCTCATGATTAAGTTCTTATTAGAATGAAAGACCTGATGAATAAAACATAATTCTCCACTTTTGGACTATGCATTTTTCCCAGTCAGCAGCACCATTCTAGAACTGCAATATAAAGGATTCTTGTGCACCACCTCAGTGTTAACCTATTTTTACTAATTCCTGCTTAGCATAGTACTGAAAGTCAAAGGTCAGCTATTATTAAAACTTGAAGGGATTCATGGTTTCATAAATTGGTGACATCAGTTTATGAAAACATACAACAATATATGTTGACTTTACTTTTAGAAATACGTTCTTTACTTTTAGAAAAAATGACAAATTAATGAAGTGAAGGGACACCAATGTAGAGTCTGAATTTATTCCGGCTAAAATAGCTCTGCAGTTAAGTTTGCTGGGTTTTTTTTTTTTTTTTTGCCTTTGCTTTGTCTACATGTTCCAAAGCCATCCTGGGTACACATTTTACTTGACACACATTGTGATGCTTTACTTATCACTAGCACCAATTAGCCAAGGACTGATTTTCTTTCTTTACAATGTTGTGTTAGTGTCTGCTTCCCAGAAAAATAAATCAGTTATTACTAAATATATAGCTGAGCCTCTCATTTGAGCAGTCCTTCCATCTCCCTCTTGAGCCTCCTCTCCTACTCCAAAACCAACGCCATTAGAGCACTCCACAGCAATAGCTCTCTACTACTTACTTGGTATGTTACATATGTCCTTCCTGCACTGTGTCCACAAGTCTGTTTTCTATGAGTCCATCCCTTCCTACACTCAAAATGGGTTATTTAGCACCTGATTTCTGGATTCCACTTGAATGCATTAATATGCACACATAAATATTTATTTTTTTATTTTGTTGCCACAAACCTCAATCAAATGTGTGTGGAATTTCTATGACCAGGGATCAAACCTGGGACTCATGCATAGGGATCATGGTGTCTTAGCCACTGGACTAACAGGGTAGTATTTTTATTTTTTTCCTACTGATGGTCATTTGGAGTGGTAAGAGGTGATATGTTGTTGTAGTTTTGATCCGTGTTCCTTTGATAAGTTGAGGTAGTTTTTGCTATGTTCAGTTTTTGGAGAATTTCTATCACAAACACTTGTTGAATTATATCAAAATTTTTTCACCAAGTACTGAGGTGATCCTATAGTTTTAATCCTTCACTATACATTGATGTGCAGCTACTGAAGAATGTTTCCATATCTGGAATAAACCCCACACTAAATAATGGTGTTCAATCCTTTTAAGGTATTGGTGGATTTTTTTTGCTCATATTTTGCTAAGGATGTTTGCCTCTGTTCATCTATGTGATATTGGTCTGTAACTTTCTTTTCCTGTGTTATCCTGGTGTTGGTATCAGTGTGATGGTGACCTTGTAGAATAAGTTTTGGGTTTTCCTTCCACTCTAGAATTTTGGAAGAGTTTCAGAAGTGCATGTGCTAGCAGTTCTCTGACTGGCTCATAAACTTTCCACGTGAAGCCATCTGGCTTTAAGTTTGTCAACTAGAATTTTTTCATTACAATTTCAATATTAGTGCTTATAATTGCTCTGTTCATATTTTATGTTTCTTCTTAGTTGAATTTCTGAGCGTTTGTCTATGGATCAGATTCTAAATTTTATTAACATAGTTATTTGCTGTTGGCTCTTATGATTCTTCATTATTTATGTGGTATCAGTTACAATCTCATCTTTCATCATGTCACACTTAAATTGATTTGATTGCCCTTTTTTTTCTTGATAAGTCTGGACATTGATTTATCTTTTTTGTTTCTCCTCTCTATGAGACCCCTTTTAGTTATACTGATTTTGGCTTTTTTGATTTTTTTCCCCATCATTTCCTTTCTTTCATTTCTGCTCTACTTTTTATCATTTCTTCCTCTTCTATTTATTTTGGGGAATTTTGCCTGCTTTTTCTTCCTTCCTTAAATGCTTTAGATTAAAGCTTATGTTGATTGCTTGAGATGTGTACTATTTATCAACTTCACTCTTCTACTGCTCTAGTATGCGCCATAACTTTCGGATAATCATGTTTTTAATATCATTTATTTTTTTATTCATATAAAACAGTTTGTTTTTTTGCTTTTTTTCGTTTTATTTATTATTTTTTAAATTTTTATTTTTACTTTATTTTACTTTACAATACTGTATTGGTTTTGCCATCATTTATTTCTAAGATTTTTCGTTCATTATCTCTCAGATTTCATGAATGATCTCATGGCCATGTAGAGTTATATTTATTAGTCTATATGGACTCATGTTTTTCAAATCCTCTCCCACAAAATATGGTATATAAATCATAGCATTGTGGTTATATAGATATGATTGATGCAATTACCACCATCTTATGTTTACCAAAGCTTGATTTGAGATCCACTTTGTGATATATCCTGAAGATATTTTATGTTCACTTTAGGAAAAAATGTATATTCTGCTGTGTTTCAGTGAAATGTCCAATAAGTATCAGTTAAGTTTGTCAGGTCTCTTGTGCCTTTGAACACTTATGTTTCATTTTAAACTACATTTCTAAATTGGAGGATAATTTCTTTCCAATGTTGTGTTGGCTTCTGCAGTACAACAGAGTGTATTAGCACATAGGAGACCAAAGTCCTTTTCTGTATTATTCATTGTTTGTTGTTACTTTTTCAGTTTTCTAGGCCCTTCAGAAATGGTTCTCATCTTTTCTGCATTCCATTTCTAGAATGTTTTATCACCTTTACTACCACAACATCCAAGCCACTTTCAGGGAGCCTGCCCATTTTTTCTTTCATTATGTTTTGAGTTTTTTACCACATTCTTTAGCCCACAACATATTTCTCTGTCTTCACATTTCCCTACTTACCATGTTAATGGTTATTTCTTCACAAACTACTGCATTATATTTATTATGCATCATCTTCACTCCAAGTTGATAAAGCTGATTGAGTGGCTAGTGTTGGCTTTGGAGCTGGAGAGACTGACAACAATGTTCTTGAGTCTGCAGCTGAGTCTTCCCTCTCTAATGGTGGGACCATATCTGTTCATGTCATTCCTATGTGTCTATGGGATTAGCCTGACATTAGGCAGTCTATCTGCTGATGAGTGGCTGTGTTTTTCTGTCTTGCTTGTTGTGTGGTGTGACACATCAGCCGTGGGTTGTGTTGGCAGTTGGGTGCAGTGCATCAGAGATTAAGAAAGAGGCCTTCATGGATACTGTCACCAGGTGATATTCATGGTAGACAGGAATTCCCAGGTGTCCCATGATTCTGGTCTAAGTGTGAAAGGTTGTAGTGGAATGAAAATACACCCAGATTCTTGGCCTCTGGAGGAGAGGAATTCAATCTGGGACAAGAGACAAGGCTAGATCTCTCAGAGCTTTGTATAATAAAGTTTTATTAAAAAATAAAGAGATAGAGAAAACTTCTGACATAGGCATCAGAAGGGTGCAGAAAGAATACCCCCCTGCTAGTCTTCAGCTGGATGTTATATACTCACTAGCAGTCTGTTAATGAAAGAAAGGAATGTTTTAAAACTCAGAGTGGTACCAGGACCCCTCACCCATAAGAAATATTCTGGGATAATTTTGGCATCAGACAACTCATCCCGGGCCATACAATTATTCACTTGAATCTTGTAGAAGGACATATTATCATACTTTTTTTTTTTTTTTTTCTTTACATAGATTAGGGAACAAATATCTGAATATAACATACTGGTTTGTCAAGTAGGTTCTGAGGCATTAGGTGGCAGTGACTTGATGACAGAGTTTGGGGTAAAACACAGTACAATAGCATAGTTTAAGACAAACATTTCCATAAGAAAAATGCATTGGTTATCTCAAGGTTTGGGAATAGTTAACTTCAGATGAAACCAAGTGTCATTATTACAACACAATATTTCAAGAGAAACCACCTTTAAAATTTGTATAGAGAAGGGAAAAAAGCACAAATATTGCTAGTTTGTTTCCTCCTGCCACTTAAGAGAGGTAAAAATGTCTGACACTTTCAGGCTGTTTCCTTCATTTGGAGATGCCTGGCCTTCCTGCCTGCTACCCTCTCAGGTGCTGACACCCGAAAAGATCAGGCCCAACTTATGTCCAGAAAACTACAATGCCATAGTAAATACTGAGGAGATTAAAAAAGTGACATAGATACATGACAAATAGATAAATAAATAGACGGCACCACAAGCAATAAACATTACAGAGAAGACAAGAGATTCATAAAGAGAACCATTCAAGTAAATCTCAATCAAGTAAAAAACAACAACAGAGTCCCAACTGAAGAATAAAGAAAGCAAATCTGACAAGAAGATCAGAACAGCCCCTACAGAATAGCAGGAAATCACAGTTAATATAGAATACATACTTGTGTTAAAAAATGAAGTGATGCAACAGCAACAAAAGGCACAGAAAATAGGAAAGCAAAATAAAGGTAGAAATAGCAATACAAAAAGAAAAACATGGTTAAAATAATCTTCAAAGATCAAATCAATGTGTAGTAACAAAGAAGCCTACAACTGAGAAAAATGACACGCAAAAAAAACCACAACAATTGAACGCATCAAAATAATAGCACATATTTTCTAGGGCTGCATCTGAACGTGTCCTAGTCCTCAACATGGACCAGAGTGCTGGAGTCCAACTCCAGCATCCAGGGATTCATCCTGAAGAGGTGAAAGGTGTTGGCAAATGAGATAGCCCCTCAGTTATTTATGGGCTGCCTGTTTATCCAAGTTTAAGATTATCTTTTATACTTTTACAGAACGATTAGGACAGAGGTTTGCCATTTTTAGTTTCCCCTCTCCCAGATTTATAATCTCGATAAATCATTCAGTGCAATCGTTCAGTCGTGTCCGACTCTGCTACCGCATGGATCGCAGCATTCCAGGCCTCCCTGTCCATCACCAACTCCTGAAGTGCATTCAGATTCACATTCATCCAGCCAGTGATGACATCCAGACAGTTCATCCTCGGTCGTCCCCTCCTCCTCCTGCCCCCAATCCCTCCCAGCATCGGGGTTTTTTCCAATGAGTCAACTCTTCACATGAGGTGGCCAAAGTACAGGAGTTTGAGCTTCAGCATCATTCCTTCCAAAGAAATCTCAGGGCTGATCTCTTTCAGAATGGACTGGTTGGATTTCCTTGCAGTCCGAGGGACCCTCCAGAGTCTTCTCCACCACCACAATTCAAGAGCATAATTCCTTGGTGCTCACCCTTCTTTACAGTCCAACTCTCACATCCATACATGACCACTGGAAAAACCATAGCCTTTACTAGATGACCTTAGTCAGCAAAGTAACGTCTCTGCTTTTGAATATGCTGTCTAGGTTGGTCATAACTTTTCTTCCATGGAGTAAGTGTCTTCTAATTTCATGGCTGCAGTCACCATCTGCAGTGATTTTGGAGCCCCAAAAAATAAAATCTGACACTGTCTCCACTGTTTCCTCCTCTATTTCCCATGAAGTGATGGGACTGGATGCCATGATTTTTATTTTCTGAATATTAAGCTTTAAGCCAACTTTTTCACTCTCCTCTTTCACTTTCATCAAGAGGCTTTTTAGTTCCTCTTCACTTTCTGCCATAAGGGTGGTGTCATCTGCATATCTGAGGTTATTGATATTTCTCCCAGCAGTCTTGATTCTAGCTTGTGTTTCTTCCAATCCAGCATTTCTCATGATGTACTATGCATAGAAGTTAAATAAGCAGGGTGAAAAAATACAGCCTTGACGTACTTCTTTTCCTATTTGGAACCAGTCTGTTGTTCCATGTCCAGTTCTAACTGTTGCTTCCTGACCTGCATACAGATTTCTCAAGAGACAGATCAGGTGTTCTACTATTCCCATCTCTTTCAGAATTTCCCACAGTTTATTGTGATCCACACAAAGGCTTTGGCATACTCAATAAATCAGAGATAAATATTTTTCTGGAACTCTCTTGCTTTTCCCATGATCCAGTGGATGTTGGCAATTTGATCTCTGGTTCCTCTGCCTTTTCTAAAACTAGAATGAACATCAAAAAATTCACGGTTCACGTATTGCTGAAGCCTGGCTTGGAGAATTTTGAGCATTACTTTACTAGCATGTGAGTTGAGTGCAATTGTGCGGCAGTTTGAGCATTCTTTGGCATTGCTTTTCTTTGGAATTGGAATGAAAACTGATCTTTTCCAGTCCTGTGGCCACTGCTGAGTTTTCCAAATTTGCTGACATATTGAGTGTGGCACTCTTACAGCATCATCTTTCAGGACCTGAAACAGCTCAACTGGAATGCCATCACCTCCACTAGCTTTGTTGATAGTGATGCTTTCTAAGGCCCACTTGACTTCACATTACAGGATGTCTGGCTCTAGATGAGTAATCACACCATCGTGATTATCCAGGTCGTGAAGATCTTTTTTGTATAGTTCTTCTGTGTATTCTTGCCACCACTTTTTAATATCTTCTGCTTCTGTTAGATCCATACAATTTCTGTCCTTTATCGAGCCCATCTTTGCATGAAATGTTCCCTTGGTATCTCTAGTTTTCTTGAAGAAATCTCTAGTCTTTCCCATTCTGTTCTTTTCCTTTATTTCTTTTCATTGATTGCTGAAGAAAGCTTTCTAATCTCTTCTTACTCTTCTTTGGCACTCTGCATTCAGATGCTTATATCTTTTCTTTTCTCCTTTGTTTTTCACCTCTCTTCTTTCCACCGCTATTTGTAAGGCCTCCCCAGACAGCCATTTTGCTTTTTTGCATTTCTTTCTCATGGGGTCTTGATCTTGTCTCCTCTACAATGTCACAAACCTCATTCCATAGTTCATCAGGTACTCTATCTATCAGATCCTGGCCCTTAAATCTATTTCTCACTTCCACTGTATAATCATAAGGAATTTGATTAGGTCATACATGAATGGTCTAGCAGCTTTCCCTACTTTCTTCAGTTTAAATCTGAATTTGGTAATAAGGAGTTCATGATCTGAGCCACAGTCAGCTCCTGGTCTTGTTTTTGATGACTGCATAGAGCTTCTCCATCTTTGGCTCTAGAGAATATAATCAATCTGATTTCGGTGTTGACCATCTGGTGATGTCCATGTGTAGAGTCTTGTCTTGTGTTGTTGCAAGAGGGTGTTTGCTATGATCAGTGCATTTTCTTGGCAAAACTCTATTAGTCTTTGCCCTGCTTCATTCTGCATTCCAAGGCCATGTGGTCACCAAAGGAGTCTGCCCTTAGACACTTGTGGCACACTGGGATCTGCTGTGATGATCACAGGAGGTGGTATAGCTTTGAAATGTTGGAACCATGGTGGCGCCATTTTGAATAGGAAGCAGAAGCCATAGGCAGAAAAGATTTGGCCTTAATGGGATCCTCTTCTAGCCTGTGTTTTCAGGAGCATGAGTGGTACTTCTGCTGGTCTTTCTCTATTGCCTTGTAGTAGGTGTTAACAGGTGGGAAGGTGAGGATATACCAAGATATCTCTACCTCCTGTATGGGACAATGCAGTAAGGTCCTCCCTCTTTGGCAGTTTGGGAATTCTCAAAAGACATTCCCTGCAACACAACTACTCATACGTGGACCATCAGGCCATCTCCACACAGTCAACAGCAGTCCTCTCCCAGAATGGCTCTGTAAATCCCACCTTCCAGCTTCTGGACCCCATACACACTGGCTGAACTGCATTGCAGTTTGAGCCATACAGGGCCATGACACACATTGTCTGTGTGGCTCTCGCTCTATCCAAATTATATTTCATCATCTGTTTTATCTTGTTTCCTTTCAGTCCAAGGTAATTTACCCTTTAGTGATGGAGCTTGCCTCATTCTGGAAATCTCTTCCCTGCTTCTCCATCTCCCACCACAAGGCACAGGTTTTGTCTTGCTTTTTCTTATCCTCCTTCTCCCTTCTTAGTTCCTTTCTACACAGGTATATCTGGAACCCACATGGGACACTCAGACGACCAAGGTCTTCTGCTAGTATTTATCTGATGCTGTGGGAGAACTATTGTGCATACAGTAGTATTATTTGTGGTCCATTCATTGAGAGAGTTGCATTTCACATCTGCCTACAATTCTGCCTTCTTGGAACTTCTCAGTTTTTCCTAGCAATCTCTCTTATTCTTCTTTCCTTGACAGTAAAACAGGAAACATTAGTTGCCATGAATTAATCTGTTTGATGGGACGTTGCTTACATGCACACATAACTGGTTCTACTTTAACTACCAACATGCAATCAAGAATATTGTGTTGTTGTTGTTTTTCTTTCCCCCTTGGAAATTTCTATTAATGAGTAATTGTCATCTGTATTAAGAAATGCAGAACTTTCCAGATAGAATATAATAGCATAATTGGGCTCAAAATGTCAACACTTGAATATATCTAGCTAGTTTTTGACGTTCCTGACCTTTTCCCAGAGCACAGATCACTGATTTCGGATCTTGACTGCCATGGGCATAATTTAATTCATGTAGAATAAGATGGCAAGTTCATGGGAAATTACCAGTTGGTACTTGACTACTTGAAAAAGAGAGAAAACGGCAACAGCAACAATGACCAAAAAATAAATAACAAAGTCAACAAACACAGGAATGTGTAGTTAATTATTTAATCATAAGAGGTACACATGAGTTGATGTTTGTATCATAGGATAATCAGGGAGATAGTATACGATCATCTATATCTGCTTAGCTGTCTCTGCTAATGACTTGGACACTGCAAATCACACACAAGTCAATAATAATAATAATAATAATTTTGTAACATTTTTAGAGATAAAAATGAGAGAATACCTAACATGTCTCCTGGGAAACGTGTATGGAAGTGAAGGTGCAGCAGTAAGAATTGGACACGGGGCAATGAATTGATTCAAAACTGGGAAAGGAAGAAGTCAAAGCTTTGTATTGTTACCCTGCTTATTTAACTTCTATGCAGAGAATACGATGGAAAAATAAAAATCTAGATGAAGCTCAAGTTAGAAACAAAATTTATGTGGGAGATATGAATAGCCTTAGTAATCCCAATGACAACACCGTAATGACAGAAGAAAAATAGTAAGTAAGGCGCCTCTTGATGAAAGTATTATCTGTTTCAAGTATACACATCTGAAAAGAGAGTCCTACATAAAAGATGAAATTCTGTTTCACGTGTGAAACTCTAGATGCAGATTTCAGGATGTGAAACATAAAATTCTCTATTATTCACATATACAAATCTGGAGAAAGTATTTCCAACTTAAAATACAGAATTCTCTGTACATCATATGTGAAAGTATGGACACAAAATATTCTGCAGAAAATGTGGAAATTTTTGCATTAGAGTTATGAAAATCTGGAAGCAGATTCTTTGACAGGAGATTAAAAAAAAATTATCTATGTCACATATCCCAACATGGTCACATGAAATATGGAATTTTTTTATTTGTAATTTGAAAATATTTGTGAAGTCTTTCCTTCATGAAATACTGAATACTGTCTAACATTTGAAAAACCTGTGTTAATTTTCCTACAAAAAATATAGAATTTGCCCACAGATTTCATGCATGAGCTCTGATATTCTCTACATTTCCATCAAACAAGTTTGAATTACAGTCTTCAGATATGAGATTTGAAATTCTGTCTCTTTCACATCTGACAATCTGGGGAGAAATGTTCTCATATGAAGTATGAATTCTCCAATTTTCACTTGTGAAACACTTCCCATATTCATACACAAGAAAGATAATTTTATGTGATTCAGAAATTAAGGCCTGAGCTAAATG
The DNA here is from genome assembly GCF_023091745.1 of Budorcas taxicolor. Taxonomy (NCBI): domain Eukaryota; kingdom Metazoa; phylum Chordata; class Mammalia; order Artiodactyla; family Bovidae; genus Budorcas; species Budorcas taxicolor. The sequence continues at coordinate 6,992,228 of NC_068936.1, read as the reverse complement.
GTAAACATCAAACAGCTATATTTCATGTATTTCCCAAATAACATATAGAATTTTCTGTATTTCTTTGATGAAAATATGGGTGAAGATTTCACTAGAGGAAATAGGGAATTAATATATTTTATGTATTTAAAGCCCAAACCCTTATGATTATATGGTGAAAGTGATAAATAGATACAGGGGATTCTATCTGATTAATGAGCACCTGAAGACCTATGGATGGAGCTTTGTGATATTGTATAGGAAGCAGTGATCAAGAAAATCCGCATGGAAAAGAAATGCAAAATGGAAAAGCGGCTGTGACAACCGGTGCACTCAGCGTGGCCAAGAGGAGCTACCCCAAGTCCGAGGTCAGGGGCAGTGGCCAAGAGTGCCAGGCTGGGACTGCGCAGGAATAGCCGAGAGGAGCCACCCTGGTCCAAGGTCAGGGTCGGGAGCTGGGAGGAGCCCCCCTATGCCTGAGCCCAGGGTCAGGGGTGGGAGGAGCCACCCCACTCCCGAGGCCAAGGGCAGCAGCTGGGAGGAGACACCCCATGGCCGAGGCCAGGGGCAGTGGCCAGGAAGGGCAACCCATATCCAAGGAGCAGTGGCTGCTCTGGCGCAGGTGGGCCTAGAGGAGTTATACCACGTGGAAGGTCATGAAGGGTGGTGGTGATGAGATACCCTTCATCCAAGGTAAGGAGCAATGGCTGTGCTTTGCTGGAACAGCCATGAAGAGATACCCCATGCCCAAGGTAAGAGAAACCCAAGTAGGATGGTAGGTGTTGCAAGAGGGCATCAGAGGGCAGACACTGAAACCATACTCACAGAAAACTAGTCAATCTAATCACACTAGGACCACAGCATTGTCTAACTCAATGAAACCAAGCCATGCCCACAGGGCAACCCAAGACAGGAGGGTCATGGTGGAGAGGTCTGACAAAATGTGGTCCACTTGAAAAAGGAATGGCAAACCACTTCAGTATTCTTGCCTTGAGAACCCCAGGAACAGTATGAAAAGGCAAAATAATAGGATACTGAATGAGGAACTCCCCAGGTTAGTAGGTGTCCAATACGCTACTGGAGATCAGTGGAGAAATAACCCCAAAAAGAATGAAGGGATGGAGCCAAAGCAAAAACAATACCCAGCTGTGGATGTGACTGGTGATAGAAACATGGTCCAGTGCTGTACAGAGCAATATTGCATAGGAACCTCGAATATCAGGTCCATGAAACAAGGCAAATTGGAAGTGGTCAAACAAGAGATGGCAAGGGTGAACATCTACATTCAAGGAATCAGCGAAGCAAAATGGACTGGAATGGGTGAGTTTAACTCAGATGACCATTATATCTACAACTGTTGGCAGGAATCCCTCAGAAGAAATGGAGTAGCCATCATGGTCAACAGAAGAGTCCAAAATGCAGTATTTGGATGCAATCTCAAAAACTACAGAATGATCTCTGTTCGTTTCCAAGGCAAACCACTCAATATCAACCTAGTCCAAGTCTATGCCCCAACCAGTAATGCTGAAGAAACTGAAGTTGAACGGTTCTATGAAGACCTACAGGACCTTGTAGAACTAACACCCAAGAAATATGTCCTTTTCATTATAGGAGACTGGAATGCAAAAGTAGGAAGTCAACAAACACCTAGGTTAACAGGCTAATTTGGCCTTGGAATGCAGAATGAAGCAGGGCAAAGACTAATAGAGTTTTGCCAAGAAAATGCACTGGACATAGCAAACACCCTCTTCCAACAACACAAGACAAGACTCTACACATGGACATCACCAGATGGTCAACACCGAAATCAGATTGATTACATTCTTTGTTGTCAAAGATGGAGAACCTCTATACAGTCAGAAAAACAAGACCAGGAGCTGACTGTGGCTCAGATCATGAAGTGCTTATAACCAAATTCAGCCTTAAATTGAAGAAAGTAGGGAAAACCGCTAGACCATTCAGGTATGACCTAAATCAAATCCCTTATGATTATACAGTAGAAGTGAGAAATAGATTTGAGGGCCTATATCTGATAGATAGACTGCCTGATGAACTATGGAATGGGGTTTGTGACATTGTACAGGAGACAGGGATCAAGACCATCCCCATGGAAAAGAAATGCAAAAAAGCAAAATGGCTGTCTGGCGAGGCCTTTCAAATAGCTGTGAAAAGAAGAGAGGCAAAAAGAAAAGGAGAAAAGGAAAGATATAAGCATCTGAATGCAGAGTTCCAAAGAATAGCAAGGAGAGATAAGAAAGCCTTCTTCAGTGATCAGTGCGAAGAAATAAAGGAAAAGAACAGAATGGGAAAGACTAGACATCTCTTCAAGAAAACTAGAGATACCAAGGGAACATTTCATGCAAAGATGGGATCGATAAAGGACAGAAATAGTCTGGACTTAACAAAGCAGAAGATATTAAGAAGATGTTGCAAGAATACACAGAAGAACTGTACAAAAAAAGACCTTAATGACCCGGATAATCACGATGGTGTGATTACTCATCTAGAGCCAGACATCCTGTCATGTGAAGTCAAGTGGGCCTTAGAAAGCATCAATAAGAACAAAGCTAGTGGAGGTGATAGAATTCCAGTGGAGCTATTTCTAGTCCTGAAAGATGATGCTGTGAAAGTACTGTGCTCAATATGCCAGCAAATTTGGAAAACTCAGCAGTGGCCACAGGACTGGAAAGGTCAATTTTCACTCCAATCCCAAAGAAAGGCAAGGCCAAAAAATGTTCATTCTACCGCACAATTGCACTCATCTCACATGATAGTAAAGTAATGCTCAAAATTCTCCAAGCCAGGCTTCAGCAATACGTGAACTATGAACTTCCTGATGTTCAAGCTGGTTTTAGAAAAGTCAGAGGAACCAGAGATCAAATTGCCAACATCCGCTGGATCATGGGAAAAGCAAGAGAGTTCCAGAAAAACATGTCTTGCTGCTTTATTGACTATGCCAAAGCCTTTGACTGTGTGGATCACAATAAACTGTGGAAAATTCTGAGAGAGATGGGAATAGCAGACAATCTGACCTGCTTCTTGAGAAATCTGTATGCAGGTCAGGAAGCAACAGTTAGAACTGGACATGGAACAACAGACTGGTTGCAAATAGGAAAAGAAGTGCCCTCTCTATTTTCATTTCTAATTTTATTAATTTGATTTTTCTCTCCTTGTTTCTTGATGAGTCTAGCTAATGGTCTGTCAATTTTATTTATCCTTTCAAAGAACCAGCTTTTGGCTTTGTTGATTTTTGCTATGGTTTCTTTTGTTTCTTTAGCATTTATTTCTGCCCTAATTTTTAAGATTTCTTTCCTTCTACTAACTCTTGGGATCCCCATTTCTTCCTTTTCTAGTTGCATTAGGTGTAGATTTAGGTTATTTATTTGACTTTTTTCTTGTTTCTTCTGTTATGCCTGTATTGCTATGAACTTTCCTTTGAGCATTGCTTTTATAGTGTCCCACAGGTTTGGGGTTGTTGTGTTTTCATTTTCATTAGTTTCTATGCATATTTTGGTTTTTTTTTTTTCATTTCTTCTGCGATTTGTTGGTTATTCAGAATTGTGTTGTTCAGCCTCCATATGTTGGAATTTTAAATGGTTTTTCTTCTGTAATTGAGATCTAATCTTAATGCATTATGGTCAGAAGAGATGCTTGAAAGGATTTTGATTTTTTTGAATTTATCAAGGTTAGATTTATGGCCCAGGATGTGATCTATCCTGGAGAAGGTTCCATGAGCACTTGAGAAAAAGGTGAAATTCATTGTTTTGGGGTGAAATGATAGATATGAATTTGATCTAACTGGTCTAATGTATCATTTAAAGTTTTCATTTGTTTGTTAATTTTCTGTTTAGTTGATCTGTCCATACGTGTGAGTGGAGTATTAAGTCTCCTGCTATTATTGTGTAATTGTTAATTTCCCCTTTCACACTTGTTAGCATTTGTCTTACATATTGTGGAGCTCCTATATTGGATGCACATATAATTATAATTGCTATATCTTCTTCTTGGATTGGTCCTTTGATCATTATGTACTGGCCTTCTTTCTCTATTTTCACAGCCTTTGTTTTAGTCTATTTTATCGGAAAATGGAGAGATCACAACAGAAAACACAGAAATACAGGGGATTATAAGAGACTACTATCAGCAATTATATGCCAATAAAATGGACAAAGTGGAAGAAATGGACAAATTTTTAGAAATGTACAACTTTCCAAAACTGAACCAGGAAGAAATAGAAAATCTTAACAGCACCCCCAGAAGTCTTAGCAAGCAGGATACAGCATGCTTGGGGCTAGTACATGGTGATGACCCAGAGAGATGTCATGAGGAGGGAGGTGGGAGAGGGGTTCATGTTTGGGAACGCATATACACCCGTGCTGGATTCATGTCAATGTATGGCAAAACCTATACAGTATTGTAAAGTAAAATAAAGTACAAAGAAAAAAAAAAAAAAAGAAAAAAGAAAAAGATGATGTTAATTAAAAAAAAAAAAAAAAGAAAGAAAGAAAGAAGAAAATCTTAACAGACCCATCACAAGCACGAACATTGAAACTGTAATCAGAAATCTTCCAGCAACAAAAGCCCAGGTCCAGACGGCTTCACAGCTGTATTCTACCAAAAATTTCGACAAAAGCTAACACATATCCTACTCAAACTCTTCCAGAAAATTTCAGAAGAAGGTAAACTTCCAAACTCATTCTATGAGGCCACCATCACACTAATATCATATCCTGACAAAGATACTACAAAAAAAGAAAACTACAGGCCAATATCACTGATGAATATAGATGAAAAAATCCTCAACAAAATTCTAGCAATCAGAATCCAGCAACACATTTAAAAGATCATATACCATGACCAAGTGGGCTTTATCCGAGGGATTCAGGGATTCTTCAATATCCACAAATCAATCAATGTAATTCACCACATTAACAGATTGAAAAATAAAAGCCATATGATTATCTCAATAGATGCAGAGAAGGCCTTTGAAAACAATTCATCATCCATTTATGATAAAAACTCTCCAGAAACCAGGAATAGAAGGATCATACCTCAATATAATAAAAACTATATATGACAAACCCACAGCAAACATTATCCTCATTTGTGAAAATTGAAAGCATTTCCCCTAAAGTCAGGAACAAGACAAGGGTGTCCACTTTCACCACTACTATTCAACATAGTTCTGGCCACAGCAATCAGAGCAGAAAAAGAAATGAAAGGAATCCAAATAGGAAAAGAAGAAATAAAACTCTCACTGTTTGCAGACAACATGATCCTCTACATAGAAAACCCTAAAGACTCCACCAGAAAATTACTAGAGCTAATCAATGAATATGGTAAGGTTGCAGGATATAAAATTAACACACAGAAGTCTCTTGCATTCCTATACACTAATAATGAGAAAGTAGAAAAGAAATTAAGAAAACAATCCCATTCACCATTGCAACAAAAAGAATAAAATACTTAGGAATATATCTACCTAAAGAAACTAAAGACCTATATATAGAAAACTATAAAACACTGATGAAAGAAATCAAAGAGGACACTAATAGATGGAGAAATATACCATGTTCATGGATCGGAAGAATCAATATAGTGAACACGAGTACACTACCCAAGGCAATTTACAAATTCAATGCAATCCCTATCAAGCTACCAGTGATATTTTTCACAGAACTAGAACAACTAATTTCAAGATTTGTATGGAAATACAAAAAACCTCGAATAGCCAAAGCAATCTTGACAAAGAATGGAACTGGAGGAATCAACTTGCCTGACTTCAGGCTCTACTACAAAGCCACAGTCATCAAGACAGTATGGTACTGGCACAAAGACAGAAATATAGATCAATGGAACAAAATAGAAAGCCCAGAGATAAATCCACACACATATGGTCACCTTATCTTTGACAAAGGAGGCAATAATATACAGTGGAGTAAAGACGATCTCTTTAACAAGTGGTGCTGGAAAAACTGGTCAACCACTTGTAAAAGAAAGAAACTAGATCACTTACTAACACCACACACAAAAACAAACTCAAAATGGATTAAAGATCTAAACATAAGACCAGAAACTATAAAACTCCTTGAGGAGAACATAGGCAAAACACTCTCCGACATAAATCACAGCAGGATCCTCTAAGATCCACCTCCCAGAATTCTGGAAATAAAAGCAAAAATAAACAAATGGGATCTAATTAAAATTAAAAGCTTCTGCACAACAAAGGAAAATATAAGCAAGGTGAAACGACAGACTTCTGAATGGGAAAAAAATAATAGCAAACAAAGGAACAGACAAACAACAAATCTCAAAAATATACAAGAAACTTATGCAGCTCAATTCCAGTAAAATAAACGACCCAATCAAAAGATGGGACAAAGAACTAAATAGACATTTCTCCAAAGAAGACTTACGGATGGCTAACAAACACATGAAAAGATGCTCAACATCACTCATTATTAGAGAAATGCAAATCAAAACCACAATGAGGTACCACTTCACACAGTTCATAATGTCTGCGATCCAAAAATCTGCAAGCAATAAATGCTGGAGAGGGTGTGGAGAAAAGGGAACCCTCCTACACTGTTGGTGGGAATGTAAACTAGTACAGCCACTATGGAGAACATTGTGGAGATTCCTTAAAAAATGGCAAATAGAACTGCCTTATGACCCAGCAATCCCACTGCTGGGCATACATACCAAGGAAACCAGAATTGAAAGAGACACATGTACCCCAATGTTCATCGAAGCACTGTTTATAATAGCCAGGACATGGAAACAACATAGATGTCCATCAGCAGATGAATGGATAAGAAAACAGTGGTACATATACACAATGGAGTATCACTCAGCCATTAAAAACAAGACATTTGAATCAGTTCTGATAAGTTGGATGAAATGAGCCGATTATACAGAGTAAAATAAGCCAGAAAGAAAAACACCAATACAGTATTCTAACACAGATATATGGAAATTAGAAAGATGGCAATGATGACCCTGTATGCAAGACAGCAAAAAAGACACAGATGCGTATAGTGGACTTTTGGACTCAGAGGGAGAGGGAGAGGGTGGGATGATTTGGGAGAATGGCATTGAAACATGTATACTATCTTGTAAGAATCGAATCTCCAGTCTATGTCTGATGCAGGATACAGCATGCTTGGGGCTGGTGCACAGGGATGACCCAGAGAGATATTATGGGGAGGGAGGTGGGGGGGGGGGTCATGTTTGGGAATGCATGTACTCCCGTGGTCGATTCATGTCAATGTATGGCAAAACAAATACAGTATTATAAAGTAAAACAAAGTAAAAATTAAAAATTAAAAAAAAAAAACTAAAAAATAAAAAAAAAAAGAAGGAAAGAAGTGCTTCAAGGCTGTATATTTTCACCCTGCTTATTTAACCTCTATGCAGAGTACATCACAAGAAACGCTGTACTGAAGAAACACAGGCTGGAATCAAGCATGATGGGAGAAATATCAATAAACTCAGATATGCAGATGACTCCACCCTTATGGCAGAAAGTGAAAAGGAACTAAAAAGCCTCTTGATAAGTGAAAGAGGATACTGAAAAAGTTGGCTTAAAGCTCAACTTTCAGAAAACGAAGATCATGGCATCCGGTCCCATCACTTCATGTGAAATAAATGGAGAAATAGTGGAAACAGTGTCAGACTTTATTTTTGGCGACTCCAAAATCACTGCAGATGGTGATTGCCAGCCATGAAATTAAAAGACACTTACTCCTTGGAAGAAAAGTTATGACCAATCTAGATATTATATTCAAAAGCAGAGACATTACTTTGCTGACTAGGGTCCGTCTAGTCAAGGCTATGGTTTTTCCTGAGGTCATGTGTGTATGTGAGAGTTGGACTGTGAAGAAGGCTGAGTGCCGAAGAATTATGCTTTTGAACTGTCGTGTTGGAGAAGACTCCTGAAATTTCCTTGGATTGAAAAAAGATACAACCAGTCCATTCTGAAGGAAATCAGCCCTGGAATTTCTTTGGACAGAATGATGCTCAAGCTGAAGCTCCAGTACTTTGGCCACCTCACGCGAAGAGTTGACTCATTGGAAAATACTGTGATGCTGGGAGGGATTGTGGGCAAGAGCAGAAGGGAACGACAGAGGATGAGATGGCTGGATGGCATCACTGACTAGACGGACGTTAGTCTCAGTGAACTCCAGGAGTTGGTGATGGACAAGGAGGCTTGGCGTGCTGCAATTCAGTGGTCGCAAAGCATCAGACATGACTGAGCGACTGAACTGAACTGAACTGAAAGTTACCTGGCCTCAAAAAGAGCTGAGAAGAGTAGTGAAGCAAAAGGAAAAGAGAAAAAGGAAAATGATACACATTTGGATGCAGAGTCCTAAGGAATAGTAAAAAAGAGATAACACCTTCCACAGTTATCAAAGCCAATAAATAAAGGAAATAAATAGAATTGTATCCTAAATGATCTCATCGAGAAAATCAGAGATTCCAAAGAAAAATTTCATACACAGGTGCTCACAATAAAGGACAGAAATGGTACAGACATAACAGAAGTAGAAGCTATTAAGAGGAGCTGGAAAGAATAAACAGATGAACTATGCCCAAAGGATCTTCATGACCCAGTGAAGGACGATGGTATGATCATTCACCTAGGGCCAGATGTCCTGTAATACAAAGTCTAGGGGACTTAGAAAGCATACTTACAAACAAAGCTCATGGAGGTGATGGAATTCAGTTGGGATATTTCAAATTCTGAAAGAAGATGCTCCGAGTGTGCTGCCCTCCATATGCCAGCAAGTTTGGGAGACTCAGCTGTGGCCAGAGGACTGCAAATGGTCAGTTTTCATTCCAACCGCAAAGAAAGGCAATCCAAAGAATGTCCACACAACTGCTTAATTGCATACATCTCACACAGTCGCAAAGAAGGCAATGGCAAACCACTCCAGTACTCTTGCGTGGAAAATCCCATGGATGGAGTAGCCTGGTAGGCTTCAGTCCATGGGGTCGTGAAGAGTCAGACACGACTGAGCGACTTCACTTTTTCTTTTCACTTTCATGCATTGGAGAAGGAAATGGCAACCCACTCCAGTGTTCTTGCCTGGAGAATCCCAGGGACAGCAGAGCCTTGTGGGCTGCTGTCTACGGGGTCACATAGAGTCGGGCACGACAAAGGCGACTTAGTAGCAGCAACAATAGCATAGAGTCGCAAAGAACTGCTCAAAATTCCCCAGGTCAAGTGTCAACAGAATGTGAACCATGAGTTTCCAGATGTTCAAGCTGTATTTACAAAGGGCGGGGGAATCTGAGATTAAATTGTCAACACCTATTGTGTCCTCCAAAAAGCAAGAGAACTCCAGGAAAGCATCTACTCCTATTTGCCTATGCAAAAGACTTTGATTGGCACAACAAAATAACAAGAGAAAAATGACATGCAAACGTGAAATATTCTTCAAAATACGGGAATACATGCCGCCCGAGAAATTGTACATCCATGTAAATATAATAAATATTTATCAACTGGTAAAATTTTCTCAGTAAATAGCAAAGGTGAATTATGATAGTAGTGCAGGTTATAGAATGTTGTTGAGTAATGTGTAGAGCATTTGATTGGTTGTTTCGTTTCTTTTTTGATAATTCAGTAAGCACTTAAAATTTGTCATTGGCAAGCTCTATGTTTCAGCTGATGTGAAAGATACATTGAAGACCTGATATCTGTGTTCTCCTTCATGGAAGGGCAAACATAAGTTCCTTCCAACCCGAAGAAAGTGTTGAGACAAAGTTGTGAGAAGGGGCTTAGCATGATTGAAAATAATTTGCGTGATTGTAGCTTCAGAAGCACAGTACAAGAGAAAGATAATGAAATTACTAAGGAAAACAGATATCATATTGTTCAAGAACTTTTTAACCATGCTGATGTGCTGCAGTCACCACCAGAAATTTATTCTGTCTCTGTGGTGACAGATGAGCAATGTCTAAAAATGCATTTGGAATTATAGTGTGGAATCTTGGTGTCAGGAAATAAAGAGGATCCTTAAGGACAGCAGACCAAAACGACCCTATAGAATACCACTTGTAAAGTACATATCTTGTGCTGACCATGGGCCAGTCACTGGTTATGTCACGTTATCTTTGTTATCACAGTGATGGCATAATTGTGATCAAGATTTTGGACATGTACAATATCTATATTTTCAAGGACAGAATGACTTTCTATAATGAAAGCAATCGCTGTCTAACCTTTTAATACTCTACCAGTAACTAATAGAATATAATGTGTGAATGCACTAAAGTTCATACTGTGTATTTTCATTTTCCTAACTTTATTTGCATCTCTTCCTTCACCCATACCATCCTAATTTAGGCACCCCTTCATTTCATCAGGGATGATTTCAGAAATCACTTTACATCCATTACCTCTTTTCCCTTTGTTCTCATTTTGTTGCTTATGAATATTACATCAGGTGTCATTTACCTAGGATGCATAAGGGATGTTTTCTTGAACTGACGAGTTTATAAAACCATGCAGTAAAATAGCCAACCATTGAACTAAAGCCTCATTTTACTCTTCCTTGTTTGAAAATAAAAAAGGAAACTATGAAGATGAACATGGAAGTTTATTGTTCAAATACAAGAATTGTAGATCTCTGTTGACATCTCCGAACATAAATTTCAATCTCCTTTAGGCTCCATAATCTGACACGTATTTGATAGGTCAGTTTTAATTAGGATGGTTTTCACATAATGATGATTATTGATGAGTTTACTCGAAAGAGAGGAGGCAGATGTATAAGCAATTGTTGGCACTGAGAACCATGAGTTGCCTCTCTCTTGCAGGTTAAGAAAAGGACTGTCATGGGCTGACATATCGCTATGCCTGTCTGGAAATTTCGAAGGTTCCACCATCAGTCCAGAATAACTGCTCTGTAATGGAGATTCGATGTGGATCCGAGAAGGAGATGTAGTTGTAGTAGCAAAGTCCTCAACGTGGCCGTTTCCTTGAGTATAGCTGCTCTGTGAGTGCCAATTAAAAATGCTCAACGTTTTTAAAACTTCAGGTTGATCTACCACAATCTGGTCTGTGTGTCTAACTGATATTGCTGACGGGGTAGGTAAGTCACATGGAGACAGGGCACTTGTATTAGCGACTATCTGGCTGGTATGAGGCTTTTGTATGAAAGGCACACTTAAACTTGTGGAGGCTGGACATGCAGTCTCTCCACTCATTTCTGGAAGAAATTCAGAGTTATGATCATCTTTTTTGACACTTGCTTTAGCATGCTTCTTGTTACCTTGAACTAATGAAGATATTGGAGACACATTGTTAATTCCAACTCTTCTTTGCATTCTTACTAAAAGTTGGGGATGGCCTCTTTTGAAATTTGGATTATAGTAGGTCTGTAACTAAAATCAAAGAATTAAATTATTTATTTTTTTAATAAACCAAGGTAAAACTGACAAACAAAGCTAAGTATAAAAACGTATTCCTTTAATGGAACCAATTAAATAACATCAAATCAAATACCTCTGTTGGTAGTTTTAACAGGTAACATGTTAGAAAGAATATGCTCAACTAAAAGTATGTTGTATATATACAGTAAATACCACTTCAAGTAGCATCAGAACTTATGTCTGGTTTCAAGTTGCTAGGAAAGTTTGTTAACATCCAATATTTTAACCTCTAGCTGTTTTCAACTTCAAAAAAATAAAACTATTTCAACAACTTGTTATTTCAAGTTTAAATTCTGTTTTAGCTACATATATGAACATGCTTTCTAGGTCACATGGTTTAATCTGACATATTGGCAATAAGTGAAAATTTTGGAATACCTTAGTCAAAAGAGAGATGTTGTTTTCTTCTTCCAGAAAGACAGGTAGTGAAGCCGATCTTTGAACAGTTTGTCGGTTTTTATGAAATCCATAAAGGTTAAGCTGTCGAATTAAACTCTTCATACTCTTGGTTTCAAATATTCTGAAAGGATCCTTTCTTTCCAAGACTTCTTTCTTAAAGAGTTCTTCATTGATCACTATGCATGTGCCTGTGTCATCCCACCAAATAGATTCAAACTGATCACTTTCAACTATATTCCAAAGTTTTTGTGGAAATGTGAGTGAAAGAAAACCATTCCCATCATCTGTTTCAGAGACAGAATATGTGTAGTGTGGCCTTTTGATCACAAGATCCTCAGACAAAGCCTGAAAAGCATATTCTTCAATCATAGATCTCAAAACTGAGTCCCCAGTTGTATAATCATACAAAGAAGATCTAATGGAGGTTTCTGAACCAGTGGATTCATCTTTAGGAGGCCCATCTTGAATTTCTGAAGAAATATGTGCCATCTCAGAGAAACCTTTCTTCAGATAATTTTCTCATTTGTCTGGTTTTACACACTGCAACTTCAAATGATGTTTGCCTGGCCTGCAGAGAGAAACTCTCTCGACCATCACAGAGGTCCTCCCAGTCAAAAAGCTGTGACATCACAAAGTCACTGGTCTCCTAGCAATCGAAGGTTAGTTGTGACATCACAAAGTCACTGGTCTCCTAGCAGTTGAAGGGTAATGTTCAACCAGTGTTTACTTCAGCATCAACTTAAAATACAGACTGCTGAGAGAAATAGTAACCAAAAGCATAAAGCATGCAAAATCTCATTACTAAAGATTTGTTGTTGTTGTTGTTGTTGTTGTTGCTGCTGTGTTTGGGATGGCCTTTCTCTTTCTGGCAGTTTGTGGTTCCTCTTTATTGTGGAGGTTCCTCCCTGTGGGTGGGGTTGGATGAGTGGCTTGTCAAGGTTCCTGGTTAGGGAAGTTCGCGTCACTGTTCTGGTGAGTGGAGCTGCATCTCTTCTCTCGAGTGCAATGAAGTGTCCAGTATTGAGTTTTGAGATGTCTATGGGTTTACTGTTTGGACAGCCTCTATATTGAAGCTCCAGTCTATATTCCTGTGTTGCTGGAGAATTTGCGTGGTATGTCTTGCTCTGGAACTTATTGGCTCTTGGGTGGTGCTTGGTTTCAATGTAGGTATGGAGGTTTTTGGATGATTTCTTTAAAAAAAAAATTATTTATTTTAATTGGAGGACAATTACTTTACATTATTGTATTTGTTTTGCCATACATTAACATATATCCGCCACAGGTATACATGTGTTCCCTTTCCTGAACCCCTTCCATTCTCCCGACCTGTGCCATCCCTCTGGGTCATCCCAGTGCACCAGCCCCAAGCATCCAGTATCATGCATTGAACCTGGACTGGCGACTCATTTCATATATGATATTATACATGTTTCAATGCCATGCTCCCAAGTCATCCCACCCTCTCACTCTCCCACAGAGTCCAAAAGAATGTTCTGGACACCTGTGTCTCTTTTGCTGTCTCGCATACAGGGTTATCGAAAAGTCACATCAATAAATCTTTATTTCTTAAATACAAGTGATTTATCATCCTTCTATACACACATTCTTAATATTCAGTAGTGTTACCCTCGCAGACTTGGTCTACTTGCTTCTGTGCAAAAAAAATTATGAACTGACTCGGTTTCAGTGAGGGAAAAACAAACAAACAAACAAACAAACGTGCTTATTGTAGTACCAAGCAAGGTGTTTTAGCAGCTGGTGCTTCAAAGATTCAAATCTCCAAATACTTTCAGGGGAAATATTTTAATGACTGAGCGAGGGTGGAACATGGGGTCTGTGACCAATATTGGGACATTCTACTAATGGCCTATTACTGAGGTTATTGGGAGTCCACATCATCGACCATCTAGTTCCAACTATGTACTTAAATTTCAGCCTGGTTTGGGCTTTAGCATCTCTGAAACTGTTCACAGGCTATTGGTCAGAGTGTTATCAATGACCCTTGCTGCTGCTGCTGCTGCTGCTGCTGCTGCTGCTGCTAGTTCCCTTCAGTCGTGTCCGACTCTGTGCGACCCCAGAGATGGCAGGCCACCAGGCTCCCCCATTCCTGGGATTCTCCAGGCAAGAACACTGGAGTGGGTTGCCATTTCCTTCTCCATGATGGCCCTTGAGGAGGGACTAAAGACCCTTGAATTTGCTTAATGTCTAAATCATAATTATTCTCTATTGCTTGATTATTTTCCTTAGTTTCTGTCTTTTCTAGCTTCTCTGATTAAAATTACTTTTGAACATGAGGAAGTCAAAAATCTCCTACCTCTCTCTCTCGATTTCCATGCTTTTCAATCTTAAGAAGGGACTGCTTAGTACAAGAAAGGAAAAACAGTCTTGGACTTAGAGCTCGATCATAAATGTGAAAAAAAAATCTCAGTGCAGGTTCAGTTTCTTTTTCAGGTTTCCCAGCTCTTGGAGTGATTGAGTCAGCCACAACTTTGGCTCTTTCCTGTTGAGATGGAACATGGAGTTGGAAATAATTCTAAAATCTAAGCTTGGTATCAATAGTTTATGTTATGAAAACATATCTCTCTATTTTATATATGAGATATCTGTATTTTGTCATTAAACTGGACAAACATTTGAAAATTGGTATATATTTATTAAAAGGAGAGAGGTGACTTCTTCATATTTCTTCATATTCCTCATATTTTGCATGCAACCAAGAAAACATATTTTGAAGTATTTCAACATACATAATATTCGATAATCGACTAGATTTTGAATCGTTCTACATTTTTTTTCCATTTCTATTATACCTAACATGAATTAAAAGCCATTGCATTTTTTTTTCATACATACACTATGCATAGACAGGTGTATATATGTATTTATGTCAAAATATACTTTTAGGCAACTTTATTTAGATTACCAAACTCATTGCTAGCTCACAAGATCTTAAATAAACTGTTTGGTAAGCCCTAAATTACTTAATATCTTTCTGGCTGAAACATACAGATCTTGTTGCTGAAAAGCTCTCCTTTAATCTAGCTCATTTTTCACTATTCTTTCTGTAATAAGAGTTAGGGCTCATACTTATGAGGGCACCTTGAACCCAGAAAATTGCAACTCGAATTGACTTAGAGATATTGTTCAAAAAATGCTGTTGTTTTCTTCACATTGGACAGAATTTTATTTTATTTGTTTTAAATATGTTTGTTTTAATAGTAGTCTAACTGCTTTACAATATTGTATTGGATCAGCCACGGGTGTGCACGTGTTCCCTATCCTGAAAACCCCTGCTACCTCCCTCCTCAAACCATTCCTCATGGTTATCCCAGTGCACCAGCCCCGAGAATCCTGTATCACGCATCAAACTGGTCTGGTGATTCGTTTGACAAATAATATTATACATGTTTCAATGTCATTATCCCGGATCATCCCACCCTCGACCTCTCTCACAGAGTCCAAAAGACTGATTTATACAGCTGTGTCTATTTTGCTGTCTCACGTACCATCTTTCTAAATTTCACATATATGCACTAGTTTACTCTACTGGTATTTTTCTTTCTGGATAACTTCACTATGTATAATAGGCTTCAGTTTCATCCACCTCATTAGAACTGATTGAAATGTTTCTTTTTAGTGGCTGAGTAATACTCCATTGTGTATATGTACCACTGCTTTCTTATCCATTAGTCTGCTGATGGACATCCATCATGCATCCATGTCCTGGCTATTAGAAATAGTGCTGTGATGAACATTGGGGTTCACTTGTCTCTTTCAATTCTGGTTTCCTTGGTGTATATGCCCAGCAATGGGATTGCTGGGTCGTATGACAGTTCTAATTACAGTTTTGTTAGTGTGTTTGTGTTTGGTTGCTTTTTAAGGAATCTCCACAGTGTTCTCCATAGTGGCTGTACTAGTTTGCAATCCCACTAACAGTATAAGAGGGTTCCCTTTTCTCCACACCCTCCCCAGCAGTAATTGCTTGTAGACTTTTGGATAGCAGTCATTCTGACTGGCATGAAATGGTACCTCATTATAGTTTTGATTTGCATTTTTCTGATAATGAGTGATGTTGAGCATCTTTTCATATGTTTGTTAGCATTCCATATGTCATCTTTGGAGAAATGTTTGTTTAGTCCATTCACCTATTTTATCATGGGGTCGTTTATTTTCCTGGAATTGAGGTTCAGGAGTTGCTTGTATATTTTTGAGATTAATTCTTTGTTAGTTGCTTCAGTTCAGTTCAGTGCAGTTCAGTCATGTGTGACTTTTTGAGACCCCATAAACTGCAGGACACCAGGACTCCCTGTACATCACTGACTCCCGGAGTTCACGCAAACTCATCTCTATCGAGTCAGTGATGCCATCCAGCCATCTCATCCTCTGTCGTCCCCTTCTCCTGCCTCCAATCCCTCCAAGCTTCAGAGTATTTCCAATGAGCCAACTCTTCACATGAGGCGGCCAAAGTACTGGGGTTTCAGCTTTAGCATCATTCCTTCCAAAGAACACACAGGAATGATCTTCTTTAGAATGGCCTGGTTGCACCTCATTGCAGTCCAAGGGACTCTCAAGAGTCTTCTCCAACACTACAGTTCAAAAGCGTCAATTCTTCAGTGCTCACCTTTCTTCACTGTCCAACTCTCATATCCATACATGACTATTGGAAAAACCATAGTCTTGATGGAACTTTGTTGGCAAAATAATGTCTCTGCTTTTCAATATGCTATCTAGGATGGTCATAACTTTCCTTTCATAGGGTAAGGGCCTTTTAATTTCATGGCTGCAATCAATATCTGCAGTGATTTTGGAGCCACCCAAAAATAAAATCTGACACTGTTTTCACTGTTTCCCCATCTATTTCCCATGAAGTCATGCGACCAGATGCCATGATCTTAGTTTTCTGAAATTTGAGCTTTCAGCCAACATTTTCACTCTCCTCTTTCAGTTTCATCAAGAAGCTTTTTAGTTTCTTATCACTTTCTGCCATAAGAGTGGTGTCATCTGCATATTTGAGGTGATTGATATTTCTCCTGGCAGTCCTCATTCCAGCTTGTGCTTCCTCCAGCCCAGCGTTTCTCATCATGTACTCTGCATATAAATTAAACAAGCAGAGTCACAATCTATAGCCTTGATGGGCTCGTTTTCCTATTTGGAACCAGTCTGTAGTTCCATGTCCTGTTCTAACTGTTGTTTCTTGACCTGCATATAGGTTTCTCAAGAGTCAGGTCAGGTGGTCTGGTATTCCCATCTCTTTCAGAATTTTCCACAGTTTATTGTGATCCACACAGTCAAAGACTTTGACATAGTCAATAAAGCAGAAATAGATGTTATTCTGGAACTCTCTTGCTTTGTCAATGATCCAGCTGATGTTGGCATTTTGATCTCTTGTTCCTCTGCCTTTTGTAAAACCTGCTCGAACATCTGAAAGTTCATGCTTCATGTATTACTGAAGCCTGGCTTGGAGAATTTTGAACATTACTTTACTAGCGTGTGAGATGGATGAAACTGTGCAGTGATTTGAGCATTTTTTGGCACTGCCTTTCTTTGGGATTGGAATGAGAACTGACCTTTTCCAGTCCTTTAGCCACGGCTGAGTTTTCCAAATTTTCTGGCATATTGCATGAAGTACTTTCACAGCATCATTAAAAGGGGGCAAAATCCCTAAACAGACATTTCTTTAAAGAAGACATACAGATGGCTAACAAACACAGGAAATATGCTTAAAATCATTCATTATTAGAGAAACAAAAATTTAAAATTAATGTGTAGTCATATCACACTGTTCAGAGTGGCCATCACCAGAAATTCTACAAGCACGAAATTCTGGAGACAGTGTGGAGAAAAGTTACTCCTAATACACTGTTAGTGGTACTACAATCTGGTACAACCTGTATGCAGAACAGATTGGAGATTCCTTGAGAAACTTGGACTAGATCTGTCATATGACCGAACAACCCCACTTCTTGGCATATACCCAGAGGGAATTACAATGAAGAGACACATGTACCCCAGTGTTTACTTCAATTCTCTTTACAAAAGTTATGACATGGAAGTAATCTAGATGCACATCAGCCAATGAAAATATAAGGAAGTTTTGCTATATATCCAAATGGAATATTACTTAGCTAGAGAAAAAATATATATTTGTGTCACTTTTAATGAGGCAGTTCAACCTGCAGCCTATTATTCAGAGTAAAAAAAAAAAAAAAAAAAAAGAGAGAGAGGCAAATATTGTTTATTAATGCATATAAATGGGGTTTAGGAAGACAGTAACAATGATCCTGCATGAAGGCTAGTAAAAAAAGATCCACATATAAAGAACATACTCTTAGACACAATGGGAGAGTTCAAGGATGGGATGATTTGAGAAAATAGCATTGAAACAGGTACATTACCACATATAAAAGAGATGACCAGTGCAAGTTCAATGCATGAAAGATGCATCCCATTCTTGTGCTGTGGAAGAACCCATAAGCATGGGGTAACAAGGGAGGTTTGAGTTGTGTTCAGGATAGCGGGGCACATCAATCCATGTGCCTGATTCATGTTGATGTATATGGCAAAAACCACCACAGGAATACACATTAATTCTTTTCCAATTAAAATAAATCATTTTTAAAAGAAATATGAAGAAATAAAAAAAAATGCATTCAGAAATAGCAGGGACATGCTCCAGAATACAACCTCAACAGTTGTTTCATATCTATTCAAGAAAGTGGGCTTAGGAGGGGCAGAACATGTGTGCTGGTATAAAAGCTGAAACTCAAAGGAAATAAGCCTGAGATTGCAACTATGTAGTTGCAGCATGACCTCAGTATCATAGTCTAAGTAGTGGAAGATGCATGTGGCAGAATGAAAGCTTAATAGATAGTCATGACTACTCTGGAGCATAGACACAATAGGAGATAAATGCATGCACTTGAGCATCCTTTCAGGAGGGACGGTACATATGTTTCAGAATGAAGACAAATAGGACAAATAGATGCAGCAAAAATGCTCTAAAATGGTGGACAAATACGTGTAAGAAGGAAGGTTCAGAGTGGAAGCTCAGTATTTGCTATATACTTAGACTTAAATTGAAGACAGTAGGGAAGACCGCTAGATGATTCAGCTATGATCTAAATCAGATCCCTTATGATGGTACAGTGGACATGAGAAAATATTTAAGGGATTAGGCATAATAGAGTGTTTGAAGATCTTCATATGGAGGTTCATGAAATTGTACAGGAGGCAGTGATCAAGACCATCCCCAAGAAAATGAATGCAAAAAGGCAAAATGGTTGTCTGAGGAGGCCTTACAAATAATTAAGAAAAGAAGAGAAGCAAAAGGCAAAGGAGAAAAGGGAAGATATACCCATATGAAAACAGTGTACCAAAGAATAGCAAAGAGTGATAAAAAAGCCTTCCTCGGTGATGAGTGCAAAAAATAGAGGAAAACAATAGAATGGGAAAGACTAGATATCTCTTGAAGAAAATTAGAAATACTAAGGGAATATTTCATGCAAAGGTGGACAAAATAAAGGACAGAAATTGTATGGACTGAACAGAAGCAAAAGATATTAAGAAGAGGTAGCAAAAATCTACACAGAAAAGATTGAAGAACTATACAGAAAAGATCTTCATGATCCAGATAATCATGATGATGTAATCACTCACCAGGAGCCAAACATCCTGGAATGTAAAGCCAAGTAGGTAGTAGGAAGCATAGAAACAAAGGTAGTGGACATATGAAACTCCAGTTGAGTGATTTCAAATCCTAACAGATAGTGCTGTCAAAGTGCTGAACTCAATATGCAAGCAAATTTGGAAAACTCAGCAGTGGCTACAAGACTGGAAAAGATCAGATGTTTAGGGCTTGTTCTCTGTAGCGGTGAAATATGTTCCACACAGAGTTAGACAGGACTGAAGCAATCCTGTGCAAATATTTGCAAGTTTTTTTTTGTTTTTGTTTTTTTTAACCTGTGGCAGCTTTTTTCCAATGAGAGTTAACTGTGAAGGTAGAGCAGCTGCTTGGCCTTGAGGGACCCATGTGGTGTCAAGTGGTCAGGGTGGAGGGACACAGACTGACTACACCACAGGAGTTATGGCCCTATCAGAGTCTTATTTTTTTTTTATGTTTTAGCTCTTGTATCTGGCGATAAGAAGGCCTCTTTGGCCAGTGTTCTCCCTTGTTCCATCTACTTAGCCATTCAGAAGGCTTCCTTGCCTGGGATCTTTCTCCGTTGTTCACTGTGTCAGCACATAGAGAGACCTCCCTGGCTGGGGTCCTACCCTGTAAATCAGTGCATCTGACACTTAAAGGAGCATCCTGAGTGGGTTTCTACTCTAGTATGGTGCATCAGGCACTTAAAGGATCACCCTGGGTGGTGTCCTGCTCTGCATTTCAGTGTGTTCAGCATTTGATGGCTCAGCCTCATTATTTTAGGAACTGCTGATGCTAGCATGTGGGGAGAGAGAGGCTATGGTGATTGCTCCACCCCCTACATGTGACTCGGTGATATTGCCTTGCTTTCATGGCTGCCTGGTTTTCCTGCACAGGTATACCCTACCACAGTCTTCTCCTTCACACCCCCTCTCTCCATCTCTCCCCAGTAAACAGCAGCGCTCGCCTATGAATTACCCCAGAATCCCTAAGCTCCAGCTTCCAGCCACTGTGCCTTTCAGGGGACACATGTCCTTGTATGGGGTATGTAAGGATGCAGCAAGAACTCTGTGATTCTCATTGCATCTAGGTTTACACAGATCAGCTGTTTTACTCTTCACTTTAAATGTTTATTCTATGATTCAGACGATTAACACAATGTGGGATAGGACCTCTGCTTCAGTTTCTTCACCCAATTAGGGAAGATTCAGTTGTACCAAACTCCTGTTTTTTTCCCCAGTTCTTTCATCCTACTGAGTTTTGCGTGGTTCTATATATTCTTTTCCACTTGTCAGGTACTCCTGTCTACTTTCCAGTAATGTTCTGATTACTCTTCTGTGTCTGAATGTGTATGCCTGATGTATGCATGGAGAGATGTACTCCACATCCACTTATAGCTCCACCATTTTGTTCTCTCATCTCACAAGAGTTTTAGAGCACAGAATCTGCAGTGGTAGTAGGTGTGCTATAAAATGTGAGTTCAGATATACTCTTGAGGGCAAGCTCAGTGATTTTACCACAGCTGATCTAAAGCATGGATTTAGTGTTGACCAGGCACATGCTTCAAATCTTAAGAAAATTACTTATGGTGTGCCAATACTAGAGCACAAGGTCAGTGGTTGTGTAACATTTCCTTTAAAATACAAGTTCAGTTGTGGAAAGAGGTATGCTCTGCAATGCAACTGAGCAGTTTTAGACATCTTGTGGTAGAGTACATGCTCAATCGTGCCAGGAACTGTGTTCTAGTGTGCATTCAGCAGTGGCTGTATGCATGTTGCCGGTGCCAATGGGATGGCTTCAGACAGCCTGCTCTAAAGTGCAAGCACACTAGTGGCAGAACATGTGCTCCGGATTGCAAGCTAAGGTGTTTCAGTACTTCCAGGCTAGAGCTGAGACACAGTAGTGATGCATGCAGGCTCCAAAGTGCCATCCTACTATTTGTGTCACACCCACTCTAGAGCACAGTCTAAGTAGTGGTGGGGAGAATCCACAAAAGCACCATCTCAGGAGATGAACACGTGTTCTCTAAAGCCAGGATTCAGTATTTGAAGCATGCCTGCTCTAGATCATGGGTCTGTATTAACAGGGGTATGCCTAAAGTGTGTTTCACTGTTGAGAGGCATGCTGAAGAGTTAAGTTCAGCAGATGCAGCATGCCTGCTCTACATGTGCTTCAGAGTGTTGTCTCAGGAGTTGCAATGCCCTTGCTCAAGAGTGCTGACTTAGTAATTGAGGGACATGTTCTCTTGAAAGCTGGGTTTTTATTTTTGGTTGCATATCCAGAGAAAAAATTCAGAAAATATGATACACCTGCTCTGCCACACAAGCTCAGTAGTGG
This sequence comes from Budorcas taxicolor, assembly GCF_023091745.1. Classification (NCBI taxonomy): domain Eukaryota; kingdom Metazoa; phylum Chordata; class Mammalia; order Artiodactyla; family Bovidae; genus Budorcas; species Budorcas taxicolor. Next base: position 6,970,432 of record NC_068936.1, on the reverse strand, counting down.
GAAGACAAGCCCTCAGCAGTGCAAGCGCAAGGAGTGTGGCATATGTGTATTGTGATGTGTGATCAATTAAAGCAGGAAATATGAAGTATACACCAGGTCTGCAGTGGTTGCACATCATCCATAGATATACAGATACACTACTCACAGCTTGCACAGTCCAGAGTGCTGGGTGACTAGCAGCATAATGGCTGGTATAAAATGCCACTGGAGTAATTGTTGCACACACCTTCTCGAGCAATCCCTCAAGGAAGTGACTTTATTCTTCAGAATTCAAGGTCACTAGTGATCACACAGTTGATCTAGAATGATGGTTCACTCGTGGGTAGGATATGTGTTTTACAATGCAGCCTCCTGGAGTACGTCCTCCAGAGTGCAACCTCAGTAGTTGGGACACCTGCTCTAGAGTGCAGGAAGAAGAGTGGGGAAAATATGCAACAGAGGGCAAGCCAAGTCATTGGCAATTTTCAGCTGTAGAGTGTAGGCTTACAGGTTTAAGCACACAGGCCATGGATCAAGATTACTAGTAGTGGAACTCATGCTCTATAAGGCAGGCTCAGCAATGGTAAAACAGTGTACCAGGGTACAAAATCAGTAGATGAAACATGAGTGTTTTGGGGCCTGGGCTTACAAGTGGCAAGACACATGCTTCCGAGTGTGAAATTAGTAATGGCCACACACATGCTTAAGACCACATACTCACTAGCTGTTCCATGCCTGCTTAGTGTAAGGACTCAGAAGTGACAAGTGTGCTGTAGTGCTAGGATTTATACTGCTGGGATGCATGATTCAGTGTGCAGTTGTGTAGCTCAGGCATTCTTACTCTACAGCACAGTCTCAGTAATGTCAGAACATTGGCTCTTGAAGGCACACTCAGTCATGATGGGATATATACTTCTGAGTAAACCTCAGTAGTGCAAAACCCATGATGAAATGTGGGCACTCTGAAGTCATGAGATCTGTACTCCCAGCTGCACGTTCTGTTACTGTGGCATGTGTGCAGCTAGAGCATGTTCTCAGCAGAGCCTGGATGTCTGCACTTCAGCTCATGCTCAATAGAGGTGTACCATGTCCTCCAGTGTTTAAACTCACTCTGTCTACAGGAGTGCTGGCTCAGTTGTGTCCAGAAGTAAATTTCAGAGTGCAAGTGCTTAGGCACACCTGAACTACAGTGCAGGCTGAGTAGTGGCCTGACTTAGCTATAAAGCAACAAGCTAATGATTGTGATATTTATGCTTTAGAATGAAAGTTCAGCCGGTGATGAACTCTTGTTCAGAAAGGCAATTTCAGTTGTGCAGGGATGCAGAGTCCTGAGTGTAATATACCAGAAGTGTATGTGTACTTACAACAGGCATGTTTTAGGGACAGCCTCAGTACTGGAAGGCCATATACTCAAGAACTCAGGTTCAGGAGTGATGGGATGCGTGCTCTGTTGTGCAGTCTCAGTGATAGCAACGCACTTGTTCCAAATCTTGTTAATAGTCTCAATAGTTGCAGAAAGGGTGGTCCAGATTGGAAACTAGTAGTTCCAGTGAGCGTTCTCTAGATGGCGGCTTCAGTATTGACAGGCACGTATTTCAGAGGGCAAGCTCAGTGTTGGTAGTGTGTGTGATTTGAAACCGGAGAATGAAATGGCAACCAACCCCAATATTCTTGCCTGGAGAATTCCATGGACAGAGGAGCCTGGTGGGCTGCTGCCCATAGGTTCACGTAGAGTTGGACAAGGCTAAAGAGACTCAGCATTCATAGGCAAAGGAAGTGGCAACCCACTCCAGTATTCTTGCCCAGAGAATCCCAAGGATAGGGGAGCCTGGTGGGCTGCTGTCTATGCGGTCACACAGAGTCGGACACGACTGAAGTGACTTAGCAGCAGCAGCAGTGGAGGTCTGAAATCAGGGGTCAGTAGTTGTGAAAAGCTTCTTGCATTTTCAGTTGTTATGGCATGCCAAGTCCAGAGCACAGGTGCACTTGATTGTGATACTTATGCTCTAGAGTTGCAATGTATGTTCCAGAGTGCAAGCTAATTAGTACACACTTTCTAATTCAATTCTTAGTAAAAGCAGAATGCAAACGCGTGATTTCAACCTCAGTAGTTGCTGCATGCATAATCAGAAGTCGTGGTGCATACACTCCACTAGTGCCAGATCATGAACTGCAGGATAATTGCCACCAAGTGGGGCACGACACTGTAAGAAGCATACTTCAGAGTGCAAAATAAGTAGCTGCTGGATGCATACTACAGAGGGTGAGCTCAGTAGCTTCACTGAGTGCATGCTTCACACTATGAGCTCAATAGTACTTGATAGTGTTATATTGACAGTATACATACTTTAGAGCACTTGCTAAAGTAGTGTTCTAAAGTAGTGGCAGAATGCATGCCTTTGAATATAAACTCGCAAGACTGGTCCTTGGAAAAGGCAATGGCACCCCACTCCACCTCTCTTGCCTGGAAAATCCCATGGACAGAGGAGCCTGGTTGGCCACAATCCACGCGGTCGCTAAGAGTCGGATACTACTGAGCGACTTCGTTTTCACTTTCCACTTTCATGCACTGAAGAAGGAAATGGCAACCCACTCCAGTGTTCTTGCCTGGAGTATCCCAGGGATGGGGGCCTCATGGACTGCCATCTATGGGGTCGCAGAGTTATACACGACAGCAGCTATCTGGTCCTAAGATGGGAGTGACATATGAGAAGGAGTTCAGTTTTTCCTCAGTAAATACCTCCAAGATTGTCAGGATATGGAGTAACTTTCACTAAACAAGTTCTATATGCTGGCAGAGGACACTAGATACCCAGAAAGGCCAATCAGTTTGCTCATAATGAGGCAGAAGAGATAAACAAGAAGAGGGAGACAAAAGTTTAGGGACAGAGACTGATTCTAGAAACAGACATGCAACAAAGGACTGGTTGTGAATTGTAACCCTGCTTGTTTAAATTAGATGCAGAGTACATAATGTGAAATGCCGGACTGGATGAAGCACAAGCCTGAATCAAGATTGCTGAGAGAAATGGTAATAACCTCAGATACACAGATGACAAAACCCATATAACAGAAAGTGAAGAGGTACTAAAAGAGCCTCCTGATGAAAGGGTAACAGGAGAGTGAAAATGCTGGCTTAAAACTCAACATTGAAAAACAAAGATCATGGCATATGGTCCCATGATTTCCTGGCAAGCAGATGGGGAAACAATGGAAACTGTGAGTGATTATTTTCTTGTGTCTAAAATCACTGTAGATGGTGGCTGCAGCATAAAATTAAAGGATACTTGTTTCTTGGAAGAAATGCTATGACCAACATATTTAAAAGCTGAAACATTACTTTTCCAGCAAAAGTCTTTCTAGTCCAGGCTATAATTTTTCCAGTAGTCATGTATAGATGTGAGAGTTGGACTATTCAGAAAGCTGAGCCCTGAAACCTTGATGATTTTGAAGTGTGGTGTTGGAGAAGACTCTTGCATGTCCCTTGGATAGCAAGGGAATGAAATCGGTCAGTAAGAAATTCAGTTCTGAACATTCATTGGAAGGACTGATGCTAGAGCTGAAGCTACAATACTTTGGCTACCTGACACAATAAACTGACTCTTGCCAGTGACCCCAGTGTTGGGAAAGATTGAAGGCAGGAGGAGAAGCAGATGACAGAAGATGAGATTGAGTCCATCACCAACTCAATGGAGATGAGTTCGAGCAAGCTATGGAAGTTGGTGATGGACAGAGGAGCCTGGTGTGCCCCAGGCCTTGGGGTTACAAATAGTTGGACACAACTGAGCCACTGAACTGAACTTGTGTTGGGGTTAGAGAGTCAAATCATAGGCAGATTGATAAGAAGTCTGGGTTCCCTAAAGTGAAGAAAGGTGTCTGGATTCTTGAGGAGATGGGGTTCTGGAATTCTCAAGGAGGAGAAAAGGGCAAAGATGTTTGTCTACTTGTTTGTTTGTTTTTCTCTATATTCCTTAGTCTTAGTAACAGAAAGTGTTTTTTTTTTTTTTTCTTTAAACCTGTAACTGATTCTTACACAGCAAACAACTCAGTTTAAACTTTGTAATTGCGATTACATAGCTACAATATATCATGCTTGAGGACAGTTTCTCCTTCATGAAAAACTTCTGACTAATCCTAATATTTCAGAAGGTGTACTATGGGAGTGGGTCTGGTAGGGTCTTTCTATCGTTAAATTCTAATCATGTCATCGTAAAATATAATTTATGGGAGTAGGTCTGGTAAAATTTTCACAATCTTGAGCCATTATTTTGATTTATTATAATAACTAAATTAAAATGCATGTAACTCCCTTGCTGACACTAGCAAAGGGGGCATTCTCTGGCCCCCTTCTGAGGTCCATGTCACAAGCTTTCTCTGTCTCTTTTCTTACTTTAATAAATCTCTGCTATGCAAGAGCTCTTGAGTGATCGAGCCTGGTCCCCAGTCCTGAAGATAAAACTTCTTCTTCAGAGATCATGAATCCAGAACTATTCATCTTAAGCTATTACAGAAGGATAAGTTTCTATACCACAGGAAACCCTCTCAGAGGTTGATATAGTGGGCCACTTTGGAATCTTACAGAATAGTATAAACACCCACTCCCCACCTCCAAACAAAAATCATCTCAGAATTCAAGCAAAAAACGCAATTATTGGTGGGGAATTACCTCACAGTCTCGTGTCCACCCACAATGAGTGGGGGCTATGTACAGAGGCGCCCTTTGCATCTTCAGTCTTTAGAATAAAGATGGGGTTTGGATGCTCTGAGGACACTCTGAGAGGACCAATGTGATATAGCAGCCTGAACCACAGAATGCCAGAGAGACAGAAATAAAAAATATAAAGAAAAAGGAAAAGCCTTCCCATGGGGAGGCTCTAAGACCATGCTGTGACACCTGACCTGCTCACACAACAGACTGTACCCTAGTATTTACCAAAGGAGAGCAAGCCAGCTTCCATTAGGGCCCTCCCAGGAGTCAAAGATTCAGAATGTTGACAACCAGAGTCAGAAGACCATAAGCTTTTAGGCCCAGGAGACTGCATCTCCTGCCAAGATGTGAGCAGACTCTATCTGTGAGCAGACTCTATCTGTGAGCAGCCTTTAACCATGTCTTCCTGGGATCTGGGACAGTTTATAGCTGCCAAGAGTGTCACAACCTGAGATCAGCTCCTCTGAGGAGATGCACAGCAAACCATAGACTGTATTCTTGTAGAGTATCTGAGATACTGACCAGATTGAACCTGAGCAGTGCACAAAAAGATGGCCCACCTGGGATATGACACCACAGTGATCCCAAGAGCCTGAGTGGCTCTCTGGAAGAGTGTACTTTGGAACATCGTGGAACCTGAGCATCTTGGACCTGGGAAGTGCATGAGAAAAACAGCCCACCTGGGACTATGCTCTAGCAGAACACCAGGCCACTTGGCCCTAGGAAGAGCAGGAGATGTATGGCTCAACTGGGACTGGGCTTTCAGAGAATACTCAGGAATCTGAGCTGCTTAGGCCTGGGAAGTGCAGGAGACAAAGAACACACCTGGGACTGTGTCCTGACAGACAACTGGGGAGTCTGGACTGGTTGGGCCTGGGAAGAGCAGGACATGCATGGCTCACCTGGGACTGGGCCTTCATAGAACACCCGGGAATCTGAGTAGCTTGGGCCTGGGGAGTGCATGAGATACTTGGCCCACCTGTGACTGTGCCCTCATGGAGCATCCAGGAGCTTGAGTGGTTGGATCTGAGAAGTGCACATCACCTTGGACTTTGGCAGACCCTGTGCTTTCCATTCACTACAAGGACTCCCCACAAACCCCAGAGGTATTTGTTTGCAGTGTTCCTGCCTCTCCACAGCACAACAGAGAAAGTGACCCTGATAAGAGTCTGCTGTCACCTCTTCCTATCAGAGCGTAGATAAGACATTGAAGAGATTTGCAAGCAGAGGAGGCCAGCTTAAGTAAAGATAATGCAGGAGAACCACTCCAGAAGTGGCAGGTGCAATAGATTAAAGTCAAGCAGTAAAATTGCATTTAAGGACAATTTCAGAGTTTAAGGAAAAGTGCAAGCTAGAACAAGGGATTACCTGACACTGAAGTGACCCCACAATATTTTTTTTTTTCTAATTTTTGTGTTTGAATATGTTTTGGTTTATTTCATATTGTACATTTGGGAGTCCAAATTCTAGTCTAAGTTTTTAATTTTTGCTTTCTGATATTTGTTATTAGTATGTAGAATTACGAGTCTATTTTTTCATATGCATTTTCAATCAGGAATTTGATTACAGGCCTGATTGCCCCCGTTCCTTTTGACTTTCTTTTCACCTCCTCATCATCTCTATCTAGCTCTCCTCTCTTCTTTTCTATATAGAATGCTGTGAATTTCTTTGTTCAGGATGTGGAGTTATTTCACCACTAACATGGGTTTTTCTTTTCTGTGAATTGTTGAAAGAGTAGTCTTGAGGTTCCTGAATGAGGGGGACCAAAAACGAGAGGCAGTAGTTCAGCTCCAGAACTTTGGATCATCATACAACCCCTGGCCCCAGGGACTAGGGATAAACAAGATCCCATTCAAAAAGATACATGCCTACACTGAAAGCAAGCTCCATCCAAGAACAGAAAGCTCCATTGCAAGACGACCCATGCTAATCTTCCAGCCAAACAAGAACACACTCAAGAAAATTAAGACAGCCTTTTCAGTTCAGTTACTCAGTTGTGCCTGACTGTTTGCAATCCCATGGACTGCAGCACACCAGGCCTCCCTGTCAATCACCAACTCCCAAAATTTACTCAATTCATGACCACTGAGTCAGTGATGCTGTCCAAACATCTCATCCTGTGGCATGCCTTTCTCCTCTGGACCTCAATCTTTTTCAGCATCAGGGTGTTTTCAAATGAGTCAGCTCTTTGCATTAGGTGGCCAAAGTACTGGAGTTTCAGCTTCATCATCAGTCTTTACAATAAATATTCCGGACTGATCTCTTTCAGGATGGAATTGTTGGCTCTCCTTGCAGTACAAAGAACTCTCAAGAAACTTCTCCAACACTACAGTTCAAAGTCATCAATTATTCGATGTTCAACTTTCCTTATAGCCCAATTCTCACATCCATAAGTGACTACTAGAAAAACCATAGCTTTGACTAGACAGACCTTTGTAGGAAAAGTAATGCCTCTTCTTTTTAATATGCTGTCTAGCTCGGTCATAACTTTCCTTCCAAGGAGTAAGCATCTTTGAATTTCATGGCTGCAATCACCATCTGCAGTGATTCTGAAGCCCCTCAAAAGAAAGTCAAACACTAATTGCCCATCTATTTGCCATAACGTGATGGGATCATATGCCATGATCTTAGTTTTCAGAACATTGAACTTTAAGCCAACTTTTTCACTTGCCTCTTTCAATTTCATTAATGGCTCTTTAGTTCTTCCCTTTCTGCCATAAGGGTCGTGTCAACTGCATATCTGAGGTTATTTCTCCTGGCAAACTTGATTCCAGCGTTTGCTTCACCCTACACAGCGTTTCTTAAGATGTACCCTGCATAGAAGTTAAATAAGCGGAGTTACAATATACAGACTGGAGGTACTCCATTTCCTATGTGGAAACAGTTTTTCCATGTCTCGTTCAAACTGATGCTTTCTGACCTGCAAAGAGGCTTCTGGAGAGGCAGGTCAGCTGCTCTGGTATTCCCATCCCTTTCAGAATTTCCCAGCGTTTATTGTAATACACACAGTCAAAGTCTTTGGAATAGTCAATAAGGCAGAAGTAGATCTTTTTCTGGAACTCTCTTGCTTTACTGAGGATCCAGCAGATGTTGGCCATTTGATCTCTGGTTCCTCTGACATTTTGAAAACCAGCTTGAACACCTGGAAGTTTATGGTTCATGTATTGCTGAAGCATGTCTTGGAGAATTTTTAGCATTACTTTACTAGCCTGTGAGATAAGTGCAATTGAGCTGTAGTTTGAGGATTCTTTGGCATTGTCTTTCCTTGGGATTGGAATGAAAACTGACCTTTTCGAGTCCCGAGCCACTGCTGAGTTTTTTTTCAAAATTTCTGGCATATTGAGGGCAGCACTTCCATAGCATAATCTTTTAGGATTTGAAATAGCTCAACTGGAATTCTATCACTTCCACTAAATTTGTTCATAGTGATGCTTCTTAAGGCCCACTTGACTTCACATTCCAAGATGTCTGGGTCTAGGTGAGTGACCACATCATCATGATTATTTGGGCTGTGAAGATCTTTGATGTCCAGTTCTTCTGTGTATTCTTTGCCACCTCTTCTTAATATCTACTGCTTCTGTTAGGTCTATACCATTTCTGTCCTTTCTGTGCCCATCTTTGCATGAAATGTCCCCTTGGTATCCCACATTTTCTTGAAAGAAATCTCTAGTCTTACCCATTCTGTTGCTTTGCTCTATTTCTTTGCACTGATAACCGAGGAAGGCTTTCTTATCTCTCCTTGCTATTCTTTGGAACTCTATAATCAAATGGGCCTATGTTTCCTTCTCTCCTTTGCCTTTCACATCTCTTCACTTCACAGCTATTTGTAAAGCCTACTCAGGCAGTCATATTGCCTTTTTGCATTACTTTCTGTTGGGGATGGTCTTGATCCCTGTCTCCTGTACAATGTCATGAACCTCCATCCGTAGTTCACCAGGCACACTATCAGATCTAGTCCCTTAAATTTATTTCTCACTTACACTGCATGATCGTAAGGGATTTGATATAGGTCATTCCTGAATGGTCTGTCTAGTAGTTTCCCCTACTTTCTTCAATTTAAGTCTGAATTTGGAAATAATTATTTCATGATCTGAGCCACAGTCAGCTCCTGGTCTTGTTTTATGTTGTCTAGGAGGAGTAAGCATCGTTTAAGTTCATGGCTGTAGTCACTATCTGCAGTGATTTTGGAGCCCCACAAAATAAAGTATGACACCATTTCCACTGTTTCGCCATCTATTTGCCGTGAAGTGTTGGGACAGGATGCTGTCTCAGTTTTCCTAATGTAGAGCTTTAAGCCTTCTGCACCCTCCTCTTTCACTTTCACCAAGAGACTCTTCAATTCCTCTTCACTTTCTGCAATAAGGGTGGTGTCATCTGCATATCTGAAGTTATTGACATTTCTCCTGGCCATCTTGATTCCAGTGTGTGTTTCTTCCAGCCCAGCATTTCTCTGCATAGAACTTTAATAAGCAGGGTGACAATACACAGCCTTGACGTACTCCTTTTCCTATTTGGAACCAGTCTGTTATTCAATGTCCAGTTCTAACTGTTGCTTCCTGACCAGCACACAGGCTCCTCAAGAGGCAGGTCCAGTGGCCTGGTATTCCCATCTCTTTCAGAATTTTCCACAGTTTATTTTTATCCATACAGTCAAAGGCTTTATCATAATCAGTAAAAGAGAAGTAGATGTTTTTCTGGAACTTGCTTGTTTTTCTGAAGATCCAGCAGATGATGGAAATTTGATCTTTGGTTTCTCTGTATTTTCTAAAACAAACTTGAACATCTGGAAGTTCATGGTTCACATATTGCTGAAGCCTGGCTTGGAGATCTTTGAGCATTACTTTGCTAGCATGTGAGAGGAGTACAGTTGCATGGTAGTGTGAGCATTCTTTAGCATTGCCTTTCCTTGAGATTGGAATGAAAACTGACCAGTTCCCACTGAGTCACTGGTGAGATTTTCAAATTTCCTGGCATATTGAGTGCATCACTTTCACAGCACCATCTTTAAGGATTTGAAATAGCTCAACTGGAATCAAAACCATAATAGAGCCCCCTAATTCTCTAATGGACACTGCATTGCCTCTCAGAGAAAATGAGATCCACAGCAATTTTCTATAACAACAACAACAACAAAAGAAGTTCCCTCAACTAGAAAACCTTTACAAGCCACTGGTCCTACCACAGTCACTGGGAGGAGACTATCCAATTAATAGCAGTGATGACCCTCTACTTTGCAGAAAATTGACCCCAAGGACAGCCATCTAAACAACACGAAAAGGCAGAGACATATCCAACGGGTGAAGGAACACAATAAAAATCAACAAACCAATGAAAAAGGAGGAGGTAGGAAGTCTACAGGAAAAACAATTCAGCATGATAATAGTCAAAGTTTTGGAAACAAATGGGTCTACAGATAAATAGATTTTACTCATGAATTGAGAAGATGAAAGGGTTGTTTTAAATCGACCTAGAAGAAATAGTGCTTAGTCAATCAGTAAGGAACAATGAAATAACTGAGATATAATTCACTCCGGTAAATAGAAACAGTAGAGTAACTGGGGCAGAAGAAAGACTAAGTGAGCTGGAAGATAGAATGTTGGAAATAAATGAAGCAGAAAAAAAAAAAAAAAGAAAGAAATGAAGACAACCTTAGAGACCTCTGGGACAATGTTAAATGCCCCACATTTAAATCATAGGTTTCCCAGAGAAAGAAGATAAAAGGAAATTCCATGAGAAAATATTTGAGGAGGAAATAGTTAAAAAGTTTCCTGAAATGGGAAAGGGAATAGACACCTAAGATGAAAAATCCCAGTGTGTATCCCATAGGGATAATTCCAAGACAAAACATGTCAAAACACACATTGATCAAAATAAAAACAAATGACCAAATAAATATACACAATGAACAAATATTAAAGGCAACAAAGGAATAACAACAAATGACATAGAAGGGAACCCCCCATAAGGATAACAGCTGATCTTACAATAGAAACACTTCAGTTTAGAAGGGAATGGCAGGATAAACTTAAAGTGATGAAAGGCAAAAACCTAAAGCCAAGATTATTCTATCCAACAAGGATAGTGTTCTCATTCAAAAGAGAGAGAAAAAAAAAAAAAAATACAGACAAACAAAAGCAATTAGAATTCAGAACCACCAAACCAGCACTTCAGGAAATGCTGAAGGATCTTCTCTAGATAGGAAATAGAAAAGCTTATAAAAAGAAAGCCACAAAATATATCAAAAATTGTAACAAGATCATACTTATCAATAACTACCTTAAACAGAAATGGGCTAAATTCTCCAATAAAAAGACAAGACTGGGTGAATGCATACAAGAATATACTGTCTGCAAAAATAATAATAATAATAATAATAATAATAATAATAATAATAATAATAATAATAATAAATAAACAAACAAACAAAAAAACCCTCCTCATAACTAGGGACACATACAGACTGAAAATGACGGCCAGGAAAAAGCCATTTTGTGAAAATGGAGAGCAAAAGAAACTGGGAGGAGCAATACTCATATCAGATAAATGAGCGTTAATTAAAGACCACTATAGGAGACAAAGAAGGTTGCATTACATAACAATCAAGGTATCAATCCAAGAAGAAGCAATATGCACCCAATATAGGAGCACCTCAATACAAGAGGAAAATGCCTATAACTATTAGAGCAGAAATAGACACTAACCAATAGTATCATATGATTTTAATACTCGACTCATAACATGGGCAGATCATCCAAACAGAAACAAAATAAGGAAAACTCAAGTTTTAGAAGACAGGTTAGACCAGCTTGACCTAATTGATATCTGCAGCACATCCCACTGCAAAAGAACAGATTTGACCTTTTTCTCCTTTTCTTCATGTACAAATGGAACATTATGTGAGGCCAGATCACATCCAAGGCCACATCTGACCTTGGTGAACTTCAAGAAATTTTAATCCTTTCTAGCACATTTTCTGATCACAATGTTGTTAGATCGGATATCAACTGCAGGAAAGAAAAATAATAACTAGAGGAAACACAAATAATTTGGAGGCTAAGCAGCCCAAAATTCAACTTTGAATTCAACAAAATTCAGATTTTTTTAGGAAAAAAAAAAAAAAAAAACTATGCCAAAGTAATCGTATATGGAACATACCTCAACACAATAAAAGCCAAATAGGACAAAACCACAGCAAACATTATTGTCAATAATGAAAAATTTAAAACATTTCCGTTAAAATCAGCATTAACACAAGGGTGCCCACACTCATCACTACTAGTTCTGGGAATTCTAGCCACAGCTTTCAAAGAAGAAAAAGGTATAAAAAGAATCCTCATTGGAAAAGAATAGGTAAAAGTCGCTATTTGCACATGATATTATCCTTTACATAGAAAACCCAAGAGATACCACCAGAAAATTACTGGAGTTAGTCAATGAATAGAGTAAATGTTCAGGGTATGAAATTAATACAAAGAAACTCTTATACTCCCATATACTAACAATGAAAAATCAGAAAGAGAAATTAAGGAACAATCCTGTTCACCATGGCAATGAAAGCAATAAAAAACTAGAAATACATTTGTGTATATATTAAAAAAAAAAAAAAAAAAAAAAAAAAGGCTTCCCTGATAGCTCAATTGGTACGGAAGCTGCCTACAGTGCAGGAGACTCCTGTTCGATGCCTGGGTCAGGAAGACCCTATGAAGAAGAGATAAGCTACCCACTCTAGTATTCTTGGGCTTCCCTTGCAGCCCGGCTTGTGAAGAATACTCCTGCAATGTGTGAGACCTGTGTTTGATCCCTGGGTTGGGAAGATCCTCTGGAGAAGGGAAAGGCTACCCATTCCAGTATTCTGGCCGGAGAATTCCTAATTCCATACATTGTATAGTCCATTGGATTGCAAAGAGTCAGTCATGACTGAGCAACTTTCACTTTCCCAGAGAGATTAAAAAAAAAAAAAAAAAGTACTAATGAAATAAATTAAAACACATAGAGATGGAGAAACATGTCATGTTCTTTCAGTGGACGAATTGATATAGTTAATTGAATATGCCACCCAAAACATTCAATAAAATCAATACAATATCTCTCAAACTACCAACAATATTTTCCATAAAACTAGAAAAATTATTTTATGATTTCCTTATAAACACGCAAGACCTCGAAGAGTGAAAGCAATTTTGAGAAAGAAAAATGGAACCAGAGGAGTCAAACTTTTTGATTTCAGACTACACTACAAAGATATCAAGAGAGTGTGAACTTGCACAAACATAAAAATACAGACCAATGGAACAAAATATAAATCCAAAGATAAATTTATGCACCCATTACCTTTAACAATGGAAGCAAAAATATGCAACAGAAAAAGACATTTTCTTCAAAAAGTGTTATTGAGAAAACTGGACAGTTATGTGTAGAAACTAGAACACAATCTAACACCATGTTCAAAAATAAACTCAAAATGAATTACAGATGTAAATGTAAGACAGGAAAATATAAAGCTCTTAGAGTAAAACATAGGTATACCACCCCCAAAAAAGTCACAGAAAGATCCTCTATGACAAACTGCCTAGAATAAATGAAATAAATTTTTTTTAAAAAAGGAAGCTAATTAAGCTGTATAGCTTTTGTACAATGAAGGAAACTATAATTAAGATGAACATGTACCCTTCAGAACTGTGAGAAACTAATAGCAACTGAAAAACCAACAGCAAAAAGTTAATCTCCAAATATGCAAGCTGCTCATGCTTCTCAATGCTCAGCTACAAATACTATACAGAAAAACAAACCACGATCAAAACATAGGAAAAAGCCTTCTCCAAAGAAGATATACAGATTACTAAGAGACAAAGAAATGTTGCTTGGCATCACTCATTAAAAGATAAATGCAAATTAAAACCGCATTGAGGTATCATTTCACACTGGTCAGACTGGCCATCATTAAAATGTGCACAATATAATTTCTGGAGAGGATGTGGAGAAAAGGGAACCTTTTTACACTGTTGATGGGAATGCAGACTGGTACAACCATTATGGAGAACTTTGTGGAGAACCCTTAGAAAAACGGAAATAGAAATGCCTTATGACCCAGCAATCCCACTCTTGGGCATGAACTTCAAGGAAACTAGAATTTAAAGAAACACAGTACTCCAATATTTATTGAAGCACTCTTTACAATACCTAGGAGGTGGAAGTGACCAAGAGGTCCATCAGCAGATGAATGGTCAAGGAAGTTTTGCTACATATACACATGAAATATTACTCAGTTATAAAAATTCATGGATTTGAGTCACTTCTAATGAGTTGGAACCTCATCTCTAATGCGTTAAACCTATTAAACAGAGTGAAGTAACTAAGAAAGAGAAAGACAAAGCTGTATATTAACTCATATTTGTGGGGTTTAGAAAGATGGGCTATATGCAGGCCAGGAGAAGAGACAGAAATCTAAAGAACAGACTTATGGACTCAGTGGGAGAAGATGAAGGTTGGATGATTTGAGAAAAGAGCATTTAAATGTGTATGGTGCCATATGTAAAAAATAGATGCCTAGTGTGAGGTTTTATAACATGGGTGCTATAGAATAGCCATGTCACAACTTCTGAACTTGCAATCTAATGCATGCATCAGCCACCAAGGAGCCCGCATTCTAGTGCACATCATGCATGTCTGAGTTTGCAGCCTGGAGCCTTCATTTTACCCCTTCTGACCCCACGATCCAGAGTAGCATATCATAACTGCTGAATTTGCACTTTAGGGGAGGCATCACAGACTTATTAAGCCCGTATTCTGGTGCAAACATGCTGCATCTTGAACCTGAACTTTGGAGCAGGCGTCTTGCCACTCATAATACTGTTTATCATCATCTAGTGTTTCACTGTCATGACATGTTTCCATTGCTTCTTCATCTTCTCTAGTCATCACTCTGTGTCGTTTATCACCATCCAGTGTTTATTTCAGTCCTGTAACCTGTTTCGAGTGCTTTTCAACACACTCCAGTTCAAATATACCTAGTATTCAGTGCTGTGACTGGTTAAGTGTTTCTTCATTCTCCCCTGGTAAAACACACACAATAGTTTACCACTCATTGTTTCAGTTCTGTGACATGCTTCTATGCACTCCAGGTCTAATACACTCCATAGATTGTCATCATCCAATGATTCAACTGTGGAATATTCCACAAGTCTTCTTCATGCACCCAATGTCAAACATACCCAGTAGCTTATCACCATCCCGTGTTTCAGTGCAGTGACATGATTCAAGTGTTTCTTCATTTTCTCCAGGTAAAGCACACTCAATAGTTGTCACCAGTGTTTCACCTGTGACATGATTCTTCTTAATTTATTTAGTTGGCTGTGTTGGGTTTTAGTTGTGTCAAGTAAGATAGTCCTTGAGACAAGCCAACTCTAACCATGGCATGTAATCTCTGGAGTGTGAGAACTTCAGTATTCGCAGCTGTGCAGGTTTAGTTATTCTGTAGCATACAGGATGTTAGTTTCCAATCAGGGATTGAACCTTCATCCCCTACACTATGAGGTGGATGCTTAACCACTGGACCAGCAGGAAAGGCCTTGTGACATACTTAAAGTGCTTGCATTTACACCCCATATCAAAAAGATGCATTGTTTGATGGGAATATAACACCAACCAAGATTGCAAAGATCTGACATGCTTCAAGAACTTCTTCATCCATTCTGGCCAAATGCAACCAGGTCTTTATCACCATGCAGTGTCATTCCATGTGCGTCTTTACTGATAACTCATTGAACACATCCAATCAATTATCATCATCCACTGTTTCAGTGAAGTGACACCTCAAGTTATTATTCACGCACCCTGGGTCAAACACATCCAGTTGTGTATCTCCACCCAGTGTTTCACTGCTGTGACATGCTTTCAGTGTTTCTTCACCCACCCCTGGTCAAACATACTAAGTAGCTTATCATTATCCACACTTCAGAGAGGAGCTTCAGCCACATCTTTGTTCACCCCAGCTAAAATAAACTCAGCAGCTTATCACTTCCTGCTTTTCACTGCTGTCACAAGTTCAAGTACATCTTATCAAACACACCAATAGTTTATCACCATCCAGCACTTCCAAGCTGTGACACAAACTGCTGTATCATCCAGCCTGGAAAAATACATCCAGGACTTTGCTAAAGTCAGTGTTTCAGTGCTGTGACGTGATTCAAGTACCTATTCATCCACTCTCTGGAAAAACACACTCTGTAGTTTATTACCATGCAGTGCTCAGTGCCTTGACAGAGGACATGCTCCAAATGCTTCTTTGTCCACCTGGTGTCAAATACTCAATAGTTTTCCAACATCTATATTTCAGTACTGTGAATCACTGCATATGCTTCTTTGTCAATCCTGGCCCATCACTCCTTGGAGTTTACCAACCTTCAGTGTTTCAGTGCTGTGATATGCCTCATGTGCTTCATCTTCTCCTATAAAACATACTCATTAGTGTATCATCATCCAATATTCAGTACAGTGATATGCTTCAAGTGCTTAATAGTCCACATCAGTCGACATTCCCAGCATTTTATCATTAGCCAAGGTTTCAGGGCCGTAACTTGTGGCATATAGTAGGTGTTTGTTTGACCCGCAGAGGTGAAACTCAACAAGTATTTTATCCCCATTCATTCTATCAGTGCTGTGACATACTACAGTGCTTCCTTATCTACTCTGGGTTAATACACACATCCGTTCTTTCAGTACTGATTAATGCATAAGTGCTTCCTCAACTATCCTGTTTCAAATACCTACAGTAGTTTATCAACATCCAGTGTTTAAGCGGTGTGACACACTTTAGGTGCTTCTTTATTTACCTGATTGATGTTTTCCAGTCACACAGTCATGTCCAGCTCTTTGAAACCCCATGAAATATAGCACACCAGGCTTCCCTGTCCTTCACTATCTCCTGGAATTTGCTCAAATTCATGTCTATCGAGACAGTTATGTCAACAGTCAATCCTTTTATTCACTGTCACACCCATCCTCACCTGCTTACAATCTTACCCAGCATTAGGGTCTTTTCTAATGATTTAGCTCTTTGCATCAGGTGGCCAAAGTATTGCAACTTCAGCATCAGTCCTTCCAATGAGTAGTCAGTGTTGATTTCCTTTAGGACTGACTGGTTTGATCTCTTTGTAGTTCAAGGGACTCAAGAGTCTTCTCCAGCACCACAATTCTAAAATATCAATTAGTTGGCTTTCAACCTTCTTTAGGGTTCAGATCTCACATCCATGCACGACTACTAGGAAAAATCATACCTTGACTTTTGCCAGCAAAGGGATGTCTCTGGTTTCATATGCTCTCTAGGTTTGTCATAGCTTTTCCTCCAAGAAGCAAGTGTCTTTTAACTTCATGGTTGCATGATTTTGGAACTCATGAAAATAAAAATCTGTTGCAGTTTCCATTGGGTCCCGATTTGTTTGCTATCAAGAGATGGGAGTGGATGACATGATCTGAATGTATTGAATGTCGAGGTTTAAGTCAACTTGTTTAATCCCCGCTTTCATCCCAGCAAAGAGCTCCTCTAATTCCTCGTCTGTTTTCTGTCATCTGCATATCTTAGTTTATTGATATTTTTCCCAGCAATTTTGATTCCTCTTTGTGCTTCATCCAGTGACATTTTGCATGATGTACTTTGCAAGTAAGTTAAATAAGTGGGGTGACAACAAGAGAGCCTTGACATACTCTTTTGCCAATTTTGAACAAGTCCACTGTTCCTGGCTGTTTCTGTACTTGTTGACCTGCATACAGGTTTCCCAGGAGCCAGGTAAAGTGGTCTAGTATACCCATCTCTTTAAGAAGTTTCCACAGGTTCTGAGACCCACGCAGTGAAAGGCTTTAGCATAGTGGATGAAACAGAAGTAGATCATTTTCTGGAATTCCCTACTTTTTCTATGATTCAGTGAATTTTGGCAATTTGATCTCGGGTTCCTCTGCCTTTTCTAATTCAATTTGTACATTTGAAAATTCTCAGCTCACATATTGTTGAAACCTAGATTGGGGAATTTTGAGCATTACCTTGCAAGCATATGAAATGAGCACGACTGTGTAATAGTTTGAGCATTCCTTCACAATGCCCCTCTTTGGGATCAGAGTGAAACTGACTTTTTCCTGTCCTGTGATTTTTTCCAAATTTCCTGGCACTTTGAGTGCAGCATTTTAACAACATTAGCTTTTATAATTTGAAATAGCTGTGCCTCAATTCTGTCACCTCAACTAGTATTGTTTGTGGTAATTCTTCCTAAGATCCACTTTACTTCACATCTCAGCTTGTCTTCTCTATGTGAGTGATCACACCATTTTGGTTCTATAGACGAATAAGTGGAGAAGACGATGGCACCCCACTCCAGTACTCTTGCCTGGAAAATCCCATGGACGGAGGAGGCTGATAGGGCGCCATCTGTAGGGTCATGAAGAGCTGGACACAACTGAAGTGACTTAGCAGCGGCAGCAGCAGGTGATTAAGACCTTTCTTTGGTACAACTCTTATACTCTTGCCAACACTTCATCACATTTTCTCCTTCTGCTAGGTTCATACCACTTCTGTCCTTGATTGTACCCATGTTTGCATAAAATATTCCCTTGGAGTCTCTAAGTTTCTGGGCAAGATTTCTAGTCTTTCCTACTCTATTGTTCCCTCTATTTCTTATTGGCATTAAATACACACAATATTATATCCCCATCCAGTGTTTCAGTTTAGATATGCTTCAAGTGTTTTTTAATCCACTCCAGAAGAAATTAATGTGATAGCTATCAGCAGCCATTTTTTCTGTATTGTGACATGTTTTGAGCCTCCTCCATCCGCTCCAGGTAAAACACACCCTGTAAATTACCATCATTCATTGATGCTGTGCTATTACAGGCTTGAAGCCTCCCTTTGTCTCATTTAGCCAAACACTCCCTGTCGTTTACCACTATCCAGTGTTCCAGTACTGTGGCTTGTCTCATGTACTTCTTTATCCTCTCCAAATAAAATATGGTAGGTAGCTTATCACAATTACTGTTTCAGTTCTGTGATGAGTTTCAAGTCTATAGTCCATTCTAGATAAAACGCATTCAGAAGTTTATGATGGTCCCATGTTTTACTCTGTGCCATGCTTTCAGTTTCTCTTCATTAAACGTGTATCAAACACACACCATAGTTTATCACCATCTAGTGTTTCAATGCTGTTTCCTGGTCAACTGCTTCTTCATTCTCTGCAGAAAATACACAAGCAATAATTTATCACAATCCAGTGTGTTAATTCTGATATATGTTTCTTTTTTTTAAATTTTTTTTTTTTTTTGGTTATATGTTTCAAATGATCTTTTGTCCACTCAAGGTTGAGCACACTCTTAGCTTATCACCATCCATTGATTTAGTGCTATTACATACTTCCATTGATTATTAAACTACCACAGGTCATCATACACAATGATTTATCATGATCCAGTTTCATTGTTGTGACAAGCTCCTTGTGCTTCTTTTCATATACAATATCAAACACAAACCATCTGAAGTGTGAACATACTGTGTGTCAGTCATGAAACACACTTCAAGTGGTTCTTCACTCACTCCACATCAAATACATCATATATGTCATTGACATTCATTGTTTCAGCGCTGTGACACATTCCAATGGCTGCTTCGCTAGCTCCTAGTCAAACACATTCAGTGTTTTACCACTATCTTGGGTTTCAGATCTGTGAGATGCTACAAGTGCTCCTGAAACAACTCAAGGTCAAATGCACTCTGTAGCTTTGTTGTTGCTGGTTGTTATTTGTTGTTCAGTCACTGAGTCATCTCCAACTCTTCATAATCCCACGGACTGCAGCATATCCATGCATTGTTGTCCTTCACCATCTCCCAGAGCTTGTTCAAACTCAGATCCATTGGGTCGGTGATGGCATCCAAACATCTGGTCCTCTATCGTCCACTTCTGCTGCTCCAATCTTTTCCAGCATCATAGTCTTTTCCAATGAGTTGGCTCTTCATATCAGATAGCAATAATATTGAAGTTTCTGCCTCAGCATCAGGCCCTCCGGTGGATTTTCAGGGTTGATTTCCTTTAGGGTTGACTGGATTGATTTCCTTGCAGCCCAAGGGACTCACAGAGTCTTCTCCAAGATTGTGGTTCAAAAGTATCAATTCCTTAATGTTCAGCCTCCTTTATGGTCTAATTTACATAGGCACATGACTACAGAAAAAAACAGAAACATAGCTCTGACTATATAGACCCTTGTTGGGAAATGAATGCCTCTGCTCTTTAACATGCAGTCTAGGTTTGTCACTGCTTTTCTTCCAAGAAACAAGTATCATTTCATTTCCTAGCTGCAGTCAACATCTGCCATGATTTTGAAGTCCACGTAAACAGATGTCTGTCATTGTTTCCATTGTTTTCCCATGCATTTGCCATGAAATGATAGGACCAGATGCCATGATCTTAGTTTTTTGACTGTTGAGTTGTAAGCCAGTTTTTTCACCCTCCTCTATCACCTGTATCAAGAGGTGCTTTAGTTATTCTTTGCTATATGCCATATGGGTGGTGTCATCTGCATATCTAAGGTTATTGATATTTCTACTGATATTTCTATTTTCTCATATTTCAGCTTGTATTTCCTCCATCTTCCAAGATGTACTTTACATATAAGTTAAGTCAATAGGGTGACAATATATTAGCATTTTTCTCCTCAATTTCACATCATCTGTTCTTCTATATCTGGTTTTCACTGTTGTTTCTTGACCTGGACACAGGTCTCTCAGGAGGCAGGTAGGTAATCTGGTATTTACATGTCTAAGAATTTTCTGCAGCTTGTTGTGATCCACACAATGGATTTTTATCATAGTCAATGAAGCATAAATAGTTTTTCTTTTTTATAATTCTATTGATTTTTCCATGATCCAGTGGATGTTGCCAATTTGAACTCTGGTTTCTGTCTTTGCTAAATCCCATTTGAACATCTGCAATCTCCAGGTTACTCTGCTTTTGAAGTCTAGCCTGGAGAATTTTGAGCATGACTTTGTTCAGTTAACTTCAGTTGCTCAGTCTTGTCTGACTTGATGTGACCCCGTGAAGTGTAGCATGTCAGGCCTCCTTGTCTCTCACCAACTCCTGGAATTTACTGAAATTCATGTCCTTTTAGTCAGTGATGCCACCCACCAATCTCCTCCTCTGTCCTCCCCTTCTCCTCCCGCTTTCAATCTTTCCCAGCATCAGGGTATTTTCAAATGACTCAGCTCTTCACATCAGGTGGCCAAAGTATTGAAGTTTCAGCTTTAACATCAGTCCTTCCAAAGAATATTCCGGATTGATCTCCTTTAGGATGGACTGGTTCAATCTCCTTGCAGTCCAAGGGACTTTCAAGAATCTCCTCCAACACCACAGTTCAAAAGCATCAATTTTTTGGTACTCAGATTTTTTTTTTTTTTCTTTTATAATTCAACTGTCACATCCATACATGCCTACTGCAAAAATCATACTCTTAACTCGATGGAGCTTTGTTGGCACATTAACACCTCTGCTTTTTAATATGCTGTCTAAGTTGCTCATAAATTGTCTTCCAAGGAGTTAGTGTGTGAAATAAGGGAGCTGTGTGATACTTTGAATATTCTTTTCCAGTCCTGCAGCCACTGCTGAGTTTTCCAAGCTTTCTGGCATACTGAGTGCAGCACTTCAACAATATCATCTTTTAGAATTCAAATAGCTCAGCTGGTGTTCCATCACCTCCACTATCTTCATTGGTAGTGATGCTTTCTAACAGCCACTTGATTTCACACTTAAGATGTCTGGCTGTAGGTGAGTGATCACACCATCATGGTTATCTGGGTCTTTGGGTTCTTTTTGGATAGTTCTATGTATTCTTGCCACCACTCCTTAATATCTTCCACTTCTTTTAGGTTCATACCTTTTCTGTCCTTTATTGTGCCCACAGGTGCATGAAATACTCCCTTGATACCTCTTATTTTCCTGAAGAGATCTCTAGTCTTTCCCAGTCTCTCATTCCCACTCAGTAGTTTAGCAACATTTATTGTTTCATGGATGTGACATGCTTCCAGTTCTTCCCCCACTTGAATTCCGACACTCCCAGTAGTGCATTACAATCCCATGTTTCAGTACTGGGACCTGCTTTCTCTGCTTCTTCTCAACCCCAGATCAAACACGTTCAGTACTTTATTACCATAGAGTACTCAGTGCATTAATATGTGACATTTTCCAGTGTTTCCTTTTCACCTAGGACTAATCACCAAGTGGTATAAGTGCCATACTCTATGTTAGTGCTGTTACACAGGTCAAGTGCTTCATTTTTGGAGGATAAAACGCACTCATCATCCAGTGTCTTAGTGCAGAGACATGCTTGAGGAGCTTCTTCATCCACCCAGTCAAACACTCCCAGGAGTTTTTCACCATCCAGTGTTCAAGTTCTGTGACATGCTCAAGTGCTTCTTTGTGTACACTGGGTCAAAAACACCCAGTAGTTTATCATTATCCAGTGTTTCAATTATGCAAAATGTTTCTGGGTTTCCTCATTCCCTCAGGTCATCACACTAAGTAGTTTATCACTATCCAGTGTTTCAAGGGTTACAGCACACTCAAGAGTTTGTCACCATCCAGTGTTTCATGTTGGTGATAAGATTCAGATACTTCCCCATGCACTCTGGGTAATACACTCCCTGTTGTTTATCACCTCTTGTTTCAGTTTTTTGACACGCATCAGTTGCTTCTTGTCCATCCTGGGTCAAACACATCAGTAGTTTAGCAACATCCAATGTTTCAGTACTGTTACATATTTCAATAATTTTGTCATACACCACCGTTCAGAAGTACCAAACAGTTTATCAGCACCCCATGCCTCAATTTGAGGACTTGCCTCAAGTGCTTCTTCCAAACCCTAGACAAAACACACCCAGCAGATTATCACCATCCATTGTTTCAGTCCTGTGTCATGATTCATGTGTTTCTTCATCCTCTCTAGGTGAAGCACATGCAGTAGCTTATGATCATTTAGTGTTTCCATTTAATGGCATGCTTCCAGGTCTTTTCCATTCTCACCAGTTCAAACACATTCAGCAGTTAACACCATCCAATATTTTACTGTGTGACATTCCTCAAGTCTCCCTCATTTTTCCAAGTCAAACTCATCCATAACATTCACCACCTACTGTTTCAATGCCAAAATGCACTTCAATGGTGTTTTCATGCCCCCCATTTATAGACATTCACTAGTTCATCGCCATACAGTGTTGAATTTCAGTGACATGCCTCAAGTGTTTCTCCATCCATTAAATGTCAAACTCAGCTGGTAGTTATTGACCATTCAAAGTTTCATGTGTGACATGCTTCAAGGGCTTCTCTATTCACCCAGGTCAAACATGCCCAGGATTATTTAAAATAGAAAGAAAGAAAAAAAAAATATCTCTTTAAGGGTTGTTCAGTTCAGTTCAGTTGCTCATTCATGTCCAACACTTTGTTATCCCATGTACCACAGCAAGCCAGGCCTCCTTGTCCATCACCCACTCTCATGGGTAACCCAAACCAATGTCCACTGAGTCGGTGATACCATCCATTCATCTCATCTGCTCATGTCCCATTCTTCTCATGCTCTCAATCTTTCCCAGCATCAGGATGTTTTCACATGAGTCAGATTTTCACATCAGGTGGCCAAATTATTGGAGTTTCACCTTCAATGTCAGTCCTTCCAATGAACACTTAAGGACTGATTTCCTTTAGGAGGGACTGGTTGGATCTCGTTTCTCATTATGTAGTCTGTGTAGAAGTTAAATAAGCAGAGTGATGATTATACAGTCTTGAGGTACTCCTTGTCCTTTCTGGAATAAGTCTGTTCAGTTTCCACTAATAACTGCTGCTTTCTGACCTGCATACAGGTTTATCAAGATGCAGGTCAGGTGGTCTGGTATTCACATCTCTTTCAGAATTTTCCACAGTTCATTGTGATCCACACAGTCAAAGGCTTTGGCATAGTCAATAAAGGAGAAATAGCTGCATTTCTGGAACTCTCTTGCTTTTTCCATGATTCAGAGGATGTTGGCATATTGATCTCTGGTTCCTCTGCCTTGGCATATTGATCTCTGGTTCCTCTGCCTTTTCTAAAACCAGTTTGAACATCAGGAAGTTCATGGTTCATGTATTGGTGAAGCCTGGCTTGGAGAATTTTGAGCATTGCTTTACTAGCGTGTGAGATGAGTGCAATTGTGTGGTACTTTGACCATTCTTTGGCATTGCCTTTCTTTGGGATTGGAATGAAAACTCACCTTTTCCAGCCCTTTGGCCACTGCTGAGTTTTCCAAATTTGCTGGCATATTGAGTGCAGTACTTTCACAGCATCATCTTTCAGGAGTTGAAACAGCTCAACTGGAATGCCATCATCTCCACTAGCTTTGTTCATAGAGATGTTTTCCAAGGTCCACTTGACATCACATTCCAGGATGTCTGGCTCTAGATTGGTGATCACACCATCGTGATTTCTGGGTCGTGGAGATCTTTTTTGCACAGTTCTTCTGCGTATTTTTGCCACCTCTTCTTAATATCTTCTGCTTCTGTTATGTCCAGATTATCTCTGTTCTTTATAGAGGGCATCTTTGCATGAAATATTCCCTTGGTATCTCTAATTTTCTTGAAGAGATCTCTAGTCTTTTCCATTCTGTTGTTTTCCTCTATTCCTTTGCATTAATCGCTGAAGAAGGCTTTCTTATCTCTTCTTGCTCTTCTCTGGAACTCTGCATTCAGATGCTTATATCTTTCCTTTTCTCCATTGCTTTTCACTTCTCTTCTTTTCACAGCTATTTGTAAGGTCTCCCCAGAGAGCCATTTTGTTTTTTTGTATTTCTTTTCCATGAGGATGGTCTTGATCCCTCTCTCCTGTACAATGTCACGAACACCATTTCATAGTTTGTCAGGCACTCTATCTATCAGATCTAGGCCTTAATTCTTTTTCTCACTTCCACTGTATAATCATAAGGGATTTGATTTAGGTCATACCTGAATGGTCTAGCAGTTGTCCCTCCTTTCTTCAACTTGAATCTGAATTTGGTAATAAGGAGTTCATGATCTGAGCCACAATCAGCTCCTGATCTTGTTTTTGTTGACTGTTTAGAGCTTCTCCATCTTTGGCTGCAGAGAATATAATCAATCTGATTTCGGTGTTGACCATCTGGTGATGTCCATGTGTAGAGTCTTCTCTTGTGTTGTTGGAAGATGGTGTTTGCTAGGGGCAGTGCATTTCCTCGGCAACACTCTATTAGTCTTTGCCCTGCTTCATTCCGCATTCCAAGGCCAAACTGGCCTGTTATTCTAGGTGTTTTTTGACTTCCTACTTTTGCATTCCAGTCCCCTATAATGGAAAGGACATTTTTGGGGTGTTAGTTCTAAAAGCTTTTGTAGGTCTTCAGAAAACCGTTCAACTTCAGCTTCTTCAGTGTGACTGGTTAGGGCATAGACTTGGATAACTGTAATATTGAATGGTGGAAACTAAATTTTTAGTTAGGCATAGCTATATTTTACCTGATGACAATTCTTTTTCTTCCTTGCAAGACAGAAGCAATTCATGGTTCTCAGTGTCAAAAACCACTTATACATCTGCCTCTTCTTTTTCAAATGAACTCATCAACAATCATCATTATATGAAAACTATGCTAATTAAATCTGACCAATCAAACACGTGTCAGATTATGGAGCCTAAAGAATATTGAAATTTACATTCAGAGATGTCAGCAAATACCTACAATTCTTGTATTTGAATAATAAATTTACATGTTCTTCTTCATAGTTTCATTTTCTATTTTCAAACAAGGAAGAGTAAAATGAGGCTTTAGTTCAATGGTTGGCTATTTTACTGCACGGGTTTATAAACTTTTTAGTTCAAGAAAATATATGTCATGCATCCTAGGTAAATTACACCTAATATATTTGTAAGCAAGAATATGAGAACAAAGGAAAAAGGTTTAATGGATGTAAAGTGATTTCTGAAATCATCCCTGCTGAAATGAAGTGGTGTCCAAATTAGGATGGTATGAGTGCAAATAAAATTAGAAAAATGAAAATACAGAGTATGAACTTTAGTGCATTCACATATTATATTCTATTAGCTACTGGTAGAGTCTTGAAAGGTTAGACTAGCTGATTGTTTTCGTTATAGAAATTCATTTCATCCTTGAAAATATAGATATTGTAGCACATCTAAAATTGTGATCACAAATATACCATCAGCGTGATACCAAAGATAACATGACATAATCAGTGACTGGCCCATGGTCAGCACAAGATATGTACTTTACAAGTTGTATTCTATAGGGTCATTTTTGCTTTGCTGTCCTTAAAGTATGTCTTTATTTCCTGACACCAAGATTCCACCTATTAATTCCAAATGCATGTTTATATTTTGCTTATTTGTTGCCATAGAGACAGAATAAATTCCTGGTGATGACTGCAGCATGTCAGAGTGGTTAAAAAGTTCTTGGAAGACATGATATCTGTTTTCCTCAGTAATTTAATTATCTTTCTCTTACACCATACTTCTGAAGCTACAGTCATGCAAATATTTGCAGTCATGCTAAGCCCCTTCTCACAACTTTGTCTCAGCTCTTTCTTGGGATTGGAAGGAAATCCTGTTTACCCTCCTACAAAGAAGAGCAGAGATATCAGCTCTTCAATGTGTTTTGGGACTACTCTCTTTACTTTATGTATCTTTCACATCAGCTGAAACATAGAGCCTGCCAATGACACATATAAAGTGCTTACTGAATTACCAATAAAGAAATGTAATAACCAATCAAATGCTCTGCATATTACTCACCAACATTCTATAACCTGCACTACTATCATAATTCATCTTTCCTCTTTACTTAAAATTCTTCCAAATTGATAAATATTTATTATATTTACATGGATGTAAGATTTCTTTGGAGGCATGTATTCCCGTGTTTTGAAGAATATTCCATGTTTTGATGTTATTGTTCTCTTGTGTCATTTTGTTGTGCCAATCAAAGTCTTTGGCATAGTCAAATAGGAGTAGATGCTTTCTTGGAGTTCTCTTGCTTTTTGGAGGACCCAATGGGTGTTACCAAATTAATATCGGGTTCCTCTGCCCTTTGTAAATCCAGCTTGAACATCTGGAAGCTCATGGTTCATGTTCTGTTGAAGCCTGGCTTCGGGAATTTTGAGCAGTTCTTTGTGACTGTGTGAGATGTGTGCAATTAAGCAGGAGTTTTCACATTCTTTGGATTGCCTTTCTTTGTGGTTGGAATGAAAACTGACCACTTCCAGTCCTCTGGCCACAGCTGAGTCTCCCAAATTGGCTGACATAAGGAGGGCAGCACATTCACAGCATCATCTTTTAGAATTTGAAAGAGCTCAACTGAATTCCATCACCTCCACAAGCTTAGTTTGTAGGTAAGCTTCCTAAGTCCCACTAGACTTCACATTCCAGGATGTCCGGCCCTAGGTGAATGATACATCATAGTGCATAACTGGGTCAGGAAGATCTTTTGTGCATAGTTCATCTGTGTATTCTTGCCACCTCTTCTTAATAGCTTCTGCTTCTCTTATGTCCGCACCATTTCTGTCTTTTATTGTGCCCATTTTGCATGAAATTTTCCCTTGGTATCTCTGACTTTCTTGAAGAGATCAGCAGACTTTCCAATTCCATTTATTTCCTTTATTTATTGGCATTGATACCTGAGGCAGGTTTTATCTCACCTTGCTATTCTTTGTGCCTCTGCATCCAGATGTGTAATTTTCCCTTTCCCCTTTCTTTTAGGTTCACTCCTGTTCTTAGGTCTTTGTGAGCCCTGGTAACTTTATCATTTTTTACTTCTTTTCCATGCAGATGGTCTTTGTCACTGCTTACTGTACATCACAAACCTCCATCCAAAGGTCTTCAGACACTCATGTATCAGATAGAATCCCCTGTATCTATTTATCACTTTCACTGTATAATAATAAGAGTTTTGATTTTACATGTGTAAAATACATTAATTCCCTATTTCATGTAAGGAAATCTTCACCCAGATATTCATCAAAGAAATACAGAAAATTCTATATGTTATTTGGGAAATAGATGAAATAGAGATGTTTGATGTTTGCCATTTAGCTAAAATCTTAATTTCTGAATCATGGGAAATTATCTTTCATGTGTATGAATCTGTAAACTGTTTCACATATCGAGAATTCGTATTTCATATGAATTCATATTTCATATGAGAACATTTCTCCCCAGATTGTCAAATGTGAAAGAGACAGGATTCCAAATCTCATATCTGAAGACTTTAATTCGAACTTTCTTGATGGAAATATAGAGAATATCACAGCTCATGCATGAAATCTGTGGGAAAATTCTATGTTTCTTGTAGGAAAATCACCACAGGTTTTTCAAATGTTAAATAGACAGCATTGAGTATTTCATGAAGGAAAGACCACAAATATTTTCAAATTACCAATATGAAAAAATCCCATGTTTCATATTACCATGTTGTATATATGACATAGAAAGTTTGATATTTCCTGTCAAAAAATCTGCATCCAGATTTTCATAACTCTAACATAAAAAATTCCAAATTTTCTGCAGATTATTTGTGTCCATACTTTCATGTATGATGTAGAGAGAATTCTGTATTTTAAGTTGTAAAAACTTTCTACAGATGTGTATATGTGAATAATAGACAATTTTATGTTTCACATCCTGAAATCTGCACCTAGAGTTTCATATATGAAACTGAGAATTTCATCTTTTACATAAGATACTCTCATTTCAGATATCTACACTTGAAACAGATACTGCTTTCATCAAGAGGCACCTTACTTACTATTTTTCTTTAGTCATTTCGGTGTTGTCATTGAGATAACTAAGGTTAATCTATCTCCCACATAAATTTTGTTTCTGGATGACTAAGGTTAATCAGTCTTTCACATAAATTTTGTTTCTAACGTGCTTCATCAAGGTTTTTATTTTTGCATAGTGTTCTTTACACAGAAGCTAAATAATCAGGACAGTAATATATAGCTTTAACTTGTTCCTTTCCTGATTTTGAATCAGTTCGTTTCCCTGTGTTCAATTCTAACTGCTGCACCTTTACTAGTGTACACGTTTCCCAGGAGACCTATAAGGTATTCTCGTATTCTTTTCTCTAAGAATTTTACAAAATTATTTTTCTTTTTCTTTTTTTTTTTTTAGGGGAGTGGTTTCTGTGTGTGCAGTGTCCAAGTCATTACCATAGACAGTTTAGCAGATATAGATGATTGTATGCTCTCTCCTTGCTTATTCTATGATACAAACATCAATTCATGGGTACCTCTTATGATTAAATAACTACACAGTCCTGTGTTTGTTTCTTATTTTATTTTTTTGGTCCTTGTTGCTGTTTCTGTTTTCTCTCTTTTACAAGAAGTAAAGTACCAACTGGTAATTTCCTATGAACTTGCCATCTTATTCTACATGAATTAAATTGTGCCCATGTCAGTCTCTGATCTTTGATAGCCACTGAATTGTGTTACATTTCGAGATCCGAAATCAGGCATCAGTGCTCTGGGAAAATATCAGGAACGTTCAAAAACTAGCTACATATATTCAAGTGCTGAGTTTTTGAGACCAATTATGCTATTATATGTTATGTGGAAAGTTCTGCATTTCTTCCTGCTGATGACAATTCCTCATTAACAGAAATTTCCAAGGGGGAAAGAAAAACAACAACACATTATGCTTGATTGCATGTTGGAAGTCAAAGTAGTGCCAGTTACGTGTGTACATAAGAATGCCCCATCAAACAGATTAATTCATGGCAACTAATGTTTCCTGTTTTACTGTCAAGGAAAAAAAATATAATAGAGCTTTCCAGGAAAAACTGAGAAGTTCCAAGAAGGCAGAATTGTAGGCAGATGTGAAATGCAGCTCTCTCAGTGAATGGATCACAGATAATACCTCTACATGGACAATAGTTCTCCCACAGCATCAGATACATACCAGCAGAAGACCTGGTCACCAGAATGTCCCATGTGGGTTCCAGACATACCTGGGTAGAAAGGAATTAAGAAGGGAGAAGGAGAATAAGAGGCAGCAAGACAAAACCTTTGCCTTAGGTGGGAAATACAGAAGCAGGGAAGAGATTTCCAGAACTTAGTGAAGCCCCTTCACTAAGGGTAAATTATTTTGGACTGAAAGGAAACAAGGTAAAACAGCTGCTGAAATATAATTTGGATAGAGCGAGAGTCACACAATGTGTGTCATGAGCCTATATGGCCCAAACTGCAGTGCAGCTCAACCAGTATGCATGGGGTCCAGAAGCTGGAAGGGAGGATTTAGAGAGCCATCCTGGGAGAGAGCTGCTGTTGACTCTGTGGAGATGGCCTGATGGAGCAAGCTTAAGTAGTTGTGTTGCAGGGAATGCCTTTTGAGAATTCCCAAACTGACAGAGGGAGGCCCTTACTGCACTGTCACACACAGGAGGTGGAGATACCTTGGTAGACCCTCACCTTCACACATGTTAGCACCTACTAAAAGGCAATAGAGAAAGACCAGCAGAAGTTCCATTCATGCTCCTGCAAACACAGACTAGAAAATGATCCCATTGAGGCCAAATCTCTTCTGTCTATGGCTGCTGGCTCCTATGCATAATCGGCAGCACCATGCTTCCATCATTCCAAGCAGCTGTACCACCTCCTGTGCTCATCACAGCAGACCCCAGTGGGTCACAAGTGTCTCAGGGCAGACTCCTTTGGTGAACACATGTGAAGAAAGATGAAAATTACACCTGAGACCTAGGGACAGACCCATTAAGGAAGAGGACTGGAAATCTTTGAACCAGTTGAGCATGCTGCAATTAAATACACAGGATTAACGACACAGATCCTGTCTCTATGGAATACATCAAAAGATGAGAAGAGGTCAAATGAAAAAAAAAAAAAAAAGCCCTGGCTCAGGCAGCTGTAAGAATGCAGAGAAATGATAGCAGTTTTGAGTCTGAAGTGTCCTTAGAGAGATCCAGAGGCAGTTCTCTCCATCTTTGGAGAACTTCCCAAAGAAGTGTAGTTGTCCTCTGGCTCATATTGAGGACTGGGACACTGACAGATGAGACACTAGGAGACATGAGTTATTCTTTAGATGCATTGAATCGTTGTGTTGATGCCGCACGACTTTTCCCAGTTGTAGGCTTCATTGTTACTACACATTGATTTGATCTGTGAAGATTATTTCAACCATATGTTTATTTTTTGTATAGCTATTTCTACTTTTACTTTGGTTTCCTATTTTCTGTGCCTTTTGTTGTTGTTGCATCACTTCATTGTTTAACACAGGTATGCATTTCTATATTAACTGTAGGTTTCTGTTATTCTTGGGGGCTGTTTTGATCTTGTCAGATTTGGTTTCTTTATTCTTCAGTTGGCACTCAGCTCTGGTGTAGTTGTTGGCCTTGTGATTTACATGATTGGTTCTCTTTCGGAATCTTTTGTATTCTCTGTAGTGTTTATTGGTTGTGGTGCCTTTTTCTTATTTATTTATTTATTTGCCATTTATCTATGTTACCTTTTTAATCTCCTCAATCTATTACTATGGTATTGTAGTTCTCTGGGCATAAGTTGGGCCTGATCTTTTCGTGTGTCAGCACCTGAGAAGGTAAGAGGCAACAAGGCCTGGGGTCTCCAAACAGAGGAAGTAGCCTGCAAGTGACAGACATTTTTATTTCTCTTAAGTGGCAGGAGGAAACAAACTATTGATATACTATTTTTCCTACTCAATACAAATTTGAAAGGAAGTTTCTCTTAAAATATCGTGCTGCCGTAATGACACCTGGTTTCATCTGAAGTTTACTATTCTAAAACCTTGAGATAACCAATGCATTTTTCTTATGGAACATTTGTCTTAAACTATGATATTGTACTATGCTTTTACCCAAAATTCTGCCCTCAAGTCAATTCTGCCTAATGCCTCAGAACCTAATTGACAAACCAGTAAGTTATACTCAGATATTAGTTCCCTAATCTATGTCAATGAAACTATTTGTATGGTAATATGTCCTTCTACAAGATTCAAGTTAATCATTTTATGGTCCGGGATGAATCGTCTGATGCCAAGATTATCTCAAAATGCATCTTATGGGTGAGGGGGCCTGGTACCACTCTGAGTCTTAAAACATTCCTTTCTTTCATTAACAGACTGCTAGTGACTATATAACATGCAGCTGAAGACTAGCAAGGGGGGTACTCTTTCTGCTCCCTTCTGATGCCTATGTCAGAAGTTTTCTCTATCTCCTTTATACTTTAGTAAAACTTTATTATACAAAGCTCTGAGAGATGCAGCCCTGTCTCTGGCCCCAGATTGAATTCCTCTTCTTCTGAGGCCAAGAATCCCAGCATCTTTTCATTCCACTACCACCTTTCACACTGAGATCAGGATCATGGGACTCCAAAATATTCCTGTCCTCAGGGAATATTAACTGGTGGCAATCTCCATGAAGGCCTCTTTCTTAATCTCAGATGCACTGCACCCAACTGCCTGGAAAACCCAGGCCTGATGCGTCACACCACACAACAATCAAGACAGAAAAACACAGCCACTCATCAGCAGATAGACTGCCTAATGTCAGGCTAATCCCATAGACACCTACAAATGACACAAACAGTTATGGTCCCACAATTAGACAGGGAAGACTCAGCTGCAGACTCAAGAACATTGTTAGTCTCTCCAACTCCAAAGCCCACACTAGCCACTCAACCAACTTTATCGACTTAGACTGAAGACAAGAAACAATAACTATCATGCAGCAGTTTATGAAGAAATAACCATTAACACAGTAAGTAGGGAAATGTGAAGACAAAGAAATATATTATGGGCAAAAGAATGTGGTAGAAACTCAAAATATAATGAAAGAAAAAATGGGCATGCTCCCTGAAAATGACTTGGATGTTGTGGTAGTAAAGGTGATAAAACTTTATAGAAATGGAATGGAGAAAAGATGAGAAACACTTCTGAAGGACCTAGGAAAATGAATAAGTAACAACAAACAATTAACAGCACAGAAAAGGACTTTGGTCTCCTATATGCTAATACACACTATTGTACAGCAGAAGCCAACACAACATTGCAGAGAAATTATCCTCTAATTTAGAAATGCAGTTTAAAATGAAACACAAGTGTTCAAAGGCACAAGGACCTGACAAAGTTAACTGATATTTATAGGACATTTCACTGAAACACAGTAGAATATACATTTTTCTAAAGTGAAAATAAAATATCTTCAGGATATATCACGAAGTGGATCTCAAATCAAGCCTTGGTAAATTTAAGACAGTGGTAATTGTATCATTTTTTTTTTTTTTTTAAACCACATTGCAATGATTTACATACCAGGTTCTGTGGGCGAGGACTGAGAAAAACATAAATCCATGTAGATCAGTAAATACAACTCTACACGGCCATGAAATCACTTATGAAATCTGAGAGAAAATAAAAGAAAAATCTTAGAAGCAAATAATTTTAAAAACACGATTATCTGAAAGTTATGGAGCACGCTAAAGCAGTAAAAGAGTGAAGTTGATAAATACTACACATCTCAAGCAATCAATATAACCTTAAATCTAAAGCATTTAGAGAAGGAAGAAAAAGCAGACAAAATTCCCCAAGTGAGTAGAAGGGGCAAAAAATGATAAAAACAAAGAGCAGAAATTAAAGAAAGGAAATGATGAAAAAAATAGTCAAAATCAGTATCACTAAAAGGGGTCTCTTGGAGAGGAGAAACAAAATAGATAAATCATGGCGCAGACTTATCAAGAAAAAAGGACAAATCAATCAATGAAATTTGACATAACAAAGAATGACATTATAGCTGATACCACAGAAATAACAAAGAATCATGAGACTACAGCGAACAACTATAAGTCAATAAAATCTGATCCATGGAGAGATGCTCAGAAATTCAACTAAGAAGAAACAGAAAATATGAAAAGACCAATTATAAGCACTAATGTGGAAATTGTGATGAAAATTTTCCAGTTGACAAACTTAAAGCCAAATGGCTTCACATGGACATTTTATGAACCAGTCAGAGAACAGCTACCACATGCACTTCTGAAACTCTTCCAAAATTCTAGAGTGACAGGAAAATCCAAAACTCATCCTACAATGTCAACATCACACTGATACCAACACCGAGATAACACAGAAATAGAAAGAGACCAATATCACATAGATGAACAGAGGCAAACATCCTTAGCAAAATATGAGCAAAAAAAAAAAAAAAAAAAAAAAAAAAAAATCCACCAATACCGTAAAAGGATTGGACACCATTATTAAGTGTGGGGTTTATTCCAGATATGGAAACATTCTCTAGTAGCTGCATATCAATGTATAGTGAAAGATTAAAATCATATGATCACCTCAGTAGTTGGTGAAAATTTTTTGATATAATTCAACATGTTTTTATAAAAGAAACTCTGCAAAAACTGAAGATAGCAAAAATTACTTCAACTTCTCAAAGGCACACGGATCAAAACTACAACAACATATCACCTCTTATCATTTCAAATGGCCATCATTTAAAGAGAAAAAAACAAATCTACAACAGAGGACTGCCCTGTTAGGCCACCAGGTTAAGACACCAGGATCCTTATATAGGAGTCCCAGGTTTGATCATTGAATTGGTCATGGAATTAGATTCCACACACAGCAATTGAGGTTTGTGGCAACAAAGTAAAGAAGTAAATATATATGTCTGAATATTAATGCATTTAAATGAAATCCAGAAAAAGGGGCTGAATAACCCATTTGGAGGGTAGGAAGAGATGCTGTCATAAAAAAGAGACTTGTGGACACAGGGCAGGAAGGACATATGTAAAACACCAAGTATGTTCAGCTCAGTTCAGTCGCTCAGTCGTGTCCGACTCTTTGCGAACCACGAATTGCAGCACGCCAGGCCTCCCTGTCCATCACCAATTCCTGGAGTTCACTCAGACTCACGTCCATCGAGTCAGTGATGCCATTCAGGCATCTCATCCTCTGTCGTCCCCTTCTCGTACTGCCCCTAATCCCTCTCAGCATCAGAGACTTTTCCATGAGTCAACTTTTGGCATGAGGTGGCCAAAGTACTGGAGTTTCAGCTTTAGCATCATTCCTTCCAAAGAAATCCCAGGGCTGATCTCCTTCAGAATGGACTGGTTGGATCTCCTTGCAGTCCAAGGGATTCTCAAGAGTCTTCTCCAAGACCACAGTTCAAGAGCATCAGTTCTTCAGTGCTCAGCCTTCTTCACAGTCCAACTCTCACATCCATACTTGACCACTGGAAAAACCATAGCCTTGACTAGACGGACCTTTGTCGGCAAAGTAATGTCTCTGCTTTTGAATATGCTATCTAGGTGGGTCATAACTTCTCTTCCAAGGAGCAAGTGTCTTTTAATTTCACGGCTGCAGTCACCATCTGCAGTGATTTTGGAGCCCCAAAAAAGGAAGTCTGACACTGTTTCGACTGTTTCCCCAACTATTTCCCATGAAGTGATGGGACTGGATGCCATGACCTTAGCTCTCTGAATGTTGAGCTTTAAGCCAACTTTTTCACTCTCCTCTTTCACTTTCATCAAGAGGCTTTTTAGATCCTCTTCACTTTCTGCCAAAAAGATGATGTCATCTGCATATCTGAGGTTCTTGATATTTCTCCTAGAAATCTTGATTCCAGCTTGTGTTTCTTCCAGTCCAGTGTTTCTCATGATGTACTCTGCATATAAGTTAAATAAGCAGGGTGACAATATCCTGCCTCAACGCACTCCTTTTCCTATTTGGAACCAGTCTGTTGTTTCATGTCCAGTTCTAACTGTTGCTTCCTGACCTGCATACAGATTTATCAGGAGGGAAGTCAGGTGGTCTGGTATTCCCATCTCTCTCTGAATTTTCCACAGTTGATTGTGGTCCACACAGTCAAAGGCTTTGGCATAGTCAATAAAGGAGAAATAGATGTATTTCTGGAACTCTCTTGCCTTTTCCATGATCCAGAGGATTTTGGCAATTTGATCTCTGGTTCCTCTGCCTTTTCTAAAACCAGCTTGAACATCAGGAAGTTCATGGTTCACGTATTGCTGAAGCCTGGCTTGGAGAGTTTTGAGCATTACTTTACTAGCGTGTGAGATGAGTCCAATTGTGCGGTTATTGCAGCATCTTTGGCATTGCCTTTCTTTGGGGTTGGAATGAAAACTGAACTTTTTCAGTTCTATAGCCACTGCTGACTTAACAAACTTGCTGGCATATTGAGTGCAGCACTTTCACAGCATCATGTTTCAGGATCTGAAACAGCTCCACTAGAATTCCATCACCACTACTAGCTTTGTTCTTATTGATGTTTTCTAAGTCCCACTTGACTTCACATTCCAGGATGTCTGGCTCTAGATGAGTGATCTCACCATCATGATTATCCGAGTCATGATGATCTTTTTTGTACAATTTTTCTGTATATTCTTGCTACCTCCTCTTAATATGTTCTGCTTCTGTTAGTCCATAGCATTTCTATTCTTTATCAAGCCCATCTTTGCATGAAATGTTCCCTTGGTATCTCTAATTTTCTTGAAGAGACCTGTACTCTTTCCCATTCTGTTGTTTCCCTCTATTTCTTTGCATTGATCGCTGAAGAAGGCTTTCTTATCTCTTCTTGCTATTCTCTGGAACTCTGCATTCAGCTGCTTATATCTTTTCTTTCCTCCATTGCTTTTCACTTCTCTTCTTTTCACAGCTATTTGTAAGGCCTCCCCAGACAGCCATTTTGCTTTTTTTGCATTTCTTTTCCAAGAGGATGGTCTTGATCCCTGTCTCCTGTACAATGTCACAAACATCATTCCATAGTTCATGAAGAACTCTATCTATCAGATCTAGGCCCTTAATTCTATTTCTCGCTTCCACTGTATAATCATAAAGGATTTGATTTAGGTCATAACTGAATGGTCTAGCGGTTTTCCCTACTTTCTTCAAGTTAAGTCTGAATTTGGCAATAAGGAGTTCATGATCTGAGCTACAGTCAGCTCCCGGTTGTGTTTTTGCTGACTGTATAGAGCTTCTCCATCTTTGGCTGCAAAGAATATAATCAATCTGATTTCTGTGTGGACCATCTGCTGAGGTCCATGTGTAGAGTCATCTCTTGTGTTGTTGGAAGACGGTGTTTTATTGGAGAGTACGAGTGAAATGACATAAAACAAGACACACACAAAGGACAGATGACACGTACACACTCCGGCCGGAGGAACAGAACTGGGCAAGAAACTAATTGCCGTTTATTATAAAAGCCCTCTAGGCAGAATTCCAGACTGCATGAATAAGCCTTTTCTGCACAGCGCAGGTGCATACATATTATCGTACAGCAAAGGGGAGTGAAATCTCTGTCTATTGCAGAGTCTGCCCAAAGCCCCCATTTCCTTCTTATTTCAAGAAGGGAATGCTCCCTCATTTGCAAGGGACC
The DNA here is from genome assembly GCF_023091745.1 of Budorcas taxicolor. Lineage (NCBI taxonomy): Eukaryota > Metazoa > Chordata > Mammalia > Artiodactyla > Bovidae > Budorcas > Budorcas taxicolor. The sequence goes on along the minus strand of NC_068936.1, from coordinate 6,933,311 downwards.
ATTAAACTCATGGCTGTATTCAGACTCTTTGGCAGAACGCCTGGTATGCAAGGACGCTCAGCACGAGTAGAGAGACCCGTTTGCAGCCACATCTCTGCTACCCTTCATATCCCCCTTTTTTATTTGCTTTTATAAATTGTAGCATTGTCTGGATCTTCTCTGTGTCGTGCTTTAGTTGTTTCCCTTTTCGCCATCGCAGGGAGACTAGAAAAGCAACACAATATAAAAGTAATATAAACACAGTGTTCCCAAAAGTAGTCCCAATTAGTGAGGATACCTGCCCTAATGGATTAAATTATGCATTCCCTCTTGAAGACTTTTCAGCAAATCAGATCCTGTAATGTCAGGTAAAGTCCTGCTAAAAGTAGACGAAATTTGTCGTTCCAGGTCCATAATCTCCGCAGTGAGATTTTGATGCCCAGTCAAGGATCATTTTACTTTATCCCATCCTTCACTCATGTTAAATGGAACAGGTGTTATACAAAACTGAGACAAATTCCAATCACATTTCAACACACTTCGTGTAGATAAAACAGCCAATTGATTTCAAGCCAGGAAACGGTGTGTTGAAGATTGATCACGTCAGTGGCAAGTTGGGCATCCATTCTCGCTGTTGTTGCCATAACAAATGAGAGTCTTTATGCCAGTCCCAAATAAAATCAGCTGTTTGAATTCCTTGGTATAACACAAGACCTGCCACCGCTGCTATTGCAGTTACTGACGCCACTGCTAGAATCGAAGCAATGACCACACCAAGCATACGTTGAGACCAGTGTAGCAAAGTCTGTACAGCAGTTACTAGATGAGAAACAGCAAAAGAATCTGACCACAGCCAAGTCAGATTTATAGGTAACCATACTTCTGTCCGAGCCTTAACAATTACTAGTGAGAAACTGGAACTAAAGGCTCGTCTTTCAAATTCTTCGCACCAAGACTGATTTACACATTGAGTTAAATTACAATGGTCACAGGACACAGATCCCACAGTGTCATTCTAGGTCCAATTCCCATATAACAATGCAAAAGGATATTTTACACATGCCATTGTGGAATACAATTTATTAACATGTAAATTAACATGGAATGGACCCGAAGGGTCACCACTGTCCAAAGTATAGTTTCCTGACCAGATAGTGAGATTACCAGAAACTGCCCATAGTTTCCAAATATCCCCTTGAATGTGTGGATATCCCTGCAATTGTAATTGAGGAGGGACAAGTGCAAATTGCCATTTAACTGTTTCATTACCATTGCCCATCAAAGTGCCATTTGCACGAGACACCTAAGAGTTTTATTTGATCATTTTTCTATGAATTGCCCATGATCTGGACTCCAATCTACAATGATGGCCCCAGAATAATTCATGACCTTAAAGGGTTGATAACCTCGGCAACGTTCCCACTCCAAAGATTCTAGAGAATGAACGAAAAAGTTAACAGGACATAGCGACATGTGTTTTCCATTATGAATATCTATCAGTACTGTCGAGGTGCTAAATCCCCTGGTTGAGACAAGCACAGTAAAGGTAGTAAAATGGTAATTATTATACTTTACCCGCCATGTATTATAGGAATGATGAGAATGTTCCTTGGTGGACAGACAAAAGGGGTGTCCTCCTATACACAAAGGAATACCTTCTACTGCAATGGTCAAATTACTTATATTATAGTGTTGTTTAGGATGAGATAGTTGTTCTATTCCCCCGCAAGCTGGCTGGTTGCCCCCAGGAAACTGCTCTTACTAATGGGGGATTAGGTATATATGCCCAATATGTATGATTACTTGCCGATACACCAATTACCTGACATGTCACCACCGCCATCATGGCAAGCAAAAGATTGGTAGGATCCAGAGGTTGCCCCGCCTTCATTAACGTCTTCTCTGCTTCCTGGGTCAAACTCTTCATTTGACCCCATGTAGGAGGTGTTGCTTCCCTTGTACGGGAGATAAGGCTTCTCTGCATAGTAAGCTCTTTGAATTTTTGAACAAGGGGATCAGCCATTGTTGATTTTGATCAATCTTGCTGGGGTCCAAAACCTGTAATTATCAACAGAAATGAAAGGATACCCTCGTCCCAAATATATTAAGGATGCTGGGATCCAACCTTTCTCTTTATCTTTATACCAAATAGGCATATTCAAGATCTTCTTATCCTCTTCTTTCCCTTGAAAATGCAACTCTGCTGCTGATAGTTTTCCCTTGCTCTAAACATTCAAAAAATTTAGGGTAAGTAAGATTTTATTCAGAATGTCTTTAGGTTTCATAGATCTCTCTTGTCCCCCCTTTTTTATTTTTTCAAGATAATCACTCAAGGTACAATTAGTTCTTTCAATGATAGCTTGCCCTTGACTATTATAAAGAATACCAAAAGTATGTTATATGGTATTGAGATAAAAAGTGAGCTAATTTTGCAGATTGGTAAGCAGGTGCATTATCAGTTTTCAATTCAATTGGTAATCCCATAACTGCAAAACAAGATAAGAAATGAGTAATAACAATGTCAGCCTTTTCAGAACGTATTGCAGTGGCCCATTGAAAATGTGTGCAAGTATCTATAGTATGATGCACACATTTTTGTTGTGCGAAGGAAGAAATGTAAATTACATCCATTTGCCATATCTGATTTGCTTGTAGTCCTCTTACGTTGACACCTGGTGTGGTAAATGGCAAAGCAAAGGTTGCACATATGGAACAAGAACGAACAATATTTTGAGCTTGTTTTCGAGTAATAGTATGAGATTTTTGTAACCCTTTGGAGTTGGTATATTGTAAGAGATATTCTTGCTTTGCTGCTTCTATAGGATAAAGTAAGGCATCAATTGCAGCATTTCCGAATGATAAGGGTCCAGGAAGGGCAGAATGTGCACGGATGTGAGTAAAGAAAACTAACTCTGAACGTTGCAAGAGCAATTGTTTTACTTGGTAAAACAATTTATCAATAGTTGTTTTAAGAGTCAGTGGAAGGTAGACATGGGGCAGCTGTAGGCAAGAGAGAGCAGCATATCGAGAATCTGAAACAATGTTAATAGGAAGTTGGGGAAAATCTTGCAAAACTAAATAGATAGCCCACAATTCAGCGGGCTGTACAGAAGAAAATGAGTGGGGGAGAACCTTGAAATTTTCCGGGGTCCAATATCCAGCAGTATTTTTATTTGCATCTGTAAAAATAGTGGGTCCCTTAACTGGAACATCTGAAATTGAGGAATGAGATATCATAGTGTTAGCCCGGAGAAAATCAATCAATTTAGATGATGGATAGTGATTAGAAAACGAACCAGGATATGAGGCAAGAGAAATTTGCCAGTTTTCATTAAATTGTAAACATTGAGATATTTGAGCAGTTGTTAATTGAGTAACAATCTCATGTGGTTCACATCGTGATAACTGTAAAATATGATGGCGACCTTTCTGTATAAGGAAGGCTAATTTATTCATATATATAGTCAATTTTTTGGAAAAACTGTTAGGTTAAAAAATCCATTCTATTAATCCTTTTTCTTGAGCAATTACACCAGATGGGGAATAAGGGGTATGAAATACAATAAAAGAAATAGGTTGAGATGCATGTAAGTCAAAAAACCATCATTTAGTCATTGTTCATCAAATGGAAGTTCCTGTAAAGCCAATGGGGTTAAGGTCTGGGGGCTATCCAGAGCTGTATCTCCTTCTAAAGTAGAAAACAAATGTCATAATTGATAAGTAGGAATCCCAAGTACTGGGCGTAGCCAATTAATAGCTCCCAATAATTTTTGAAAATCATTTAAGGTTTTGAGATGGTCTCTTCTAATTTGCAAGTTTTGGGGCCTAATTCTATGTAGTTCCAATATTGTCCCTAAATATGAAATAGGAAAGTCCTTTTGAAATATTTCCAGGGCTATCTGCATATTCTATAGTCTTAAAGTCTCTTGTACTTTTAAAAAAGAATTCGTCACATTCAGCAATACTAGGAGCTGCCAATAGGAGATCATCCATATAATGATATAGAATATAATTGGGGTATTCTTGACGGAGGGATTGTAAAGAGCAAGCTACGAATTCTTGACATAAGGTAAGACTATTTATCATTCCTTGTGGTAGGACTGTCCATCAATAACGCTTAAGAACAGGACCTGTAAAAGCAAATTTATCTTTATCTTGCAATTGTAGGGGAATGGTAAAAAAAACAGTCTTTAAGATCTAACACCATTAGGGACCAATTCTGAGGAATAAGAGCTGGAGAGGCGAGTTCCAGTTGCAAGGCTCCCATAAGTTCAATACATTTATTAACTTCTCATAAATCAGTTAACATTCTCCATTTTCCAGTTTTCTTTTTATAACAAAACCAGGAGAATTCCAGGGTGAGGTAGAAGGCTCTATATGACCAAGTTGGAGTTGTTCTTGTGCTAATTATTCTAATGCCTCGAGCTTCATTTGTGGTAATGGCCACTGCTCAACCTATTTTGGAGTATTAGTTAACCATTTTAATGGGAGTGCTTGAGGAATTGAGCAGTGGCTACTAGTTTTCCAATGGAATGGTTACAGAAGGCCCCAAAGGAGAGAGAAGATCTCTCCCCCATATATTGATAGGTACATTTACAATATAAAAGGTGACAAACAATGATCTTCCATTATGGAATTAACATTGCAAGGGATGGGTGCTCTTCCAGACATCTGCAATGGAGCCCCATCCCGTCAGCATTAAAGGGCTTTTTTCTTTTTCCCAATCTTAGGGCCATTATTGAGAAGAAATGATTGAAACATCCGCCCCTGTATCTACTAGTCCCTCAAAGTTGTTTCCTTGTATAATCAAGGAGAGAACAGGGCGAGAATCTTTGATAAGTATTTCCCGAAATATATGTTGCCTGGTATTTCCAAATCCTCCTGTTCGTTCATTAGGAAGAGCCAAAAAGGGGTGATAAGGTAGAAGTATTTGAGCAATACGTTCCCCAGCTAACAATGTTCCTGGGCCCCATGGACTTAAGGCCGCAGGATAGTTTCCTGGTATTGGGTTGCCCATTTTATCTGTTTTAGGTCTGCATTCATTAGTCCAATGAAACCCCTTCCCACACTGATGGCAAAGTCCAGGAGCAGTCTTATTTTTCCCAGCAAGAGATCTGTCGTTAGGAATTGCACCTTGATCAGCTTTTAATTTCCAACATTCTTTTTTCATATGACCAGGTGTTCCACAATGAAAATAGTTACCTCCCTTTGGTGGCCTCATAACTTTGGCCAAGGCCGTAGCAAAGATATTAGCCTGATGCTCAGCTCCTCCTACCCCTGAGCAGGCTCTGATATATTCAGCTATAGGTGCACCCTGTCCCTTTAAAGGTCCCAGTATATCCATTCAGGATTGCATTTTCAAATGCAAAAGTTTGTAATAATATCTCTGAAATTTCATCCCTCCTCCAGCCCGTTCCACAGCTACCCTCAATCTTGCTAGAAAATCAGTATATGGCTCATTAGGGCCTTGCATTCTTTTAACAAAGGAGGGCTGGGCTTGGACAGTAGGCACCACACGGCTCCATGCTCATAAAAAGACTTGGTGGACTTGCTCTAAGTCCTGATCAGAGTATTGAGCCTGTTCTCTTAAAGCCTGATATTGGCCCTCTCCCATTAGTTTGTCCTTGAGAGGACCAGGGGGATTTTGTCCCTCATGAATCTGAGCCTGCTTTCTAGCTTCTTCTTCCCACCAGCTACGAAGTTGCAACCATTGAGAGACCTCCAAGACAGCTTGGGCGATTGATTCCCAAGCTAGTGGAATGATTAATTTGCCTTTTCCCAATGACTCCAGCATAGCCAAAACAAAGGGAGATTGAGGGCCGTACTGCGCTACTGCAGCTTTAAGATCTTAAAAAAATTTATATTCCACAGGAGTGTATTGAATATCTATCATATTGCCATCCTGCTGTCTCTGGATGGGAAGTAATTGTGGAGGATTGACAAAACCACCAGGGGGAGCAGACAAGTCATCATCATGAAGCATAGATAAAGAAAAGGAAAACCGACAATGTTCCCTGCCCACATCGGGTGACCAACCGCGGTGGGGAAAAGAGAAGCACAAGGAGGAGCAGAGGTGTAGATTTTTTTCCTCCTCCTTATGGGATTTTCACCATTCCCGGAATAGATGGGTCATTTCTTTAGTTTCTTTGCCCTCCTCTGATGAAACCAAAGAAGCGTCTGTATCTGATTCTGAACTATCCAATGTTTCACCATTTACAGGAGGAGGCTCATTTGTATCCTTGCCTTCAGGCAATGCAGAAGCTCCATTAATGTCTGACACATCTTCATAAATTATTTCTCCCCTCCTTGAAGCGTTAGATTTAGTTTCATTATCAGAAGAGAGCAAGGTCAAAATCTGTGTTATACCATTACACAAAGTTCATAATTTCAAAGGGATCACATTACCCTTCTGATGTTGCTTTCTCAATTCCTTTTGCATTATTTTCCATTCCTTCAAGTTTAACTGTAACTTAGTTTAATATTGAAACCAATGACAATATTGCCCCACCAAGCGAAAGAGCTCACTCAATCGACGAGTCGAGGCTTTAATGCCGATGGAGTGGAGAAATCCTTGGACTAACTCCATGTATTGTGCCCGTAATGATGATGAGGAATTCCCCATGATTTTCCTAAAAGTTCCCCTGCCATGGATTTAAAGTCCCCCCCGGGGTTACTCACCTTTTCGGTTTCACTTGAGCCCCACGTCGGGCGCTAGATGTTGGAGATTACAAGTGAAATGACATAAAACAAGACACACACAAAGGACGGCACGTACACACTCCGGCCGGAGGAACAGAACTAGGCAAAAAACTAATTGCCATTTATTATAAAAGCCCCCTAGGCAGAATTCCAGACTGCATGAATAAGCCTTTTGAGCACAGCGGAGGTGCATACATGTTATCGTATAGCAAAGGGGAGTGAAATCTCTGTCCATTGCAGAGTCTGCCCAAAGCCCCCATTTCCTTCTTATCTTAAGAAGGGAATGCTCCCTCAGTTGCAAGGGAACATTAAACTCAAGGCTGTGTTCAGACTCTTTGGCAGAACGCCTCGTATGCAAGGATGCTTAGTCCGAGTAGTGAGACCCGTTTGCAGGCACATCTCTGCTACCCTATTAACCCTTCAGTGTTTGCTATGACTAGTGCATTTTCTTGGCAAAACTCTATTAATCTTTGCCCTGCTTCATTCCACATTCCAAGGCCAAATTGCCCTGTTACTCCAGGTGTTTCTTGACTTCCTACTTTTGCATTCCAGTCCACTAGAATGAAAAGGACATCTTTTTTGGGTGTTAGTTCTACAAGGTCTTGTAGGTCTTCATAGAACCGATCAACTTCAGCTATAGCACTACTGATTGGGGCACAGACTTGGATTACGGTGATATTGAATGATTTGCCTTAGAAATGAACAGAGATCATTCTGTCGTTTTTGAGACTGCATCCAAGTAGTGCATTTAGGACTCTTTTGTTGACCATGATGGCTACTCCATTTTTTCTGAGGGATTCCTGCCTGCAGTAGTAGATATAATGGTCATCTGAGTTAAATTCACCCATTCCAGTCCATTTTAGTTTGCTGATTCCTAGAAAGTCATCGTTCACTCTTGCCATTTCTTGTTTGACCACTTCCAATTTGTCTTGATTCATGGACCTGATATTCCAGGTTCCTATGCAATATTGCTCTTTACAGCATTGGACTTTGTTTCTATCATCAGTCACATCCACAACTGGGTATTGTTTTTGCTTTGGCTCCATCCCTTCATTCTTTCTGGAGTTATTTCTCCACTGATCTCCAGTAGCATATTGGGCACCTACTGACCTGGGGAGTTCCTCGTTCATTATCCTATTATTTTGCCTTTTCATACTGTTCATAGGGTTCTCAAGGCAAGAATACTGAAGTGCTTTGCCATTCCCTTCTCCAGTGGACCACATTCTGTCAGACCTCTCCACCATGACCCGCCCATCCTGGGTGGTCCAGCGGGCATGGCTTAGTTTCATTGAGTTAGACATGGCTGTTGTCCTAGTGTGATTAGGTTGACTAGTTTTCTGTGAGTATGATTTTAGTGTGTCTGCCCTCTTATACCCTCTTGCAACACCTACCATCTTACTTGGGTTTCTCTTACGTTGGGCGTGGGGTATCTCTTCACGGCTGCTCCATCAAAGTGCAGCCGCTGCTCTTACTTTGGATGAGGGGTATCTCCTCACTGCCGCCCTTCCTGACATTCAACATGGGATAGCTTCTCTAGGCCCTCCTGCACCAGCGCAGCCACCGGTACTTGGACGTGGGTTGCTCTTTCCAGCCACCACCCCTGGCCTCAGGTATGTAGTAGATAGATATTGCTATGAAGTGCTCTAGTGGAGTTGGTTTTGGAGTAGGAGAGGAGGCCCAAGAGGGAGATGGGTGGACTGCTCAAAAGGAAGGTTCAGCTATATTTACTAATAACTGATTTATTTTGCTGGGCAGCAGACACAAACACAACATTGTAAAGAAAGAAAATCAGTCCTTGGCTAACTTGTGCTAGTGACAAGTAGAGCATCACAGTGCATGTCAACTAAAATGTGTACCCAGGATGGCTTTAGTATGTATAGACAAAGCAAAAGCAAAAAAAAAAAAAAAAAAAAGACAAATGCAGAGCTATGTTAGCCAGGATAAATTCAGACTCTACACTTGTGTCTATTCATTCACTAATTTGTCATTGTTTCTAAAAGTAAAGAACGGCTTTCTAAAGTAAAGTAAACATATATGGTTATGTTTTCATAAACTTATGGCAATTTATGAGACCATGAATCCTGCTTCTGCCTCAACAGGACATCAGTTCAGTTCAGTTATTCAGTAGTTCTCGACTCTTTGTCACCCCATGAATTGCAGCATGCCAGGCCTCCCTGTCCATCACCAACTCCCAGAGTTCACTCAGACTCATGTCCATTGAGTCAGTGATTCCATCCAGCCATCTCATCCTCTGTCGTTCCCTTCTCCTCCTACTCCCAGTCCCTCCCAGCATCAGAGTCAGGGGACCTAAAGTAATGTGAAGATACCCAATACAGGTTTAGTACAAATCCCAAAGTGACAGGAGACTGAAGGCAAACCATAAATCTTAAGAACATAATCCAAAACACTTCAAGATCAAGGAAGGGTAAAATACATGTCTATATGTATGTTTACAAATATGTACCTAACTTATATGTTCAAACAGGCATATATGCATACACTGTGTATATATTTATCTCTACTCATGTATACACACACACACACACACACACATATTTCCAACTATATCAAAAATTTCTCTGGAATATTCTCAAAAATATGTTTTACATTAAGGCATAACAAATGTCTTAGTATTTTAAATCATACCAAGTATGTTTTCTGAAAACCAAGATGTGAAGCTAAAATTTAAAAATGGGGTACTGGTGCTTCTGCTAAGTCGCTTCAGTCATGACCGACTCTGTGCGACCCCATAGACGGTAGTACACCAGGCTCCCCAGTCCCTGGGATTCTCCAGGCAAGAACACTGGAGTGGATCGCCATTTCCTTCTCCAATGCAGGAAAGTGAAAAGTGAAAGTGAATTCACTGAGTCGTGCCCGACTCACAGCGACACCATGGACTATAGCCCACCAGGCTCCTCTGTCCACGGGATTTTCCAGGCGTTTGCAATTATGTCAATGTGTGAAAAATTACACAAGACGTTCCTAGAGGACCAATATTTCAAAGGGTAAGTCACAAGGGAAATTATATAGTTCTCTGAGGTGAATGTAAATGAAAGCAATTTTAGCAAATCAGATCCTGCAAAAATAAATACCTGCAATTATATACCTCCTACAAAATATATATGGCTACTTCTAGACACCAAAATTATATACCTAAACTTTTGACATATACATATACATGTATATGTGTAGCTTTATATAAACTAACGGTTTCCCAGGTAGTACTAGTACTAAGGAACCTGCCTTCTAATGCAGAGATCATAGACATGCCGGTTCGATCCATGGGTTGGGAAGATCTCCTGGAACTAAGGATGGCATCCCATCCCTATTTTTTTCACCTTGAGAATCCCATGGATTGAGAATACACAATAGTGACAGTCTGTGTGATACAGCGTTTCAGACAGGAGTGCAGTGACCTAACACATAAAATATCACTTGAACAGGTACATATATATATCTATAAAATTTTAAATGTATATTTATATAATAAATATTTCAATAAATAAATAATAAGTACATTAAATATGTATTTATATATAGTGCAAGTGTATTAGTGTACAAGTACTATAGTACATTTGCTCCTTCCATATATTACCAATGACATGCTCAGCAAAAATCAGTTCACTTACTCATTTCACTTCAGTCTCACAGTCGTGTCTAACTCTTTGTGGCCCTATGAATTGCACCACACCAGGCCTCCATGTCCATCACCAACTCCCAGAGTTCACCCAAACATACATCCATGGATATAATGATGTCATCCAGCCATCTCATCCTCTGTTGTCCCCTTATCCTCCTGATCCAAATCCCTCCCATCATCAGAGATTATGAGTCTACTCTTCACATGAGGTGGCCAAAGTACTGGAGTTTCAGCTTTAGCATCAGTCCTTCCAAAGAACACCCAGGACTGATCTCTGTAAGGATGGACTGGTGGGCTCTGCTTGCAGTCCAGGGGACTCTCTAGAGTCTTCTCCAACACCACAATTCAAAAGCATCAATTCTTTGGTGCTCAGCTTTTCTCACAGTCCAACTTTCTCATCCATACATGACCACTGGAAAAACCATAGTCTTGACTATACGGACTTTTGTTTGCAAAGTAATGTCTCTGCTTTTTAACATCTTATCTAAGTTGGGCATAATCTGCCCTCTAAGGAGTAAATGTCTTTTAATTGCATGGCTGTAATCACTATCTGCAGTGATTTTGGAGCCCAAAAATTAAAGTCTGACACTGTTTTCACTGTTTCCCCATCTATTTCCTACGAAGTGATGGGACCTGATGCCATGATCTTCGTTGAAGGATGTTGAGCTTTAAGCCCAGTTTTTCATTTTCCTCTTTCACTTTCATCAAGAGGCTTTATGGTTCCTCTTCATTTTTCTACCTTAAGGGTGATGTCTTCTGCATATATGAGGTTATTGACAGTTCTCCTGGCAATCTGGACTCCAGTTTGTCCTTCTTCCAGCCCAGAGTTTCTCATGAAGTACTCTGCACATAAGTCAAATAAGCAGGGTGGCAATTTACAGCATTGACGTCCTCATCTTTCTATTTGGTAACAGTCTGTTGTTCCACATCCAGTTCTAACTGTTGCTTCCTGACCTGCATATAGGTTTCTCCCGAGGAAGGTCAGATGGTCTGGTATTTTCATCTCTTTCAGAATCTTCCACAGTTTATAGTGATCCACACAGTCAAACCAGAAATAGGTGTGTTTTTGTTTGTTTGATTGTTTGTTTGTTTTTTTATGGAATCTTCTTAATTTTTCAAAGATCCAAGATTGTTGGCCTTTGGATCTCTGGTTATTCTACCTTTTCTAAAACCAGTTTGAACGTCTGGAAGTTCATGGTTCATGTATTTCTGAAGCCTGACTTGGAGAACTTTGAGCATTACTTTACTAGAATGTGAGATGCGTGTAATTGTGTGGTAGTTTGAGCATTCTTTGGCATTGCGTTTCTTTGGGATTGGAATGAAAACTGACCTTTTCCAGTCCATGGCCACTGCTATGTTCTCCAATTTGCTGGCATATTGAGTGTAGCACTATCACAGCATCATCTTTCAGGATTTGAAATAGCTCAACTAGAATTCCATAACCTCCATAACTTTATTCGTAGTGATTCTTTCTAAGGCCCACTTGACCTCACATGCCATGATATCTGGCTCTAGGTGACCAATCACTCCATGATTATCTGCATTGTGAAGATCTTTTTTGTTCAGTTCTACTGTGTATTCATGAAATCTCTTCTTACTATCTTCTGTGTCTGTACCATTGGTAGGTCCGTACCATTTCTGTCTTTTATCAAGCCCATCTTTGCATGAATGTTGCCTCAGTATCTATAATTTCTTGAGGGGTTATCTAGTCTTTTTCATTCTTTTTCTTTCCTCTATTTCTTTGTATTGATTTCTGAGGAAGGCTTTCTTATCTCTTCTTGCTAATCTTCAAAACACTGCATTCGGATATGTATATCATTCCTTTACTCCTTTCTTTTTCACTTCTCTTCTTGCCACCACCATTTATAAGGCCTCCACAGACAACTGTTTTGCTGTTTTGCATTTCTTTTCCACAAGGATGGTCTTGATCCCTGTCTCCTACACAATATAACAAACCTCCGTCCATAGTTCATTATGCACTCTATTTAACAGATTTGTCCCTTAAATTCATTTCTTAATTCCACTGTATAATCATAAAAGATTGGATTTAGGTCATACCTGAAAAGTTGGCTTAAAGGGCAACATTCAGAAAGCTTAGATCATGGCATCTGTTTGCATCACTTCAAGGGAAATAGAAGGGAAAACAGTGGAAACTGTGTCATAACTTTTTTTTTTTTTTTTTTTGGGGGGGGGGGAGTGCCCCAATATCACTGCAGATGGTGATTGCAACCATGAAATTAAGACACTTACTCCTTGGACGGAATGTTATGACCAACCTAGATAACATATTCAAAAGCAGAAACTTTAGTTAGCCAACAAAAGACCGTTTAGTTAAGGCTATGGTTTTTCCAGTAGTCATGTTTGGGTGTGAGAGTTGGGCTGTGAAGAAAGCTGAGCACCGAGGAATTGGTGCTTTTGTATTGTGGTGTTGGATAAGACTCTCGAGAGTCCCATAGACTGCAAAGAAATCTAACCAGTCCATTCTAAAGGAGATCGGCCCTGGGTATTCTTTGGAAGGTGACGCTAAAGCTGAAACTCCAGTTCTTTGGCCACCTCATGTGAAGAGTTGACTCACTGGAAAAGACTCTGATGCTGGGAGGGATTGAGGGCAGAAGGAAAAGGTGACACCAGAGGATGAGATGGCTGGATGGCATCACCGACTCAATGGATGTGAGTTTGATGGTGATGTACAGGAGTTGGTGATGGACAGGGAGGCCTGGCAGGCTGCAATTCACGAGGTTGCAAAGAGTTGGACAAAACTGAGCAACTGAACTGAACAGAATGTGTGGGAAATTAAACAGCACTTTCTGTAGGGCTCGATGAGGCAAAGAATAACTCATAGGGAAATGAGAACATATTCTGAGGTGATCCAAAATGAAAACACAATATAGAAAGCCATCAGATAGAGCAGAAGAAGAGCCCATATATATTTAAGGTTACATAAAAAGAAAGGTATCGAGTTCTAGGGAGAAGCTAATGCCTTCTTCAAAAGCTGAAAAAAAAATTCAATTTCAAAAGAAGAAAGAGGAAATGAACAGATCTTAGTATTGGTATAAGTTAAAATAAATAGAAAAATAACACAGAAAATTGAACATGAAACAAAATAGTTATAAAGAATATTAGGTAAACTACAACAAAAAGAGCAGATTTAGTTACTGAAGTGAGAATGAGTAAGATGCCATTGCTGCTAAACATACTAAAATAGGAGGAATTTGGGTATTTATGACAGGCATAACAACAAAAGTCTCAAACCATGTGAAGCAGTCAAATTGCTAGAATAACAGAGTGACTAAAAAATAAATAAATACTGGAAAAAAGAACAGATTCATAAAAAAGGAAGTTGAGTTGGATATCCGATTGTTTGTAATTTAGCCCTTAGAACCAGATTTTTTTAATACTGTGCTATTTAGGTCGGTAGGTGCCCAATATGCTACTGGAGATCAGTGGAGAAATAACTCCAGAAAGAATGAAGACATGGGGCCAACACAACAACAAAACCCAGTTGTGGATGTGATTGCTGATAGAAGCAAGGTCCAATGCTTCAAAGAGCAATATTGCATAGAGACCTGGAATGTCATATCCATGAATCAAGGCACATTGGAAGTGGTCAAACAGGAGATGGCAAGAGTGATCATCAACAGTCTAGAAATCAGCAAACTAAAATGAATGGGAATGGGTGAATTTAACTCAGAAGGCCATCATATCTACTAGTGTGGGCAAGAATCCCTTAGAAGAAATGAATTAGCCATCATGGTCAACAGAAGAATCCGAAATGTAGTACCTGGATGCAATCTCAAAAACGATGACAGAATGATTTCTGTTTGTCCAAGACAAACCATTCAACATCACAGTAATCCAAGCCTATGCATCAGCCAGAAATGCTGAAGGCATTGAATTTGAACACTTCTATGAAGTACCATAAGACCTTTTAGAACTAACAACCAAAAGGATGTCCTTTTCATTATAGGAGACTAGAATGCAAAACTAGGAATTTAAGAAACACCTGGGATAACAGGCAAATGCGGCCTTTAACAAAGAATAAACCAGGGCAAAGGCTCATAGAGTTCAGCCAAGAGAATGCACTGGTCATAGCAAACACCCTCTTTCAACAACACAAGAGATTACACATGGACATCACCAGATGGTCAACACCAAAATCAGATTGATTCTATTACTTCCAGTCATAGATAGACAAGCTCTATACAGTCAGCAAAAACAAGATCAGGAGCTGACTGTGGCTCAGATCATGAACTCCTTTACTGCCAAATTCAGACTTAAATTCAAGAAAGTAGGGAAAACCATTAGAGTATTCAGTTCAGTTCAGTTCAGTCACTCAGTCATGTCCGACTCTTTGTGACCCCATGAATTGCAGCACACCAGGCCTCCCTGTCCACCACATTTTTCAAATTTTCCTCCCATTGTTGATTTCAACTTACATGGGTTGGATAACAGAGACCATATTTCGTATGATTTACATTATTAATGATTATTCCATGGCTTAATATAAATGCAATTATCAGGAATTTTCTGGAGATTATTCCATGTGCAGTTGAGGCAGATGTGTATTCTTTTGTTTGTTTTGGGTGGAATGTTCTGCACATCTGTGTTTGGTCCATTGGATGAATTGTCGTTTACGTTTTCTCTTCCCTCAGTGGTCTTATCTTCTTCTTGAATTATTCGAATATTTATTTCCGGATATTTATTCTTGGACTATAATTCTTGCTCATGATTTGCAGTTTTTGCACTTCATGTTAGCCTAAAGGCAGAGAAACCTTTCAAATAATAGTTAACTGTAACTCTTTAATGATGTGAACTTGTGTATGTGTGTGATATAACCATATATATTTAATGTAAAGATACTATGCAACATATATAGTTAATATGATCACTGGAATGACTGGTACTGAAGCTGCAACTCCAATATTTGGCCACCTGATGTGAAGAACTGACTCATTTGCGAAGACTGTTGGTGGGAAAGATTGAATACAACAGGAGAAGGGAACAACAGAGGATGCATGGTTGGATGGTATTACCTATTTAATGGATAGGGGTTTGAGAAAACACCTGGGGTTGGTTTTGGGCAGGAAGGTCGGAATGTTGCAGTCCATGGTATGGTAAAAAATCAGATATGACTGTGTGGATAGACTGAATATATTTAATGCTATTTGTTTCATATCAATTTTGATTTAAAGTCTGTTTTGTCTACGCTTAGTATAGTAACGATGGCACTCTATTGCTTATTGCATGCTTAAAATGTTCCTTACAATGTAATGTTGGAAATATATTCAATTATAAGATTAGTCTCTTTGACAGTCTATAGTTGCCATATTAAAAAAAAAATTCAAAAACATAAAAAATGAAAATAAAAAATCCGTTATCCCATCTTCTAGTATACCACTTTAATATGTGGAGTAATTTTCGTTTTTATTGTTGCTATTTCTTTTACTAAATAGATTTTTGAGTGATTTTAAAACATAGTTCTAGATATTTTGATTGCTCTTGTTCATTCATTGAGTCAAGTCCAACCCTTTGTGACTCCCTGGATGGCAGCACACAAGGCCTCCCTCTCTTTCACTCTTTCACATAGTTTGCTCAAACACATGTCCATTGAATCGGAGATGCTGTCCACGTATCTCATCCTCTATCAGCACCTTCTCTTCCTGTCCTCAATCTTACCCAGTGTTATGGTGTTTTCCAAAATTGGTTCTCTGAATCAGTCTGGCAAAATCCTGGAGTTTCAGCTTCAGCATTAATGCTTCAGAAGTATGTTCAGGGTTGGTTTCCTTGAGTATTGATTGGCTGACTCCGTTTGAAGTTCAAGGGACCCCTAAGAGTTTTCTCCAGCATCACAGTTTGAAGACATCAGTTCTTTAGTTCTCAGCCTTCTTTAGATTCCATTTCTCACATCTTTACATGACTAATGGATAAACGATAGGGGTTTGTGACTGAGGGGACCTTTGCTAATAAGCTCAAGTTTCTTCTTTTTAATACAAAGTCAAGGATTTTTTCATAGCTTTTCCTATAAGAAGCAAGTGTATCTTCATTTCATGCTTGCAGTCACCATTCACAGCTATTTTGGAGCCCAAGAAAACTTGGTCTGTCACTTATTCCTTGCTTTACCCTTCTATTTGCCAAGTAGTGATAGGACCAGACATCTTGTGTTGTTCATTTGACTAAGGAGTTATCAGCAAGGTTTCTACTCTCCTCATTCATACTCATCAACACACTCTTCAGTTCCTCTTTACTTTCTCTGTTTACAGTGTTTCCACCTGCATATCTAAGGTGGTTGAAGTTTATCCTAGAAACCTTGATTCTAGTTTATTGTCCATCCAGCCTGGCATTTTGAATAGTATAGTCTGCATATATTTCACATAAGCAGAGTGATAATATGCAGTCTTGTCACTCGCCTTACCCAGGTTTAAACTGATAAATTGTTCCATATCTTGTTCCAACTCCTAAATCTTGAACTGCATACACATGTCTCAGGTGACAGGTTAGAAGGTCTGTGACTCCTCTGTCTTTCAAACTGTTCAGTTTACTGTGATACACACAGCCAATGTCTTTAGTGGAGTCACTGAAGCAGAAGTAAATGCTTTTCTGAAATTCCCTCATTCCCTCTAGGATCCAATGAATGTTTCCAAATTGTTTTCTGGGTCTTCCATTGTTTCCAAGTCTAGCTTTCACCTCGTTCTTTGTTTCTGTACTGCTGTAGAATTTTGAGTTTTACCCAGCTAGCCTTTGAAAGAAGCAACAGTGCACGGTTGTCTGAACATTCTATGTCATTACCCTATTTTGGTGTTAATGAAAACTGACCTTTCCCAATCTCATGGCCACTGATGAGTTTTCCAAATCTGATGCCATATGAACTCAGTGTCCCAATTTAATAGCATAATTAAGAGTTTAGCAGTTTCATGTTAATGACTGCTTAAACCATTTGATTTATCCTTCATATCTGAATAAGATCCTTAATGGTGTTAGTTTTAGCTCATTCATAATTTTGAGAATATTCTACCATGCTTTACTGGCCTGAAGAGTTTCTATTGAAAGATAAGCTGCTGTCTTTATGGGGATCCGACTGTATGATATTTATGTCTTTACACTTGCTGCTGTTGATTTTTTTTTTTTTTTTTTGTATGTTTAAATTGTCAGTGTTTGATAAAAATATTCTTATGGGATGTTACACTTCAGGTTCATCCTGTTTGGAACATTCTGCTGTATTGGTATTCAGGGAGCTATTTCCTTCCCCATTTAATGGAGGTTTTCAAATTTTGTCACTTAAAGAATTTTCTCAAGCACCACCCACCCCCCGCCCTTTTTTTTCTTTTTTCATGTTATTTTTTTTTTCTTTTGTTCTTTTCCATGTGGATATCCTCACAGTAGGACATTTAATATTGTCCAAGAATTCTCAGAACTTTTCATGTTTTCCTTCTTTAAAATATATATATATATATATATATATATATATATATATATATATTACACATACCACTTTGTTTTGTTTAACCCTCCTTTCTCAGTTCAGTTCAGTTCACTTGTTCAGTTGTGTCTGACCTTTGGCAATCCCATGAATTACAGCACACCCGGGCTCCCTGTCCATCACCAACTCCTGGAGTTCACTCAAACTCATGTCCATCGAGTCAGTGAAGCCATCCAGCCATGTCATCCTCTGCCCTCACATTCTCCTCCTGCCCCCAATCCCTCCCAGTATCAGAGACTTTTCCAATGAATCAACTCTTTGCACAAGGTGGCCAAAATATTGGAATTTCAGCTTTATCATCAGTCCTTCCAATGAACACCCAAGACTGATCTTTACAATGGACTGGTTGGATCTCATTGCAGTTCAAGGGAGTCTCAAGAGTTATCTTAAACACCACAGTTCAAAAGTATATATTCTCAGTGCTCAGCTTCCTTCACAGTCCCACTCTCACATCCATACATGACCAGTTTAAAAACCATAGCCTTGACTAATCGGACCTTTGTTGGCAAAGTAATATCTCTGCTTTTGAATATGCTGTCTAGGTGGGGCATAACTTTCCTTGCAAGGAGTAGGCATCTTTTACTTTTACTTTCATGGCCATCTGTGTTGATTTTTCAGCCCCCCAAAATAAAGTCTGACACTGTTTCCACTGTTTCCGCTGTTTACCCATCTATTTCCCATGAAGTGATGAGACTGGATGCCATGATATTAGTTTTCTGAATCTTGAGCTCTGAGTCAAATTTTTTACTCTCCTTTTTCAATTTCACCAGTCAGCTTTTTAGTTTCTTTTCACTTTCAGCCATAAGGGTGGTGTCATCTGCAAATCTGAGGTTATTGATATTTCTCCTGGCAATCTTGATTCCAGCTTGTGCTTCTTCCAGCCCAGTTTTCTTCATGATATACTCTGCATATAAGTTAGTTCTTTCTCTGCCTCAGATATTTTACCGTTGGTTCCTTCCTGGGCTTTGCTAATCTCTTTTATTGCATTGATTATTACTGTTTGATTCTTCTTTCCTTTTTCTAGCTGCACGGTAAACACACTCTTTCTTCTCAATCTGGACCTCCAGTGTATTTGCTGGCAACTCTACTTGGCTTACAAGATTTGGGTCATCTTTTCTATCATAATTCTGAAATATTTTTCAGGAAAACTTCTTATCTCTTCTCTTTTTTGTTTTGGTGGGTTTTTATCATGTACCTTCACCAGCTTCATATTTCTATCCCCTTTCATTTTGCTTAGATTGCTGTGGTTTGAGTCCCCTTTCTTCAGCTGCAGCATTTTGGATTCAATTTGTGATGGAAGCTGATCTTTGTGGGTGGGATTGGATCTGTATTTAAGGTTTAATATTTGGGATATTTTGTGCCTGTGGTCTGTCAGGTGGAGCTGGGTCACTTCTCTGTGAAATGCAATGAATTATCCTATAATGTACATTGTGGTGTCTGTGGGTTTGGTATGGTTTCAGGTAGCACATTTTATAACATTCATTTGTGTGTTGCTGCTTTGCTGGATAATAGTTGTGTGCTGTCTTGCACTGAAGTTGCTGGTTTCAGCTTTGGGCTTCATCTCCATGTAGACATGGAACCTTTTGAATGTGCTTATTTTTTAATGTTCATTGGTGTCACGAGTTCAATAATGATTGAAAGATCTGGGCTTGACCTCGTGGCCTATGGGTTTTGGTTCCTGAGTTACAGTAGCATTAACAATTCTGCATCCTCAGAACAGAAGATAAAACCAGAGGTTGATGGTGCAGCAATTTTCCATAATCAATAACAGTTAAAGGGATTCACAGAGTTATACAGATCAGAGCAAATTGAGGAGGGAGATAGAGGTTTCCAGAAGAAGAAAAGGAAGGGTAAAAAGGAGAGAGTGCAATCAACTCAGGAAAGAAATTTGTAAGTGAAAATAGATTCTAAATATAGAATTCTTAAAGTATAAACATTGATTAATAAAAAGTTTCAAGAAGCAAAGATTAAGAACCTAGAGTAGAATTTAAACTACCATAATTACTGGAGAAAATTCAGAAGTCAAAATAATTATCAAACTTATATTGTAGTATATAGAAAAAAGTAAAGGCAATGATAAGGAACAAATAAATGGCTAATTAAAAAACAAACAGGAAAGCAATGAAGAATAATTTAAGAATTTCTCTAGAGTTGCTGTGTGTTTATTGGTGTCAGATAATCTATCTTTCCTGCTTCTACTTGTTTTCAAAAGCTATTGCTGTCCTTGAATTGCACAGTTCCTGCATTACCTTCAGAGTTTCAGTGTGCATCACCTGTCATTTCTGGGCTACTCCACCCTTCTTTGTTATTTTCACTTCCTCATCTTGCAATTCTCTTCCGTGACATGTTTACACATGACTAGCTTGCACCATAACACGAGGAGCAGCAGGCCCTTATTTGACCTCACCTGCTCAGTGGTGCAGTGGTGAGGAGGATCACACTGAAAACAAATACCTGTGGGATATGTGGGTGGGGTTGCTTAAGGTGGATGGAGCACAGTGGGCTTGCCACTGTCATAGGTGACATGTACTTCATAGGTCCACCCTGCTCAGGTTTCTGGGTGATCTGCAAGTGCACTGACCAAAGTGGGGCCTGTGTTTCATACACTTCCTGTCTAAGCCACTCAGGCTACTAGGTGCTCTGCAAGGCCACTGAACACAATCGACCTATGTGCTTTGTTTCCTTCCCAAGTCCAAACTGGTCAGGCAACTGGGTGGCAGGCAGGGCACCACCAAGGTACTTCATGCATCTTATGTACCTGTCAGGTCCCAGCCACTCGGTTTGTTTGTAGGGTAAAGGAGTTAGAGAACGCAAGGTTCAGAAAAAGAATGAGACCAGCATTTTACAGGAACAGATCACCTTTAATGAGGCAAGAAAGGGCAGCAGTCAGATTAGTGAGCTGCTACACTAACCCAAGACAAGAGTAAGTATGTATGTATATATGTAAATATATGTGCATGTATTTGGAAAGCCACTGTCTTAAGCGGGCCTGTTCTTCTCCGGGGTTGTTTGGAATAGTTATCTCATAAACGGCTGGGGCAAGGAATTTTGGAAATCGGCCAGAGACTGATAGGATGATTTGGGAGAAGGAACAGAACAAATAAAATTTAGAGAAAGCAAATGAGCAGTATATACTTTAATGCTCTCTGTTTTATTATTTTATGTCCATTATTGAAAAGAAAGGTAAGAGGTTAAAAAGCAGGTTTTATTCATTAAATATATATAATTTTCATACTTGACAGTGTAGATGTAGCCTACTCGGTAGTCATGATCACCATCATAACATGACTGACGTATTCAAAGATTGCACCACAGTCAGCAAAAGGTAGGCATTTTACAAGTAGAATTATAAAAGGCCATTCTAGCTCTACTCTCCTTATGGCATGCCTTTATTTCTTCCCAAGAAGACATAACCTATATTTCCTAATGGATATTTTGATGTTGCTTTCTTGGTCCTGCAAAGACAGACTTAAATCTTTGTGGTGAATGCAACATCTCAGCATGGTAATCAGTTCTTGGAAAACATATGCAATGTTTCCCTTTCTAGCTTCGTTATCTATCTTTTTCACTGAATTTCAAGAGCTACAATTAGGCAAAATATTTTCAGTCATAATAAGCCACTCTTCACAACTTTTCCTAAGAATTGTTTGGGATTGGAAAGAACCTGTCTTTCTTCCTACCAAGTTAATCACAGATATCCAAGTCTTCTATGTGTTTCATATCTACCGAAGTTTGCTTAGGTAACTTGCATGTCAGCTAAGACATAGTGCCAGCCAAATGATGTATTTTAAGTACTTACTGATTAACAATAAGAAGATATGAAATAAATTCAATCAAAAGTCATATAAATTACTCAACACCAATAGTCTCCACTTCTATATAATTTCCTTTCTTATTTACTGAGAGTTTAGTAAGGTGGTGCGTCTTCTTTATAATGCAGTGTCTAGGTTTGTCATAGCTTTTACATCCAAAAGCAAGTGACATTTAATTCGATAACTGCAGTCACCAGCCCTAGTAATTTTGAAGCCAAAGAAAATTAAGCTTGGCACTGTTTCCATATGACTACCCCTTCTATTTGCCAAGTAGTGATGGGACCAGATGACCTCATCTTTGTTTTTATAAATGGTGAGTTTTCAGCATGGTTTTTCACACTTCTCATCCACCCTCATGAAAAGGCTCTTTATTTCCTCTTCACTTTCTATTTGTTTCCATGTTGTCATCTATATATCTGAGATTTTTGATGTTTTTTCCATCAGTCTTGATGCCAGCTTGTGATTCATTCAGCTGATATTTTAATAGTATGCTCTGCATATGATTCACATAAGCAAGTGACAATAACGAGCTTTATCATGCTTCTTTCAGTTTTGAATTGGTCAATTGGTCCACGTCCGATCCAATTCTTGCGTCTTGACTCATTTAAGGGTGGTTTCAACTTTTACTTCCTCAAGATTTTCATTGTACCCCACCCCTTTTCGTTTTGATGTTCTCCATCTAGACACCATATTCTCATCATGGGGCATTTACCATTGTCTCATCATATTTTTTCCTGGTTTACTTTCTTTTCTTTTTCTTTTTTTTCCTCACCACACTCTGTTTCATTTATTTCCTCCTTTCTCAGTTCAGTTCAGTTCAGTTGTTTAGTCATCACCGACTCTTTACAACCCCACGAATCACAGCACACCAGGCCTCCCTGTCCATAGTCAACCTCCATAGATCATTCAAACTCAGGTTTATAGAGTCAGTGATCCCACCCAGCCTTCTCATCCTCCATCGGCCTTTTCTCTTCCTGACCCCAATCCCTCCTGGCATCAGGGTCTTTTTCAATGAGTCAACACTTCGCATGAGTGTGCATAGTACTGGAGTTTCAGCTTTAGCATCAGTCCTTCCAATGAACATCAGGACTGATCTCTTTAGGAAGGACAGGTTGGACCTTCTTGCAGACCAAGGGATTCTCAAGTGTCTTCTCCATCACAACAGTTCGAAAGCGTCAATTCTTCAGCACTCAGCTTTCTTCACAGTCCATCTCTCACATTCATGCATGACCACTGGAAAAAACCCAAGCCTTGACTAGACAGACTTTGTTGGCAATGTAATATCACTGATTTTTATTATACTATCTAAGTTGGACAACACTTCCTTCCAAGGTGTAACTCTCTTTTAAATTCATGCAATCATTGTCTGCAGTGGTTTTGGAGCCCAAAAAAATAAAGTCGGACAATCTTTCAATTGATGATGGGACCAGATGCCTTGGTCTTCGTTTTCAGAATGTTGAGCTTTAGGCCAACTTTTTCACTCTCCTCCTTCACTTTCATCAAGAGGCTTTTCAGTTCTTCACTTTCTGCAATAAGGTTGGTGTCATCTTCACATCTGAGATTATTGATATTTCTCCAAGTAATCTGAATTCCAGCTTTCACCTTTTGCAGCCCATTGTTCCTCATGATGTACTCTGAATACAAGTTAAATAAGCACAGTGACCATATACACCCTTGATGTCCTCCTTTTAATATTTGAAACCAGTGTCTTGTTCGATGTCCAGTTCTAACTGTTGCTTCCTGACCTGCATATAGGTTTCACCAGAGGCAGGTCAGGTGGTCTCTTTCAGAATCTTTCACAGTTTATTGTGATCCACACAATCAAAAGCTTTGGCATAGTCAATAAAGCAGAAGTCGGTGTTTTTCTGGAACTCTCTTGTTTTTCTGAAGATCCATCGGATGTTGGCAATGTGATCACTGGTTCCTCTGTCTTTTATAAAATCAGGTTGAAAATCTGGAAGTTCACGATTCATGTATTGCTTAAGCCTGGCTTGGATAGTTTTGAGTATTACTTTAATATCTGTGTGATAGTGCAATTGTGTGGTAGTTTGCACATTCATTGCCTTTGCCTTTCTTTGGGATTGGAATGAAAACTGGCCTTCTCCAATCCTGTGGCCACTGCTGAGTTTTCCAAATTTGTTGGCATATTGAGTGCAGTACTCT
The DNA here is from genome assembly GCF_023091745.1 of Budorcas taxicolor. Classification (NCBI taxonomy): domain Eukaryota; kingdom Metazoa; phylum Chordata; class Mammalia; order Artiodactyla; family Bovidae; genus Budorcas; species Budorcas taxicolor. The sequence goes on along the minus strand of NC_068936.1, from coordinate 6,909,541 downwards.
CACAGCATCATCTTTCAGCATTTGAGATAGTTCAACTGGAATTTTAGCACCTCCACTAGCTTTGTTCGTAGTGATGCTTTCTCAGTCCCACTTGACTTCACATTCCAGAATGTTTGGCTCTCGGTGAGTGATGAAATCATCGTGATTATCTAGGTCTTGAAACTCTTTTTTGTACAATTTCCCAATGTATTCTTGTCACCTCTTCATAATATCTTCTGCTTCTGTTTGATCCATATCATTTCCGCCCTTATCAAACCCATCTTTGCATGAAATACTGCCTTTGTATCTCTAAGTTTCTTGAAGAGAACCCTAATCTTTCCCGTTCTGTCGTTTTCTTCTATTTCTTTGAATTGATCCCTGAGGAAGGCTTTCTTATCTCTGTTTGCTATTCTTTTGGCTCTCTGGATTCATATACATATATCTTTTCTTCTTTGCTCTTTGCTTCTCTTTTTCCCACAGTTATTTGTAAGGCCTCCTCCGATAGCCATTTTGCGTGTTTGCATTTTATTTCTATGGGGATGTCCTTAGTTCTTGTCTCCTGTACAATGTCATGAACCTCCATCCATTGTTCATCAGGCACTTTGTCTATCAGATCTAGTCCCTTAAATCTATATTTCACTGTGTAATCATAAGTGATGTGACAGGTCATACCCACATGGTCTAATGGTTTTCCCTACTTTCTTCAACTTAAGTCTGAATTTGGCAAAAAAGGAGTTCATGATATGAGCCACAGTCAGCTCCCAGTCTTGGTTTTTGCTGACTGTATAGAGTTTTTCCATCTTTGGCTGCAAAGATAGAGTTAATCTGATTTCGGTCTTGACCATCTAGTGATGTCCATGTGTAGAGTGTTCTCTTGTATTGTTGGAAGAAGGTGTTTGGTATAACAGTGCATTCTCTTGCAAAACTTTATTAGCCTTTGCCCTGCTTCATTCAGTACTCCAAGGCCAAATTTGCCTGTTACTCCAAGTATTTCTTGACTTCCTACCTTTCCATTCCAGTCCCCTATAATGAAAAGGATAACATTAAAATATTAGTTCTAAGAGGTCTTGTAGGTCTTCATAAAACCATCACTTTCAGCTTCTTCAGCTTCTTCAGCATTTCTGGTTGGGGCAAAGACTTGGATTACCATGATACTGTACGGTTTGCCTTGAAAATGAACAGAGATCATTCTTTCATTTTGAGATTGCATCCAAGTGATGACCATGATGGCTACTCCATTTCTTCCAAAGGCTTCCTTCCCACAGTAGTAGATATAAGGTCATCTGAGTTAAATTCACCCTTTCCAGTCCATTTTACTTCTCAGATACTTAGAATGTCGACCTTCACTTTTACTATCTCCTGTGTGACCACTTCCAATTTGCTTTGATTCATCGACCTGACATTCCAGATTCCTATGTAGTATTGCTCTTTACAGCATTGGACCTTGCCTCTATCACCAGTCACATCCACAACTGTGTATTGTTTTGCTTTTCTTAATCCAATTTTTTCTTTCTGCAGTTATTTCTCCACTGATCTTCAGTAGTATATTGGGCACCAATGGAACCAAGGGAGTTCCTTTTTTTCAGTATCCTATCATTTTGCCTTTTCGTACTGTTCATGGGGTTCTCAAAGCAAGAATACTGAAGTGGCCTGCCATTTCCTTCCCCATGGACCACATTCTGTCCGACCTCTCCTTCATGACCAGCCCATCCTGGCTGGCACCACATGGCATGGCTTAGTTTCATTGATGTAGACAAGGCTGCAGCCTGTGTGACAAGATTGGCTAGTGTTCTGAGATTATGATTTCAGTGTGTCTGCAATCTAATGCCCTCATAAGTAAAGTCAGATCCTAAAGATTGTATTCCTTAAGTTATAACATTGATAAAAATTTTTGGGAAACAAAAGTTAAGAACCAAGAATAAAAATTAGACTCGTTTACATAGTGCAAAAAAAGAAAACGGAGCCCAAATTCATTCTTATGTATATAAAAGAAGTTTAAAAATAGATACATGTGTTTTTATTTGAAAGGGAATAATAGTTAATAGAAATAAAAGTTTAGGGTGTTAAAAAGGACTAACATTGTTAAAAGTTAAGAAACCATATAGAAATAAATCTCAAAAAAAAAAAAGTTTGCTTTTTGGTGTCAGTACAGTGTCAGATAGTCCCTAGTTGAAGCTTGTACTTGTTGTCAAATTCTACTATTGTCCCTCAGTTGAACAGTCTTGGCATTAATTGAAGACTTAGTGTGTTGAGCCTGTCACTTCTGGGTTGGCTTATGCTTCTTCATTTATATTTCCTTCTTTTGTTTGAAAGCCTCTCCATATTTGGTTTTCAATATGAAACGTGGGTGTCGTAGCCGCTTATTTGAACTCCCTTCTCAGTATTTTGGCAGTGATTTGGAACACTGACAACAAATACCACAGGGATACTTGGAGTGCTTGAGGTGGATTGATCACCTTGGGCTTGGCACTGACAAACATGACATGTCCTTACTGGGTCAAAACTACTCAACCCCCTGGTTGATACATAAGGGCACTGTCACAAATGGGGTTTGTTTTTCACACACTTCCCAGCCAGTCAGGCACTTAGGAGCTCGACAAGAGCACTGATCATAATTGGCTCTGTGCTTTGTGCTTTGTGCTCTTCACAAGTCTAAAATCTCAGGTGGCTGGTTGGAGGGCAAGGCACAGTCTCAGGTAGGCCATGCCTGTTATACAACTCTCTGGTCTCAACCACACAGTTTGCTACCTGTGCCAGAGTGCACAGTCTCAGCTGTGCCATGTGTCTCCTCATGGTAGCTGACCCCAGGCTGTCATGATCTTAGCCTATATGAATTGTCCATGAGCCCAGGTATTCATCATTAGCAAATGTCAACCAGCTTAGAGCTTGGTAGGGGATGTCTCTGGGACCAAGATACCAGTAACCTATTTCCTTCTGCCTCTGGCAGTCATACACATTCCTCTCTGCCTCCATGGGTAAATGCAAAGGGTCTTAAATGGAAGCTGGCTTGGTCTCCTTTGTTATTTTTTAGTGCACAGTCTTCTGTTCTGTGAGTGTGCCACGGTTCACTATGTGGACTTAGAGCCTTCTTTTACGAAAGGTCCTTTCTAAAATGGCTGTCTCTAGTGTTCCCAAGGTAATAATAGTCAATAGAAATAAAAGTTTAGGGTGTTAAAAAGGACTAACATTGTTAAAAGTTAAGAAACCATATAGAAATAAATTCAATATCACTTGTAGGAAAATTAATGAAACATTTTCAAATTTATATAGATGCTATACAGCATTTCATGAAGGAAAGACAGCACGAAGATTTTCAAATGGGCAATTTTATTTTATTTTTATTATTATTTTTTAATTACAACAACTTTATTCACAATTTCCCAAACTTAGAAGCAACCAAGATACCTTTTGGTAAGTGAGTGAGTAAATAAATTGAGGTATGTATAGACAATGCAATATTATTCAGCACAAAAAAGAAATGACTATCAAGTCATGAGCAGACATGGAGAAAACTTGAGTGCATATTACTGAGTGAAAGAAGCCAATCTGAAAAGGCTACATACTATATGATTCCAACCATATGACATTCTGGAAAATGTGTAACTATGAACACAGTAAAAGGATCAGTGGTTGTCAGGGATGAATGCATGTGGTACAGAGAATTTGGGGGGCACAGAGGATTTTTAAGGCAGTGAAACTATTCCGCATGAAACTGGAATAGTGGATATGTCATAGCACATTTTTCCAAACCCATAGAATGTGTAACACCAAGAGTAAGCCATAATGTCAGCTATGGTCTTTGAATGATAATGATGTGTCAATGGAGGGTCATTGTAACAAATATAATGTTAAGAAAAAAGTTAATGTGACATAAATAGATACGGCCTAAAAATTGAACAAAATGAATAATACTGAATGCTTGAATGTACCAATCCATACTTTGCTTTCACAAATTTATTAACTTTTCAGCCTTTTTTCTTACCCCTGTCTATGGTACATTTCTTTTCTTCTTGCTTTCCTACTAGAGATGAAATATTTAGTGTTTCTTTTCTCTCCTTGGAGGAGTTTGATACTCTTTGGGTTTTGGTTTATTAGTTTTATCCAAAAATCCTAGCTCTTTGATGGACTCAAAACTTATTATTTGTATATTATTGTACTTATTATTTGTTCTCACTGTTTGCATGACAGTAACTTTCACTTGTGACTCTCTACATTAGGTGTTGACAAATTCTGATTCATGGGCCAAACCCTGCCCAAATGGGCAATTAAAAAAAAAATCCATATTTCAGGTGAGAAAACCTGTAGCCATGTTTTGATATATGAAATAAATATTTTCATATTTCCTATCAATGACTCTGTATCCAGATTTTCATAACTCTGACGTGAAAAATTCCACATTATATGCAGAAAATTTTGTGTCCATACTTTCATGTGGGATGGACAGAGAATTCCATGTTTCAAGTTGGAAAATCGGTCCCTAGATTTGTATATGTGAATAATACAGAATTTTGTATTTCACATTCTGAAATCTGCATCTAAGTTTTCATATGTGAAACTGAGAATTTCATCTTTTATGTAGGACAATCTCATTTCAGATATCTATACTTGAAACAGATAATACCTTCATCAAGAGGCACATTATTTCCTACTTTTCTTCTGTCGTTTGGGTATTGTCATTGGGATAACTAAGATTATTCATATCTCCCACATATATTTTGTTTTTAGCTTGTGCTTCATCTAGGGTTTTATTTCATCATGATTTTCTCTGCACAGAAGTTAAATAAACAGGGAAACAAGATATACCTTTGACTTATTCGTTTTTCAATTTTGAACCGGTCAACTGTCCCATGTTCAATCCTAACTGTTGCATCTTTACTAGCATACTTGTTTCTCAGGAGACAAGTGAGGAATTCTAGTATTCTTATTTCTAAGAATTTTCCAAAATTATTATTTACTTTTATTTATTTATTTGTTTATATATTTTTGGTTAGTGTGTGATTCACAATGTCCAAGTCATTAGCAGAGATAATTAAGCAGATATAGATGATTCTATGGTATCCTTTTGCTTTTTCTATGAAACAGACATCAATTCATATGCAACTCTTATGACTAAATCACTAAATACACATTACTGTGTTTGTTTGTTTGTTTGTTTTATTTTTTGGTCATTGCTGCTCTTCTTTTCTCTCTTTATCAAGTAGTCAGTCACCAACTGGTAATTTCCTATGAACTTGCCATCTAATTCTACAAGAATTAAATTATGGCCAAGGCAGTCTCTGACCTTTGACACCCACCGAATGGAGTTAAAACACGAGATCCAAAATCAGACACCTGTACCTGGGAAAATGTCAGGAATGTTCAAAAAAATAGCTAGATATATTCAAATGCTGACTTTTTGAGCCCAATCATGTTGTTATATTTTATGTGGAAAGTTCTGCATTTCTTCATGCTGATGACAATTCCTCATTAAGAGACATTTCCAAAGAGGAAAGAAAAGCAATAAAAACAAAATGTGCTTGATTGAATGTTGGAAGTGAAAGTAGTATCAGTTATGAGTGTATATATGCAACCTCTTACCAAACAGATTAATTCATCTCAACTAATGTTTTTGTTTTACTATTAAGGAAAAAAGAATAATCGAGCTTGCCAGGCAATCCTGAGAAGTTTCAAGAAGGCTGAAAGGTAGGAGGATATGAAATGCACCTCTCTCAATGAATGGATCACAAATAATACTTCTACATGGACAACAGTTCTTCCAGAGCATCAGATAAATACTAGGAGAAGACCCTGGACACCACAATGTCCCATATGGGTTTCAGAGATATCTGGGTAGAAAAGAATTAAGATGGCAGAAGGAGGAGAAGAGGAAGCAAGCAAAACCCGTGCCTTGTGGTGGGAGATGCAGAAGCAGAGAAGAGATTTCCAGAATGAGGCAAGCCCCGTCACTAAAAGGCAAATTACTTTGGACTACAAGGAAGCAAGGTAAAACAGCTGATGAAATATAATTTGTATAAAGTAAGATTCACACAGACAATGTGTGTCGGTGCCCTATCTGGCCCAAACTGCAATGCAGCTCAACCAGTGTGCATGGGGTCTGGAAGCTGGACACGGGTTTAGAGAGCCATCCTGGGACGGGACTGTTGTTGGTTATGTGGAGATGGCCTGGTGGGGCACGTACGAGTAGTTGTGTAGCAGAAAATGCCTTTTGAGCATTCCCAAACTATGAAAGAGGCAGGACCTTATTGTTGTGTCACACTCAGGAGGTACAGATATCTCTGCAGTCACTCCTCTTCCTGCCTGTTAACACCTACTGCAAGGCAATAGAGAAAGACCAGCAGAAGTACCACTCATGCTCCTGCAAACACAGGCTAGACAAGGATCCCATTATGGCCACATTTCTTCTGCCCATGGCTGATGGCTCCTATTCATAATTGGCACCACCAGGGTTCCAGCACTCCAAACAGCTCTACCGCATCCTGTGCTCACCAAACCAGACCCCAGTGCTCCACAAGTTTCTCAGGGCAGACTCCTTTGGTGACTACATGTGAGGAAGGATAAAAATTACACCTGAGACCTAGGGATGAGTCATTATGTAAGAGGGTTGGAAATCTTCTAACCATGCTGCAGATTAAATATACACGATTAATGACACAGGCCCTGCATCTATAGAATACATCAAAAGATGAGAAGAGGCCAAATGACAGAAAATGCCCAGGCTCAGGCAGCTGTTAGAATCCACAGGAATTACAGGACTTTGGAGTCTGAGCTGTCCTTAGATCCAGAGTCCAGTTATCTCCATTTTGGAAAGCTTCCCAAAGAGGTGTAGTTGTCCTCTGGCTCCTACTGGGGACTAAAACACTGGCAGATGAGACACTAGGAAATATGTTTTATGCTGTTGTTGCCTTGAGTTATTTTGTTGTTGGTGCACTATTTTTCTCTGTTCTTTGTTATTACATATTGATTAGGCCTTTTAAGATTATTTCAACCATGTTTTTATTTTTTGTATAACTATTTCTACTTTATTTTGGTTTCCTATTTTCTCTGCCTTTTGTTACTGTTGCATCGCTTTATTTTTTTTAAAAAGGTATGCATTTCAATATTAACAGGGATTTTCTGTTATTCTGTGGGAGCTACATCTGATCTTCTTTTCAGAATTGTATTCTTTATTCTTCAGTGCACCCTCTGCTATGATGTTGGTTTTTACCTTGAGATTTACTTCATTGCTTTCCTTTATTAAACTGTTGTCCTCTGTGCAATGTTTATTGTTTGTGGTACTTTTGATTATATTTTGCCATTTATCTTGCTACTCTTTTAACCTCAATCTCTTACTATATCATCTCTTACTGTGGCTTTCTGAGCATAAGTTGGACCTGATCTTTTCAGGTGTCAGCACTGAGACAAGAGTCATGGGACACCAGAGAGCTCCGGTCTACAGTGCATATTAACGGGTGACATTCTCCATGAACCTTCAACTTAATCTGTGATGCACTACACCCAACTGCCTGCACAACCCAGAGCTGATGCCTCACACCACACAACAAGCAAGACAGAAACACAAACCAGTCATCAGCAGATAGACTGCCTAATGTCTGAATAATCTCATCATTCAGTTCAGTTCAGTCGCTCAGTTATGTCCGACTCTTTGCGACCCCATGAATCGCAGCACACCAGGCCTCCCTGTCCATCACCAACTGCTGGAGTTCACTCAGACTCACATCCATCGAGTCAGTGATGCCATTCAGGCATCTCATCCTCTGTCGTCCCCTTCTCCTCCTGCCCCTAATCCCCCCCAGCATCAGAGTCTTTTCCAATGAGTCAACTCTTCGCATGAGGTGGCCAGAGTATTGCAGTTTCAGCATTAACATCATTCCTTCCAAAGAAATCCCAGAGCTGATCTCCTTCAGAATGGACTGGTTGGATCCCCTTGCAATCCAAGGGACTCTCAAGAGTCTTCTTCAAGACCACAGTTCAAAAGCATCAATTCTTCGGCACTCAGCCTGCTTCACAGTCCAAATCTCGCATCCATATATGGCCACAGGAAAAATCATAGCCTTGACTAGATGGACCTTAGTCAGCAAAGTAATGTGTCTGCTTTTGAATATACTGTCTAGGTAACTTTTCCAGGATGTCTGGCTCTAGATGAGTGATGACACCATCATGATTATCTGGATCAAGAACTTTTTTATACAGTTCTTCTGTGTATTCTTGCCACCTCTTCTTAATATCTTTTGCTTCTGTTAGGTCCATACCATTTCTCTCCTTTATCGAGCCCATCTTTACATGAAATGTTCCCTTCATATCTCTAATTTTCTTAAAGAGATCTCTAGTCTTTCCCATTCTGTTGTTTTCCTCTATTTCTTTGCATTGATCACTGAAGAAGTCTTTCTTATGTCTTCTTGTTATTCCCTGGTACTCTGCATTCAGATGCTTATATCTTTCCTTCTCTCCTTTGCTTTAGCCTCTCTTCTTTTCACAGCTATTTGTAAAGCCTCCCCAGACCGCCATTTTGCTGTTTTGCATTTCTTTTCCATGAGGATGGCCTTGATCCGTGTCTCCTGTAGAATGTCATGAACCTCATTCCATAATTCATCAGGCACTCTATCTATCAGATCTAGGCCCTTAATTCTATTTCTCACTTCCACTGTATAATCATAAGGGATTTTGTTGAGGTCATACCTGAATGGTCTAGCGGTTTTCCCTACTTTCTTCAATTTAAGTCTGAATTTGGAAATAAGGAGTTCATGATCTGAGCCCCAGTCAGCTCCCAGTCTTGTTTTTGTTGACTGTATAGAGCTTCTCCATCTTTTGCTGCAAAGAATATAATCAATCTGATTTCGGTGTTGACCATCTGGTGAGGTCCATGTGTAGAGTCTTCTCTTGTGTTGTTGGAAGAGGGTGTTTGCTATGACCAGTGCATTTCCTTGGCAAAACTCTATTAGTCTTTGCCCTGCTTCATTCAGCATTTCAAGGCCAAGTTTGTCTGTTACTCCAGGTGTTTCTTGACTTCCTACTTTTGCATTCCAGTCCCCTATAATGAAAAGGACATCTTTTTGGCTTGTTAGTTCTAAAAGGTCTTATATGGGGAAACAGTGGAAACAGTGTCAGACTAATCCCATAGACACCTACAAATGACATGAACAGACGTGGTACCACCATTAGAGAGGGAAGACTCAGCTGCATACTTAAGAACATAGTTGTCAGTCTCGTCCACTCCAAAGCCCACACTGGTCACCCAACCAACTTTATTGACTTGGAGTGGAGACTTGGAAATAACTATAACCAAGCAGACTGGGAAGAAATGACCATTAACACAGTAAGTAGGGAATTGTGAAGACAGAGAAATATGTTGTGGGCAAAGAAACGTGGTAAAAGCTCACAACATAATGAAAGAAAAAAATGGATAGGCTTTCTGAGAAAGATTCGGAAGTTATGGTAGTAAATGTGATAAAATATTAGAGAAATAGGACAGAGAATAGATGAGAAATATTTCTGAAGGGCTTAGAAAAATGAATAAATAACAACAAATAATTCCAAATACAGAAACGGGCATTGGTGTACATAGGCTAATACACACTCTTGTACTGCTGAAGCCAACATAATTTTGGAAACAATTTATCCTCCAATTTAAAAATGAAGTTCATGTTTGGGAACACATGTAAGAATTAAAGATTTTAAAATTAAAAAAATAAAAAAAATAAAAAAAAAAAAAAAAAAAAGCAATGCGACTATACCTGTGGCCGATTCATGTTGATGTATGACAAAACTAATACAATATTGTAAAGTAATTAACCTCCAGTTAAAATAAATAAATTTACATACATATCTATGACATATATATATATATATATATATATATATATATGTCAAAAAAAAAAAAAAAAGAGAGAGAGAGAGAAACACAAGCATTCAAAGGCACAAGAAACCTGACAAAGTTAATTGATACTTGTAGGATATTTCACCTCAACACAGCAGAATATACATTTTTCTAAAGTCAAAATGAATTATCACCAGAATAAATCACAAACTAAATTTCAAATCAAGTCTTGGCAAATTTAAGATAATGGTAACTGTATCAATCTATTTTTTTTTTTTAAACAAAATGCTATGATTTGCATAGCATAGTTTGGGGGCAGCGGCTATGAAAACATGAATCCATTTATGCTAACAAATACTCCTCTACATGGTCAAGAGATCTCTAAGAAAATCAGAGAAAAAAAGAAAAGAAAAATTTTAGAGGCAAATAATATTAAAAACATGATTATTTGAAATTTATAGAGCAGGCTAAAGCAGTAAAAAAGTGAAGTTGATAAATACTAGAAGACTCTTGAGAGTCCCTTGGACTGCTAGGAGATCCAACCAGTCCATTCTGAAGGAGATCAACCCTGGGATTTCTTTGGAAGGAATGATGCTGAAGTTGAAACTCCAGTACTTTGGCCACCTCATGAAAGGAGTTGATTCATTGGAAAAACTCTGAGGCTGGGAGGGATTGGGGCAGGAGGAGAACGGGACGACAAAGGGTGAGATGGCTGGATAGTATCATGGACTCGATGGACGTGAGTCTGAGTTAACTCTGGGAGTTGATGATGAACAAGGAGCCCTGGCATGCTGCGATTCATGGGGCCACAAAGAGTCGGACATGACGGAGCGACTGAAATGGACTGAACTGAACACATCTCAAAAAGGAAAAGGAATATGTCTAGGCTGTATATTGTCACCCTGCTTATTGAACTTACTTGCAGAGTACATCATGAGAAATGCTGGGCTGGAAGAAGCCCAAGCAGGAATCAAGATTGCCGGGCGACATATCAATAACCTAAGATATGCACACCACCCTTATGGCAGAAAATGAAGAGGAAATAAAAAGCCTCTTGTGGAAAGTGAAGGAGGAAAGTGAAAAAGTTCACTTAAAGCTCAACATTCAGAAAACAAAGATCATGGCTTCTGATCCCACTGCTTCATGGCAAATAGATGGGAAAAAGTGGAAACAGTGTCAGACTGTATTTTGGTTGGCTCCAAAATTACTGCAGATAGTGACTGCAGCCATGAAATTAAAAGACACTTACTCCTTGGAAGAAAAGTAATGACCAACCTAGATAGTATATTGAAAAGCAGAGATATTGCTTTGCCAACAAAGGTCTGTCCAATCTAGGCTATGATTTTACCAGTGGTCATGTATGGATGTGATAGTTGGGCTGTGAAGAAAGCTGAGCTCTGAAGAATTGATGCTTTTGAACTGTGGTTTTAGAGATGACCCTTGAGAGTCCTTTGGACTGTAACAAGATCCATTCAGTCCATCTTAAAGGAGATGAGTCCTGAATGTTCATTGGAAGGACTGATGTTGAAGCTGAAAGTACAATACTTTGGCCATCTCATGCGAAGAGTTGACGCACGGGAAAAGACCCTGGTGCTGGCAGGGATTGAAGACAGGAGGAGAAAGAGATGGCAGAGGATGAGATGGCTGGATGGGATCACCTACTCAATGGACATGTGTTTGATTGAATTCTGGCGGTTGGTGTCGGACAGGGAGGCTTGGCATGCTGTGATTCATGAAGTCTCAAACAGTCAGACACGACTGAGTGACTGAACTGAACTACACTGAATCGAACAACATCTCAAGTAATCAACATAAATTTAAATTGAAAGCATTTAGAGAAAGAAAAAAAAAGCAGACAAAATTCCCCAAAGTGAATAGAAGGTAAAATGATAAAAATCAGAGCATAAACTAAAGAAAAGAAATGATGAAAAATTAGCCAAAATCAGTATCACTAAAAGGAGTCTCTTAGAGAGGATAAACAAAATAGATGAATCATGGTCCAGACTTATCAAGAAAGATAAAAAGACAGACACTTAAATCAATCAGTTTGGTAGGACAAAGGATGGCATTATAACAGATACCACAGAAATAACAAAGAAGCATAAGAGAGTACAGCAAACAATTATGTCAATAAAATGGAGAACCTGAAATCCATGGACAAATGCTCAGAAATTCAACTAAGAAGAAATGCAAAATAATAAAAGAGCAAAAGCAAGCACTAATATTGAAAATGTGCTGAAATTTTTACAGTGGGCAAAATTAAAGCCAGATGCATATTTTGCAAATTTTGTGAACCAGTCAGAGAACTGCTAACACATGCACTTCTAAAACTCCTCCATAATTCTAGATCGGAAGGAAAACCCACAGACACATTGTACAAGGTCACAATCACCCTGATACTAACACTGATAAAACACAGAAAAAGAAAGTTAGAGAACAGTACCACATAGATAAACAGAGGCAAACATCCTTAGCAAAATATGAGCAAAAATATCCACCAACACCTTAGAAGGATTGAACACCATTATTAAGTGGGGGGTTTATCCCATATATGGAAACATTAGTAGCTGCCTATCAATGCACAGTGAAGGAATGAAACAGTATGATCACCTCAATAGATGCTGAAAGATCTTTGATATAATCCAAAGAGTGTTTGTGAAAAAACTCTCCAAAAACTGAACATTCAAAAAATTACCTCAACTTAAGAAAGACACACAAATCAAAACTACAATGACGTATTACCTCACACCATTAAAAAACCTCCGTTATTTAAACACACACACACACACACACACACACACACAATTACAACAAGGGACTGCTCAACTGGTCCAATGGCTAAGATACCATGATCACAAAGCAGAATTGATCCTTGGTCAGGGAATTAAGAGTCCACATGCAGTGAGTGAGGTTTGTAACAACCAAATAAAGATGTAAATATATATGTGCGTGTGATTGTGTATGTGTGTGATTGTGTATGTGTGTGTATACATACATACATATATGTATATGTATGTATGTATGTATGTATATATATATATATATATGATTGCATAATAGTATATGAAGGAAATGGTGTGGAGAAAAGAGAACCCTCCTGCCCTCTTGCACTGTTGTTAGGAGTATAAATGAATACTGCCACAAAGCCAAACAGTATGGAAGTTCTTCATTTTTTATTTTTTTCTCATTTTGCATTTTATTATGCCTGTGCATATATCTGACTTTTCCATTAGACAACTGCTTCCTACACATTATTAAACCATCATTTCATTTAAGAGAATCACCTCCATATAAAAATCCAAAGATGTATAAAATTGTGCATACAATTTCCAGAGGAGCATGCAAGTACCCTCCATAAGCCTCCAGTTGAAGAACAGGAAAACTGTACTAGAATGAGAGAACCCCAAGGGTTGACTCTGTCTGATTCATTTCCTATTTCCAGTAAGTGTCTGGCACACTGACATTTTAAAAAAGAAAACGAAGGGGAGAAATGAAGCCTTGTAGATTGAGTAAATGGGTGTAATGAACAATTAGTCAATTTAGATGCCTATTACTGCCCCTTAGATCTTTTTTTCAAACATTTCCCATTTTGTCAACTATCTAAAGTATGATTTCCAAAGCCTGCAATTTTCTTTTTCTTTTTTAATTTTTATTTTTACTTTATTTTACTATACAATACTGTATTGGTTTTGCCATACATTGACATGAATTCACCACGGCTGTACATGCGTTCCCAAAAATGAACCCCCCTCCCACCTCCCTCCCCATAACATCTCTCTGGGTCATCACCATGCACCAGCACCAAGTGTGCTGTATCCTGCATCGGACATAGACTGGCGATTCTATTCTTACACGATTGTTTAATGTTACAATGCTATTCTCCCAAATCATCCCACCCTCTCCCTCTCCCTCTGAGTCCAAAAATCCGTTATACACATCTGTGTCTTCTTTGCTGTCTTGCATACAGGGTCATCATTGCCCGCTTTCTAAATTCCATATATATGTGTTAGTATACTGTATTGGTGTTTTTCTTTCTGGCTTGCTTCACTCTGTATAATCGGCTCCAGTTTCATCCATCTCATCAGAACTGATTCAAATGCATTCTTTTTAATGGCTAAGTAATACTCCATTGTGTATATGTACCACAGTTTTCTTATCCATTCATCTGCTGATGGACATCTAGGTTGTTTCCATGTCCTGGCTATTATAAACAGTGCTGCGATGAACATTGCGGTACATGTGTCTCTTTCAATTCTGGTTTCCTCAGTGTGTATGCCCAGCAGTGGGATTGCTGGGTCATAAGGTAGTTCTATTTGCAATTTTTTAAGGAATCTCCACACTGTCCTCCAAAGTGGCTGTACTAGTTTGCATTCCCACCAACAGTGTAGGAGGGTTCACTTTTCTCCACACCCTCTCCAGCATTTAGTGCTTGCAGATTTTTGGATCGCAGACATTCTGACTGGTGTGAAGTGGTACCTCATTGTGGTTTGATTTGCATTTCTCTAATAAGGAGTGATGTTGAGCATCTTCTCATGTCTTTGTTAGCCATCCGTATGTCTTCTTTAGAGAAATGTCTATTCAGTGCTTTGGCCCATTTTTTGATTGGGTCGTTTATTTTTCTGGAATTGAGCTGCATAAGTTGCTTGTATATTTTTGAGATTAGTTGTTTGTCAGTTGCTTCATTTGCTATGATTTTCTCCCATTCAGAAGGCTGTCTTTTCACCTTGCTGATATGTTCCTTTGTTGTGCAGAAGCTTTTAATTTTAATTAGATCCCATTTGTTTATTTTTTCTTTTATTTCCATTATTCTGGGAGGTGGATCATGGAGGATCCTGCTGTGATTTATGTCACAGAGTGTTTTGCCTATATTCTCCTCTAGGAGTTTTATTGTTTCTGGTCTTACATTTAGATCTTTAATCCATTTTGAGTTTATTTTTGTGTGCAGTGTTAGAAAGTGATCTAGTTTCATTCTTTTACAAGTGGTTGACCAGTTTTCCCAGCACCACTTGTTCAAGAGATTGTCTCTACTCCACTGTATATTCTTGCCTCCTTTGTCAAAGATAAGGTGTCCATATGTGTGTGGATTTATCTCTGGGCTTTCTATTTTGTTCCATTGATCTATATGTCTGTCTTTGTGCCAGTACCATACTGTCTTGATGACTGTGGCTTTGTAGTAGAGCCTGAAGTCAGGCAAGTTGATTCCTCCACTTCCATTCTTCTTCCTCAAGATTGCTTTGGCTATTCGAGGTTTTTCGTATTTCCATACAAATCTTGAAATTATTTGTTCTAGTTCTGTGAAAAATATGGCTGGTCGCTTGATAGGGATTGCATTGAATTTGTAAATTGCTTTGCGTAGTATACTCATTTTCACTATATTGATTCTTCCGATCCATGAACATGGTATATTTCTCCATCTATTAGTGTCCTCTTTGATTTCTTTCATCAGTGTTTTATAGTTTTCTATATATAGGTCTTGAGTTTCTCTAGGTAGATATATTCCTAAGTATTTTATTCTTTTCGTTGCAATGGTGAATGGAATTGTTTCCTTAATTTCTTTTTCTACTTTCTCATTATTAGTGTATAGGAATGCAAGGGATTTCTGTGTGTTGATTTTATATCCTGCAACTTTACTATATTCATTGATTAGCTCTAGTAATTTTCTGGTGGAGTCTTTAGGGTTTTCTATGTAGAGGATCATGTCGTCTGCAAACAGTGAAAGTTTTACTTCTTCTTTTCCAATTTGGATTCCTTTTATTTCTTTTGGAAGTTCTTTAGATAACCAGGTATAAAGCTACCATTTAACCCAACAATCCCACTATTTGGGATATATTAAGGAAAAAAGAAAAAAAAAAGAAAAAACCTTAATGTAAAATAGATATGTATGCCAGTAAACACTGCAACACCTTTTAGAGTACCCTGTAAAGGGAAACAACCTCAGTGTCTATCGAACAAAGAATGGATAAAGAAGTCATGGTACATATAAAGGATGGAAAATTATTCACTCATTAAAAGTAACAAAGTTGGAGTATTTGTAGAGGTGCAGATGAATCTAGAGCCTATTACACAGCGAAATAATTAAAAAACAGAAAGACCAATATTTCATATTAATGAATATAAGTGGAATCTAGAAAATAATTGCTGAAGAACACATTGGGAGAGTACGAAGAGATGCAGTCATAGAAACAGATTTATGGACACAGTGTGGGAAGGCGAGAATGGAATGGATTGAACAAATTGCACTAAAATATGTAACATACCAAGTATGCAGTAGATGGCTAGTTCTATGGAGTGCTCCAGTGGAGTGGGTTGTATGGTACAAGAGGAGGCCCAAGAGAGAGATCGGAGGACTGCTCAAAAGGAAGGCTCCGCTATATTTTAATTGTTCTTCTTCATGTGAAGAAAGAAAACCAGTCCTTGGCTAAGTTGTGCAAGTGACAGTTTAAGCATCACAGTGTGTGTCAAGTAAAATGTGTACACAAGACTGCTTTAGTATGTATAGACAAAGCCAAAAAACAAAAACCAAAACCCTCAAGTCCAGAGCTAAGTTAGCCAAAATATATTCCGTCTCTACACTTGTGCCCTTTTGCTTCACTAATTTGTCAGTTTCTAAAAGTAAAGAGGGGGTTTCTAAAAGTACAGTAAACATATATGGTTATATGTTTTCATAAATTGATGTCACTAATTTATGAAACTGTGAATCCCTCAAGTTTTAATAAATAATACCAGACCTTTGACTACAGACCTATGCTAAGTATGAATTAGCAAACATAGGTTGAAACTGAAGTGGTGTACAAGAATCCGTTGTATTGTAATTCTAGAATGTGTGCTACTGACTGGGAAAAATGCATAGCCCCAAAGTGGTGCATTATGTTTTCTTCCTCAGGCCTTTCATAATAAGAAGGATTTAATCATGAGGAGCAACTTTTCATGTGTTGTGAAAAGACTACTCTGAAGAAGAATAGGAGGATCCAGATTTTACAGAAGTTTTGGTACAACGATCAGGTATGGAGAGTACCAGGGTCCAGCCCCTGTTGGATCCAGGGCATCCTCAGGGGGACAACATCGGTGACTGGAAAGAGACTTATAGATATAGAAAGATATGAAGAGGGAATATTGCAGTAAGAAAATAGAGGAGTGAAAGAGGCTGATATTCCTTGGTTTACACAGAAAGCCCAGAAAGCCCAAACAAGGGACTTGCACTGTTCACGTAAGCGACAGGCACCCTCTTGAGTAGCAGAAGGTGCCCCACCTTGGGCACGCTCTCACGTGGGTCTTAGAAGCCCAGGCAGAGAAGTGAACTCAGAGGGCCCCTGCACTCCAGGGTGTCAGCCTGAAAACAGAGAGAAAGAAATAATGACATGGAGAGACCAAGCTTCAGTGAATGAGGCCCAAAACTTTATTTTCCAGAGGAGCTTATATACATTGAGCTGTACTTAGAAAATAATGGAAGATGCAGAGTCATGCAGGGTCATAAGGGTCAGTCCTGACCCTTATTAAGACCAGGCTTTCATTCTGCATTCCTTCCGACATACAAAGGTCTCAGGTGATTTACACCATTTTCTGGCCAGAAGGCCTGCTAACATTTTTATGACCCTTTCTGATAATGATTAGTCAACCAGAAAACTTATGTTCTCCAAAGGTGATTTTTCTAAAGTCAGACACCAGTCTCTGAAAGCACTAGATAAGGTTACATTCCTATAGGTTAAGGGTGAAGTGGGCTATAACATGGAAAGAATTTCTGAGGGTTAAATCAAAGTCTACAACTTGTTTTTCCCACATACCACTATACTAGTTAATGTATATTCTTAAAGACATAATGGGTAAGGGATATGGAAATGTAGCAGCAAGTATTGGCTCAACAATGAAACCCTCCACCAGTACTATTCTAATAACTTCTTAACTTCCCACAAGGCTCTATATTTTTAAATTATAGGCTTCATGTGCCTCTCACGGTTGGGAGGCCTTAAACAATCATATGCCTAGCTTCAGGAGTCTGAACAAACCTTTCAGCCTAGCTAGAAAATCATCAGAGGGGTTTAGATTGGAACACTCTTATAATGCCCAGGAGAATTATTAACTAAAGCTCTAAGTTGTTTTCTTCAGATAAAGGTGGTCGGGGATAGCACCCTGTTAATGTTAGAGGTGTTGGTGAAAGACGTGAAATAATAAAACAGACAGTTTCTTGTTCTAGGGTAGATGCTTGAGCACGTCCAGGGGATCCCTTGTGTCCTGATCTGCCTTGCCCTTCAGGTCTCTCCACATGAGCTTGCCATGGGTGGGACTGATCCAGGGAGTCCCTCGAGTCCTGATTCCGCCTTGCCCATTAGGCCTCTCCCATGCTGTTTCCTGGCAGGAGAGTGTCTGAATATTATGGTTAACAAAAGAAAAACTGGACACCTCAAGTGAATCGATTGAGATATTTTCTACCGATGGGAAGATGCAAGAATCTGGGCTCCTTGAAATAATTCCTTTTAAAAGCAGCTTAATTAGGGCCAGTAACTGTTGTTTTTGTCTCAAGTCAGTTCTTTGGACAACACTGCTAGCAGCTGCAGTAACTAAGGAATTGATAGTGGGAAACTATTTCATCAAGAGTTGCCCCAGGTTTCACATTTACAGATGGTTGCAATGGCTTATTACTTGATGACTGCAGCATCCTTTGTTTACTGATATGGCTGGTAAATTTATTGGTTCACAGTGTGCTCTATTCTCTACCACCTGAGAAAAAGTTGCAATCTCTACAAAGATTCTTATACTCTCACAGAAGGTGACTATGTGCTTCTATCTCAACAGGACATACAGAGTATGGACTATCACTCCAGTTCGGTTCAGTCGCTCAGTCGTGTCTGACTCTTTGTGGCCCCATGAATCACAGTACGGCAGGCCTCCCTGTCCATCACCAACTGCTGGAGTTCACTCAGACTCACGTCCATCAAGTCAGTGATACCATCCAGCCATCTCATCCTCTGTTGTCCCCTTCTCCTCCTGCCCCAATCCCTCCATTTTCAGAGCCTTTTCCAATGAGTCAACACTTCGCATGAGGTGGCCAAAATATTGTAGTTTCAGCTTTAGCATCATTCCTTCCAAAGAAATCCCAGGGCTGATCTCCTTCAGAATGGACTGGTTGGATCTCCTTGCAATCCAAGGGACTCTCAAGAGTCTTCTCCAACACCACAGTTCAAAACCATCAGTTCTTCAGCACTCAGCCTTCTTCACAGTCCAACTCTCACATCCATACATGACCACTGGAAAAACCATAGCCTTGACTAGACGGACATTAGTTGGCAAAGTAATGTCTCTGCTTTTGAATATACTATCTAGGTTGGTCATAACTTTTTATTCCAAGGAGTAAGTGTCTTTTAATTTCATGTATGGCAATCAGTCACCATCTTCAGTGATTTTGGAGCCCAGAAAAATAGTCTGATACTGTTTCAACTATAATTTAGTCCGTACCTAAAGTGCCGTGAAAATACCTAATACAGGTTTAGCATAAATCCCAATGAGACAGGAAACTGAAAGCAAAATATAAATTTGAAGAACACGACCAGAAAGACTTGGATCAAGGACGGGTAAAATAGATTTATATAAGTAAATTTAAAATTATGTGCCTACAGTGATATATTCATATAGGCATATATATGTATACTGTCTAAATATTTATCTCTACTCATAAACACACACACATATATGTCCATAAGTATCTGAACTTCTCTGCAATATTCTCAAAAAAAGAGTCTTTGCATGATGGCATAACTCAAGTCTTAGTATTTTCAATCAACCAAATATGTTCTATGAAAATAAAGAAACAGAGCCAAAATTTAAAAATGGGATAAATGCTTGCAAATTTGTTAATGTATGGAAAATTAAACAAGACATTACTAAAGAACCAATATTGTAAAGTGTCAGTCACATGGAAAGATAGGTAATTTTCTGAGGTGAATGTAAGTAAAGCACTTTTAGCAAATCATCAGATCCTGCAAAAGTACATACCTGAACTTATATACCTCCTGAAAAATATATACTGCTACCTGTAGACAGCAGAATTATGTACCCAAACTGTCGACATATAACATATGCATGTATAGGTGTTGCAGTGTATAGATATATACATATATGTATATTTAAAATTATGTGCCTACCATGGTATGTTCAAATAGGCATATATATGTATACTGTGTAAATATTTATCTCTACTCATAAACACACACACACACTTAAGCAGGGTGACAATATACATACTTGAAGTACTCCTTTTCCTTTTTGGAACTAGTGTGTTGCTCTATATCCAGTACTAACTTTTCCTTTTTGTGTACTTCCATCTCTTTCAGAATCTTCCATTGTTTATTTGATCCACACAGTCAAAGGCTTTGGAATAGTCAATAAAGCAGAAATAGATGTTGTTGTGTTTTTTTTTTTTCCTTGAACTCTCTTCCTTTCTCCATGATCCAGCAGATGTTGGCAATGTGATCTCTGGTTCATCTGCCTTTTCTAAACCAGCTTGAACATCTGGAAGTTCGTGGTTTATGTATTGCTGAAGCCTAGCTTGGATAATTTTGAGCATTACTTTACTAGTGTATCAGATAAATGAAATTGTGCAGTAATTTGAACATTTTTTGGCATTGTGTTTCTTTAGGATTGCAATGAAAACAGCTTTTCCAGTCCTGTGGCCACTGCTGAGTTTCCCATATTTGGTGGCATATTTAGTGCAGCAATTTCACAGCATCATCTTTCATGACTTGAAATAGCTCAACTGGAATTACATCACTTCCACTAGCTTTGTTAGTAGTGATACTTTCCAATGCCTACTTGACTTCACATTCCAGGATGTCTGGTCCTAGGTGAATGATCCCACCATCATGATTATCTCGGTCGTGAAGCTCTTCTTTGTACACTTCTCTTGTGTATCCTTGCCACCTCTTCTTATATCTTCTGCTTCGATTTGGTCCATACCATTTCTGTCCTTTATCGAGCCCATCTTTGCTTGAAATGTTCCCTTGGTATCACTACTTTTCTTGAAGAGATTTCTTCTCTTTCCCATTCTGTTGTTTTCCTCTATATCTTTGCATTGATCACTGAGGAAGGCTTTCTAATCCTTTAATTGTTTGGAACTCTACATTATAAACTTATATCTTTCCTTTTCTGCTTTGCTTTCTGATTCTCTTCCTTTCACAGCTATTTGTAAGGCCTCCTTAGATAGCTATTTTACTTTTTTGCATTTCTTTTCTGTGGGGACTGTCTTGATTCTTGTCTCCTGTACAATGTCACAAACCTCTGTCCATAGTTCATCAGGAACGCTATTTATCAAATCTAGTCCCTTAAGTCTATTTCTCATTCGACTATATAATCATAAGGCATTTGATTTAGGTCTTACATGAATGGTCTAGTGGTTTTCCCTACTTTCTTAAATTTAAGTGAATTTGACAAAAAAAAAAAAAAAAAAGAGTTCATGATGTGAGCCACAGTCAGCTACCATTCATGTTTTTGCTGAGTGTACAGATCTTCTCCATCTTTAGGTGGAAAGAATAGAATCAATCTGATTTCGGTGTTCACCATCAAGTCAGGTCCATTTGTAGAGTCTTTGCTTGTGTTGTTGGAAGAGGGCGTTTGCTATGAGCAGCGCATTCTCTTTGCAAAACTCTGTTAGTGTTTGGCGTGCTTCTTGCCATATTCCAAGGCCAAATATGTGTGTAACTCTGTTTCTTCAATTCCTACTTTTGCATTCCAATCCCCTATAATGAAAATGATATATTTTGGGGGTGTTAGTTCTAAAAGGTCTTGTAGGTCTTCATAGAACTGTTCAACTACATCTTCTTCAGGGCTACTAGTTGGGGCCTAGACTTGGATTACTGTGATATTGAATGGATTTCCCTGGAAATGAACCGAGATCATTCTGTCATTTTTTAGATTGCATTCAAGTACTGCATTTTGGACTCTGTTGTTGACCATGATGGCTACTCTATTTCTTCTAAGGGAATCCTGCCCATAGTAGTAGATATAATGGTCATCTGAGTTAAATTCATACATTCCAGTCCATTTTAGTTCACTGATTCCTAGGACATTGACGTTCACTTTTGCTATCTCTTGTTTCAACCCTTCCAATTTGCCTGATGGACCTGACATTCCAGGATCATATGCAATATTGCTCTTTACAGCATTGGATCTCACTTCTATCACCAGTGACATCCACAACTGGGTATTGTTTTTGCTTTGACTTCATCCCTTCTTTCTTTCTAGTGTTATTTCTCCACTGATCTCCAGTAGCATATTGGGAACCTGCAAACACGGGGAGTTCCCCTTTCAGTATCCAATCATTCCGCCTTTTCATACTGTTCATGGGCTTCTCAAGGCAAGAATACTGAAGTAGTTTGCCATTCCCTTTTCAGTGGACCACATGACCTCCATCATGACCATCCATCCCGGGTGGCCCCACATGGCATGGCTTAGTTGCATTGAACTAGACAGGGCTGTGGTCCGTGTGATCAGATTGGTGAGTTGTTTGTGATTATGGTTTCAGTGTGTCTGCCCTCTGATACCCTCTCACAACATCTGGCATCTTACTTGGGTTTCTCTTACCTTGAACTTGGGGTATCTCTTCATGGGTGCCCCAGCAAAGCACAGTCACTGCTCCTTACGTTGGGCTAGGGATATCTCCTCACAGCCACCCCTGCTGACCTTGACCGTGTAGTAAAGCCCTCGGCCCTCCTGTGCCCATGCAGCCACCACTCTTTGGACTTAGTTCTTTCTCTGTCTCAGGTATTCTACTGTTGGCTCCACCAGGGTGTTGTTAATCTCCATTAATGCATTGATTATTATTGCTTGACTCTTCTTTATTTCTTCTAGATCCATGGTAAACATGTTTATTTCTTCTCATTTCAGGCCTCCAGTGGATTTACTGGCAACATTACATAGCTTTCAAGGTTTTGGTCATGTTTACTGTCATTAGCCTGAATTCTTTTTCAAGAACTCTTTCTATCTAGTCTTGTTTTGTTTGTTTTTGTGGGTTTTTATCAGTTATCTTCACCAGCTGCATGTTTCTCTCCCATTTCATTCTGTCTCGATTGCTGTGGTTTGGGTCCCTTTTCTGCAGGCTGGAGGGTCATGGCTCCCCTTTGTTGTGGAAACTGTCATTTGTGGGTGGGATGGATCCAGTGACTTGTCAAGGTTTAATGCTTTGTGGAATTTGTGTCTGTGCAGTGGCAGGCAGATCTGTATCTCTTCTCTCTGAAGTGCAATGAATTGTCCATGGATTGTGCTTTGGGGTGTTTGTGGGTTTGCTATGGCTTCATGCACCCCCTTTCATAACATTCACAGTTGTGTTTCTCTTTTGCTGGAGAATAGCTGTGGGTTCTCTTGTACTGAATGCTGGGTCGAGTGTTGAGATGCTTTTCCATGTAGATATGGAAACTCTGGGTTGTGTGTGTGTCCTTTAATGTTCTGAGGTAGGGAATTCAATATTGATCTAAAGTTCTGGAATCGATGTCTTGACCTCTGGGTTTCTGTCCCCAGGTTACAGGAGCATCAAAAAGCTACATGCACACAATACAGAAGATGCACACAATACAGAAGATGAATCCCCAGGTTAATGATGAGAAAACTCTCCTCATCCTAAAAGAATCAAAGGGATTCACAGAGTTCCAGAGAGCAGAGAAAAGGGAGGAGGGAGAAAGAGGTGTCTAGGAGGAGATAGGAGAGAGTTAAAAGGGGAGAGAGCAATCAATTCAGGAAACACATCCATAAGTGAAATCAGATCGTAAAGATTTTGTTCCTAAGGTTGCAACATTGATGACAATTTTTCAAAAGCAAAAGCTAAGAACCAAAAATAAAACTGTTAGACTCATTTAGAGTAAAGAAAAAAGGAAACGGAGGTGAAATTCATTCTTATATATAAAAGAAGTGTTTAAAAAATAGCTGTATTTTTGGAAAGGTAACAACAGTTAACAGAAATAACAATTTAGGATATAAGAAAGGATTAACATTGCTAAAATTTTAAGAAATCATATAGAAATAGATCTCAGAATTTCAAAGAAATTTTATGCTTTTTTAGGACAGTACTGTATCAGATAGTCCCTTCCTGAAGTGTGTACTTGTTGTCAAAGGCTACTGTTGTCCCTCAATTCAACAGTCTCAGCATTAATTGCAGACTTATTCAGTTGAACCTGGCACTTCTGTTTTGGTTTATGCTTCTTTATTCATATTCCCTTCTTTTATTTGAAATCCTCTCCATGTTTGGTTTTCAACATGATACGAGGGTACGATAGCCTCTTATTCGACGTGCTCACTGTTTTGGCAGTTAGGTGGAACACTGAAAACAAATAACACAGGGCTATGTAGGGGTGCTTGAGGTGGATTGATCACATTGGGCTTGCCACTGACAAATGTGACATGTTGCTCCTGGGTCCACCCTGCTCAGCCTCCCAGTGATACATGAGGGCACTGTCCCAAGTGGGCCCATTGTTTCACGCACTTCTCAGCAAGTCAGACACTTAGGTGCTCTGCAGGGGCTCTGACTACGTTTGGCTCTCTGCTTTGTGATCTTCCCTAGTCCAAAATCTCAGGTGACTGGCTGGAGGGCGAGACCAAGTCCCAGGTGTGCTGTGCCTCTTATGCAGCTTGGTCACTTATGCAGTCCTCAGCCACTAAGTTTGCTGTCTGTGCAAGAGCACACATTTTCAAATGTTCCTTGTGTCTCCTCAGGGTAACTGACCCCAGGCTGGCCTTGTGAACTGTCCATGATCCCAGGAATTCATCATTAGCAACTGTCAACCAACTTAGAGTAGGGAGTGTCTCTGGGACCAAAATACCAGTGACCTATTTCCTTCTGCCTCTGGCAGTCGTACACATTCCTGTCTCCCTCCGTGGAAGAAAGGGTCTTAAGTAGAAGCCTGCTCGGTCTCCTTTGGTATTTTCGAGTGCACAGTCTTCTGCTCTGTGACAGTGCCTTGGTTCAATATATGGCCTTAGAGCCTTCTCGCAGGACATGTCCTTTCTAAAATGTCTCTCTAGTGTTCCCATTGCTTATGTTTCTGTGTCACCTTAGGTTCCTCAGAGTGTCCTCAGGGCACTAAAGCCTGGTTCTAACCATAGCATTGTTGGAGATTACGAGTGGAAATGACATAAAAGACAAGACACACATAAGAGACAGACAACACTCTGGCCAGAGGAAAAATAATAACTGCGCAAGCAAGCAGGCTTGTGGTTTACTTTAATATAGCCCCCCTGAGCAAAATTCCAGACAGTATGACCAAGCCTTTCAGTATAGCGCGTGTGCATAAATGTTATCGTACAGCAAAAGGGAATGAGATTTCTGCTTACTGCAGTCTGTCCAGAGCCTTCCTCCTTCTTCTTATCACAAGAAGGGAATGTTCCCTCGTTTGCAAGGGACCATTAAACTCAAGGCTGTGTCCAGACTCCTTGGCAGAACACCTTGTTTGCAAGCACGTTCAGCCCACGCAGAGAGCCCCGCCTGCGGGCACATCTCCACTTTCCCTATTATGACTGCATTAACCCTTCATAGCCTGTTTGATACATCACAGGCCTCCCTCCCGGGCTGCAATGCATGATACTGGACGGAGCATCTGAACCACTTCTCGGCTAGTAATTGCCTTTATTGGCATAACCTGTGTTTCTGTTCTTTTCCCCCTTGTTCTGTTTCTTCCCCCACTGACACTTATGAGAGGGTGTTTCTTATTTTGTGTAAATGTCTCCTCTTTTATGACTCCCTCTCCAACACGGGTCTCGGTATCTAAAATCTTTTCTACCCTCACATCTCTTATTTTGTCCTACCTCGTTTTGAACAGACTTGTTTTCCTTTCTCGATTTCTAGGGCTTATCAGCTTCACAAATTGATTTCTTGTGTGGTCGATGCTTTGATGGATTTGTGTGGGAGAAAGTGGAGAGTGCCTCCTATTCCTCTAACATTATGAGACCGCCACCACAACCCTGGGAGATCCATTTAATTAACTGAAATCTTGTTATTGTTCAGTCACAACAGCATTTCTGACTCTTTGATACTTTGAGTGCAATACACAAGGCCTATCTCTCTCACTATCACTCAGGGTCTGCCTGAGATCATGTCCATTGAATGGGTGAAGCTATACAGCCATCTCCTTCTCTCTCCCCCATGTCTCCTCTTGATTTGTTTGATTGCTAAGAATGAGAGTCTTTTCTAATGAGTTAGTTCTTTGCTAAGGTGGTCAAAGCTTTGGGGAAAGTTTTGAGTCAAAGCTCAGGTGCTCAACTTCAACATCAGTGATTCTAATGCCTCTTAAGTGTTGAATTCCTTCATGTTTGACTGACTTATTCTTCTTGCAATCCAATAGACTCACACAAGTCATCCCCAGCAGAGCAGTTTGGTATTCTCACATCTGTACATGTCTATTGGAAAGACCACAAATGTGACTCTATGTGCCTCTATTGGTCAAGCCATGTCTTCACTTTTTAACTTGCTCTCTAAATTTGTGAGAGTTTTTCTTCCAGGAAGCAATTGGCTTCTAATTTTATAGCCACCATCACAATGGTGAATGATGAGCCACAAAATTTGGCAGTGAATTTAGAGCCACAAAAAAGGAAATCTATCACCGTTTCTGCCATTTCCACTTCCATTTCCCATGAAGTGCTGGGACAAGATGCCATGATCTTATTTGTGTAATACTGAGAATCCAAATGTACCGTTTACCCTATGTTTTCTGTCGACATTGAGGATTATTGTATTCTTGTACCTTAGTTTTCCCTCAATGTTTTGAATAATAAATCATTTTCTAAGAGTATTATAAGATAATAGTTACTCATTATATATAATACTGCTGGTTTTAAGGCTCCTGCTGGAGCACTCGTGCTATGCTTCTGTGAAAACTGGGTAAAATGTTGACAAAATACACAGCCTATAATATATTTCTCCATTAATATAATATTTTGAGCCTGTTCCTGTTATCTAGTTAGATTTTCTCTAACATGGCAACTACAAAAATACAGAGGAGGACAAGGAACAAGAGATCGGATGTTGAGGGGAGAAGGAAGCTGAACCCCTGTGGCATGAAGTGAGAGAAATTTTGATCATCAATGATTCTAGTGAAATATTTGGTACTGGAAGTTTAAACTAATGAAAGAACATTTTACATACTGAATGATGGAGAAGTGATTTTGATGTACACATCCTACAATTTCAAAGTTCAGCTAGCCAGAAGAGCCTGACTATGATCTATGCACAATGCACTGGGCATTTGTTTCACCCATTAAGTGGGTAGCTGCTATCCCAAATCCAGCTAGTTGACATTGTGCATGTGGTTCCAACATGTTCCTATGTTACTACAGACTTGAATGAATAAAATTGTATTCAACGTGAGGATAGCGACAGTTTTGCTTGAACAATATCGCTAAGTAAGTGTGATTTGCAATTTTATGGGCTCAAGGTGTCCTCATAAGTCAGAATCAATATTTTATTTCAGAAAGAATACTAGAAGATGAGCTAGACTAAAGCAGAGCCTTTTAGCAACAGGATCTGAATTATTCAGCCAGAAAGTTATTAAATAATGATGAAGATCCCCCAAAAAATCATTTAAGATCTTGGGAGCAAGCAAGAGTTTGGCCACCTAAATAAAGTTGCCTAAAATTATATTTGATATATATACATATATACACACATGTGTGTGTAAAAAAGAAAAAGTACAATAGATTTTTTTTTTTTCCTGTTAGGTATAACAGCAATGGAAAAAATTCAAACTCAAATGTAGAATGATTCAAAAGTCTACTCAGTTGTTGAACATATGTAAGCGGAAATATTTCAAAATATGATTTTTAGGCTGCAAGTAAAGTATGAGGACTCTTTATATCACTCCTGTCCCTGCTTTTAATAAATATCTACCAAATTTAAAATGTTTGTCCAGTTTTAATGGCAAAAATAGACAGGTATAGAAATATACATGTACATATATATATATGTACAAGCAACTATATAAAACAGACAAATATATTTCCAGAATATTAATTATTGATATCAAGCTTAGATCTCAGATTTATTTCCAACTTCATGCTCCATCTCAACAGGAAATAGCCAAAGTTGTTACTGACTCAAACACTCTAATACCTGGGAAACTTTAAAAAGAAATCTAACCTGCAACTGAGATTTTCAGTCACATTTATGATCAAGCTCTAAGTCCATCACTTCATTTCCTTTCTTGTTCTAAGCAGACCCTTCTTAAGATTGAAAAATATGAAAACCGAGAGAGAGATGTAGGAGATTAGAGACCTCCTCTTGTTTCAAGGGTAGGTTTTTTTTTTTGTTTGTTTGTTTAGTATACATTAATTTATTGGAGGTTAATTACTTTATAATATTTTATTGGTTTGGCCATACATCAACATGAATCCGCCACAGGCATACACATGTCCCCATCCTGAACCCTCCTCCCCCCTCCCTTCCCATACCATCCCTCTGGGTCGTCCCAGAGTACGAACCCCAAGCATCCAGTATCATGCATTGAACCTGGACTAGTGCTTTGTATCATATATGATATTATACAAGTTTCAATGCCATTCACTCAAATTACCCCACCTTCTCCCTCTCCCAGAAGCCAAAAGACTGTTTTATACCTCTGTATCTCTTTTGCTGTTTCACATACAGGGTGATCATTACCGTCTTTCTGAATTCCATGTATATGCATTAGCATACTGTCAGTTAGTATACTGTCAGAAACCCACAGTCAGTTGATTGAGTTTTTGCACAGAAGCGAGTAGACCAAAGTTTGCTTGGATAAAAGTACTGAATATTAAGAATGTGTGTATAGAAGGGTGATAAATCACTTTTATTTCAAAAACAGATTTATTGATGTGATCTTTCTGTGTAAAAGTTAAGAATGAGGATTTTCAGGCTTCATGGTTTTGGTTACTATTTCTGTAAGCAGTCTGTATTTTAAATTGTTGCTGAAGTACACACCGGTTGAAGAGTACTCTTCAATTGCTAGGAGATCAGTGACTTAGTGATGTCACAGCTTTCTGACTTTGATAAGCACTGTGATGGTCTAGAGAGGTTCTCTCTGTAGGCTAGCCAAGTGGCATTGGAAATTGCAGTGTGTAAAATCAGACAAATAAGAGAAGTATCTGAAGAAAATTTCTCTGAGATGGTACATATTTCTTCAGAAATTCAAGATGGGCCTCCTAAGGATGAATCAACTGGTTCAGGAACATCCATCATATCTTCTTTGTATGATTATACACTTCCTGGGGACTCGGTTTTGAGGTCTGTGATGGAAGAATATGCTTTTCAGGCTTTGTCAGAAGAACTTGTGATAAAAAGGCCACGCTACACATTCTGTCTCTGAAACACATGAGCTGAATGATTTTCTTTCACTCACATTTCCACAAAAACTTTGGAGTGGAAGTGATCAGTTTGAATCAATTTGGTGGGATGAGAGTAGCACTTGTATAGTGATCAACGAAGAATTCTTTAAGAAAGAAGTCTTGGAAAGAAAAAGGACCTTCAGAATATTTGAAATAAAGTGTATGAAAAGTTTAGTTTGACCTTTTAACTTGATGGGTTTAGTAAAAAGTGACAAACTTTTCAAAGTTCTGCTTCACTACCTGGCTTTCTGGAAGAAGAAAACAAAGTCTATCTTTAGAGCAAGGTATCCCAAAACTTTCACTTATTGGCAAAATGTAAGATTAAATTATGTGACCCAGAAAGCATGTT
Organism: Budorcas taxicolor; assembly: GCF_023091745.1. Taxonomy (NCBI): domain Eukaryota; kingdom Metazoa; phylum Chordata; class Mammalia; order Artiodactyla; family Bovidae; genus Budorcas; species Budorcas taxicolor. The sequence continues at coordinate 6,880,070 of NC_068936.1, read as the reverse complement.
CACATATGTAGCTAAGATGGAATTTAAAATGTAGATAGAATTTTGTCAAGGATTTTTGCATCTATGTTCATCAGTGATATTGGCATGTAGTTTTCTTTTTTGTGGCATCTTTGTCAGGTTTTGGTATTAGGGTGATGGTGGCCACATAGAATGAGTTTGGAAGTTTCTCTTCCTCTGCAATTTCCTGGAAGAGTTTGAGTAGGATAGGTTTGAGCTCTTCTCTAAATTTTTGGTAGCACTCAGCTGTGAAGCCATATGGACTTGGGCTTTTGTTTGCTGGAAGATTTCTGATTAAAGTTTCCATTTCTCTGCTTGTGATGGGTCTGTTAAGATTTGGGGCCTGCTGAATGTCAGCTATAATTTATGTAAAGGTAGGGCAAGTTCAACATAACAGGAAATCCAAATGTGACAGTAACCTGTAATTCCTCAAAATCCTCTCAATTGTGTTAAAGTCATAAGTAGGGGATGACTTAATATAGTTTTAATTTTCTCAGGGCCTATGACCCTAGTTCCTATGATTAGGCCCAGATCAACCTGATTGTTGACAAAGCTGAGTCTTTTCTCTTGATGCCTTGTAACCACAGGCTGCCAGAATGTTTTAAAAATCTCTGAGATTCCTGAACAACTTCCTTTGTCTCAGCACAGAGAAAAATGTCATTTACATATTGTAACACCACCACTTCAGAGCTATTAAAGCTTTGTGGATCCTGTGACAAACTTTGTCCAAATAAAAGAGGACTGTCACTAAATACCGGGGGCAAACTGCCCAGGATAACTGGGAAGATGGCTGCGCAGAGTCTTCCAAGGCAAATATAAATTGACTTTCCTCCACCAAAGGCAAAGAATAGAAGCCATCTTTCAAATCAATTACTGATAAATATTTGGTTTGTTCAGGAATTTCAGACAATAGAGTATAAGGATTACAGCACAAGGTGTAAAGAAACTATAACCTCATTTATTAGCCATAAATCTTGCACTAGGCTCTACTTACCAATTGATTTCTTCATACCCAAAATAGACATGTTGCATGGACTGTTAAAGGGAATTCATAGTCCCTGCTCCTTTAAGTTTTTGATGATAGGTTTTAACCCTATCTTAAAATCAGGTTTCAGTAGATACTGCTTCTTATGTAGAAATAAGTGTGGGTCTTTGAGATTGACACCTACAGCGATAGCATAGTGTGCTCAACAAGAGATTTTTCATCAGCCTATATTCTAGGACTTACATTTTGTTCAACTAAAGGGAGAGAAAGGGAGAGCTTCATATTCATGAAAACAGAGGCATGGGCCTTGCTCAGTATATCCCTCCTGAAAAGAGGTGTGGGAGATTCTGACATGATCTGAAACTCATGTAAAAATAGAACAGATTCCCAGTTACAAGGTACAGAATAACTGAAATGATACCTTTTGCCTCATCCAGACAGTCCCATTATGGAAGCAGATCAGGAAGAAAGGGGGCCAGGGGCTTCAGTAAGCACAGAGTGAGTTGTCTCTTTATTTAAAAGGAAATCAATGGTATGTCCCACCCCACACAATTTTTAATACCCAGGGTTCCTCAGGTGTAGTTAGGATGGGAGCTTGTGTGGGGACCCCCAGGCACCTTCAGTCCTGATTGTCTTGAGTCTGACCTACAACTGTGGGCAATCAATCTCTCTTCCAGTGTGGTCCTTTGCAGACTGGACATGGAGCTGAGGCAGCTTAGATGCCTGAAGGTAATCCCGTTTGTGTTGTCCCTCCTTTCCACAGCAATATTAAACCCATCCCTTTTCATCTGAGTCCCTCTGGGCCTTTTTCTATAGCTCTTGAAGAATGTTTTTCATAGCCATTGTGAAGACTTCCACCTTTTCCTTTGTCTTTTTCTATCTTTCTATCTTTCTTTATTTTCCTCATATTCCCTGACATAAAAGACTGTCTGAGACAATTGTAACAAAATATCTAAAGACTTACTTGGTCCATAGACCTGTTTTAATAGCTTCCAGCGAATATTTGGAGCTGACTGAGATAGAAATCTATCCTTTAAGATCACTTTTCCCTGTTCCTTATAGAACCGGTTTAATTGTAAAACAGTATTATACTAAGGAGGCTTACCAAATGGCCACCGTTCACCATCCTCCAATGGACACCATGGCCACACAGTATCACATAGGAAGACTAGGTGTGTCTTCTTTAAGCCCTGGGGATCAAATCTTTCCCAGCTTTTCAGGATACAGTTCAAAGGAGTGAGTCTGGAATTGTTAGCTTCCATAAGAGAGAGAAAAAGTGACCAGTGCCATCTTTCTACTGGAGATATCCTTCCCTGCTTGAGACAGGGCTGTAGACAGATTTTAGTCCAAAGCTTTTCTTTCCTGGTTGGACTTTATCTGTCCTCACTGACGCAGGCACTGTACACGTCCCTCCTGGTTCTACCACCGAGACAGTGTGGGAATGTACCATGTGAAGACTGATGGCACCCCTACCTGACATCCAGCTCTTCACCATTAAAACCACGCTTCCTCTGATGCCACCCAGGTTGGAATCAGAGAAACCATCCGGAACGCCATCCAAGCTAAGACTGCTGGGGGAAATATTCATCACCTGAGTGCCTGTGCACAGCACTGAGTATGTTCCTGACCACGATAAGATCGCTATGAACATAAAGCTGAGATGCTCCTTCCAAGCATCACCACACTAGTAAAAGAATCACCCTGGGTCCACTAAGAGCCAACATTACCAAAGGGGTGGGCGATTGCAGTAGCTATCTGAGTAAACTTTCACCTCAGAGATGCTCTTGGAGCTAGACCTCCATCTAGCTTTGGAACTTTCGATTCCTAGCGAGGCTGGGCACTTTCCTGACTACTGATCCAAGTTTTGGACCTAAGCCATAGTATACAGTAACAGTGTAGATCGCAAGTCCCTTGAAAGTCAATGATCTGGGAGATTAGGTTAGTACTTGTTATTCCCAAGGTGTTATGAAATGGTCAAAGAGACCAAAAAGTTTGACTGAAAAAGGAGAGTTCAGTCCACACACTATGCCCATTTCTGGTCAGTTCCTGAAGGAGACCCTGTGTGCCTCTTGGCATTGGCATATCGGTATAAACCCCTGAGAGGTTTCTGCCATAAGTTGTATGAGATCACTGTGGAACCATAGAGCAGGGCTCCTCACTTGCTTCTCGTAGGATGGTTCATTCATTCACACAAGCACACGATAGAATTAGTAGAGAATACAAAAGTGTTTGCTAGGAAAACAAAGAACTAGAGGTCCAAGCATCCTTACCTTGCCCTGAAGGAAGCCAGACGAGCCCCCAAGATGAAAGGTTGTTGCCGAATGAAAAGATGCTGGGACTCTTGGCTTCTGAAGGAGAAGAATTCAGTCTGGAGTCAGAGACAAGGCTTGATCTCTCAGAGCTTTTTTGTAATAAAGTTTTATTAAAGTATAAAGGAGATAAAGCTCTGACATAGACATCTGAAGGGGGCAGAAAGAGTATTCCCCTGCTAGTCTTCAGCTGGTGTTATGCCCAAGTTGCAAAATCTCCCAATGACCACCAGGGAGCTGATATCCGATGCAAAAGCAAGAGAGTTTTATAACCAAGCTAGACCTGGGGCTCCCACCGATACCGACACAGTGGCTATAGGGAGGAGCCCCGGGTTTTGGATTGCATTGCTTCTATAGGGAGTATACAAGGAAAAAAGGATTTTTAGGTAGGGGAACGTCTGATTAGTCACTTTCTTTCGAAGGGTTGTGTGTTGGTTCTTGATTGGCCCCTATTGTCAAGGTAGACCAAAAGTTCCTGAGCGTTAAGTCAGGAGATTTTGGTCTGGAGTCCGATTGGCTCGTGGGCAGTGGGGTGAAGTCAGGGGATGTCCAAAGGCTCTTTTCCTGGAATCTTAAAAATTGGAGTTTTTCTGTTAACAAAATGGAGTAGCTTAGATTCTTCATTGGTAGTTATATAGTCACTAGCAGTTTGTTAATGAAGGAAAGGAATGTCTAAAAGTCAGAATGGCACCAGGCTCCTTACCCATAAGATGTATTTTGGGATAATCTTGGCGCCAGATGATTCATCCTGGGCCATAAAATGATTAACTTGAATCTTTTAGAAGGACAGATTACTGTACAAATAGTTGCATTTACATAGATTAGAGAAACAATATCTGAGTATTGCATACTGGTTTGTCAAGTAGGTTCTGAGCTATTAGGCAGAACTGACTTTAGGACAGAGTTTAGGGTAAATGCATAGTACATTAGCATAGCTTAAGACAAACATTACCATAAGAAAAATACATTGGTTATGTCAAGGTTTAAGAATCCCTAACTTTAGGTTGAAAGTTTGTTTTTGAATCAGGATGCTGGGAATCTTGGCCCCTGGATTAGAATAATTCAATCCAGGGCCAGAGACGAGGCTTGACCACTCAGAGCTTTTGTGTAATAAAGTTTTATTAAAGTATAAAGGAGATAGAGAAAGCTTTTGACATAGGCATCAGAAGGGAGCAGAAAGTGCACCCCTTCTGCTAGTCTTCAGCTGGATGTTATATAGTCACTAGCAGTCTGTTAATGAAAGAAAGGAATGTCTTAAAGCTCAGAATGGCACCAGACCCCTGACCCATAAGATGCATTTTGGCATAATCTTGGCACCAAATGGTTCATCCTGGGCCATAAAATTATTAACGTGAATCTTGAAGAAGAGCAGATCACCATGTAAATAGTTTCGTTTACATAGACTAGAGGAACAATATCTGAGTATAACATAATGGTTTGTCAAGTAGGTTCTGAGCCAAAAGGTGGAACCGACTTGAAGACAGAGTTTGGGGTGAATGCATAGTACATTAGCATAGCTTAAGATAAATATTTCCATAAGAAAAAGCATTGGTTATATCTAGGTTTGAGAATAGTTAACTTCAGGTGAAACCAGGTGTCATGGCAATACAGAATTTTAAGAGAAACCTCCTTTTAAATTTGTATAGAGAAGGAAAAAATATTGCTAGTTTGTTTCCTCCTGCCATTTAAGAGAGATAAAAATGACACTTGCAGGCTATTTCCTCCATTTGGAGATGCCTGGCCTTCCTGACTGTTACCCTCTCATTCCCTCCTTTTCTTCTAGGGGAATTATGTTGCCTAGGGAAAAGGGGCGTCATTCTCATTCTGTAACTGCTTCCGAGCTGAGAAGGGGCGTTGTCCCTAAATTGGTGAGGCAACATATTCTCCTAATCCTCATATTGAGGATATCTGACCTGCTGCTGCTGCTGCTAAGTTGCATCAATCGTGTCCGACTCTGTGCGACCCCATCGACGGAATCCCACCAGGCTCTTCTCCCTGGGATTCTCCAGGCAAGAACACTGGAGTGGGCTGCCATTTCCTTCTCAAATGCATGAAAGTGAAAAGTGAAAGTGAAGTCGCTGAGTCGTGTCCGACTCTTAGTGACCGCAAGGACTGTACTAGGGGCCCCAAATAGTAGTTGGAGGCAGCTGCAGCAGTAGCAGGAGTTTGAGCAACCGTTTGTAACTTTAAAGCTTTCAGGTAGCTAGAAACAAATTTAGTTACACAGTTACAGATGTAAGGCACCATAGTCATTAAAACAAGTTAAAAACAAAATTAAAAATCACATTATGTCCATAGTTAAAGTGCAAAGTATTGCACCAGTCCAGGGTTGGCAAATGTCATCAGATGAAGAAGAGGTATGACATGTGATTGTTGTCAAAGGTATTTACAGACTTGGAGAAAGTCTTTTTCTTGAAGTGGAGATGTCCACCACAGGAAGCCTTCCACTGATGAAGAGGGGAGTGCTCCAGAGACCCAGCAGTTAGACTGATTGTGAAATGTAGCATAGAAGTGAGCCCAGGACAGGAAGGCATTGGCTTGAGGATCAAATGGCAGACTCAGGATATTTGGAGTCAGCAGAAGTAAGCTCACATAGGTTATCAGGCCTGCCTGAAAAGTACAAAGTCAGAGTATAGAACGTAAAGGTATTAAAATAAGTCACTTAGTTTTGGTCAGGGTGCCACCTCTTAACTCGAGTGTGATGTACCCACGAATCAATTTATGGCACTTTGACACCTGTGGGAAAAGAAAGAAAAACCTGATAAAGGGCCTTCCCAGAGGGGCTTGAGGGATGGGCCCCCAGATCCCAAAGTTTTTTTGAGGACCTCAGTTCTTGGCTCAAATAGAGGCTTGTTTGACTCAGAGGCAGGGTCAGGAGTCATCTCCCGGAGTTCTGTTACAGCCTGTTGAAAAGCTTAGAGCTGAGTTACATAACGAGTTAATTTCAAGGCTTCAGGGTCTATAACAATGTCTCTGTGTAAGAAAGGCCTTCCATAAGTACATTCAAAGGGGGACAGCCCCTCCGTTTTGGGGGCAGTTTGAGCCCTCATTAAAGCTATGGGTAGGACTTTAATCCAATTGTCCTGTGTCTCTTGAGTTAATTTGTGCAGATGTCTTTTGATAATGTCATTAGCTTTTCCAACCTTTTCTGAGGATTGGGGTCTCCTGGAACAGTGTAAGTGATATTTTATTCTTAGAGCTTTAGATACCCGCTGAGTTACAGCAGCTTTAAAGGCAGAGCCATTGTCACTCCGTGGCAGCCCAAACCTGGGGATAATTTCATGGATTAATATCTTTATAACAACCTTAGCTGGTTCTCTATGGCAGGAAAAAGCCTCAATCCATCCAGTAAAAGTATCTACCCAAACTTGTAAGCAAGACTATCCATTACCTTTTGGCATATGAGTGAAATCAATTTCCTGGTCCTCTCCAGGATACTTCCCACTTGATTGTAATCTAGATTTTTCTAGCTTTTCAGTCTTTGGGTTATTTTTCTGACAAATCTCACACCTTTTGATAATTTTTTTTTTTAAGCTTATATTACATTTTTACCTTCAAACAAATGAGAAGCCTTTTGGTAAGTACTCTCTGTAACCAAATGAAAACTCTGATATAAACCTTTAAGAATTTTCCATTGAGCATTTTCAGGAATCATTAACCCTTGGACTGTAACCATCTTTTATCAGTAATCTGTGTCCCCCTTTTTTCATATCTATTAAATTTTTTCTCAGTGTATTGTGGTTTTCCCTGTTCCATAGGACCTGTCCACATCAAAGGTGTCTGCAGTGAAGGGGTTTCGTAAAGGGCTGCTTTTTTGGCTTGGCAGTCAGCCAGCTGATTACCTTTGGCTACTTTACTCCCATCCCTGGTGTGCTGTTTGCAATGTATAGGAGCTATCTTTTTAGGACAATATATAGCAGTTAAAAGTCTCTCGATCTCTCTGAAATGTTTAATAGGTTTTCCTGTTGCTGTTTTAAACTATAACTATAATATATATTGTAGCATGAGCATGTAAAGTCAAATAAGCATACTTAGAATCTGTGCAGATATTTACCTGCTGCCCTTTGCTTAACTCTAGAGCTCGGGTCAAAGCCACAAGCACTGCTAACTGAGTACTGGTTTCCTGGGGGAGAGATTTTGCTTCCAAAACCTGTTCAGCAGTTACCACGGCGTAACCTGCTTTATGCTTTTCATCCCAAACAAAAGAACTGTCATCTGTAAATATTTGCATGTCAGGACTGTCTAATGGGATATCCATTAGATCTTTCTGAGCTGTATAGTTTAAATTTCGGAATTGAGAACAATCTTGATCAGGTGTTTCATTTTCCTTCTCAGGAAGGACAGTGGCCAGATTTAAATTTTACAAACTTTAAGCTTAGTTACTCGTCCCTCTAACAACAATGACTGATATTTAAGGAGTCTCCTGTCTGTCATCCAAATATTAAGCTTAGAATTTAAGATTTCACTTATATCATGAGAAGTCAGTACAGTAAGATTTCATCCATTAATTATTTCTAAAGCTTCAGGTGCTAATAAAGCTGCCACCCCAATTACTCTTAGGCAGTGGGGCACACACATGAAATTACATCTAACTTTTTGTTTAGATAAGCAATAGGTTTTTGGTGAAGCCCCCAGGGTTGTGTCAAAGCTCCCAAGGCCATACTTTTCCTTTTAGTGACAAACAAATTAAATTTTGACCCTTTGGGCAAGCTCAGAGCTGGAGCTTGCAGGAGAGCAATCTGAAGAACCTTAAAAGCCTTTTCAGTTTCTGGAGACCAAACCAGTTTGTCAGTATGGGCCTGTTGAATTTCAGCTATAGGTTTATATAAAGGCTGGGCAAGTTCCCCATAACCCAGAATCCAAATGCAACAGTAACCTGTGATTCCCCAAAATCCTCTCAATTGTCTTAAAGCCATAGGTTCGGTATGATTTAGTATAGGTTTAATTTTTTCAGGGCCTATGGCCCTAGTCCCTTCTGATATGATTAGGCCTAGATATCTAACCAATTTTTGACAAAACTGAGCCTTTTCTCTTGATGCCTTGTAACCATAGCCTGCCAGAAAGTTTAACAAATCTTCTGAGACTCACGAAAAAGCTTCCTCTATCTTAGCACAGAGGAAAATATCATCTACATATTATAACACCACCACTTCAGAGCTTTTGTAGATCCTGTGACAAACTTTGTCCAAATAAGTGAGGACTGTCACGAACTCCTTGGGGCAAAACTGCCCAGGTTAACTGAGAAGCTGACTGCATAGGGCCTTCAAAGGCAAATAGAAATTGACTTTCTTCTGTCAAAGGCACTGAATAGAAGGCATCTTTTAAATCAACTACTGAGAAATATTTGGCTTGTTCAGGAAATTCAGACAATAGAGTGCAAGGATTAGGCACCACAGGGTGTAAAGGAACTAGAGCCTCATTTATTATACGTAAATCTTGAACAAGTCTCCATTTACCATTTGATTTCTTTATACCCAGAATAGGAGTGTTAGATTGGAGAAGGAAATGGCAATCCACTCCTGTGTTCTTGCCTAGAGAATCCCAGGGATGGGGAATCCTGGTGGGCTGCAATCTCTGGGGTCATACAGAGTTGGACACGACTGAAGCAGCTTAGCAGCAGCAGCAGCAGCAGCAGCAGCAGCAGCAGCAGCAGCAGCAGCAGCAGCAGCAGATGGACTGTTACAGGGAATTAATAGTCCTTATTCCTTTAAATTTGTGATGATGAGTTTTAAACCTTCCTTAACCTCAAGTTTCAGTGGCTACTGCTTCTTATGTTAGAATACATGCAGGTCTTTGAGCTTGACAACTACAGTAATAGCATTTTGTGTTTTACCCACTGAGTCTCCATCAGCTCATACTCTAGGATTTACATTTTGTTCAACTAAAGGGAGAGAAGTGGGGGAGGGGGGTCTATATTCATGAAAACAGAGGCATGGACCTTGTTCATTATATCCCTCCACAAAAGGGGTGAGGGAGATTCTGGCACGATCAGAAACTCGTGTGAAAAGCACAGAATATCAGTGGCAAGATAAAGAATAACTGAAATAATACCTTTTGGCTCGTTCAGGCAATCCCATTATGGAAGCAGATCAGGAAGAAAGTGGGCTAGAGGTTGCAGTAGGCACAGAGTAAGTTGCCCCGGTATCTAAAAGGATATTGATGTATTGCCCCCCCCCCCCCCACAATTATTAATACCTGGGTTTCTCAGGTGTAATTAAGATGGGAGCTTGTGTGTGGACACCTGGACACCTTCAGTCTTGATTGTCTTCAGAGTCCAACCCTGGAGACTTATGCTTCTGAGGGAAGTCTTTCTTCCAGTGTAGTCTTTTGCAGACTGGACATGGAGTTGGGGGTGGCTTAGATGTCTGAGGGCAATCCTGCTTGAGGTACCCCTCCTTTCCACAGTAATAGCAAGCCCAACCCTTTTCATCTGGGTTCCTCTGGGCATCTTTCTCAGGCCGTTTAAGAAAGTTTTTCCATAGTCATTGCAAAGGCTTCCGCTTTTTATTTTGTCTTTTTCTGCCTTTCTTTCTTTTCCTCATATTCCCTACCATAATAGACCGTCTGAGCCAGTTGTAATAGAGTATTTAAAAACTGATTTGATCCATAGGCCTGTTTTAATAGGTTACAGTGGATATCTGGGGCTGACTGAGTGATAAATTTATCCTTTAAGAGCACTTTTCTCTTGTTCCTTACAGAACAGGTCTAATTGTAAAACAGTATTATACTTAGGAAACCCTCCAACTGGCCACCTTTTGCCATCCTCCAATGGATACCGTGGCCATGCAGTATCACATAGGAAGACAAGGTGTGTCTTCTTCAAGCCCTGGGGATCAAATTTATCCCAGTTTTTCAGGATACAGTTCAAAGGAGTGAGGCTGGTATTGTTAGCTCCCATCTGTAAGAGGAAAAAAGCAAACAGCGCCATTTTTCTACAGAAGGCCTCCCTCCCTGCTCTAGATGGGGGTGTAGACAGACTTTACTCCAAAACATTTTCCTTTCTGGTCAGACTTAGTCTGTCCCTTACCGACACAGGGGCCACCCTCGACCCTCCCAGTTCTACCACTGAGATGGGGTGGGGATGCACCAGAGGTAGACCTGATAGCATCTCTACCTGACATCTAGCTCTTCACCTTTAACCTTGCTTGCCTCTGATGCCACCCAGGGTGCAATCAGAGTAACCCTCCAGAATGCCCCCCAAACTAAGACCACTGGGGGAAACATTCATCACCTGAGTGCCTGTGCACGACCCTGAGTATATTCTTGACCACAATAAGACTGATATGAACATAAAACTGAAAACTTCCTTCCAAGTATCACCACACCAGTATAAGAGCCTCGTCTGGTCCACTAAGAGCCAGCATTACCAAAGGGAAAAAGAAAAAAAAAAAAAAAAAGAAAGAAAAACACATTGCAGCCCTATTCTGAGTACCCTTGAACGTCATAGATATTCTCGGAGCTAGAGCTCCATCTAGCTTCTGAATGTTTGATTCCTAGTGAGGCTAGGCGCTTTCTTGACTACTGATCCAAGTTTGGGACCTAAGCCACAGGAAACAGTAAGAGTATAGATCACAAGTTCCTTGAAAGTCTATGATCTAATAAATTAGGTTAATACTTCTAATTCCCGAGGAGTTATGAAATGGTCAAAGAGACCAAAAATTTGACCGAGAAAGGAGAGTTCGGTCCACACACTTTGCCCATTTCTGGTTGGTTCCCAATGGAGGTGTTGGGTGCCTCTTGGCATTGGCAGGTTGGTATAAGCCCCCGACAGATTTGTACCATAAGCCATATGATATCACAGTAGAACTGCAGAGCAGGGCTCTCCACTTGCTTCATGCAGGGCATGCCATTTATTCACACAAGCACACCGTAGAGTTAGTAGAGCACAGCAGAAAATGTGTTCAGTAAGAGAACAAAGAACTACAGCTCCAAGCATCCTTACCTTGTCCTGAAGGATCCCGGATGAGCCCCCCCAGATGAAGGATTTTTGTTGATTCACGATACCGGGATTCTTGGCCCTGGGAGGAGAATAATTCAATCCAGGGCCAGAGACGAGCCTTGATTGCTCAGAGCATTTGTGTAATAAAGTTTTATTAAAGTATAAAGGAGATAGAGAAAGCTTTTGACATAGGCATCAGAAAGGGAAAGAAAGAGTACCCTCCTGCTAGTTTTCAGCTGGATGTTATATAGTCACTAGTATTCTGTTAATGAAAGAAAGGAATGTCTTAAAACTCAGAATGGAACCAGGCCCCTGACCCAGAAGATGCATTTTGGGAAAATCTTGGCCTCAAATGGTTCATCCTAGGCCATAAAATTATTAACTTGAATCTTGAAGGACAGATCACCATATAAATAGTTTCATTTACATAAATTAGAGGAGCAACAACTGAGTATAACATATTAGTCTGTCATGTAGATTCTGAGCCAAAAGGCGGAACTGACTTGAAGACAGAGTTTGGGTTGAATGCATAATACATTAACATAGCTTAAGATAAACATTTCCATAAGAAAAAGGCATTGGTTATCTCTAGGTCTGAGAATAGTTAGAATAGTTAACTTCAGGTGAAACCAGGTGTTATGGCAACACAGAATTTTAAGAGAAACCTCCTTTTAAATTTGTATAGAGAAGGGAAAAATAGTACTAGTTTGTCTCCTCCTGCCGCTTAAGAGAGATAAAAATGTCTGACACTTGCAGGCTATTTCCTTCATTTTGAGACCCCTAGATTTCCAGCCTGTTACCCTCTCAAGTGTTGACACCCAAGAAGATCAGGCCCAAACTTATGCTCAGTGAACCAGGGTACCATAGAAAGAGATTGAGGAGATTAAAAAAGCAACATAGATAAATGGGGAAAAAAAAAAAAAAATCAAAGTTACCACAAGCAATAAACACTACAGAGAAGACAACAGATTCATAAACAGAACCAAGCAGGTAAATCACAAGGCAAAAAACAACACTAGAACAGAGTGTCAAACGAAGAATAAAGAAAGCAAATCTGACAAGAAGATCAGATAGAGCCCCCACAGAATAACAGAAAATCACAGTTAATTTAGAAATGCATACCTGTTGTAAAAAATAACGAGATGCAACAGCAATAAAAGGCACAGAAAATAGGAAACCAAAGTGAAAGCAGAAATAGCTACATTTACAAAATATGGTTCAAATAATCTTAAAAGATTAAATCAATGTGTACTAACAAAAAAGCCTACAACTGAGAAAAATAGTCCGCCAACAACACAACAACTCAGTACATCAAAAGAATAATACATATTTCCTAGTGTCTCATCTGTCAGTGTCCTAGTCCCCAACAGGGGCCAGAGGACAACTACAGTTCTTTGGGAAGTTCACCAAAGATGGAGAACACTGGACTCTGGATCTCTCTAAGGACAGCATAGACTCAAAACTGCTATAAATCTCGTGCATTCTTACAGCTTCATGAGCCTGGGCATCATCTTTCATTTGGCCTCTTTTCATCTTTTGATGTATTCCATAGATGCAGGGTTTCTGTCATAAATCATATGTACTTAATCTTCAGCATGCATGACTAATTGGAAGATTTCCAGTCCTCTTCCTGAGTGGCTCTGTCTCTAGGTATCAAGTGTAATTTTCATCCATCCTCACATGTGGCAACCAAAGGAGTCTGCCTTGAGACACATGTGGAACACTGGGGTCTGCCTTGATGAGCACAGGTGATGGTACAGCTGCTTGGAATGCTGGAACCCTGGTGGTGCCAACTATGAATAGGAGCCAGCAGCAATGGGCAGAAGAGATTTGGCCTTAATATGATCCTTTTCTAGCTTGTGTTTGCAGGAGCATGAGTGGTGCTTCTGGCTAGTCTTTCTCTATTGCCTTGTAGCAGGTGTTAACAGACAGGAAGAGGAGTGGCTACAAAGGTATCTCCACCTCCTGTGTGTGACAATGCAGTAAGGTCCTCCCACTTAGGCAGTTTGGGAATTCTCAAAAGGTATTCCATGCTACGCAATTACTTATACGTGCTCCATCAGGCCATCTCCACAAAGTTAATAGCAGTCCTCTCCCAGGATGGCTCTCTAAATCCCGCCTTCCATCTTCCGGACCCCATGCACACTGGTTGAACTGAATTTCAGTTTAGGCCATATACAGCCATGACACACACTGTCTGTGTAACTCTCACTCTATACAAATTATATTTTACCAGCTGTTTTACCTTGCTTCCTTTCAGTCCAAAATAATTTACACTTTACTGAAAAGGCTTGCCTCATTCTGGAAATATCTTCCCTGCTTCTCCATCTCCCACCCCAAGGCATAGGTTCTGTCTTGCTTCCTCTTATCATACTGAAACCCACACCGGACACTCTGGAGACCAAGGTCTTCTGCTAGCATTTTTTTGGATGCTCTGGGGAAACTATAGACTGTGTAGAAGTATTATGTGTGTATTAATGTGATCCATACATTGAGAGGTGTGCATTTCATATCTTTCTACATTTCTGCCTTCTTTGAACTTCTCAGTTTTTCCTGGAGAGCTCTATTATTCTTTTTTTCCTTGACAGCAAGACCTGAAACATTAGTGGACATGAAGTAATCTGTTGGATGGGACGTTGCATATTTACACATGTAACTGGTACCACTTTGACTTCCAACAGGGAATCAGGCATATTTGTTGTTGTTGTTGTTGTTGTTTTCCCCCTTGTAAATTTCTCTTAATGAGGAATTATCATCAGCATGAAGCAATGCAGAACTTCCACATAAAATATAATAGCATAGTTGGGTTCAAAAAGTCAGCACTTCAATATATCTAGCTATTTTTTTTAACGTTCCTGACATTTTTGCAGAGTACAGCTGTCTGATTTCGAATCTCAAAGCTTAAATCCATTCAATGGGTGTTAAAGTTCAGAGACTGCCATGGGCATAATTTAATTCCTGTAGAATAAGATGGCAAGTTCATAGGAAATTGCCAGTTGGTATTTGATTACTTTATAAAGAGAGTAAATGACAACAGCAACAATGACCAAAACAAATATATATATATATATATATTATTAGAAAAAACACAAGAATGTGTAGTTAGGTTTCAATCATAAGAGATACACATGAATTGATATTTGAATCATAGAAAAGGCAAGGGGATACCATACAATCATTTATATCTGCTTAATTGTCTCTGCTAATGACTTGGAAACTGAGACTCACACACAAACCATAAAAAAGGAAAGTAATTTTGGAAAATTCTTGGAGAAAAGAATACCAGAATTCTTTACCTGTCTCGTGGGAAACGTGTACGCTATTAAATTTGCAACAGTTAGTACTGGACACAGGACAATGAACTGAATCAAAATAGGGAAAGGAATAAGTCAAAGCTATCTATTGTTGCACTGCTTATTTGACTTTGCTCAGAGAACATCATGAAAATAATAAAATCCAAATGAAGCTCAACCTAGAAAGAAAATTTAGGTGGGAGATATGAATAAACTTAGTTTTCCTGATGACAACACACAAATGACAGAACAACAATAGGAATTAAGGAGCCTCTTGATGAAGCTATTATCTGCTTCAATTACAGACATTTGAAATGAAATTCTCAGTTTCACATATGAAAATCTAGATGCATATTTCAGACTGTGAAATATAAAAATCTCTATTATTCATATTTATAAATCTGGTGACAACTTTTCCAACTTGAAATATGGAATTCTCTGGACATCCCACATGAAAGTATGGATACAATATTTTCTGCATAATATGTGAAATTGTTCACGTTGCTGCGGCTGCTAATTCGTTTCAGTCGTGTCTGACTCTGTGCGACCCCATAGACGGCAGCCCCATCCTCGTCCCTGGGATTCTCCAGGCAAGAACACTGGAGTGGGTTGCCATTTCCTTCTCCAATGCATGAAAGTGAAATGTGAAAGTGAAGTCGCTCAGTTGTGTCCAACTAGTAGTGCATGGTAGAGTTATGAAAATCTGGAGGCAGATACTTTGACAGGAAATGCGAAAGTGTCTATTTCACATATCAAAATATGGTCACAGGTTTTCTCACATGAAATATGGAATTTTCCAGTTTTCATTTAAAGATCTTTGTGCTGTCTTTCCTTCAGGAAATATTGAATACTGTCTATTTAATATTGGAAAAACTTTCATTAACTTTCCTACAAGAAATATAGAATTTGCCAACAGATTTTCATGCTTGAGCTCTGAAATTCTCTCTATTTCCATCAAGAAAGCCTGAATGAATGTCTTCTGACGTGAGACTTGGAATTCTGTGTATTTCACATTTGAAAATCTGGGGATAAATGTTCTCATGAAATATGAAATATCAACTATCACATATGAAACAGTTTCTAGATTTTCACACATGAAACCAATATGCAGGTCAGGAAGCAACAGCTAGAAATGGACATAGAGCAACAGACTGGTTACAAATAGGAAATGGAGTACGTCAAGGCTGTATATCGTCACTCTGCTTATTTAAATTATATGCAGAGTACATCATGAGAAACACTGGGCTGGAAGAAGACAAGCTGGAATTAAGATTGCTGGGAGAAATATAAATAGCCTCAGATATAAAGATGAGACCACTATTATGACAGAAAGTGAAGAGGAATGAAAAAATCTGATTAAAGTGAAAGTGGAGAGTGAAAAAGTTGGCTTAAAGCTCAACATTCAGAAAACGATCATGGCATCTGGCCCCATCACTTCATGGGAAATAGATGGGGAAACAGTGGAAACAGTGTCAGACTTTATTTTGGGGGGCTTCAAAATCACTTTAGATGGTGATTGCAGCCATGAAATTAAGATGCTCACTCCATGGAAAAAAAGTTATGACCAATCTAGATAGCACATTCAAAAGCAGAGACATTACTTTGCCAACAAAGGTCCATCTAGTCAAGGCTATGGTTTTTGCAGTAGTCATATATAGATGTGAGAGTTGGACTGTGAAGAAAGCTGAGTGCCAAAGAATTGATGCTTTTGGACTGCAGTGTTGGAGAAGACTCTGGAGAGTCCCTTGGACTGCAAGGAGATCCAAAGAGTCCCTTCTGAAGGAGATCAGCCCTGGGATTGCTTTGGAAGGAATGATGCTAAAGCTGAAACTCCAGTACTTTGGCCACCTCATGAGAAGAGTTGACTCATTGGAGAAGTCTCTGTTGTTGGGAGAAATTGTAGGCAGGTAGAAAAGGGGACGAAAAAGGATGAGATGCCTGGATGGCATCACCAAATCACTGGATGTAGATTTGAGTGAACTCCGGGAGGTGGTGATGGACAGGGAGGGCGGGCGTGCTGTGATCCATGGGGTCACGAAGAGTCGGACATGACTGAGTGACTGAACTGAACTGATCTGAAAGGTACACACGAAATAAAGAATTTTAAATGAAGCATAAATTCATATCTGAGCTAAAACTTTAAACATGTACAGGTATATTTCATATGTTATTTCCCAATAACATATAAATTTATCTATGTCTCTTTGAAGAAAGTAGGGTGAAGATTTCCCTACATGAAATAGGGAATTAATGTATTTTACACATGCAAAATCAAAACCCTTATGATTATACAGTGGAAGTGATAAATAGACTCAGTGGAGTCTATCTGATAGACAGAGGCCCTGAAAATTTATTGGTGGAGGCTTGTGACATTTGACAGGAATCTGTGATCAAGACCATGCCCATGAAAAAGAAATCCAAAATAACAAAGTGACCAAACTTTAGAAAGAGCTGAGTGGAGCAAAGAAGGTAAACAAAAAAGCGGAAAGGAAAACTATACACATTTGAATGCAAAGTCCCAAAGAATAGCAAGGAGAGAGAAAACTATCCTCAGTTATCAATGCCAATAAAAAGAGGAAAAGAACAGAATGGCAAAGACTGGAGATCTCTTCAAGAAAATTGGAGATACCAAGGGAAAATTTCATACAAAGATGGGCACAATAAAGCACAGACATGGTAAGGATGTAACAGAAGCAGGAGCTTTTAAGAATAGTCGGGAAGAATATACAGATGAACTATGCACAAAAGATCTTCATGACCCAGTTAAGCACAATGGTGTGATCACTCACCTAGAGCCAGACATACTGGAATGTGAAGTCAAGTGGGACTTTAAAAAGCATAACTAAAAACAAAGCTCTTGGAGGTAATGGATTCAGTTGAGCTGTTTCAAATTCTAAAAGATGGTGTTGTGAATGTGCTGCCCTGCATAGGCCATCAAATTTGGGAAAGTCAGCTATGGCCAGAGGACTGGAAGAAGTCAGTTTTCATTTCAACAGCAATAAAAGGCAATCCAAAGAATGTGCAAACTACCACTTAACTGCAATCATCTCACACCCTCTCAAAGTACTGCTCAAAATTCCCAAAGCCACCCTTCAACACAATGTGAATCATGAGCTTACAGATGCTCAAGGTGGATTTAGAAAAGGCAAAAAAAACTGGAGATCAAATTGCCAACATCCGTAGGGTCATCATAAAAGCAAGAGAATGCCAGGAAAGCATGTATTCCTATTTGACTATGCCAAAGTCATGTTTATGCAGATCACAGCAAAACGTTTAAAATTCTTCAAAACATGGGACTACTAGAGTATTTTACGTGTCTTCTGAGAAATCTGTATTCAGGTCAAGAAGCAACAGTCAGCAAAGGAAATGAAAGAACAAACTTGTTCCAAGTTGGGAACGGAGTATTTCAAGGCTGTACTATCAAGCTCTTCATTGAACTTACATGAAGAGGTCACCATACAAAATGCCACACTGGATGAAAAAGGTTTGGAATCAAGATTGCTGGGAGAAATATCAGTAACATCAGATACGCAGATGGCATGATTCATGTGGGAGAACATGGGAAGCACTACAGTGCTTCTTGAGGAAAGTAAAAGATGAGAGTGATTTTGGTTACTGAAAACTCAACATTCAAAATAAGGTTGATGGCATCCGGCCCCATCACTTCATGGCATAAAGGTGGGGAAACAGTGGAAACAATGAGAGACTTTATTGGGGGTGGGGGGAGCTCCAAAATCTCTGAAGATGGTGACTCTGTTCATGAAATTAAAATATGCTTTCTGCTTAGATGAAAAGTTATAACCAGGCTAGACAGCATATTATAAAGCAGACAAAAGTCAGTCTAGTCAAGCTTCATACAGAGATGAGAATTGGGCCTAAAGAATCTTGACCTCCAAAGAATCAATGCTATTGATATGTGATGTTGGAGAAAACTCTTGAGAGTCCCTTGGACTTCAGGAGATGAAAGGGGTCAATTCTCAAGTAAATCTGTTCACAATGGTGATTGGAACAGCTGATACTGAATCTGGATCTTGAATATTTTGATCACCTGAAGTGAAGGACTGACCCATTGTGAAAGAGCATGATGCTGAAAAATATTAAAGGCTGGAGGAGAGGGCAAAGACAGAAGATTAAATGCTTGGCAGCATCACTGACTCGGTGATTATATGTTTGAGCAGGCTTTATGAGTTGGTGATGGACAGGGAAGCCTGGCATGTTGCAATCCATGGGGCCAGAAAGAATCAGACAGGATTAAGTGAATTCACGGTACTCACCATACATACTTAGGTTCTCAGTGAAACGAAGGTGGTAAAGAACTCTCTTACCCATCAATTGATAATCCTCACAGATTCCTAATGCCCCATAAGATTGCTCACTGTTTCCTCTGAGATTCAACCAGGATGGCCATTCTTTCTATTATATGGGTAAATATCCCTTAGGAAATAATGGAAGGGGCATAATTTGCAGAAAGTTATAGAAAAAGTACAGACATCAGGAAGTCAGTATGACCTTGTCAAAAACATACAGTATGCAACTTTAAACCTTCACACTGATTTCCTTTTGAATTCTGACGGCATGACCTCACCAATCCTGAGGAATGATCATTGCAAAGGGAAGTGATCAAGACATTGCTGCCTATTGCTTTAATGATGACACAAAACAAGAACATCATGGTAATCATGCTTCCGTTAACCTCCCTTAACCAAGATAATAGGCTGCAGTAGCCATTTGGGAGCTTAGAGAATCACAAGGTCTCCCACAAATTGTTGGAGCCACCTGGGCCTTACCCACAGACAGTTTGCTAGGTTTGATGAGGTCACCTTGTTCATGGAGAAAGGTATTATCTATGGACACCAGTCTTATTGCCAGTCCTCTGGATTTGTGAGAAGCCAAAAAGACCACAATTCTAGCTTGCAAAGTATACATCTGCTTAAAAATCAAATGCAAAACAACAACAACAAGGATAAAATCCAGTCCAAATTGACAGGCCTAAGGATAATCACATGGACCTCAGCTCTATGAGAGGACATGAGGGCAGCAAAACACAGGTCCAGCCAAGTTCATTGTTAACACCTGCCGCCCTTCAAAGGACATATCCCAGTAATTGATAGAGTGTAGATTGTAGGTCCTCTGCCAACTTGAGAAATTGTGCTAACAAGATCTCTGAACCTCCCTTCTTATCCAAGGCTAAAAGACAGAAAATGTGCACATCAGGACCAAGGAACATTCAATAGGGATTACTTGGAGGTAACAGTACCAGGTATAGGACACTGTAGAGAAGGCATACAACTGAAATGAAATCATTAAAAAAAAAAAAAAAAAAAGCCTTTTGTGCCAGTTTCCAGAGAAGGCAATGGCATCCCACTCCAGCACTCTTGCCTGGAAAATCCCATGGGTGTAGGAGCCTGGTGGGCTACAGTCCATGGGGTCGCTAAGGGTCGGACACAACTGAGTGACTTCACTTGCACTTTTCACTTTCATACATTGGAGAAGGAAATGGCAACCCACTCCAGTGTTCTTGCCAGGAGAATTCCAGGGATGGGGAAGCCTGGTGGGTGCCCATCTATGGGGTCAAACAGAGCTGGACACGACTGAAGAGACTTAGCAGCAGCAGCAGCAGTGCCAGTTTCAGAGGGAAAATGTACATCTCCCAGATGACCAAGTGGATAGGATTCAAGTCACTAATAACACTCAGCATAGCCACATGTCAGGGCAGATTCTGTCCAGGTAACATCACAAACTTCTGTCCAGGCCTGTCTTCAGCCTCTGCTTTCCATTCCTTAATTGTGTCCATTCAATCAGCAGACAGTATAAAATATAGGCAATGAGTAGGAACCTGGGGAAGATGATGAAGACTGTAAGAACAAAGAATCTTTCAGGGCAAGGGACAGACAACACCTCAGATTGGTGATAAGATGGAGGAAGTTGGGGAGGAGAAAGAAGGACCGATTTCAGAACTAGCATCTGGCCATTTAGGATGATGGCAGCTGCTCCAGACCTGGCTGCAGACCTAGGGGAGATATTTCCATACGCAATAAATTAATGTGGTCTCTGTGCTCAATGAACTTTTACAACATTAAAGCCTCAGCCTGTGATACTATACCAAGTACAAAGTCATAGCTTAGACATTCAGGAGATATTAATTTAGGGAGGGTGTGTGAGACTTGTAGGAGATGTGTTCTATCAGACATGTTTTAACACTTAGCATAATTACTAGGGCTCAAGCCAGGACTCACTTATATGCATGCAGACTGTTCTCTTAGGCATATTCCAATTATGAGATCATATAACCTCATATCTAGGATTTCACTTTCTTGGTGAGTACCTCTCCACTTATAAAAAATAAAGATAGCTTAGAAGACTAATCTTTGTATTAGTACTGTTCTATCAATTCCCACTTTGATCAATTGTGCTAGGTAACTTCCTGCCACTACTAAATATGTCTAACTATATAGTATTTCCAAGTATATAGTATCTCCTTCTTCCATACCAGAGGCACTACAGGAAGTGTAAATGCAGATAACATACAAAAGCACATTTACAGCCCATGATTCTTTGCTAATTTTCTTTTCACTGGATGTATTCATAGGTTGAGTGGGATATTAAAGTCCCCCTTTATAATTGTGGTACTGTTAATTTCCCCCTTCCTTCTTGCTTGCATTTCCCTTGCATCTTGAGGTGTTCCAAATGGTACAATGGACTAGTTACACCTAATTATTATATATAGACATTACACTCATAAGTAATGGAGTCGCCTTTTCTCCAGTGCACAAGGAATATCCTCCAGAATAGATCAAATCCTGTCCCATAAACCTACCTTGATAAATTTTTAAAAAAGAAAGAAAGAAAGAAAGAAAGAATTTCAAGCATCTTTTCCAATCAAAATTAAGTAAGATTAGGTGTCAACTGCAGAGGAAAACAAAAACAAATATCCAACATATGGAGGCTAAATCACACAGATCACACAGAGGCTAACCAACAGATCATAAAAGAAATCAAAATGGAAATCAAATTTAAATACAAAGTAATGAAAATGAAAACATGGCAGCCAAAGCTTTGGATTAAGTAAGAAGCAGTGTTTAGAAGGAGAGGTACAGCATATAAGCCTGGCTCAAGGAAGAAGAGGAACATCAAAGAAATAGCCTACCTTTACATTTAAAGCAAACACCAAAAGGAAAACCCCAAGGTTAGGAGAATGAAAAGAATAATAAAAATTGGAGCAGAAATAAGTGAAAAAGAAACAAAGGTGGCTATTGCAAAGTTCAATAAAGGGAAAACCTGATTCTTAAAATTATAAACTAAACAAAAAGCATTATCCAGGGTGATCAAGGGGAAAAATAAAGGGGGGGGGGGGGGAGGAATGGAGAAGAATCAAAATAATAAAATTAGAAATGAAAATGGAGAAATCACAGCAGACAAAAAAGAAACAAATAAGATCATAAGAGATTACTGTGAGCAATTATAGGTCACTAAAATGGACAACATTGAAGAAATTGGATTAATTTTAGAAAAGAATAAAAGTCCACAACTGAGTGAGAAAGAAGTAGGAAATCTTAACAGATGCATGAGAATCATGAAAATTACAGCTCAAATCAAAAATCTTTCAACAATCAAAAGACCACAACTGGATGGTTTCACAGATGAATCCTGCAATTTTTTTTTTTTTTTTTTTTTAGAATTTACCAAGACAAGTTTTATGGAAGAACAAACAGTTAACCAACTCAAACTCTTCCAGAAAATTGCAGAGGATGGTATGCTCCCCAGTTCATTGTATGAGGCCACCATCACCTTAATACTGAAACCAGACAAAGATTCAACAAAGAAAACTATAGGCCAATATCACTAAACATATTTATAAACATAGATTCAGAAAATTTCCTGCAACTTCTACCAAACAGAATTCAACAACATATTGAAAAAGTCATACATCATTACATTATAAGCACATTGGCTTCATCCCATGATTGCAAGGATTCTTTAATATTGGCAAATCAATTAATCAATATGATACACCATATTAAACGGAAAGAATGAAAACCATATGGTCACCTCAATAGATGCAGAGAAAGTCTTTGACAAAATTTAACACTCAATTATGATAATTCTCCAGAAACCAGTTGTCAAAGGAGCATATCTCAACACAATAAAAGCCATATATGAGAAAACAAGGGCAAACAGTATCTTCAATGGTGAAAAATTGAAAGCATTTTCTCTAAAATCAGGAACAAAACAAGGGTGCCAACTCTGACCACAGCCGTTCAACATTGATGTGGAAGTCCTATCCAAAACTGTCAGAGAACAAAACGAAATAAAAAGGAATAGAGGTTGGTTAAGGAAAAAAAAAAAAAAAATGGGGAGGAGGGAATCGTCCTGTTTGCAGAATACATGATCCTCTACATAGGAAGCCATAAATACACCATGAGAATATTACTAGTGCTAATTGATTAATATGATAATGTTGAGGGTTATAATGTATTGCACAGAATCCCCTTGCATTACTATACATGAACAATGAGAAAACAGAAAGATAAATTAAGGAAACAACAATGAAAAGAATAGCATACTTAGGGGTATATTTACATAAAGAAGCAAGAAGACTTACATGTATATATATATATGTGTGTATATATATATATATGTATATCTATATATGTGTGTATATATATATGTATGTGTGTATATATATGTGTGTGTGTATATATATATATGAAACTATAAAACAATGATGACAGAAAGAAAGACGAGGCAAATAAATGGAGAATTATACCAGGTTGTTGGACTTGAAGAAACAATATAGTGAAAATGAGTATACAAATCGAAACAAACTATAGGTTCAATGAAACCCTTATCAAGTTACCAATGGTATTATTCACAAAACTAGAATAAATACTTACACAGTATGTATACTTTCACAGTAGGCATAGAAACACAAGGAAACTTCTAATGGCAAAATCAATCTTGAGAAAGAAGAAGGGAAATTGAAGAATCCACCTGCCTGATTTCAGAATATACAAAGACAGTAAGACATTAGCACAAGGACAGAAATCTAAATAAATGGAAGCACTGGAGTTTCAGCTTTAGCATCAGCCCTTCCAACGAACACCCAGGACTGATCTTCTTTAGAATGGACTGGTTGGATCCCCTTGCAGTCCAACGGACTCTCAAGAGTCTTCTCCAACACCACAGTTCAGAAACATCAGCTCTTTGGTGCTCAGCTTTCTTCACAGTCCAAATCTCACATCCATACATGACCACTGGGAAAACCATCGCCCTGACTAGATGGTCCTTTGTTGGCAAAGTTATGTCTGTGCTTTTGAATATACTACTTTTCTTCCAAGGAGTAAACGTCTTTTATTTTCATGGCTGCAATCACCATATTCAGTGATTTTGGAGCCCCCCCAAAATAAAGTCTGATTTGTTTCCACTGTTTCTCCTTCTGTTTGCCATGAAGTGATGGGCCTGGAGGCCATGACCTTAGTTTGGTAAATGCTGGACTTTAAGCCAAAATTTTCACTCTCCTCATCACTTTACTCAAGAAGCTCTTAAGTTTTTCTTCACTTCCTGCCATATGGGTGATGTCATCTTCATATCTGAGGCTATTGATATTCCTTCCAGCAATCTTGTTTCCAGCTTGTGTTTCTCTCAGCCTAGCATTTCTCAAGATGTACTGTGCATTTAAGTTGAATAAGCAGGGTGACAATATACAGCCTTGATATACTCCTTTTCCTAATTGGAACCAAACTACTGTTCCTTTTTTCTGGAACTTGCTTGCTTTTTCAATGATAACAGATGTTGGTAACTTGATCTCTGCTCTGTCTGCCTTTTCTAAAATCACTTTGAACATCTGGAAGTTCATGGTTCACACATCATTCAAACCTGGCTTGGAGAATTTTGAGCATTATTTACAAGCATGTGAGGTGAGTTCAACTGCATGGTAGTTTGAACATTCTTTGGCGTTGCCTTTCTTTGGGATTGGAATGAAACCTGACTGTTTCCTGTCCTGTAACCACCGCTGAATTTACCAACTTTCTGCCATATTGAGTGCAATACTTTCACACCATCATGTTTTAGGACTTCGAATGGATCAACTGGAATTCCAACACCTCCACTGGCATTGTTCATAGTTATGTTTCCTAAGGCCCACTTGACTTCCTATTCCTGGATGTCTGACTCTCGGTGAGGCAAAGTGATAACACCATTGTGATTATCTAGGTCCTGAAGATGTTTTTGTTTAGTTTTTCTTCGTATTCTTGCCACCTCTTCTTAATATCTTCTGCTTCTGTTAGGTCCATACCATTTCTGTTCATTATTGAGCTCATCTTGGTATGAAATGTTCCCTTGGTATCTCTAAATTGTGAAGATACTCTAGTCTTTCCCATTCTATTATTCTTCTCCATTTCTTTGCATTGATTGGTGAGGAAGATTTTCTTAACTCTCCTAGATATTCTTTGGAACTCTGTATTGAAATGGATAAATACTTCCTTTTCTCCTTTGCTTTTACCTTGTCTTCTTTTCACAGTTCGTTGTGAGGCCTTCTCAGACATCTGTTTTGCTTTTTTTGTTTTGTTTTCTTTTTCTTGAGGATGGTATTGATTCCTGTTCCCTGTACAATGTCACAAACCTCCGTCCATAGTTCATATGTCATGTATAACATGTTAAATGCCAGGCTTGAAGAAACGCAAGCATGAATCAAGATTGAAGGGAGCAATATCAACAGTGTCAGATACTTTGATGAAATCACTCACGGCAAAAAGTAAAAAAAAGATGTAAAGAACCTCTTGATAAAAATGAAAGAGAAGTGTGAAAACTGTAGGTTAAAATTCAACATTCAGAAAAGATTATGCTATCCAGTCCCACCACTGCTTAGCAAATGGATGAAGAAACAATGGAAATAACAAAACACTTTATTTTGGGGGGCTCCAACATAATTGCAGATTGTGACTACAGCCATGAAATTAAAAGGCACTTACTGCTTGGAAGGAATGTTATGACCAACCTAGATAGCATACTCAAAAGCAGAGACATTGCTTTGCCAGCAAAAGTCCACCTGGCCAAAGCTATGGTTTTCCCAGAGGTCATGTACACATGTGATATTTGGACTGTAAAGAGAGCTGAGTATGCACGAATTGATGCTTTTAAAATGTGGTGTTAGTGAAGACTTTTGAGAGTCTCTTGGACTGCAAGGACACTAAAGGAAATCAGTCCTGAATATACATTGGAAACACTGATCCTGAAGCTGAAACTCCAATAATCTGGACCCTGATCTGAAGAATGGACTCATTGAACAAGACCCTCATGCTGGGAATCATTGAAGCCAACAAGAGAAGAAGATGATTGAGTATGAGATGGTTAGATGGCATCACCAACTCGATCGACATGAGTTTGTGGAGGTTCGGGTAATTGGTGATGGACAGGGAGCATGACATGCTGCAGAACATGGGGTCACAAAAGTTAAACACGACTAAGAGACTGAACTGAATTGAATTCAAATGTAGAAGTACATACATTTTTACATGCAAATAGAGTGATTCTTGTTTGCCTCCATGATCTATTACATTTTTTCTTTCACTTTATGAAAATCTGGAAGCTGTTTTTCTCATGTGATATTCGGACTCCTCTATACCTCATATATGAATCTAGGTCATGGTTGTCTACCAGTAATGTGAAGTTCTGGATATTTCATATAGGACAATCTTGGCACTGCTTTTTGAAGTTATAGAAAACCCGTATGAAAATGGAATTATCTCTATTCCACAAATTAAAATGTGGGCAGCCCTGTTTCTTAATGAAGTAAGTAGTTTGCTGTATTTCTAATAATATATACGGAAACAAAGATTGATTCCATGAAGTGGGGAATGCTTTGTTTTTACTGTATCAAGACCTAGGTGCTAAGTCTCCATCATGGAATTTGGGCTTTTCTATACTTCATATTTCAGTTCAGATTGGACATTATTCTATAAGAAAATGGATATCTCTATAATTCATATGAAGCACTGGTTCTTCAGCTACAGAAAGACCTATGTTCCCTTTTTGCTTCTGCTTTCTCATGCCTTGAACATTTGTGTGTCTAACCACATGAGCTTATTGCACACGTTTGTGTGTATTTCTGTGTGGATGTATGTTCAACCACAGCTGGCAGAGATGAATGTTACAGACTATGAGATATGGAGCAAGCAGAAGTCTCACCAGGCATACACAGAGTGTGGGAGACTGGTCCATGCATCTCTGAGGTGGTCCTGTTCAAGACAGGAATGAGGAGAGGATGGCCAGTGACAACTCAGGACAGAGTGTTCACAAACTTGGTTTTACATCAAGAGACATAAAGAAGCTCACAGTTTCTGCTGTGTTGGGGTGTGTGTGTGTGTGTGTGTGTGTATGTGTGTGTGTGTGTGTGTGTTTACCAGGAAGAGGATGTAGAAGGCCTGAGGACTCATCCAGTGTAAATCCAGTGGGGTGGGGCTTTTGAAGCATAGCCTGTGGACCCCTCAGTCTATGAGAACTGGGCTGGCCTGTGGAAATGGTGGATATGGCTATAACTGTATCCAAGTCTGTGCAGAGGTGAATGTCCTTCAGAAAAGAGTAGAGACTGGAAGGAGGAGGAATGGAAAGATAAACTAGTGCACTGGAGAAGTTTTCCATATTAGAGGAAGGCTCTGGGATAGTGCTGCCTCGGATCAGCCCATCAGGAAGCACACTCTATCATCATGTGAAATAAATGACATGATAAGGTAGGGTCCTTCATTGTGAAAGCACAGGCATCTTAGAAGAGGAAAGGTGACCTTGGTTGTGTCCATGGGCTTCCACCCTACCTGACAGTGCAGAAAGGTGAAGAAAGTGCAGAAGTGGGATGTAGTTATTTAACCCTTTGCTGTTGTGTGCCTGTGAGGAAGTGAAGATGGCAAAGTAGAAGGGTGTGAACTCATCTTTTCCTGTAATAGCTCCAAAATTACAGCTTGTTGCTAAATTACCATTGACAGGAACATATTGGGTCCCACCACCAACAACAACAAAATGTCCAAACAAAGGTAAAGTCCCACCAAGACTGCAGCAGGAGTGAATTTGCATTTAGAATCAATACCTACCAGTCACACTGAGTGCTCAAAAAAACATTTTGTGCACCTATACTCAGGGACTGCCCCTAAACAGAGTCAGAAGAGTTTTTGAGTGATTGAGAGTCTCCTGCAGAGGCATGGGTCAGCAATGGTCTGACAAGGAAGAGCTATCTGGCTGCTACAGCCCTTGTTCATGCAGTTTGTGACATAAGCCCTCTCAGAAGAGGTAACCTTTCAACTGACCAAAAAGTGGCCTAGCACACAATCCACCAATTGCAGGATAATTTTTCTAAAGAAATTCTTGTATAGGTAAGGAAGTTTTAGAACAACTACAGATTTTTCAACGTGGGATCAGGCAAAGGGACTGAGAACCCACAGGGAATTTGACATTGGAGGCCACCTGGATTTGATTACAGAACTTCCACAGGACTGAAGCAGACTATCAGAAAGCACAAACAAAGCCTTGTGTTCACCAGGAGCCAAGAGTCAGAGTAGTGTTCCCACAAGAAACTGAGCCAGTGTTGCTTGTGAGTGTCCAGGAGTGTCCGGTAGAGACATGGTCCAAGAATGGGAAGCATCAGGGTGATGGGCACTGAATACAAGAGTGCTTGCTCAAGTCCTTTTGAAGAAGGTCCCAATTACTTTCATTACCCATACCATAGTTAGGCCTCAGTTCAAACAACAGGACTTGAATACAGCCACACCCATCAAGAGTAAATTGGATTAAAGATTTACTGAATATGGCCCCATATATCAGAATAGGACTCAGATTCAGGAAGACTCTACACATGGACATCACCAGATGGTCAAGACTAAAATCAGATTGATTATATCCTTTGCAGCTAAAGAGGTAGAAGCTCTATACAGTCAACAAAACAAGACCAGGAGCTGACCGTGGCTCAGATCATGATCACCTTATTACGAAATTCAGACTCAAATTGAAGAAAGGAGGGAAAACTGCTAGATCATTCAGGTATGACCTAAATCAAATCCCTTATGACCATACAGGGGAAGTGAGAAATAGATTTAAGGTCCTAGATTTGATAGATAGCGTGCCTGATGAATTATGGAATGAGGTTCCTAACATTGTACAGGATACAGGGATCAAGACCATCCCCATAGAAAAGAAATGCAAAAAAGCAAAATGGAGAGGGAACTGCAAAGATGGCGGAGGAATAGGACGGGAAGACCACTTTCTCCCTCACAAATTCCTCCAAAGAACATTTCAACACTGAGCAAACTCCACAAAACAACTGTAAGCTGGCAGAGGACATCAGGCAACCAGAAAAGCAGACCATTGTCTTCAAAAACAGGTAGGAAAAAATATAAAAGACGAAAAAGGAGACAAAGGAGGTGGGGAGGGAGCTCCATCCCAGGAAGGGAAGCCCGTCCCGGGAAGGGAATTTTACGAAGAGAGGTTTCCAAACACCAGGAAACACTCTCCCTGCCGAGTCTGTGGCGAGCCTTGGAAAACGCAGAGGGCAACATAACAGGAAGGGAAAAATAAACACATAATTAAAACCAACAGATTACAAGCCCAACAGTAACTCCCCCAGCAGAAAAGCAGCACAGACGCCTGCATCCGCCACAAGCTAGTGGGGGCAGGGCAGGGAAGCGTGGGAGGCGCGGGCTGCCGTGCTTTGTAAGAATCGGGCAGGAATGCCCCACACGCAACCAGAATGATCGAACTTGGGCTAGCAAACCAGACTGTGGGATAGCTACCGCATGAGAAGCTTGAACATAAGACAGCACCAGGACGGAGCACAGAACAAAGGACAGAACAGAAAAAGCCGGCTGCAGACCATCCCCCACCGGGGACAGGCAGCCAGAGCCGTAAGGACTGGAAAGGGGCAATTGCAGACCTGGAGAGACTTTACTTACCTAACTGCAAGCAGGCTTCTTTGCTAAGACTTCTGGGGGTGCTGGACAGTCACCATCTGCCTCACAAGGGGCGCCAGTGGTCCACGCAGAAAACTGAGCAGCAGCGGCAGGAAAGGCAACAAGTCGCAGCGATCACGCTCCCCAAACTCCTGAGCTACTCGGACCGGGGAAGGGCACAAAACACAGTTCCAATCAAATCTGTGCCTCTGAGGGCTATCTGAGCGCCGAACCTGAGCGGCTTAGACCGGGGAAGTGCACGCAGCCTAGGGCCGGCCCCAGACGGTTCCCGGCTGAGCATTGTAGAGCCGGAGCGGTTTGTGCGCAGCGAGAAGGGACAGGTCAAGCGGGGCTGAGACACTGTGTGCACACGGCAGTGCTATTTGTTTGCAGCATCCCTCCTGGCCACAGCACGACAGAACCAGTGAGCCTAAAAAACCAGCAAACAGAAGAAGTTAAACAGAGGGTACCACCTTGGAAGTGATCCCACATGGCCCACAACAACAGAGAAGGGCCAGATATATTTTTACTATTTTTAAAATCATTCCTTTTTTTTTTTTCTTTTTTTTTCTAACTTTTTTTTAAATTGTTAAGTCTTCTATTTCTCCTCTAATTTTTATTTCTATAACCACTATTACTATTACTAAAAAGTCTTTTTTTTTTTTTTTTTTTTTTTTTAAGGCAAACACCATATATACTGTTTGGATGGTTGGTGGTGTGTGGTTTTTTTTTTTTTTTTGCTCTTTTTTTCCCCTTTTTTCTTTCTTCCTTTTTCCTTCTGCTTCTTGTTTTTAATATTGTATTTTTGAAAATCCAACCTCTACTCTAGATTTTTAATCTTTGCTCTTAGGTTTTTGTTGTCAATTTTGTACATTTAAAAACCCAAACTTCACTACCCAAGTTTACCTGAGAGCGAGATTACTGGCTTGACCACTCGCTCCTCCTTTGGACTCTCCTTTTTCTCCGCCAGGGGGCCTCTGTCTCTTTTCTCCCCCATCTCTTCTCTATCCAACTCTGTGAATCTCTGTGTATTCCAGACCGTGGAGAACACCTAAGGAACTGGTTACTGGCAGGATTTGTCTCTCACCTTCTCATTCCTCTCTCTTATCCTCTTGGCCACCTCTGTCTACTTCCTCCCTCTCCTCTTCTCCGTATAACTCCGTAAATACCTCTGAGCGGTCCAGACTCTACAGCGCACATAAGGAAGTGACTACTGGCTAGCTTGCTCTCTCCTCTTTTGATCTCACCGCATCTCATTCCAGTTACCTCTAACTACCCCCTCCATCTTCTCTTCTCCTTGTAACTCAGTGAACCTCTCTGAGTGCCCCTCAAGGTGGAGAAACTTTTCATCTTTAACCTAGATGTTTTATCATCGATGCTGTATAGATGGAGAAGTCTAGAGGCTACTGTAAAAATAAAACTGAAAACCAGAAACAGGTGGCTTAAATCCAAAGCCTGAAAATATTAGAGAACTCTTGAATTCAGGGAACATTAAGCAATAGGAGCTCATCAAATGCCTTCATACCTACACCAAAACCAAGCTCCACCCAAGGGCCAACAAGTTCCAAAACAAGACATACCACGTAAATTCTCCAGCAACACAGGAACACTCCCCTGAGCTTCAATATACAGGCAGCTCAAAATTATTCCGAAACCTTTGATGTCTCATGACCCACTACTGGTCACTCCACTGCACTCCAGAGAGAAGAAACCCAGCTCCACCCTCCAGAACTCCAACACAAGCCTCCCTAACCAGGAAACCTTGACAAGCCACTGATAGAACCCCACCCACAGTGAGGAAGCTCCATAATAAAGAGAACTCAAGCTCCATAATAAAGAGAACTCCACAGATTACCAGAATATAAAAAGGCCACCCCAAACGCAGCAATATAACCAAGATGAAGAGACAGAGGAATACTCAGCAGGTAAAGGAACAGGAGAGATGCCCGCCAAACCAAAGAGGAAGAAGTAGGGAATCTACCTGAGAAGGAATTCCGAATATTGATAGTGAAAATGATCCACAATCTTGAAATCAAAATGGAATCACAGATAAATAGCCTAAAGACAAGGATTGAGAAGATGCAATAAAAGTTTAACAAGGACCTAGAAGAAATAAAAAAGAGTCAAAAAATATAATGAATAATGCAATAAATGAGATCAGAAACACTCTGGAGGCAACAAATAGTAGAATAACGGAGGCAGAAGATAGGAGTAGTGAAATAGAAGATAGAATGGTAGAAATAAATGAATCAGAGAGGAAAAAAGAAAAACGAATTAAAAGAAATGAGGACAACCTCAGAGACCTCCAGGACAATATGAGACGCTCCAATATTCGAATTATAGTAGTCTCAGAAGAAGACGACAGAAAGAAAGATCATGAGAAAATCCTTGAGGAGATAATAGTTGAAAACTTCCCTAAAATGGGGAAGGAAATAATCACCCAAGTCCAAGAAACACAGAGAGTTCCAAATAGGATAAACCCAAGGCGAAACACCCCAAGACACATATTAATCAAATTAACAAAGATCAAACACAAAGAACAAATATCACAAGCAGCAAGGGAAAGACAACAAATAACACACAAGGGGATTCCCATAAGGATAACAGCTGACCTTGCAATAGAAACTCTTCAGGCCAGGAGGGAATGGCAAGACATACTTAAAGTGATGAAAGAAAATAACCTACAGCCCAGATTACTGTACCCAGCAAGGATCTCATTCAAATACGAAGGAGAAATCGAAAGCTTTACAGACAAGTAAAAGCTGAGAGAATTCAGCACCACCAAACCAGCTCTCCAACAAATTCTAAAGGATATTCTCTAGACGGGAAACACAAAAAGGGTGTATAAACCCGAACCCAAAACAATAACATAAATGGTAATGGGATCATACTTATCAAAAATTACCTTAAACGTAGATGGGTTGAATGCCCCAACCGAAAGACAAATATTGGCCGAATGGATACAAAAACAAGACCCCTCTATATGCTGCTTACAAGAGACCTGCCTCCAAACAAGGGACACATACAGACTGAAAGTGAAGGGCTGGAAAACGATATACCACGCAAATAGAGACCAAAAGAAAACAGGAGTGTCAATACTCATATCCGATAAAATAGACTTTAAAACAAAGGCTGTGAAAAGAGACAAAGAAGGCCACTACATAATGATCACAGGATCAATCCAAGAAGAAGATATAACAATTATAAATATATATGCACCCAATATAGGAGCACCACAATATGTAAGACAAATGCTAACAAGTATGAAAGGGGAAATCAACAATAACACAATAATAGTGGGAGACATTAACACCCCACTCACACCTATGGACAGATCAACTAAACAGAAAATTAACAAAGAAACGCAAACTTTAAATGATACATTAGATCAGTTAGACCTAAATGATATCTATAGGACATTTCACCCCAAAACAATGAATTTCACCTTTTTTTCAAGTGCTCATGGAACCTTCTCCAGGATAGATCACATCCTGGGCCATAAATCTAAACTTGATAAATTCAAAAAAAATCGAAATCATTCCAAGCATCTTTTCTGACCATAATGCATTAAGATTAGATCTCAATTACAGGAGAAAAACTGTTAAAACTTCCAACATATGGAGGTTGAACAACACACTTCTGAATAACCAATAAATCACAGAAGAAATCAAAAAAGAAATCAAAATATGCATAGAAACTAATGAAAATGAAAACACAACAACACAAAACCTGTGGGACACTATAAAAGCAGAGCTAAGAGGAAAGTTCATAGCAATACAGGAAGACCTCAAGAAACAAGAAAAAAGTCAAATAAATAACCTAACTCTACAACTAAAGCAACTAGAAAAGGAAGAATTGGAGAACCTGAGAGTTAGTAGAAGGAAAGAAATCTTAAAAATTAGGGCAGAAATAAATGCCAAAGAAACAAAAAAGACCATAGCAAAAATCAACAAAGCCAAAAGCTGGTTCATTGAAAGGATAAATAAAATTGACAAACCGTCAGCCAGACTCATCAAGAAGCAAAGAGAGAAAAATCAAATCAATAAAATTAGAAATGAAAATGGAGAGATCACAACACACAACACAGAAATACAAAGGATCATAAGAGACTACTATTAGCAGTTGTATGCCAATAAAATGGACAACGTGGAAGAAATGGACACATTCTTAGAAAAGTATAATTTTCCAAAACTGAACTAGGAAGAAATAGAAAATCTTAACAGACCCATCACAAGCAAGGAAATTGAAACTGTAATCAGAAATCTTCCAGCAAACAAAAGCCCAGGTCCAGATGGCTTCACAGCTGAATTCTACCAAAAATTTCGAGAAGAGCTAACACCTATCCTACTCATACTCTTCCAGAAAATTGCAGAGGAAGGTTCTCCTAGAGGAGAACATAGATGCAAAAATCCTCAACAAAATTCTAGCAATCAGAATCCAACAACACATTAAAAAGATCATACACCATGATCAAGTGGGCTTTATCCCAGGGATGCAAGTATTCTTCAATATCCACAAATCAATCAACGTAATTCACCACATTAAAAATTTGAAAAATAAAAACCATATGATTATCTCAATAGATGCAGAGAAGGCCTTTGACAAAATTCAACATCCATTTATGATAAACGCTCTCCAGAAAGCAAGAATAGAAGGAACATACCTCAACATAATAAGAGCTATATATGACAAACCCACAGCAAACATTATCCTCAATGGTGAAAAATTGAAAGCATTTCCCCTAACGTCAGGAACAAGACAAGGGTGCCCACTTTCACCGCTACTATTCAACATAGTTCTGGAAGTTTTCACCACAGCAATCAGAGCAGAAAAAGAAATAAAAGGAATCCAAATTGGAAAAGAAGAAGTAAAACTTTCACTGTTTGTAGATGACATCATCCTTTACATAGAAAACCCTAAAGACTCCACCAGAAAATTACTAGAGCTAATCAATGAATATAGTAAAGTTGCAGGATATAAAATCAACACACAGAAATCCCTTGCATTCCTATACACTAATAATGAGAAAGTAGAAAAAGAAATTAAGGAAATAATTCCATTCACCATTGCAACGAAAAGAATAAAATACTTAGGAATATATCTACCTAAAGAAACTCAAGACCTATATATAGAAAACTATAAAACACTGATGAAAGAAATCAAAGAGGACACTAATAGATGGAGAAATATACCATGTTCATGGATCGGAAGAATCAATATAGTGAAAATGAGAATATTACTCAAAGCAACTTACAAATTCAGTGCAATCCCTATCAAGCGACCAGCCATATTTTTCACAGAACTAGAACAAACAATTTCAAGATTTGTATGGAAATACAAAAAAC
Source organism: Budorcas taxicolor (assembly GCF_023091745.1). Lineage (NCBI taxonomy): Eukaryota > Metazoa > Chordata > Mammalia > Artiodactyla > Bovidae > Budorcas > Budorcas taxicolor. The sequence continues at coordinate 6,845,272 of NC_068936.1, read as the reverse complement.
CTCGAATAGCCAAAGCAATCTTGAGAAAGAAGAATGGAAGTGGAGGAATCAACTTGCCTGACTTCAGGCTCTACTACAAAGCCACAGTCATCAAAACAGTATGGTACTGGCACAAAGACAGAAATAAAGATCAATGGAACAAAATAGAAAGCCCAGGGATAAATCGATACACATTTGGACACCTTATCTTTGACAAAGGAGGCAAGAATATTCAATGGAGTAAAGACAATCTCTTTAACAAGTGGTGCTGGGAAAACTGATCAACCACTTGTAAAAGAATGAAACTATATCACTTTCTAATACCACGCACAAAAATAAACTCAAAATGGATTAAAGATCTAAACATAAGACCAGAAACTATAAAACTCCTAGAGGAGAACATAGGCAAAATACTCTCCGACATAAATCACAGCAGGATCCTCTATGATCCACCTCCCAGAATTCTGGAAATAAACCAAAAATAAACAAATGGGATCTAATTAAAATTAAAATTTTCTGTGCAACAAAGGAAATTATATGCAAGATGAAAAGACAGATTTCTGAATGGGAAAAAATAATAGCAAATGAAGCAACTGAGAAACATATACAAGCAACTTATGCAGCTCCATTCCAGGAAAATAAACGACCCAATCAAAAAATGGGCCAAAGAACTAAATAGACGTTTCTCCAAAGAAGACATGTGGATGGCTAACAAACACATGAAAAGATGCTCAACATCACTCCTTATTAGAGAAATGCAAATCAAAATCACAATGAGGTACCACTTCACACCAGAATGTCTGCGATCCAAAAACCTGCAAGCAATAAATGCTGGAGAGGGTGTGGAGAAAAGGGAAGCCTCCTACACTGTTGGTGGGAATGTGAACTAGTACAGCCACCATGGAGAACAGTGTGGAGATTCCTTTAAAAATGGCAAATAGAGCTGCCTTATGACCCAGCAATGCCCCTGCTGGGCATACACACCGAGGAAACCAGAATTGAAAGAGGCATATGTACCCCACTGTTCATCACAACACTGTTTATAATAGCCAGGACATGGGAACAACCTAGATGTCCATCAGCAGACGAATGGATAAGAAAGCTGTGGTACATATACACAATGGAGTATTACTCAGCCATTAAAAAGAATACATTTGACTCAGTTCTGATGAGGTGGATGAAACTGGAGCCGATTATACAGAGTGAAGAAAGCCAGAAAGAAAAACACCAATACAGTATACTAACACATCTATATGGAATTTAGAAAGATGGCGATGATGACCCTGTATGCGAGACAGCAAAAGAGACACAGATGTGTACAGCGGACTTTTGGACTCTGAGGGAGAGGGAGAGGGAGAGGGTGGGATGATTTGGGAGAATGGCATTGTAACATGTATACTATCATGTAAGAAACGAACCGCCAGTCTATGTCTGATGCAGGATACAGCATGCTTGGGGCTGGTGCACAGGGATGACCCAGAGAGATGTTATGGGGAGGGAGGTGGAAGGGGGGTTCTTGTTTGGAACACATGTACACCCGGGGTGGATTCATGTCAATATATGGCAAAACCAATACAGTATTGTAAAGTAAAATAAAGTAAAAATAAGAATTAAAAAAAAACAACAACAAAAAAGACTAAACTAAAAAAGAAAAAAAAAAAGAAGAAGAAAAGTGCATCAAGGCTGTATATTTTCACCATGCTTATTTAACCTCTATGCAGAGTACATCACGAGAAATGCTTTACTGGAAGAAACACAGGCTGGCATCAAGACTGCTGGGAGAAATATCAATAACCTCAGATATGCAGATGACTCCACCCTTATGGCAGAAAGTGAAAAGGGGCTAAAAAGCCTCTTGATGAAAGTGAAAGAGGAGAGTGAAAAACTTGGCTTAAAGCTCAACTTTCAGAAAATGAAGATCATGGCATCCGGTCCCATCACTTCATGGGAAACAGAGGAGAAATAGTGGAAATAGTGTCAGACTTTACTTTTTGGGCGGCTCCAAAATCACTGCAGATGGTGACTGCAGCCATGAAATTAAAAGACACTTACTCCTTGGAAGAAAAGTTATGGCCAACCTAGATAGTATATTCAAAAGCAGAGACATTACTTTGCTGACTAAGGTCCATCTAGCCAAGGCTATTGTTTTTCCTGAGGTCATTGTATGTATGTGAGATTTGGACTGTGAAGAAGGCTGAGTGCCGAAGAATTGATGCTTTTGAACTGTGGTGTTGGGAAAAAACTCTTGAAATGTCCTTGGACTGAGAGAAGATCCAACCAGTCCATTCTGAAGGAAATCAGCCCTGGGATTTCCTTGGAAGGAATGATGCTCAAGCTGAACCTCCAGTACTTTGGCCACCTCATGCAAAGAGTTGACTCATTGGAAAATACTGTGATGCTGGGAGGGATTGTGGGCAAGAGGAGAAGGGGACGACAGTGGATGAGATGGCTGGATGGCATCACTGACTCGATGGACGTTAGTCTGAGTGAACTCCAGGAGTTGGTGATGGACAGGGAGGCCTGGCGTGCTGCAATTCGGTGGTCGCAATGCGTCGGACATGACTGAGCGACTGAATTGAACTGAACAGAGTTACCTGGCCTCAAAAGGAGCTGAGAAGAGTAGTGAAGCTAAACGAAAAGAGAAAAAGAAAAACGATACACATTTGGATGCAGAGTTCTAAGGAATAGTAAAAAGAGATAACAACTTCCACAGTTATCAAAGCCAATAAATAAAGGAAATAAGTAGAATTGTATCCTTACTGATCTCGTCAAGAAAATCAGAGATTCCAAGGGGAAATATCATACACAGGTGGGCACAATAAAGGACAGAAATGGTACGGACGTAACAGAAGTAGAAGCTATTAAGAGGAGGTGGGAAGAATAAACAGATGAACTCTGCCCCAAGGATCTTCATGACTCAGTGAAGGACGATGGTATGATCATTCACCTAAGGCCGGATGTCCTGTAATACAAAGTCTAGGGGACTTAGGAAGCATACTTACAAACAAAGCTCGTGGAGGTGATGGAATTCAGTTGAGATATTTCAAATTCTGAAAGAAGATGCTCCGAGTGTGCTGCCCTCCACATGCCAGCAAATTTGGGAGACTCAGCTGTGGCCAGAGGACTGCAAATGTTCAGTTTTCATTCCAACCGCAAAGAAAGGCAATCCAAAGAATGTCCACACAACTGCTTAATTGCACACATCTCACACAGTCACGGAGAAGGCAATGGCAACCCACCCCAGTACTCTTGGCTGGAAAATCCCATGGATGGAGTAGCCTGGTAGGCTTCAGTCCATGGGGTCGTGAAGAGTCAGACACGACTGAGCGACTTCACTTTTTCTTTTCACTTTCATGCACTGGAGAAGGAAATGGCAACCCACTCCAGTGTTCTTGCCTGGAGAATCCCAGGGACAGCAGAGCCTGGTGGGCTGCTGTCTACGGGGTCGCACAGGGTCGGACAAGACTGACGCGACTTAGCAGCAGCAGCAACAGCACAGAGTCGCAAAGAACTGCTCAAAATTCCCCAAGTCAAGTGTCAACAGAATGTGAACCATGAGTTTCCAGATGTTCGAGCTGGATTTACAAAGGGCAGGGGAATCTGAGATTAAATTGTCAACACCAATGGGTCCTCCAAAAAGTAAGAGAACTCCAGGAAAGCATCTACTCCTATTTGCCTATGCAAAAGACTTTGATTGACACAACAAAATAACACAAGAGAAAAATGACATGCAAACGTGAAATATTCTTCAAAACACGGGAGAACATGCCACCCGAGAAATCGTACATCCAGGTAAATATAATAAATATTTTTCAACTGGGAAAATTTTCTCAGTCAATAGCAACGGTGAATTATGATAGTAGTGCAGGTTATAGAATGTTGTTGAGTAATGTGTAGAGCATTTGATTGGTTATTACGTTTCTTTATTGATAATTCAGTAAGCACTTAAAATGTGTCATTGGTAGGCTCTATGTTTCAGCTGAGGTGAAAGATACATGAGGACCTGATATCTGTGCTCTCCTTCATGGGAGGGCAAACATAAGTTCCTTCTAATCCGAAGAAAGTGTTGAGACAAAGTTGTGAGAAGGGGCTTAGCATGATTGAAAATAATTTGCGTGATTGTAGCTTCAGAAGCACAGTATAAGAGAAAGATAATGAAATTACTAAGGAAAACAGATATCATGTCTTTCAAGAACTTTTTAACCACGTTGATGTGCTGCAGTCACCACCAGGAAATTATTCTGTCTCTGTGGTGACAGATAAGCAATGTCTAAAAATTCATTTGGAATTATAGGGTGGAATCTTGGTGTCAGGAAATAAAGAGGGTCCTTAAGGACAGCAGACCAAAACGACCCTATAGAATACCACTTGTAAAGTACATATCTTGTGCTGATCATGGGCCAGTCACTGATTATGTCACGTTATCTTTGTTATCACAGTGATGGCATAATTGTGATCAAGACTTTGGACATGCTGCAGTATCTATATTTTCAAGGACAGAATGAATTTCTTTAATGAAAGCAATCTGCTGTCTAACCTTTTAAGACTCTACCAGTAACTAATAGAATATAACGAGTGAAGGCACGAAAGTTCATACTGTGTATTTTCATTTTTCTAACTTTATTTGCATCTCTTCCTTCACCCATACCATCTTAATTTAGCACCCCTTCATTTCATCAGGGGTGAGTTCAGAAATCACTTTACATCCATTACCTCTTTTCCCTTTGTTCTCATTTTGTTGCTTACAAATATTATACCAGGTGTCATTTACCTAGGATGCATAATGGATGTTTTCTTGAACTGACAAGTTTATAAAACCATGAAGTAAAATAGCCAACCATTGAACTAAAGCCTCATTTTACTCTTCCTTGTTTGAAAATAAAAAATGAAACTATGAAGATGAACATGGAAATTTATTGTTCAAATACAAGAATTGTAGATATCTGTTGACATGTCCGAACATAAATTTCAATATCCTTTAGGCTCCATAATCTGACACGTATTTGATAGGTCAGCTTTAATTAGGATGGTTTTCACATAATGATGATTATTGATGAGTTTACTCGAAAGAGAGGAGGCAGATGTATAAGCGATTGTTGGCACTGAGAACCATGAGTTGCCTCTCTCTTGCAGGTTAAGAAAAGGACTGTCATGGGCTGACATATCGCTATGCCTGTCTGGAAATTTGGAAGGTTCCACCATCAGTCCAGAATAACTCCTCTGTAATGGAGATTCGATGTGGTTCCGAGAAGGAGATGTAGTTGTAGTAGCAAAGTCCTCAACGTGGCCGTTTCCTTGAGTATAGCTGCTCTGTGAGTGCCAATTAAAAATGCTCAACGTTTTTAAAACTTCAGGTTGATCTACCACAATCTGGTCTGTGTGTCTAACTGATATTGCTGATGGGGTAGGTAAGGCACATGGAGATAGGGCACTTGTATTAGTGACTATCTGGCTGGTATGAGGCTTTTGTATGAAAGGCACACTTAAACTTGTGGAGGCTGGACATGCAGTCTCTCCGCTCATTTCTGGAAGAAATTCAGAGTTATGATCATCTTTTTTGACACTTGCTTTAGCATGCTTCTTGTTACTTTGAACTAATGAAGATATTGGAGACACATTGTTAATTCCAACTCTTCTTTGCATTCTTACTAAAAGTTGGGGATGGCCTCTTTTGAAATTTGGATTATAGTAGGTCTGTAACTAAAATCAAAGAATTAAATTATTTAGTTTCTTTATAAACCAAGGTAAAACTGACAAACAAAGCTAATTTATAAAAACATATTCCTTTAATGGAACCAATTAAATAACATCAAATCAAATACCTCTGTTGGTAGTTTTAACAGGTAACATGTTAGAAAGAATATGCTCAACTAAAAGTATGTTGCATATATACAGTAAATACCACTTCAAGTAGCTTCAGAACTTATGTCTGGTTTCAAGTTGCTAGGAAAGTTTGTTAACATCCAATATTTTAACCTCCAGCTGTTTTCAACTTCAAAAAAATAAAACTATTTCAACAACTTGTTATCTCAAGTTTAAATTCTGTTTTAGCTACATATATGAACATGCTTTCTAGGTCACATGGTTTAATCTGACATATTGGCAATAAGTGAAAATTTTGGAATACCTTAGTCAAAAGAGAGATGTTGTTTTCTTCTTCCAGAAAGACAGGTAGTGAAGCCGATCTTTGAACAGTTTGGCGCTTTTTATGAAATCCATAAAGGTTAAGCTGTCGAATTAAACTCTTCATGCTCTTGGTTTCAAATATTCTGAAAGGATCCTTTCTCTCCAAGACTTCTTTCTTAAAGAGTTCTTCATTGATCACTATACATGTGCCTGTGTCATCCCACCAAATAGATTCAAACTGATCACTTTCAACTATATTCCAAAGTTTTTGTGGAAATGTGAGTGAAAGAAAATTATTCGCATCATCTGTTTCAGAGACAGAATATGTGTAGTGTGGCCTTTTGATCACAAGATCCTCAGACAAAGCCTGAAAAGCATATTCTTCAATCATAGATCTCAAAACTGAGTCCCCAGTTGTATAATCATAAGAAGAAGATCTAATGGAGGTTTCTGAACCAGTGGGTTCATCTTTAGGAGGCCCATCTTGAATTTCTGAAGAAATATGTGCCATCTCAGAGAAACATTTCTTCAGATAATTTTCTCATTTGTCTGGTTCAGCTTCAAATGATGTCTGCCTGACATGCAGAGAGAAACTCTCTCGACCATCACAGAGGTCCTCCCAGTCAAAAAGCTGTGACATCGCAAAATCACTGGTCTCCTAGCAATCAAAGTTTAGTTGTGACATCACAAAGTCACTGGTCTCCTAGCAATTGAAGGGTAATGTTCAACCAGTGTTTACTTCAGCATCAACTTAAAATACAGACTCTTTACAGAAATAGTAACCAAAACCATGAAGGATGCAAAATCTCATTACTAAAGGTTTTTTTTTTTTGTTTGTTTGTTTGTTTTTTTTTCTTTGGTTGCTGTGTTTGGGATAGCCTTTCTCTTTCTGGCAGTTTGTGGTTCCTCTTTATTGTGGAGGTTCCTCCCTGTGGGTGGGGTTGGATGAGTGGCTTGTCAATTTTCCTGGTTAGGGAAGTTCGCGTCGGTGTTCTGGTGGGTGGAGCTGCATCTCTTCTCTCCGGAGTGCAATGAAGTGTCCAGTATTGAGTTTTGAGATGTCTATGGGTTTGCTCTTTGGGCAGCCTGTATATTGAAGCTCCGGGCTATGTTCCTGTGTTGCTGGAGTATTTGCATGGTATGTCTTGCTCTGGAACTTATCGGCTCTTGGGTGGTGCTTGGTTTCAATGTAGGTATGGAGGTTTTTGGATGATTTCTTTTAAAAAAAATACATTCATTTATTTTAATTGGAGGGTAATTACTTTACATTATTGTATTTGGTTTGCCATACATTAACATATATCCGCCACAGGTATACACGTGTTCCCCTTCCTGAACCCCTTCCCTCCTCACAACCTGTACCATCCCTCTGGGTCATCCCAGTGCACCAGCCCCAAGCATCCCATATCATGCATTGAACCTGGGCTGGCGACTCATTTCATATATGATATTATACATGTTTCAATGCCATGCTCCCAAATCATCCCACCCTCTCACTCTCCCACAGAGTCCAAAAGACTGTTCTAGACACCCGTGTCTCTTTTGCTGTCTTGCATACATGGTTATCGAAAAATCACATCGATAAATCTAGTTTATTTCTGAAATACAAGTGATTTATCATCCTTCTATACACACATTCTTAATATTCAGCAGTGTTACTCTCACAAACTTGGTCTACTTGCTTCTGTGCAAAAAAATTTATGAACTGACTGGGTTTCAGTGGTGGGGGGGCGGGGGGGGGGGCGGGGCGGGGAAGTGCTTACTGTAGGACCGAGCAAGGTGTCTTAGCAGCTGGTGCTTCAAAGACGCAAATCTCCAAATACTTTCAGGGGAAATATTTTAATGACTGAGCGAGGGTGGAACATGGGGTCTGTGATCAATATTGGGACATTCTACTAATGGCCTATTACTGAGGATATTGGGAGTCCACATCATCGACCGTCTAGTTCCAACTAGGTACTTACATTTCTGCCTGGCTTGGGCTTTAGCATCTCTAAAACTGTTCACAGGATATTGCTCAGAATGTTATCGATGGCCCTTGCTGCTGCTGCTGCTGCTGCTAATTCGCTTCAGTCATGTCCGATTCTGTGCGACCCCAGAGATGGCAGGCCACCAGGCTCCCCCGTCCCTGGGATTTTCCAGGCAAGAACACTGGAGTGGGTTGCCATTTCCTTCTCCACGATGGCCCTTGAGGAAGGACTAAAGACCCTTGAATTTGCTTAATGGCTAAATCATAACTATTCTCTATTGCTTGATTATTTTCCTTAGTTTCTGTCCTTTCTAGCTTCTCTGATTAAAATTACTTTTGAACATGAGGAGGTCAAAAATCTCCTACCTCTCTCTCTCGATTTCCATGCTTTACAATCTTAAGAAGGGACTGCTTAGTACAAGAAAGGAAAAACAGTCTTGGACTTAGAGCTTGATCATAAATGTGACAGAAAATCTCAGTGCAGGTTCAGTTTCTTTTTCAGGTTTCCCAGCTCTTGGAGTGATTGAGTCAGCAACAACTTTGGCTCTTTCCTGTTGAGATGGAACATGGAGTGGGAAATAATTCTAAAATCTAAGCTTGGTATCAATAGTTTATGTTATGAAAACATATCTCTCTATTATATCGAACCTGGTCTGGCTATTCGTTTGACAAATAATATTACGCATGTTTCAATGCCATTATCCCAAATCATCCCACCCTCGCCCTCTCTCATAGAGTCCAAAAGACTGTTCTATACATCTGTGTCTATTTTGCTATCTCACGTACAGGTTTATCATTACCATCTTTCTAAATTCTGCATATAGGCGCTAGTTTACTCTACTGGTATTTTTCTTTCTGGCTAAATTCACTATGTATAATAGGCTTCAGTTTCATCCACTTCACTAGAACTGATTGAAACGTATTCTTTTTAGTAGCTGAGGAATACCCCATTGTGTATATGTACCACAGCTTTCTTATCCATTAGTCTGCTCATGGACATCCATCACGCATCCATGTCCTGGCTATTAGAAATAGTGCTGTGATGAACATTGGGGTACACTTGCCTCTTTCAATTCTGGTTTCCTTGGTGTGTATGCCCAGCAGTGGGATTTCTGGGTCGTATGACAGTTTTATTTGCAGTGTTTTTTGCTTGTCTGTTTGTGTTTGTTTGTTTTTTAAGGAATCTCCACAGTGTTCTCCATAGTGGCTGTACTAGTTTGCAATCCCACTAACAGTGTAAGAGGGTTCCCTTTTCTCCACACCCTCCCCAGCATTTATTGCTTGTAGACTTTTGGATAGCAGTCATTCTGACTGGCATGGAATGGTACCTCATTATAGTTTTGATTTGCATTTTTCTGATAATGAGTGATGTTGAGCATCTTTTCATATGTTTGTTAGCATTCCGTATGTCATCTTTGGAGAAATGTTTGTTTAGTCCTTTTGCCTATTTTATCATGGGGTCGTTTATTTTCCTGGAATTGAGGTTCAGGAGTTGCTTGTATATTTTTGAGATTAATTCTTTGTCAGTTGCTTCAGTTCAGTTCAGTTCAGTTCAGTTCAGTTCAGTTCAGTCGTGTGTGACTTTTTGAGACCCCATAAATTGCAGCACACCAGGACTCCCTGTCCATCACCGACTCCCGGAGTTCACGCAAACTCATGTCCATCAAGTCAGTGATGCCATCCAGCCATCTCATCCTCTGTTGTCCCCTTCTCCTGCCTCCAATCCCTCCAAGCTTCAGAGATTTTCCAATGAGTCAACTCTTCACATGAGGTAGCCAGAGTACTGGGGTTTCAGCTTTAGCATCATCCCTTCCAAAGAACACCCAGGAATGATCTTCTTTAGAATGGACTGGTTGGACCTCCTTGCAGTCCAAGGGACTCTCAAGAGTCTTTTCCAACACTACAGCTCAAAAGCATCAATTCTGCAGTGCTCAGCTTTCTTCACAGTCCAACTCTCATATCCATACATGACTATTGGAAAAACCATAGTCTTGACTAGACAAAACTTTGTTGGCAAAATAATGTCTCTGCTTTTCAATATGCTATCTAGGATGGTCCTAACTTTTCTTTCATAGGGTAAGAGCCTTTTGGTCTCATGGCTGCAATCAGTATCTGCAGTGATTTTGGAGCCGCCCCAAAATAAAATCTGACACTGTTTCCACTGTTTCCCCATCTATTTCCCATGAAGTCATGGGACCACATGTCATGATCTTAGTTTTCTGAATTTTGAGCTTTCAGCCAACATTTTCACTCTCCTCTTTCAGTTTCATCAAGAAGCTTTTTAGTTCCTTATCACTTTCTGCCATAAGAGTGGTGTCATCTGCATATTTGAGGTGATTGATATTTCTCCCGGCAGTCTTCATTCCAGCTTGTGCTTCTTCCAGCCCAGCGTTTCTTATCATGTACTCTGCATATAAATTAAACGAGCAAAGTCACAATATGTAGCCGTCATGGACTCATTTTCCTATTTGGAACCAGTCTGTAGTTCCATGTCCTGTTCTAACTGTTGCTTCTTGACCTGCATATAGGTTTCTCAAGAGGCAGTTCAGGTAGTCTGGTATTCCCATCTCTTTCAGAATTTTCCACAGTTTATTGTGATCCACACAGTCAAAGACTTTGACATAGTCAATAAAGCAGAAATAGATGTCATTCTGGAACTCTCTTGCTTTGTCAATGATCCAGCTGATGTTGGCATTTTGATCTCTGGTTCCTCTACCTTTTGTAAAACCTGCTTGAACATCTGAAAGTTCATGGTTCATGTATTACTGAAGCCTGGCTTGGAGAATTTTGAGCATTACTTAACTAGCGTGTGAGATGGATGCAACTGTGCAGTGATTTGAGCATTCTTTGGCACTGCCTTTCTTTGGGATTGGAATGAAAACTGACCTTTTCCAGTCCTTTAGCCACTGCTGAGTTTTCCAAATTTGCTGGCATATTGAGTGAAGTACTTTCACAGCATCATTAAAAGGGGACAAAAGCCATAAACAGACATGTCTTTAAAGAAGACATACAGATTGCCAACAAACACAGGAAATATGCTTAAAATCATTCATCATTAGGGAAACAGAAATTAAAAATTAATGTGTAGTCATATCACACTGCTCAGAGTGGCCATCACCAGAAATTCTACAAGCACGAAATCCTGGAGAGAGTGTGGAGAAAAGTTAACCCTAATACACTGTTAGTGGTACCACAAACTGGTACAACCTGTATGCAGAACAGATTGGAGATTCCTTGAGAAACTTGGACTAGAACTGTCATATGACCGAACAACCCCACTTCTTGGCATATAGCCAGAGGGAATTACAATCAAGAGCCACATGTACCCCAGTGTTTATTTCAATTCTCTTTACAAAAGCTATGACATGGAAGTAATCTAGATGCACATCTTCAGATGAAAATATAAGGAAGTTTTGCTATATATCCAGGTGGAATATTACTTAGCTAGAGAAAAAACATATATTTGTGTCACTTTTAATGAGGCAGTTCAACCTGCAGCCTATTATTCAGAGTTAAAAAAGAAAGTTAGAAAGAGAGAGGCAAATATTGTTTATTAATGCATATAAATGGGATATAGGAAGACAGTAACAATGACCCTGCATGAAGGCGAGTGAAAAAGATCCACATACAAAGAACATACTCTTAGACTCAATGGGAGAGTTCAAGGATGGGATGATTTGAGAAAATAGCATTGAAGGTACATTACCATATGTAAAAGAGATGACCAGTGCAAGTTCAATGCAGAAAAGATGCATCCAATTCTTGTGCTGCGGAAGAACCCAGAAGCATGGTGTAACAAGGGAGGTTTGAGTTGTGTTCAGGATAGGGGGACACATGTATCCATGTACCTGATTCATGTTGATGTATATGTCAAAAACCATCACAGTAATACACAGTAATTCTATTCCAATTAAAATAAATCATTTGTAAAAGAAATATGAAGAAATTTTTTAAAATGCCTTCAGAAATAGCAGGGACATGCTCCAGAATGCAACCTCAACAGTTGTTTCATATCTATTCAAGAAAGTGGGCTTAGGAGGGGCAGAACATGTGTGCTGGTATGAAAGCTGAAAGTCAAAGAAGATAAGCTTGAGGTCGCAACTATGTAGTTGCAGCATGACCTTGGTATCATAGTCTAAGCAGTGGAAGATGCATGTGGCAGAATGCAAGCTTAGTAGATCGGCATGATTACTCTGGAGCATAGACTCAGTAAGAGTTAAATGCATGCACTTGAGCATCCTTTCAGGAGTGACGGTACCTATGTTTCAGAGTGAAGATAAATAGGTGAGGCAAAAGTGCTCTAAAATGGTGGACAAATAGTTGTAAGAAGGAAGGTTCAGAGTGGAAGCTCAGTATTTGCTATAGACTTAGACTTAAATTGAAGAAAGTAGGGAAGACCACTAGACGATTTCAGGTATGACCTAAATCAGATCCCTTATGATGGTACAGTGGGCATGAGAAAATATTTAAGGGATTAGGTGTAATAGAGTGTTTGAAGATCTTCATATGGAGGTTCATGAAATTGTCGAGGAGGCAGTGATCAACACCATCCCCAAGAAAATGAATGCCAAAAGGCAAAATGTTTATCTGAGGAGGCCTTACAAATAATTAAGAAAAGAAGAGAAGCAAAAGGCAAAGGAGAAAAGGGAAGATATACCCATATGAAAACAGTGTACCAAAGAATAGCAAAGAGAAATAAGAAAGCCTTCCTCGGTGATGAATGCAAAAAATAGAGGAAAACAATAGACTGGGAAAGACTAGAGATCTCTTCAAGAAAATTAGAGATACCAAGGGAATATTTCATGCAAAGATGGACAAAATAAAGGACAGAAATTGTATGGAGCGAAAAGAAGCAAAAGATGTTCAGAAGAGGTAGCAAAAATCTACACAGAAAAGATTGAAGAACTATACAGAAAAGATCTTCATGATCCAGATAATCATGATGATGTAATCACTCACCAGGAGCCAAACATCCTGGAATGTAAAGCCAAGTAGGTAGTAGGAAGCATCAATAGAAACAAAGGTAGTGGACATATGAAACTCCAGTTGAGTGATTTCAAATCCTAACAGATAGTGCTGTGAAAGTGCTGAACTCAATCTGCAAGCAAATTTGGAAAACTCAGCAGTGGCTACAAGACTGGAAAAGATCAGCTGTTCCAGTATATGTATTTTAGAGCTTGTTCTCTGTAGCAGTGAAATGTGTTCCACACAGAGTTAGACAGGACTGAAACAATCCTGTGCAAATAGTTGCAAGATTTTTTTTTTTTTTTTAACCTGTGGCAGCTTTTTTCCAATGAGAGTTAACTGTGAAGGTGGAGCAGCCACTTGGCTTTGAGGGACCCAGGTTGTGTCAAGTGGGCAGGGTGCAGGGACACAGACTTACACCACAGGAGTTATGGCCCTATCAGAGTCTTTTTTTTTTTTTTTAGCTCTTGTATCTGGCGATAAGAAGGCCTCTTTGGCCAGTGTTCTCCCTAGTTCCACCTATTCAGCCATTCAGAAGGCTTCCTTGCCTAGGATCCTTCTCTGTTGTTCACTGTGTCAGCACATAGAGAGACCTCCCTGGCTGGGGTCCTACTCTGTAGATCAGTGCATCTGACACTTAAAGGAGCATCCTGAATGGGGTTCTACTCTAGTATGGTGCATCAGGCACTCAAAGGAGCACCCTGGGAGGTGTCCTGCTCTGCATTTCAGTGTGTTCAGCATTTGATGGGTCAGCCTCATTATTTTAGTAACTGCTGATGCTAGCATGTGGGGAGAGAGAGGCTATGGTGATTGCTCTACCCCCTACATGTGACTCGGTGATATCGCCTTGCTTCCATGGCTGCCTGGTATTCCTGCACAGGTACACCCTACCACAGTCTCCTCCTTCACACCCCCTCTCTCCATCTCTCCCCAGTAAACAGCAGCCCTCGCCTATGAATTACCCCAGAATCCCTAAACTCCGGCTCCCAGCCACTGTGCCTTTCAGGGGACACATGTCCTTGTATGGGGTATGTACGGCTGCAGCAAGGACTCTCTGATTCTCATTGCATCTAGGTTTCCACAGATCAGCTGTTTCACTCCCCGCTTTAAATGTTTATTCTATGATTCAGACAATTACCCAATGTGGGATAGGACCTCTGCTTCAGTTCCTTCACCCACTCGGGGATGATCCAGTCCTACTAACCTCCTGTTTGTTCCCCCAGTTCTTTCATCCTACTGAGGTTTGTGTGGTTCTATATATTCTTTGCCACTTGTCAGGTACTCCTCTCTACTTTCCGGTAATGTTCTGATTACTCTTCTGTGTCTGAAGGTGTATGCCTGATGTATCCATGGAGAGATGTACTCCACATCCACTTACAGCTCCACCATCTTGTTCTCTTGTCTTATGAGAGTTTTAGAGCACAGAATCTGCAGTGGTAGTAGGTGTGCTATAAAATGTGAGTTCAGATATACTCTTGAGGGCAAGTTCAGTGATTTTGGCCGAGCTGATTTAAAGCATGCCTTTAGTGTTGGCCAGACACGTTTCAAATGTTAAAATTATTTACGGTGTGTCAATTCTAGAGCACAAGATCAGTGGTTGTGTAACATTTCCTATAGAATGCAAGTTCAATTGTGGAAAGAGGTATGCTCGGCAATGCTACTGAGCAGTTTTAGACATCTTGTGGTAGAGTACATGCTCAGTCGTGGTAGGAACTGTGCTCTAGTGTGCATTCAGTAGCGGCTGGATGCATGTTGCCAGTGCCAATGGGATGGCTTCAGACAGCCTGCTCTAAAGTGCAAGCACACTAGTGGCAGAACGTGTGCTCCGGATTGCAAGCTAAGGTGTTTCAGTACTTCCAGGCTAGAGCTGAGACGCAGTAGTGATGCATGCAGGCTCCAAACTGCCATCCTACTATTTGTGTCACACCCGCTCTAGAGCACAGTCTAAGTAGTGGTGGGGAGAATCCGCAAAAGCAACATCTCAGGAGAAGAAGCACGTGTTCTCTAAAGCCAAGATTCAGTATTTGAAGCATGCCTGCTCTAGATCATGGGTCTGTATGAAGAGGGGTATGCCTAAAGTGTGTTTCACTGTTGAGAGGCATGCTGAAGAGCTAAGCTCAGCAGATGGAGCATACCTGCTCTACATGTGCTTCGGAGTGTTGTCTCAGGAGTTGCAGTGCCCTTGCTCAAGAGTGCAGACTGCAGAGGGACACGTTCACTTGAAAGCTGGGTTTTTATTTTTGGCTGCGTATCCAGATATCAAATTCAGAAAATATGATACCCCTGCTCTGCCACACAAGCTCAGTAGTGGGATGACATGCCCTCCACAGTGCAAGCACAAGGGTTGTGGCATGTGTGTATTGTGACGCATGATCAACTGAGGCAGGAAATATGACATATACACCAGGTCTGCAGTGGTTGCACATCATCCATAGATATACAGATACACTACGCTCAGCTTGTACAGTCTAGAGAGCTGGGTGACTAGCAGCCAAATGGGTAAAATGCCGCTGGGGTAATTGTTGCACACACCTTCTAGAGCAATACCTCAAGGAAGTGACTTTATCCTTCAGGATTCAAGGTCACTAGTAGTCACACAGTTGATCTAGAATGGCGGTTCACTCATGGGTAGGATATGTGTTTTACAATGCAGACTCCATTTTCCTGGAGTAGGTCCTCCAGAGAGCAACCTCAGTAGTTGGGACACCTGCTCTAGAGTGCAGGAAGAAGAGTGGGGAAAATATGCAACAGAGGCCAAGCCAAGTCATTGGCAATTTTCAACTGCAGAGTGTAGGCTCACAGGTTTAAGCACGCGGGCCATGAATCAAGATTAGTAGTAGTGGAACTCATGCTCTATAAGGCAGGCTCAGCAATGGTAAAACAGTGTACCAGGGTAGAGAATCAGTAGATGAAACATGACTGTTTTGGGGCCTGGGCTTACAAGTGGCAAGACACATGCTTCCGAGTGTGAAATTAGCAATGGCCACACATATGCTCTAGACCACATGCCCACTAGCTGTGCCATGCCTGCTTAGTGTAAGGACTCAGAAGTGACACGTGTGCTGTAGTGCTAGGATTTATACTGCTGGGATGCATGATTCAGTGTGCAGTCGTGTAGTTCAGGCATTCTTAATCTACAGCACAGTCTCAGTAATGTCAGAACACTGGCTCCTGAAGGCACATGCAGTCATGATGGGAGATATGCTTCTGAGTAAACCTCAGTAGTGCAAAACCCATGATGAAATGTGGGCACTCTGTAGTCATGAGATCTGTACTCCCAGCTGCACGTTCAGTTACTGTGGCATGTATGCAACTAGAGCATGTTCTCAGCAGAGCCCGGATGCCTGCACTTGAGCTCATGCTCAGTAAAGGTATACCATGTCCTCCAGTGTTTAAACTCACTCTGTCTACAGGAGTGCTGGCTCAGTTGTGTCCAGAAGGAAACTTCAGAGTGCAAGTTCAGTAATTGCTTAGGCACACCTGAATTACAGTGCAGGCTGAGTAGTGGCCTGACTTAGCTATAAAGCAACAAGCTAATGATTGTGAAATTTATGCTTTAGAATGAAAGTTCAGCTGGTGATGAACTCTTGTTCGGAAAGGCAATATCCGTAGTGCAGGGAGGCAGATTCCAGAGTGTAATATACCAAAAGTGTATGTGTACTTAAAACAGGCATGTTTTAGGGACAGGCTCACTAGTGGCAGGCCATATCCTAAAGAACCCGGGTTTAGGAGTGATGAGATGTATGCTCTACTGTGCAGTCTCAGTGATAGCAACGCACTTGTTCCAAATCTTGTTAATAGTCTCCATAGTGGCAGAAAGGGTGGTCCAGATTGGAAACTAAGTAGTTCCAGCGAGCGTTCTCTAGGTGGCGGCCTCAGTAATGACAGGCGCGTATTCCAGAGGGCAAGCTCAGTGTTTGTAGCGTGTGTGGTTTGAAACCGGAGAACAAAATGGCAACCCATCCCAATATTCTTGCCTGGAGAATCCCGTGGAGAGAGGAGCCTGGTGGGCTGCTGTCCATAGGTTCGCATAGAGTTGCACAAGGCTAAAGAGACTTAGCATGCATAGGAAAAGGATGTGGCAACCCACTCCAGTATTCTTGCCCAGAGAATCCCAAGGATAGGGGAGCCTGGTGGGCTGCTGTCTATGCGGTGACACAGAGTCAGACATGACTGAAGTGACTTAGCATCAGCAGCAGTGGAGATTTGAAATCAGGGGTCAGTAGTTGTGAAAAGCTTCTTGCATTTTCAGTCGTTATGGCATGCCAGGTCCAGAGTGCAGGTGCACTTGGTTGTGACACTTATGCTCTAGAATTGTAATGTATGTTCCAGAGTGCAAGCTAATTAGTTCACATGCTCTAATTCAATTCTCCGTGAAAGCAGAATGCAAACTCGTGATTTCAACCTCATTAGTTGCTGCATGCATAATCAGAAGTAGTGGTTCATACACTCCTAGTGCCAGATCATGGGTTGCAGCATAATTGCCACAGAGTGGGGCACAACAGTAGTAAGAAGCATACTTCAGAGTGCAGACTAAGTAGCCGCTGGATGCATACTACAGAGGGTGAGCTCAGTAGCTTCACTGCGTGTATGCTTCACTGTGAGCTCAATAGTACTTGATGGTGTTATATTGACAGTATACATACTTCAAAGCACTTGCTAAAGTAGTGCTCTAAAGTAGTGGCAGAATGCATACCTTTGAATATAAACTCACTAGACTAGTCCTTGGAAAAGGCAATGGTACCCCACTCCACCTCTCTTCCCTGGAAAATCCCATGGACGGAGGAGCCTGGTGGGCCACAATCCATGGGGTCGCTAAGAGTCGGACACTACTGAGCGACTTCGCATTCACTTTTCACTTTCATGCATTGGAGAAAGAAATGGCAACCCACTCCAGTGTTCTTGCCTGGAGTATCCCAGGGACCGGGGGCCTCATGGGCTGCCATCTATGGGGTCGCACAGAGTCATACACAACAGAAGCAACTTAGCAGCAGCAGTCTGGTCCTCAGATGGGAGTGACATATGAGAAGGAGTTCAGATTTTCCTCAGTAAATATCTCAAAAGATTGGCAGGATATGGAATAACTTTCACTAAACGAGTTCTACATGCTGGCAGAGGACACCAGATACCCAGAAAGGCCAATCAATTTGCTCATAATGAGGTAGGAAAAGAGATAAACAGGAATAGGGACACAAAAGTTTAGGGACAGAGACTGATTCTAGAAACAGACATGCAACAAAGGACTGGTTCTGAATTATAACCCTCCTTGTTTAAATTGGATGCAGAATATATCATGTGAAATGCCGGACTGGATGAAGCACAAGCCTGAATCAAGATTGCTGGGAGAAATGGCAATAACCTCAAATACACAGATGACAAAACCCATATAACAGAAAGTGAAGAGGGACTAAAGAGCCTCTTGATGAAAGTGAAACAGGAGAGTGAAAAGGCTGGCTTAAAACTCCACATTCAAAAACAAAGATCATGGCATCTGGTCCCATGATTTCCTGGCAAGCAGATGGGGAAACAATGGAAACTGTGAGTGACTATTTTCTTGTGTCTAAAATCACTGTAGATGGTGGCTGCAGCATAAAATTAAAGGATACTTGCTTCTTGGAAGACAAGCCATGACCAACCTAGACAGCATATTTAAAAGCTGAAACATTACTTTGCCAGCAAAAGTCTTTTTAGTCCAGGCTATAATTTTTCCAGTAGTCATGTACAGATGTGAGAGTTGGACTATACAGAAAGCTGAGCCCTGAAATCTTGATGATTTTGAAGTGTGGTGTTGGAGAAGACTCTTGAGAGTCCTTTGGACAGCAAGGGAATGAAATCAGTCAGTGAGAAATTCAGTCCTGAATATTTGTTGGAAGGACTGATGCTAGAGCTGAAGCTACCATACTTTGGCTACCTGACACAATGAACTGACTCTTGCAAATGACCCCAGTGTTGGGAAAGATTGAAGGCAGGAGGAGAAGCAGATGACAGAGGATGAGATTGATTCCATTACCAACACAATGGAGATGAGTTTGAGCAAACTATGGAAGTTGGTGATGGACAGAGGAGCCTGGTGTGCCACAGGCTTTGGGGTTACAAATAGTTGGACACAACTGAGCCACTGAACTGAACTTGTGCTGGGGATAGAGAGTCAAATCATAGGCAGATTGATAAGAAGTCTGGGCTCCCTAAAGTGAAGAAAGGTTTGTGGATTCTTGAGGAGGAGATGGGGTTCTGGAATTCTCAAGGAGGAGAAAAGGGCACAGATGTTTGTTTGTGTCTTTGTTTGTTTTTCTCTATATTCCTGAGTCTTAGCCACAGACAGTGTTTTTTTTTTTTTCTTTTTTTTTCTTTTTCCTTTTCTTTAAACCTGTAACTTATGATTACACAGCAAACAACTCAGTTTAAACTTTGTAATTTGGATTATATAGCAACAATATATCATGCTTGAGGACAGTTTCTCTTTCCTGAAAAACTTCTGACTAATCCTAATATTTTAGAAGGTGTATTATGGGAGTGGGTCTGGTAGGGTCTCTCTATTGTTAAATTCTAATCATGTTATCCTAAAAAATAACTTATGGGAGTAGGTCTGGTAAAATTTTCACAAACTTGAGACATTATTTTGATTTATTGTAATAACTAAATTAAAATGTATGTAACTCCCTTGCTGACACTAGCAAGGGCGACATTCTCCGGCCCCCTTCTGATGTCCATGTCACAAGCTTTCTCTGTACCTTTTCTTACTTTAATAAAACTCTGCTATGCAAGAACTCTTGAGTGATCAAGCTTGGTCCCTGGTCCTGAAGATAAATCTTCTTCAGAGATCATGAATCCAGCACTATTCATCTTCAGCTATTAGAGAAGGAAAAGTTTCTATACCACAGGAAACCTTCTCAGAGGTTCATTCAGTGGGCCACTTTGGAATCTTAGAGGATGGTATAAACACCCACTCCCCACCCCCAAACAAATATCATCTCAGAATTCAAGCAAAAAGGCAACTATCGGTGGAGATTACCTCACAGTCTCGTGTCCACCCACAATGAGTGGGGCCTATGTACAGAGGCGCCCTTTGCATCTTCAGTCTTTAGAATAAAGATGGGGTTTGGATGCTCTGAGGACACTCTTAGAGGACTAATGTGATATAGCAGCCTGAACCACAGAATGCCAGAGAGACAGAAATAAAAAAGAAAAAGAAAAAAGAAAAGCCTCCCCATGGGGAGGCTCTAAGACCACACTGCGACCCCTGACCTGCTCACACAACAGACTGTGCCCTAGTATTTACCAAAGGAGAGCAGGCCAGCTTCCATTAGGGCCCTCCCAGCAGGCAAAGATTCAGAATGTCAACAACCAGAGGCAGAAGGCCATAAGCTTTTAGGCCCAGGAGACTGCATCTCCTGTCAAGCTGTGAGCAGACTCTATCCATGAGCAGCCTTTAACCATGGCTTCCTGGGATCTGGGACAGTGTATAGCTGCCAAGAGTGTCATAACTTGAGATCAACTCCTCTGAGGAGATGCACAGCCCACCATGGACTGTATCCTTGTAGAGTACCTGAGATACTGACCAGATTGAACCTGAGCAGTGCACAAAAAGATGGCCTACCTGGGGCTATGACACCACAGTGATCCCGAGAGCCTGAGTGGCACTCTGGAAAAGTGTACTCTGGAACATCCTGGAACCTGAGCATCTTGGACCTGGGAAGTGCATGAGACAAAGAGCCCACCTGGGACTACGCTCTAGCAGAACACCAGGCCACTTGGCCCTAGGAAGAGCAGGAGATGTATGGCTCAACTGGGACTGGGCTTTCAGAGAACACTCAGGAATCTGAGCAGCTTAGGCCTGGGAAGTGCAGGAGACAAAGAACACACCTGGGACTGGGCCTTCATAGAACGCCCGGGAATCTGAGCAGCTTGGGCCTGGGAAGTGCATGAGATACATGGCCCATCTGTGACTGTGCCCTCATGGAGCAGAGCTTGCGTGGTTGGATCTGAGAAGTGCACATCACCTTGGACTTTGGCAGACCCTGTGCTTTCCTTTCACTACAAGGGCTCCCCACAAACCCCAGGGGTATTTGTTTGCAGTGTTCCTGCCTCTCCACAGCACAACAGAGAAAGTGACCCTGATAAGAGTCTGCTGTCACCTCTTCCTATCAGAGGTTAGATAAGACATTGAAGAGATTTGCAAGCAGAGGAGGCCAGCTTAAGTAAAGATAATACAGGAGAACCGCTCCTGAAGTGGCAGGTGCAATATATGAAAGACAAGCTGTAAAACTGCATTTAAGGACAATTTCAGAGTTTAAGGAAAAGTGCAAGCCAGAACAAGGGATTACCTGACACTGAAGTGACCACACAATATATATATTTTTTTCTTCTAATTTTTGTGTTTGAATATATTTTGGTTTATTTTATATTGTACATTTGGGAGTCTAAATTCTATTGTAGCTTTTTAATTTTTGCTCTCTGATATTTGTTATTAGCATGTAGAATTAAGAGTCTATTTTTTCATATGCATTTTCACTCAGGAATTTGATTACAGGCCTGAATGCTCTCGTTCTTTTTGACTTTCTTTTCTCCTCCTCCTCATCTCTATCTAGCTCTCCTCTCTTCTTTTCTATATAGAATGCTGTGAATGTCTTTGTTCAGGATGTGGAGTTATTTCAGCACTAACATGGGTTTTTGTCTTCTGTGCAATGTTGAAAGAGTAGTCTTGTGGTTACAGAAAGAGTGGGACCAAAAACAAGAGGCAGTAGTTCAGCTCCAGATCTTTGGATCATCATAGAACCCCTGGCACCAGGGACTAGGGATAGACAAGATCCCATCCAAAAAGATACATACCTACACTGAAAGCAAGCTCCATCCAAGAGCAGCAAGCTCCATTGCAAGACAACCCATGCTAACGTTCCAGCAAAACAAGCACACACTCAAGAAAATCAAAAGACAGCCTTCTCAGTTCAGTTACTCAGTTGTGTCTGACTCTGCAACCCCATGGACTGCAGCACACCAGGCCTCCCTGTCAATCACCAACTCCCAACGTTTACTCAATTCATGACCACTGAGTCAGTGATGCCGTCCAAACATCTCATCCTCTCTCATACCTTTCTCCTCTGGACCTTAATCTTCCCCAGCATCAGGGTTTTTTTCAAATGACTCAGCTCTTTGCATCAGGTGGCCAAAGTACTGGAGTTTCAGCTTCAGCATCAGTCCTTCCAATAAATATTCAGGACTGATCTCCTTCAGGATGGACTTGTTGGAACTCCTTGCAGTACAAGGGGCTCTCAAGAAACTTCTCCAACACTACAGTTCAAAAGCATCAATTATTCGATGCTCAACTTTCTTTATAGCCCAACTCTCACATCCATACATGACTACTAGAAAAAAACATAGCTTTGACTAGACAGACCTTTGTCAGAAAAGTAATGCCTCTTTTTTTTTTTTAATATGCTGTCTACTTCGGTCATATCTTTCCTTTCAAGGAGTAAGTGTCTTTGAATTTCATAGCTGCAATCACCATCTGCAGTGATTCTGAAGCCCCTCAAAAGAAAGTCAAACACTGATTGCCCATCTATTTCCCATAAAGTGATGGGATCATATGCCATGATCTTAGTTTTCAGAATGTTGAGATTTAAGCCAACTTTTTCACTCTCCTCTTTCAATTTCATTAATGGCGCTTTAGTTTTTCCCTTTCTGTCACAAGGGTTGTGTCATCTGCATATCTGAGTTTATTTCTCCTGGCAAACTTGATTCCAGCTTTTGGTTCATCCTACACAGCGTTTCCCACGATGTACTCTGCATAGAAGTTAAATAAGTGGAGTGACAATATACGGCCTTGATGTACTCCATTTCCTATGTGGAAACAGTTTTTCCATGTCTCGTTCAAACTGATGCTTTCTGACCTGCAAAGAGGCTTCTCAAGGGGCAGGTCAGCTGCTCTGGTATTCCCATTTCTTTTAGAATTTCCCAACATTTATTGTAATACAATAGTCAAAGTCTTTGGAATAGTCAATAAGGCAGAGGTAGATCTTTTTCTGGAACTCTCTTGTTTTACTGAGGATCCAGCGGATGTTGGCCATTTGATCTCTGGTTCCACTGACACTTTGAAAGCCAGCTTGAACATCTGGAAGTTTACGGTTCATATATTGCTGAAGCACGGCTTGGAGAATTTTTAGCATTACTTTACTAGCCTGTGAGATGAGTGCAATTGAGTTGTAGTTTGAGGATTCTTTGGCATTGTCTTTCTTAGGGATTGGAATGAAAACTGATCTTTTCCAGCCCCGAACCACTGCTGAGTTTTTTGCAAATTTTCTGGCATATCAAATGCAGCACTTCCATAGCATAATCTTTTAGGATTTGAAATAGCTCAACTGGAATTCTATCACTTCCACTAACTTTGTTCATAGTGATGCTTCTTAAGGCCCACTTGACTTCACATTCCAAGATGTCTGGGTCTAGGTGGGTGACCACATCATCATGACTATTTGGGTTGTGAAGATCTTTGATGTACAGTTCTTCTGTGTATTCTTTGCCACCTCTTCTTAATATCTACTGCTTCTGTTAGGTCCATACCATTTCTGTCCTTTCTGTGCCCATCTTTGCATGAAATGTCCCCTTGGTATCTCAGATTTTCTTGAAGAGACCTCTAGTCTTTCCCATTCTGTTGCTTTGCTCTATTTCTTTGCACTGATAACCGAGGAAGGCTTTCTTATCTCCCCTTGCTATTCTTTGGAACTCTGTTATCAAATGGGCCTATGTTTCCTTCTCTCCTTTGCCTTTCACATCTCTTCACTTCACAGCTATTTGTGAAGGCAGTCATTTTGCCTTTTTGCATTTCTTTTTCTAGGAGATGGTGTTGATCCCTGTCTCCTGTACAATGTCATGAACCTCCATCCATAGTTCATCAGGCATTCTGTCAGATCTAGTCCCTTAAATTTATTTATCGCTTACACTGCATAATCATAAGAGATTTTATATAGGTTATTCCTGAATGGTCTAGTGGTTTCCCCTACTTTCTTCAATTTAAGTCTGAATTTGGAAATAATGATTTCACGATCTGAGCCACAGTCAGGTCCTGGTCTTGTTTTATGCTGTCTAGGAGGAGTAAGCCTCTTTTAAGTTCATGGCTGTAGTCACTATCTGCAGTGATTTTGGAGCCCCCCAAAATAAAGTACACCACCATTTCCACTGTTCCCCCATCTATTTGCCATGAAGTGATGGGACAGGATGCCGTCTCAGTTTTCCTAATGTAGAGCTTTAAACCTCCTTCTTCACTTTCCTGTTTCACTTTTATCACGAGACTCTTCACTTCCTCTTCACTTTCTGCAATAAGGGTGGTGTCATCTGCATATCTGAAGTTATTGGCATTCCTCTTGGCAATCTTGATTCCAGTGTGTGTTTCTTCCAGCCTAGCATTTCTCTGCATAGAACTTTAATAAGCAGGGTGACAATATACAGCCTTGACATACTCCTTTTCCTATTTGGAACCGGTCTGTTATTCAATGTCCAGTTCTAACTGTTGCTTCCTGACCAGCATACAGGCTTCTCGAGAGGCAGGTCCAGTGGCCTGGTATCCCCATCTCTATCAGAATTTTCCACAGTTTCTTTTTATCCATACAGTCAAAGGCTTTATCATGGTCAGTAAAGCAGAGTAGATGTTTTTCTGGAACTTGCTTGTTCCTCTGTATTTTCTAAAATAAACTTGAACATTTGGAAGTTCATGGTGCACGTATTGCTTAAGCCTGGCCTGGAGATTTTTGAGCATTATTTTGCTAGCATGTGAGAGGAGTACAAGTGCATGGTAGTGTGCGCATTCTTTGGCATTGCCTTTCTTTGAGATTGGAATGAAAACTGACTGGTTCCCACTGAGTCACTGGTGAGATTTTCAAATTTCCTGGCATATTGAGTGCATCACTTTCACAGCATCATCTTTGAGGATTTGAAATAGCTCAACTGGAATCGAAACCATAATAGAGCCCCCTAATTCTCTAATGGACACTGCATTGCCTCTCAGAAAATGAGATCCACAACCATCTTCTAAAACAATAACAACAAAAAAGAAGTTCCCTCAACTAGAAAACCTTCACAAGCCACTGGTCCCACCACATTCACTGGGAGGAGACTATCCAATTAATAGCAATGATGACCCTCTACTTTGCAGAAAATTGACCCCAATGACAGCCATCTAAACAACATGAAAAGGCAGAGACATATCCAACGGGTGAAGGAACACAATAAAAATCAACAAACCAATGAAAAAGGAGGAGGTAGGAAGTCTACAGGAAAAACAGTTCAGTATAATAATAGTCACAGTTTTGGAAACAAATGGATCTACAGACATATAGACTTCAGACATGGATTGAGAAGATGAAAGGGGTGTTTTAAATGGACCTAGAAAAAAATAGTGTGTAGTCAATCAGTAAGAAACAATGAAATAACTGAGATAGAGTTCACTCTGGTCAACAGAAACAGTAGAGTAACTGAGGCAGAAGAAAGACTAAGTGAGCTGGAAGATAGAATGTTGGAAATAAATGAAGCAGAACAGGAACAAAAAAAGAGAAAGAAAGAAAGAAATGAAGACAACCTCTGGGACAATATTAAATGCCCCACCTTTAAATCATAGGTTTCCCAGAGAAAAAAGACAAAAGAAAAGGGCATGAGAAAATATTTGAGGAGGAAATCGTTAAAAACTTCCCTGAAATGGGAAAGGGAACAGACACCTAAGATGAAAAATCCCAGTGTGTACCCCATAGGGATAAATCCAAGACATAACATATCAAAACACACATTGATCAAAATAAAAACAAACAAACAAATAAATGTACACAACGAGCAAATATTAAAGGCCACAAAGGAATAACAACAAATGACATAGAAGGAACCCCCCCATAAGGATAACAGCTGATCTTACAATAGAAACACTTCAGTTTAGAAGGGAATGGCAGGATAAACTTAAAGTGATGAAAGGGAAAAACCTAAAGCCAAGGTTACTCTATCCAACAAGGATAGTATTCTCATTCAAAAGAGAGAGGAAAAAATAAAAACGTTTTACAGACAAACAAAAGCAATTAGAATTCAGAACCACCAAACCAGCACTTCAGGAAATGCTGAAGGATCCTCTCTAGATAGGAAACAGAAAAGCTTGCACAAAGAAAGCCACAAAATATATAGAAAATGTTAACAAGATCACACTTATCAACAACTACCTTAAACAGAAATGGGCTAAATACTCCAATTAAAAGACAAGACTGGGTGAATGCATACAAGAATATATTGTCTGGGAAAAAAAAAAAAAAAAACCTCCTCATAACTAGGGACACACACATACAGACTGAAAGTGATGGCCAGGAAAAAGCCATTTGGTGAAAATGGAGAGCAAAAGAAACTGGGAGGAGCAATACTCATATCAGATAAATGGGCTTTAATTAAAGATCACTATAAGAGACAAAGAAGGTTGCATTACTTAACAATCAAGCTATCAATCCGAGAAGAAGCTATATGCACCCAATATAGGAGCACCTCAATACAAGAGGCAAATGCGTATAACTATTAGAGCAGAAATAGACACTAACCAAGAGTATCATATGATTTTAATACTCCACTCATAACATGGGCAGATCATCCAGACAGAAACAAAATAAGGAAAGCTCAAGTTTTAGAAGATACATTAGACCAGTTTGACCTAATTGATATTTCCAGGGCATCCCACCACAAAATAATAGTTTTCAACTTTTTTTTTTTTTTTCCTTTTTCTCATGTGCAAATGGAATGTTATTTGAGGACAGATCACATCCAAGGCCACATCTAACCTTGGTGAACTTCAAGAGATTTTAATCTTTTCAAGCACATTTTCTGATCACAATGTTGTTAGATCAGATATCAACTACAGGAAAAAAAAAAAATAGCTAGAGGAAACACAAATAATGTGGAGGCTAAACAGCCCAGAATTCAAATTTGAATTCAACAAAATTCAGATCTTTTTAGGAAAAAAAGAAAAAAGCTATGCCAAAGTAATCGTAGATGGAACAAACCTCAACATAATGAAAGCCAAATAGGACAAAACCGCAGCAAACATTATTGTCAATAATGAAAAACTTAAAACATTTCCTTTAAAATCAGCATTAACACAAGGGTGCCCACACTCATCACTACTAGTTCTGGGAATTCTAGCCACAGCTTTCAAAGATGAAAAAGATATAAAAAGAATCCTCATTGGAAAAGAAGAGGTAAAAATTTCTATTTGCACATGATATTATCCTTTACACAGAAAACCCAAGAGATGCCACCAGAAAATTACTGGAGTTAATCAATGAATAGAGTAAATGTGCAGGGTATAAAATTAACACACAGAAACTCTTCTACTCCTATATACGAACAATGAAAAATCAGAAAGAGAAATTAAGGAACCATCCTGTTCACCATGGCAATGAAAGCGATAAAATAACTAAAAATAAATTTGTATAAAAAGACAAAGGGCTTCCCTGATAGCTCAATTGGTACAGAAGCTGCCTACAATGCAGGAGACTCCTGTTCGATGCCTGGGTCAGGAAGACCCCCTGAAGAAGGGATAAGCTACCCACTATAATATTCTTGGGCTTCCCTTGCAGCCCGGCCTGTGAAGAATCCTCCTGCAATGTGTGAGACCTGCATTTGATCCCTGGATTGGGAAAATCTTCTGGAGAAGAAAAAGGCTACCCATTCCAGTATTCTGGCCTGGAGAATTCCTAATTCCATACATTGTATAGTCCATGGCATTGCAAAGAGTCAGACATGACTGAGCAACTTTCACTTTCCCAGAGAGATTGGAAAAAAAAAAAAAAAGCACTAATGAAAGAAATTAAAAAAAACATATAGATGGAGAAACATATCATGTTCTTTCAGTGGACGAATTGATATAGTTAATTGAAATATACCACCCAAAACAATCAATAGAGTCAATGCAATACCTCTCAAACTACCAACAATATTTTCCATTAGACTAGAAAAATTATTTTACAATTTGCAAATAAACACATAAGACCTTGAAGAGCCAAAGCTATTGTGATAAAGAAAAATGGAACTAGAGGAGTCAAATTTTTGATTTCAGACTACACTACAAAGATATCACGAGAGTATGAAACTTGCACAAACACAGAAATACAGACCAATGGAACAAAATATAAATCCAAAGATAAATTTATGCACCCATTACCTTTGACAATGGAGGCAAAAATATGCAACAGAAAAAGACATTTTCTTCAAAAAGTGTTACTGAGAAAACTGGACAGCTATGTGTAGAAACTAGAACACAATCTAACACCATGTTCAAAAATAAACTCAAAATGGATTACAGATGTAAATGTAAGACTGGAAAATATAAAACCTTTAGAGTAAAACATAGGTATAACCACCCCAAAATAAGTCACAGCAAGATCCTCTATGACCAACTGCCTAGAGTAAATGAAATTAAAAAAAAAAAAAAGAAAACGAATTAAGCTGTATAGCTTTTGTACAATGAAGAAAACTATAATTAAGATGAATATGTACCCTTCAGAATTGGGAGAAACTAATAGCAGCTGAAAAACTAACAACAAAAAATTAATCTCCACATATGCAAGCTGCTCATGCTTCTCAATGTTCAGCTACAAATACTACACAGAAAAACAAACCACGAATCAGAATATAGGAAAAAGCCTTCTCCAAAGAAGATATGCACATTACTAAGAGACACAGAAATGTTGCTTGGCATCACTCATTATAAGATAAATGCAAATCAAAACCTCATTGAGGTATCATTTCACACTGGTCAGACTGGCCATCATTAAAATGTGTACAATATAATTTCTGGAGAGGGTGTGGAGAAAAGGGAACCTTTTTACACTGTTGATGGGAATGCAGACTGGTACAACCATTATGGAGAACTTTGTGGAGACCCCTTAGAAAACTGGAACTAGAAATGCCATATGACCCAGCAATCCCACTCTTGGGCATGAACCTCAAGGAAACTAGAATTTAGAGAAACGCAGTACTCCAATATTTATTGAAGCACTCTTTACAACACCTAGGAGGTGGAAGTGACCAAGAGGTCCATCAGCAGATGAATGGTCAAGGAAGTTTTGCTACATATACACATGAAATATTACTCAGTTATAAAATGTCATGGATTTGAGTCACTTCTAATGAGCTGGAACCTCATATCTAATGAGTTAAACCTATTAAACAGAATGAAGTAACTAAGAAAGAGAAAGACAAAGCTGTATATTAACTCATATATGTGGGATTTAGAAAGACGGGCTATACGCAGGCCAGGAGAAGAGACAGAAATCTAAAGAACAGACTTTTGGACTCAGTGGGAGAAGATGAAGGGGGGATGATTTGAGAAAATACCATTTAAATGTGTATGGTGCCATATGTAAAAAATAGATGACGAGTGTGAGGTTTTATAACATGGGTGCTATAGAACACCCATGTCACAACTTCTGAACTTGCAATCTAATGCATGCATCAGCCACCCGCATTCTAGTGCACATCATGCATGTCTTTAGCTTGCAGCCTGGAGCTCTCATTCTACCCCTTCCGACCCCACGATCCAGAGTAGCATATGGTAACTGCTGAATTTGCATTTTAGGGGAGGCATCACAGACTTATTAAGCCCGGATTCTGGTGCAAACATGCTGCATCTTGAACCTGAACTCTGGAGCAGGCGTCTTGCCACTCATAATACTGTTCATCGTCACCTAGTGTCTCACTGTCATGACATGCTTCCATTGCTTCTTCATCTTCTATGCTCATCAATCTGTGTCGTTTATCACCATCCAAGGTTTATTTCAGGCCTGTAACCTGTTTCGAGTGCTTGTTCAACCCACTCCAGGTCAAACATATCTAGTATTCAGTGCTGTGACAGGTTAAGTGTTTCTCCATCCTCCCCTGGTTAAACTCACACAGTAGTTTACCACCCTTAGTGTTTCAGTTCTGTGACATGCGTCTATCCACTCCAGGTCTAATACACTCCGTAGATTATCATCATCCAATGATTCAGCTGTGGAACATTCCAGAAGTCTTCTTCATGCACCCAGTGTCAAACACACCCAGTAGCTTATCACCATCGCGTGTTTAAGTGCAGTGACATGATTCAAGCATTTCTTCATTTTCTCCAGGTAAAGCACACTCAATAGTTTGTCACCAGTGTTTCACCTGTGACATGATTCTTCTTAATTTATTTAGTTGGCTGTGTTGAGTCTTAGTTGTGTCATGTAAGATGGTCCTTGAGACAAGCCAACTCTAACCATGGCATGTAATCTCTGGAGTGTGAGAACTTCAGTATTTGCAGCTGTGCAGGTTTAGTTATTCTGTAGCATACGGGATGTTAGTTTCCCAATCAGGGATTGAACCCTCATCCCCTAAACTATGAGGTGGATGCTTAACCACTGGACCAGCAGAAAAGGCCCTGTGACATGCTTTAAGTGCTTGCTTTTTCACCCCATATCAAAAAGACACATTGTTTGATGGGAATATATCACCAACCAAGGTTGCAAAGATCTGACATGCTTCAAGAACTTCTTCATCCATTCTGGCCAAATGCAACCAGGTGTTTCTCACCATGCAGTGTCATTCCACGTGTGTCTTCATTGATTACTCATTGAACACATCCAATCAATTATCATCATCTACTGTTTCAGTGCAGTGACACCTCAAGTTATTATTCAAGCACCCTGGGTCAGACACATGCAGTTGTATATCTCCATCCAGTGTTTCACTGCTGTGACATGCTTTCAGTGTTTCTTCATCCACCTCAGGTCAAACATACTAAGTAGCTTATCATTATCCACACTTCAAAGAGAAGGTTCGGCCACATCTTTGTTCACCGCAGCTAAAATAAACTCAGCAGCTTATCACTTCCTGCTTTTCACTGCTGTCACAAGTTCAATTACATTTATCAAGCATACCAGTAGTTTATCACCATCCAGCACTTCCAAGTTGTGACACAAACTGCTGTATCATCCAGACTGGAAAAATGCATCCAGTAGTTTATCGAAGTCAGCATTTCAGTGCTGTGATGTGTTTCAAGTGCCTATTCATCCACTCTCTGAAAAAACACACTCTATAATTTATTACCATGCAGTGCTCAGTGCCTTGACATGTGACATGCTCCAAATGCTTCTTTGCCCACCTGGTGTCAAATACTCAATAGTTTATCAACATGTATATTTCAGTACTGTGAATCACCGCATATGCTTCTTTGTCAATCCTGGCCCATCACTCCTTGGAGTTTACCACCCTTCAGTGTTTCAGTGCTGTGATATGCTTCATGTGATTCATCCTCTCCTGTAAAACATACCTGTTAGTGTGTCATCATCCAATATTCAGTACAGTGATATGCTTCAAGTGCTTAATAGTCCACATCAGTCAAACATTCCCATCATTTTATCATTAGCCAAGGTTTCAGGGCCGTAACTTGTGGCATATAATAGGTGTTTGTTTGACCCGCAGAGGTGAAACTCAACAAGTGTTTTATCACCATTTTCCTATCAGTGCTGTGACATACTCCAGTGCTTCCTTATCTACTCTGGGTTAATACAGACATCCATCCTTTCAGGGCTGATTAATGCACAAGTGCTTCCTCAACTATCCTGTTTCAAATACATACAGCAGTTTATCAACATCCAGTGTTTACGTGGTGTGACACACTTTAGGTGCTTCTTTATTTACCTGATTGATGTTCTGCAGTCACACAGTCATGTCCAGCTCTTTGAAACCCCATGAACTACAGCACACCAGGCTTCCCTATCCTACACTATCTCCTGGAATTTGCTCAAATTCATGTCCCTTGAGACAGTTATGTCAACAGTCAACCATTTTATTCTCTGTCACACCCATCCCCACCTGCTTACAATCTTCCTCAGCATTAGGGTCTTTTCTAATGATTTGGCTCTTTGCATCAGGCGGCCAAAGTATTGCAACTTCAGCATCAGTCCTTCCAATGAGTAGTCAGTGTTGATTTCCTTTAGGACTGACTGGTTTGATCTCTTTGTAATTCAAGGGACTCAAGAGTCTTCTCCAGCACCACAGTTCTAAAATATCAATTATTTGGCATTCAACCTTCTTTATGGTTCAAATCTCACATCCATGTACGACTACTGGGAAAAATCATACCTTGACTTTTGCCAGCAAAGGGATGTCTCTGGTTTCATATGCTCTCTAGGTGTGTCATAGCTTTTCCTCCAAGAAGCAAGTGTCTTTTAACTTCACGGTTGCATGATTTTGGAACTCATGAAAATAAAGATCTGTCTCAGGTTCCGTTGTGTCCTGATTTATTTGCCATCAAGAGGTGGGACTGGATGACATGATCTTAATTTATTGAATGTCGAGGTTTAAGTCAACTTGTTTAATCCCCGCTTTCATCCCAGCAAAGAGCTCCTCTAATTCCTCGTCTGTTTTCTGTCATCTGCATATCTGAGTTTATTGATATTATCCCCAGCAATTTTGATTCCTCTTTGTGCTTCATCCAGTGACATTTTGCATGATGTACTTTGCAAGTAAGTTAAATAAGTGGGGTGACAACAAGAGAGCCTTGACATACTCTTTTGCCAATTTTGAACAAGTCCACTGTTCCTGCCTGATTCTGTACTTGTTGACCTGCATACAGGTTTCCCAGGAGCCAGGTAAAGTGGTCTAGTATACCCATCTTTTTAAGAAGTTTCCACAGTTTCTGGGACCCACTCAGTGAAAGGCTTTAGCATAGTGGATGAAACAGAAGTAGATCATTTTCTGGAAATCCCTGCTTTTTCTATGATCCAGTGAATTTTGGCAATTTGCTCTCTGGTTCCTCTGCCTTTCCTAATTCAATTTGTACATTTGAAAGTTCTCAGCTCACGTATTGTTGAAACCTAGATTGAGGAATTTTAGGCATTACCTTGCAAGCATATGAAAGAGCATGACTGTGCAATACTTTGAGCATTCCTTCACAATGCCCCTCTTTGGGATCAGAGTGAAACTGACTTTTTTCCTGTCCTGTGATTTTTTCCAAATTTCCTGGCATATCAAGTGCAGCATTGTAACAACATTATCTTTTACAGTTTGAAATAGCTGAGCTTCAATTCTGTCACCTCGACTAGCATTGTTTGTGGTAATTCTTCCTAAGACCTACTTGACTTTACACCACAGGTTGTCTTCTCTATGTGAGTGATCACACCATTATAGTTATATAGGTGATTAAGTGGAGAAGATGATGGCATCCCACTCCAGTACTCTTGCCTGGAAAATCCCATGGATGGAGGAGCCTGGTAGGGCACAGT
Organism: Budorcas taxicolor; assembly: GCF_023091745.1. Classification (NCBI taxonomy): domain Eukaryota; kingdom Metazoa; phylum Chordata; class Mammalia; order Artiodactyla; family Bovidae; genus Budorcas; species Budorcas taxicolor. The sequence goes on along the minus strand of NC_068936.1, from coordinate 6,811,975 downwards.
CTATGGGGTCGCAAAGAGCTGGACACGACTGAAGTGACTTAGCAGCAGCAGCAGCAGCAGCAGCAGCAGCAGCAGCAGCAGCAGCAGGTGATTAAGACCTTTCTTTGGTACAGCTCTTTCTTATACTCTTGCCAACACTTCATCACATTTTCTCCTTCTGCTAGGTTCATACCACTTCTGTCCTTGATTGTGCCCATGTTTGCATGAAATATTCCCTTGGAGTCTTTAAGTTTCTTGGCAAGATTTGTAGTCTTTCCTATTTAATTGTTCCCTCTATTTTTTTTTTTTGGCATTAAACACACACAATATTATATCCCCATCCAGTGTTTAAGTTTAGCTATGCTTCAAGTGTTTTTTAATCCACTCCAGAAGAAATTAATGTGATAGCTATCATCATCCATTTTTTTTTCTGTTTTGTGACATGTGGAGCCTCCTCCTCTGCTTTACACCAAAGTAAAACACACCCTGTAAATTACCATCATTCGTTGATGCTGTGCTATTACAGGCTTGAAGTGTTCCTTTGTCTCATTTAGTCAAACGCTCCCTGTCGTTTACCAGTATCCAGTGTTCCAGTACTGTGGCATGCCTCATGTACTTCTTTATCCTCTCCAAATAAAATATGGTAGGTAGCTGATCACAATTACTGTTTCGGTTCTGTGATGAGTTTCAAGTCTTTAATCCATTCCAGATAAAACACATTCAGAAGTTTACGATGGTCCCATGTTTTACGCTGTGCCATGCTTTCAGTTTCTCTTCATTAAACATGTATCAAACACACCCCATAGTTTATCACCATCCAGTGTTTCAATGCTGTTTCCTGCTCATCTGCTTCTTCATTCTCTGCAGAAAATACACAAGCAATAATTTATCATAATCCAGTGTGTTAATTCTGGTATATGTTTCAAATGATCCTTTGTCCAGCCAAAGTTGAGCACACTCTTAGTTTATCACCATCCATTGGTTCAGTGCTATGACATACTTTCATTGATTTTTCAACTACAGCAGGTCATCATACACAACGATTTATCATGATCCAGTTTCAGTGTTGTGACACGCTCCTTGTGCTTCTTTCCATATAAAAGATGAAACACAGATCATCTGAAGTGTGATCATACAGTGTTTCAGTCATGAAACCCACTTCAAGTGTCTCTTCACTCACTCCACATCAAATACATCATATATGTTATTGGCATTCATTGTTTCAGCGCTGTGACACATTCCAATGGCTATTTCACTAGCTCCCAGTCAAACACATTCAGTGTTTTACCACTATCTTGGGTTTCAGATCTGTGAGATGCTACAAGTGCTCCTGAAACTACTCAAGGTCAAATGCACTCTGTAGCTTTGTTGTTGCTGGTTGTTATTTGTTGTTCAGTCACTGAGTCATCTCCAACTCTTCATAATCCCACGGACTGCAGCATATCATGCATTGTTGTCCTTCACCATCTCCCAGAGCTTGTTCAAACTCAGATCCATTGGGTCGCTGATGGCATCCAAACATCTGGTCCTCTATCGTCCACTTCTGCTGCTCCAGTCTTTTCCAGCATCATAGTCTTTTCCAATGAGTTGGCTGTTCATATCAGATAGCAATAATATTGGAGTTTCTGCCTCAGCATCAGGCCCTCTGGTGGATTTTCAGGATTGATTTCGTTCAGGGTTGACTGGATTGATTCCCTTGCAGCCCAAGGGACTCACAGAGTCTTCTCCAAGACTGTGGTTCAAAAGTGTCAATTCCTTCATATTCAGCCTCCTTTATGGCCTAATCTGCATAGGCACATGACTACAGGAAAAAAAAAAAATACAAACATAGCTCTGACTATATAGACCCTTGTTGGGAAAGGAATGCCTCTGCTCTTTAACATGCAGTCTAGGTTTGCTTTTCTTCCAAGAAACAAGGGTCATTTAATTTCATAGCTGCAGTCATCATCTGCCATGATTTTGGAGTCCAAGTACACAGATGTCTGTCACTGTTTCCGTTGTTTTCCCATGTATTTGCCATGAAATGATAGGACCGGATGCCGTGATCTTAGTTTTTTGAATGTTGAGTCATAAGCCAGTTTTTTTCACTCTCCTCTTTCACCTGCATCAAGAGGCTCTTTAGTTATTCTTTGCATTATGCCATATGGGTGGTGTCTTCTGTGTATCTAAGGCTATTGATATTTCTACTGATATTTCTCTTTTCTCTTAATTTCAGCTTGTATTTGCTCCAGCCCAGCGTTTTCCAAGATGTACTTTGCATGTAAGTTAAATCAATAGGGTGACAATATAGTCCCCAATTTCAAATCATCTGTTCTGCTGTATCTGGTTTTCACTGTTGTTTCTTGACCTGGACACAGGTCTCTCAGGAGGCAGGTAGGTAGTCTGGTATTTACATGTATAAGAATTTTCTGCAGTTTGTTGTTATCCACACAGTGGATTTTCATCACAGCCAATGAAGCAGACTTAGATTTTCTTTTTTTAGAGTTCTGTTGATTTTTCCATGATCCAGCGGATGTTGCCAATTTGACCTCTGGTTTCTGTCTTTGCTAAATCCCGTTTGAACATCTCCAATTTCTAGGTTACTCTGCTTTTGAAGTCTAGCCTGGAGAATTTTGAACATGCCTTTGTTTGATTAAAATCAGTTGCTCAGTCTTATCTGACTTTTCGTGACCCCATGAAGTGTAGCATGTCAGGCCTCCTTGTCTCTCACCGAGTCCTGGAATTTACTGAAATTCATGTCCTTTTAGTCAGCGATGCCACCCATCAATCTCATCCTCTGTCCTCCCATTCTCCTCCCGCTTTCAATCTTTCCCGACATCGGGGTCTTTTCAAATGAGTCAGCCCTTCACATCAGGTGGCCACAGTATTGAAGTTTCAGCTTTAATATCAGTCCTTCCAAAGAATATTCAGGATTGATCTCCTTTAGGATGGACTGGTTCGATGTCCTTGCAGTCCAAGAGACTTTCAAGAATCTCCTCCAACACCACAGTTCAAAAGCATCAATTTTTTGGTGCTCAGATTTTTTTTTTTTTTTTTAAATAATTCAACTGTCACATCCATACATGCCTACTGCAAAAATCATAGTCTTAACTAGATGGAGCTTTGTTGGCACTTTAACACCTCTGCTTTTTAATATGCTGTCTAAGTTGCTCATAAATTGTCTTCCAAGGAGTTAGTGTGTGAAATAAGGGAGTTGTGTGATACTTTGAACATTCTTTTGCATTGCCATTCTTTGGATTTCACATGAAAAACTGACCTTTTCCAGTCCTGCAGCCACTGCTGAGTTTTCCAAGCTATGTGGCACACTGAGTGCAGCACTTCAACAGTATCACCTTTTAGAATGTGAAATAGCTCAGCTGGTGTTCCATCACCTCCACTGTCTTTATTGGTAGTGATGCTTTCTAACAGCCACTTGATTTCACACTCCAAGATGTCTGGCTCTAGGTGAGTGATCACACCATCATGGTTATCTGGGTCATTGGGTTCTTTTTGGATAGTTCTATGTATTCTTGCCACCACTCCTGAATATCTTCCACTTCTTTTAAGTTCATACCTTTTCTGTCCTTTATTGTATCCATAGGTGCATGAAATACTCCCTTGATACCTCTTATTTTCCTAAAGAGAGCTCTAGTCTTTCCCAGTCTCTCTTTCCCCCTCAGTAGTTTAGCAACATTTATTGTTTCATGGATGTGGCATGCTTCCAGTGCTTCTTCAACTTGAATTCCGACACGCCCAGTAGTGCATCAGAATCCCATGTTTCAGTAGTGGGACCTGCTTTGTCTGCTTCTTCTCAACCCCAGATCAAACACATTCAGTACTTTATTACCATAGAGTGTTCAGTGCATTACTATGTGACATTTTCCAGTGTTTCCTTTTCACCTAGGACTAATCACCCAGTGGTATAAGTGCCATACTCTATTTTAGTGCTGTTACACAGGTCAAGTGCTTCATTTTCTGAAGATAAAACGCACTCATCATCCAGTGTATTAGTGCAGAGACATGCTTGAGGAGCTTCTTCATCCACCAGTCAAACACTCCCAGGAGTTTTTCACCATCCAGTGTTCAAGTTCTGTGGCATGCTTCAAGTGCTTCTTTGTGTACACTGGGTCAAAGACACCCAGTAGTTGGTCATTATCCAATGTTTCAATTATGCAACATGCTTCAAGGTTTCTTCATTCTTTCAGGTTATCACACCAAGTAGTTTATCACTATCCAGTGTTTCAGGGTTACAGCATGCTTCCAGAGCTTCTTTTTCTCCCTTGGTCAAACATACCAAGTAGCTTGTCCCCGTCCACGTTTCAGTTCTGTGAAATGGATCATGTGCTTCTTGTCCACCCTACATCGAGCACACTCAACAGTTTGTCACCATCCAGTGTTTCATGTTGGTGACAAGGTTCGGATACTTCCCCATGGACTCTGGGTCATATACACCCTGTTGTTTATCACCTCCTGTTTCAGTTTTTTGACATGCATCAGTTGCTTCTTGTCCATCCTGGGTCAAACACACCAGTAGTTTAGCAACATCCAATGTTTCAGTATTGTAACATATTTCAATAATTTTGTCACACACGACCATTCAGAAGTACCCAACAGGTTATCAGCATCCCATGCCTCAGTTCGAGGACTTGCCTCAAGTGCTCCTTCACAACCCTAGACAAAACACACCCAGTAGATTGTTACCATCCATTATTTCAGTCCTGTGGCATGATTCATGTGCTTCTTCATCCTCTCTAGGTGAAGCATATGCAGTAGCTTATGACCATTTAGTGTTTCCATTTTATGGCATCTTCCAGGACTTTTCCATTCTCACCAGGTCAAACACACTCAGCAGTTAACACCATCCAATGTTTTACTGTGTGACATTCCTCAAGTCTTCCTCATTTTCCTAAGTCAAACCCATCCATAACATTCACCACCTACTGTTTCAATGCCAAAATGCACTTCAATCATGTTTTCATGCTCCCCAATTATAGACATTCACTAGTTCATCGCCATACAGTGTTGCAGTTCAGTGACATGCCTCAAGTGCTTCTCCATCCATTCAGTGTCAAAGTCAGCTGGTAATTATTGACCATTCAAAGTTTAATATGTAATATGCTTCAAGGGCTTCTCTATTCACCCAGGTCAGACGTGCCCAAGATTATTTTAAAAAGAAAGTAAGAAAGAAAGAAAAATCACTCTTTAAGGGGTGATCAGTTCAGTTCAGTCGCTCATTCATGTTCAACTCTTTGTTATCCCATGAAACACAGCAAGCCAGGCCTCCTTGTCCATCACCCACTCCCATGGGTAACCCAAACCAATGTCCATTGAGTCAGTGATACCATCCATTCATCTCATCTGCTCATGTCCCCGTCTCCTCATGCTCTCAGTCTTTCCCAGCATCAGGATGTTTTCAAATGAGTCAGCTCTTCACATCGGGTGGCAAAATTATTGGAGTTTCAGCTTCGAGGTCAGTCCTTCCAATGAACACTAAGGACTGATTTCGTTTAGGAGGGACTGGTTGGATCTCGTTTCTCATTATGTAGTCTGTGTAGAAGTTAAATAAGCAGAGTGACGATTATACAGCCTTGAGGTACTCCTTTTCCTATCTGGAATCAGTCTGTTGTTCTATTTCCACTAGTAACTGCTGCTTTCTGACCTGCATACAGGTTTATCAGGATGTAGGTCAGGTGGTATGGTATTCACATCTCTTTCAGAATTTCCCAACGTTTGTAGTAATCCACACAGTCAAAATCTCAATAAAACAGAAGTAGATCTTCTGGAACTCTCCTCGTTTTTCAATGATCCAGCAGATGTTGGCAATTTGATCTTGGTTCCTCTGCCTTTTTGAAAACCAACTTGAATATGTGGAAGTTCACGGTTGATGTATTCCTGAAGCGTGGCTTGGAGAATTTTGAGCATTAATTTAGTAGCATGTGAGATGAAGGCAACTGTGCAGTAGTTTCAGAGTTCTTTGGAATTGCCTTTCTTTGGGATTGGAGTGGAAACTGACCTTTTCCAGTCCTGTGGCCAGGGCAGAATTTTCCAAATTTGGTGGTATGTTGAGTGCAGCCCTTTCATAGCATCATCTTTCAGGATTTGAAATAGCTCTACTGGACTTCTATCACCTCCACTAGCTTTCTTTGTAGTGATGCTTCCTAAGGCCCACTTCAGTTCACATTCCAGGATGTCTGGCTCTGGGTGATTATCTGGGTCATGAATATTTTTTGCACAGTTCTTCTGTGTATTTTTGCCACATCTTCTTAATATCTTCTGCTTCTGTTAAGTTCATACCATTTCTGTCCTTTATTGAGCCCGTCTTTGCATGAAATGTTCGCTTCGTATGTTTAATTTTTTCTTAGGAGATCTCTAGTCTTGCCCATTCTATTGTTTTCCTCTATTTCTTTGCTTCATGGGTGTGGCACAATTCAAATGCTTCTTTTCCCACTCTGGTCAGTCATAGCCAATATTTTGTACCAACCAGTGTCCATTGCTGTGACATATGACCAATTTCAATTTTTCATTAATGAAGTGAGTGTTAAAAAAAAAAAAAATCCAAGAGTTTGTCAACACACAGTGTGTCATGGCTGATACTGGATTCGAGTACTTCTTCACCCGCTGGAGATTAACCTAGTCATATATCACCATCCATTTTTTTCAGTAGAGTGACAAACTTCAAAGGCTTCTACATTAACCCTGGGGCAAAACTGCTAGTAATTATAAACAGCCAGTGTTTTAGGTTTGGAGCATGACCCAATGGCTTCTTCATTCTCACCCATAAACCAAACTCTGTCGTTTGTCACCCTCTAGTGAGAAGGCAATGGCACCCCACTCCAGTTTTCTTGCCTGGAGAATCCCAGGGACGAAGGAGCCTGTTGGGCTGCCGTCTATGGGGTCGCATAGAGTCGGACACGACTAAAGTGACTTAGCAGTAGCAGTAGCAGTGTTTACATCAGAGAAGGCAATGGCACTCCACTCCAGTATTCATGCCTGGAGAATCCCATGGATGGAGGAGCCTGGTAGGCTGCAGTCCATGGGGTCTCTTGCCACGACTGAGCCACTTCACTTTCACTTTTCACTTTCATGCATTGGAGAAGGAAATGGCAACCCACTCTAGTGTTCTTGCCTGGAGAATCCCAGGAATGGGGGAGCCTGGTGGGCTGCCGTCTATGGGGTCACACAGAGTCGGAACAACTGAAACGACTTAGCAGCAGCAGCAGCAGTGTTTACATACTGTGACATGCTTAAAGAGCTTCATCATCCACCCTAGATCTAGACAGTCAGTATTTTATCACCGTAATAGTGATTCACTGCGGTGACATGATTTGAAAACTTGTTGGTCCACACTGATGCATACACAGCCAGTATTTCATCATCCTCCAGTGTTTCAGGGCTTTGATAAGATTAAATGTGTTCTTGGTCCCACTAACATTAATATACTCACCATTTATAACTATCTTGTTTCACTGCCATGACATAATGTCAACTACTTCTTCATTCATTCCTGTGTCAAGAAAAAAAAAAAAAAAAAACAGTAGTTGTTTCCCCATCTGGTGCTAGTGTTCAGTACTATGAAATGATTCTAGAGCCTCTGTGTCCATCCCAGCTCAAACATAGTCAGTATTCCCAATCAATGCTACAGTGATGTCACATGCTTCAAGTGCTTTCTTCATTCACTCCATATCAAGTACATTCAGTCGTTTAAAAACATGCAATGTTTCAGTTGTGTGACTTGCTTCAAATGTTTCTCTAATCCACTTGAGCTGACACATACCCATGACCATCCAGTGTTTTAGTGCTGTGACATGTTTCAAGTGCTTCTTCTTCTACTCCATGGCAAACACAAGCAATAGTTTATCACCATCAACTGTTTCATTTCTGTTACATTCTGCAAGGCTTTTCTTTCATATCCTCTGGTTCACCAAGCGTTTAGTTCTGTGATATGTTTCAACTGTTTCTGTACATACCAGTTCATGCACACTCATAGATTTATCAGCATCCTGTGTTTTAGGGCTATCACATGGTGAAATGAGGCCCCATCCTACGCCAGGTCAAACACACCCAGTGTTGATCAACATCCAGTCTTTCAGCTATGTGATACATTTCAGGTGCTTTATCTCCCATTCTTGGAGATACGCCCAATAATTTATCGAATTCCAATGTTTCAGTGCTATGAAGTTTTGAAGTGTTTCTGCATCCAACTAGCTCAGGCATTATTAATAGATTATAACCATCACTGTTTCAGGTTTTTGATGGTGATTGCAGCCATGAAATTAAAAGACACTTACTCCTTGGAAGAAAAGTTATGACCAACCTAGATAGCATATTCAAAAGCAGAGACATTATTTTGCTGACTAAAGTCCGTCTATTCCTTGGGATCTTCTGTGAATTTCCACATTCACCACTCCGTGTCTCACAACCACCAAAATGCTGTGCTGGAAGTGGCTTCAGGCTGCCTTGGGAAAATATTGAAGAATTTGTGGAGGAATTAAACAGGGAGCCCCAAGGGCAGGACATGGTGCCTACTGTCACCATCTCTGACATTGCTGGACTCGGTCATTTTCACCTCCTGAAACACCTATATTCCCTGTTTGCATTTGTGTCCCCGTACTGATCAGCCCTGGGATTCCTATGGAAGGAATGAAGCTAAAACTGAAACTCCAGTACTTTGGCCACCTCATGTGAGGTGTTGACTCATTGGAAAAGACTTTGATGCTGGGAGGTATTGGGGGCAGGAGGAGAAGGGCATGACAGAGGATGAGATGGCTGGATGGCATCACTGACTCGATGGACGTGAGTCTGAGTGAACTTTGGAGTTTGTGATGGACAGGGAGTCCTGGTGTGCTGTGATTCATGGAGTCGCAAAGAGTCGTACATGACTGAGCGACTGAAATGAACTCAACTGACTGAGCATATGTGTGTATGCACACGTGTGCTTATTTATGTTGGCTGTGTGTGTGTGTGTGTGTGTGTGTGTGTGTGTGTGTGTGTGTGTATGTCCGGCCCAGGGCAGATGCAGAGATGAAGGCGGCAGGAGAGGAGGTGCTGAGCAACCCATGAGAGGAGTCATGAGGCGACCAGGCTGAAGGTGGTTTGTCACCGTATCTCTGCATTGACCCTGCCCAGGATGGGAACGAGGAAAGGATGGCCAGTGATAACTCCAGACTGTGGCTCCAGATATCTGCAATTAGACCAGATACAAAACACGCTCATCAGTTCCACCGTGTTGTGTGTGTTGGGACCAGGAAGAGGGTGTTCACGGTTTAAGGATTCACACAGAGCAAATCACATGGGGTGGGGCTTTGAAACCACTGCCTGTGCAGCCCTCAGTGTGTGGGGCTGTGGGCTGGCCTGTGGAAATGGTGGACGTGGCTATGGCAACACCCACGATGGTAAGTCTAAGGTCCTGCTGAGATGGACGGAGACCTGAAGGAGAAAGAGTCATAGATTGCCTGCTGCACTGGAGACTTATTCCACACACATGTCAAAAGGAGAACTGGGAAGGTCCTGGACCAGTGCTGCCCCAGATCAGCCCAGCAGCCAGCACACGCCCTCCCTGAGGGTGGCACACACTGGCAAGGTGTGACACAGAACATGAGATGTGTTAAAGTATGCTGTATCTGCAAAACCACAGGCATCCTAGGAGAGACATGCTGTGAGCGTGGCATGCCTCCAGGCACTTGCAGCCTGCCTCCCTAGCAGTGCTGAAAGGCGAGGAAAGCGCAAGTGGGTTTACCTGTGTGAACCTCTGCCCGGATACTCCTGTGAGGGAGGGAACAGAGAAAAGGCAAGGGCGGTGGGTTAATTGCATGTCCCAAGGGACCTCAGCAGAGTGGGAGACAGAGAAGCCATGGGGGCAGTTCAGGGTCTGCTGGTTTTCAAGGTTCAGGGTCTAGGCAATAGCGGTCCTGATACTCCATGGTCCATGCTGAAAGTTTTGACATGAATTCCTTCTTTTCTCTGAGGCTTTGGGGGCCTGAGGGGCAAAGGTGCACGTCTACACCTGAGGGAGGATTCTGGTAGTCTTGCTGGAGCAGAATCTTTGATTTTGTCATAGGGGGTTTCAAACAGGTGACACTCAGAGGGACACTGCCTTCCAGGTGACTGTCTTAGATGCCTCTGGGCCTAACAGGACACTGGCTTCCTTGGCATGGGGGCTGAGTAGGGAAACAGGAATGTGTGACTGTAGGGAGTCCTACCTGGGCCTAATGAGAGCAACTGAAGAGAGGCTTGGCATTTATCAAATCACTGAGGCCTAGGTGGTTCAAGCCCTCTTGTTTTTGAGACAGAAAAGCTGCTTTCTGCCCAAGGGAGGCATTAGCTCTGGGCCAAGATAGTGAAGGTTTCCCAGGGCATCATCTGTTTGGGGACTCCGTGTGCATGGGTAGTGTTAAACAGAAGGGACACCGTATAGGGATGCCACCTTACTTTTACAGCCTCAGGTTCCACTCTTTGTATCACAAGAGACCCTGTATCCATGTGCACCTTCTTCACAACCTTGGGTCAGACCCAGGCCTATCCCAGTCTCTGGGGGCTTTTGGAGGCTCAGGAGTCTCTTTGATCTTTTCCTACTACATGGAGATAGGACATGGGGGCACAAGTAGACAGGTGCACACAGAAAGCTACACAGATAGGAAGAAGAGGGGGGCTCACTCAGAATGTTGTGGGCTGTAAGGGGTGGTAGGCTAGCAAAAGGGGCACAACATTGACAAGGAATGACCTAGATAGGTGCACACCGAGAAAGCAGCTCTTCAAGTCAGTTGAGCTCAGAGGTCCTTGTTTTCCGGTCCCCTGAAGGAATGCACAGGCAATGGATCAGGCCAACGTGACTGGTACTGTGAAGCTCTCCAAGGTGATGGGAGAATGCAGAATGCAGATGCATGCTATACAGCTGTTTATAGCAAGTGCTTCCAACCCTGCCCGCTGCTCTGCACGTCAGTCCCTGTCAACACCAAATGCCAAGATTCTGTAACTTTTGAGAATAAGTCACGGAGTTAGAAGTGCAACCTGACATGATCGATGAGCAAGTGAAAAAAACAACCAGGACAAAGAAATTTGGGTGCTTTCCAAAATTCATATTCCTGAAAAAGAAAGCTTGTACTTCTGAATATGGAAAAGTTTCCTCTCAGCGATGTTACTGTGTAAACGCGTATGTTTATGCACATGTGCGTGTAGAAATTTGAGTGCTTAACAAAATTAATCTTCCTGAAAAAGAAAGCTTGTACTTCTGCATATGGACAAGTTTCCTCTCAGCGATATTACTGTGTACACACGTATGTTTGTGCACATGTGCGCACAGAAATTCGAGTGCTTTCCAAAATTCATGTTCCTGAAAAAGAAAGCTTGTACTTCTGCATATGAACAAGTTTCCTCTCAGGGATGTTACTGTGTACACGCGCATTATTGTGCACATGTGCGTGTAGAAACTTGAGTGCTCGCCAAAATTCATGTTCCTGAAAAAGAAAGCTTGTACTTCTGCATATTGACAAGTTTCCCTTCAGCGATGTTACTGCGTACACGCGCATGTTTGTGCACATGTGCACCTAGAAATTTGAGCGCTTACCAAAATTCATGTTCCTGGAAAAGAAAGCTTGTAAATCTGCATATGGAAAAGTTTCCTCTCAGCGATGTTACTGTGTACACACGTATGTTTGTGCACGTGTGCGCGTAGAAGTCCCTATCAGTACACTTGTGAGTAGGAGCTCTCGCAACTGACCTAGCCAGGTGATGGAAGTTGGATAGCGAAAACATGAAGTTCTTAGGGAAAGGTACATAGTCTCTGGCCAGTAGAAGCACTGAAGCCAGGGAATCGATCCCCGTTATCTCACTGAGTGAACACGTTCTAAGTGGAATCACAGTGGTGCACCTAGGATGCCTGGCAGAAAGGAGAGGCAGGAGGAAAGAGCCTGGGGAGTGTGAAGATGAAAGTCCACTACACCTGCAGTTTATGAAAAGTAGAAAATATACCTAATGAGCTGGGAGGACAAACTGTACTTAATTAATTGAGTTATCTAGCTAAGAGGATTTCCATCCAAACAGCCAAAAGTGCTTCTTGGTTTCTTCTTGCTGCCTATAGTAAAATGTAAAGGGGAATTAAAAAAAAAAAATGTTTAAGATAAAGATTATTTAAAAAAGCAGACAGAACTTGCTGATTTGGAAATTTTCCACTCGGGTAAGATGACAGCAGATGCTAAAATTAATGGTTTTCAAGCAAGATCATATCCAGCGCATTGAGATAAGGTGGTCTAAATATAACATTTTACACCACCCATACGCCAGTACTTCTTCATATTATTATTATTGTTATTTTTTTAATTAAGGTGTTCTAAAGACGAGTGTGACTGTAAAATTCTTTATTAAGCCTCAGAAAGCTGGAAGGGGATGCTTCATGGCTTTATTTAGTCAGGCCAATGCCCTACAAAGAGTTTATGGGTGTCACTCAGAGATGTTTTCAATCACACAATAAGACTTCTACCAAGGCTCAGGGTGTTATCCCTCAGCTATTTCAGCAGAAAAGCAAGACAGAGTAGACCTTGTTATGAAAACATGTGTGATTGTGGCTTTGGAGTGAGGTGCTTTGCCATGAACACCAGTAAGATTATCAGGAGACACCTCAAGTTTTTAAGATAACATATTTAAGTTCAGCTCGGACTGAAAGGACCAGCGATAGTACAAAATAAGAGCTCTGGACTTCTACCTTTTACAAGCAGGAAGCAGGCTAGGGAGACTGTTTCACTGTAACCATATACTAGCCACCTTTCATGCAATGGAATCATGTCAGAGGGCAGAATTAAAAATTCAGAGACTGAAGCCTAGGAAGTTTCCAGGGCTTAAGTCCTAAGCAAAGGACTGCCAAAAAGAACCCATGGGATTTCAGAACTGCTACTATTGACTCCCATCTCCCCTCCCCTTCCTGGAACAGGAGTGTCTATGAAGGTTATCTGTCTGATCCACCACTGTATGTTGGCTGTGAGAGTGAGCAGATTAACTCATCTCTTTTGTTCACACATCCTCAGGTCTAGAGGAACTACACTTTTATAATTTGAACAGATGTGTTGGAGAAGACTTGAGAGGCACTTGGACTGCAAGGAGATCAAACCAGTCAATCCTAAAGTAAATCTGTCCTGTATATTCATCGGAAGGACTGATGCTGAAGCTGAAGCTCCAGTGCGAATAACTGACTCACTGGCAAAGACCATGATGCGGGAAAGACTGAAGGTAGGAGAAGGGGACAGCAGAGGATGGGATTGTTGAATAGCATCATCGACTCAATGGACTTGAGTTTCAGCAAGCTCCTGGAGTTGATGGAAAGGGAAGCCCGCAGTGCTGCAGTCCATGGGGTCACAAAGAATAGGACACAACTGAGCGACAGAACACTTGAGATACTGTACAAGTGGACCCTGATCCATATCTGGACCTGACTGAGATGAAAGGTCCTGAGCTTCAAGTTAATGCCATAATGGATAAATTATTTGAAAGCATTGGCGGGAAAATGCACTTTGGACTTACAGGTATGTAAACAATTTGTGGCCATGCGTGTACCACGTGGTTTTAAATTATGTCCACAAATCCTTTCCTTCTCCCCTTCACATGTGTGGTGGACTAAGTGGTTCATTTCTAATGTCAGAATATTGTATAAATGAACAATGAAGTGTCTGAGACTCGGTCATAAAAGTCACTGCAGTCTCCTTGCTCATCCCCTTGGAGCACTCACTCTAGAAGCCAGCTTAGTCGTATTTTGAGAACACTGAGGTAACCCAGTGGAGAGGCCCATGTGAAAGAACCGGGGCTTTCTCCCAACAGCCAGCAAGGAAACTGGTTTCAACAGCTGTGTGAGTAAGCCATCTTGGAAGGTAATCCACGAGCCCATGTCAGGCTTCAGATGACGGCAACCGCATGAAACACTGAGCCAGGCCACTCAGCTGAATTTCTCCTGGATTCACAACTCTCGGCAGCAGTATGAGATAATATTGTGTTAAGCTATTACTTTGGGGTACTTTGTTAGGCAGCATTAGTCCATTAATGCACTGCCAAATTTGGGCGATATCTTTATCCAGGGGCGCCTGTCCATTTAGTCCAATCTAAGCCAGAATCTGCTACTTCAGTTTAGAAAACACCCTTGATCTGACCACCCTCAGTATCAGATCAAATACCTTCTCAGTTCAGGTCAGTCGCTCAGTCGTGTCCGACTCTTTGCGACCCCATGAATCGCAGCACGCCAGGCCTCCCTGTCCATCACCAACTCCCAGAGTTCACTCAGACTCCCATCCATCGAGTCAGTGATGCCATCCAGCCATCTCATCCTCTGTCGTCCCCTTCTCCTCCTGCCCCCAATCCCTCCCAGCATCAAAGTCTTTTCCAACGAGTCAACTCTTCGCATGAGGTGGCCAAAGTACTGGAGTTTCACCTTTAGCGTCATTCCTTCCAAAGAACTCCCAGGGCTGATCTTCTTCAGAATGGACTGGCTGGATCTCCTTGCAGTCCAAGGGACTCTCAAGAGTCTTCTCCAACACCACAGTTCAAAAGCATCAACTCTTCAGTGCTCAGCCTACTTCACAGTCCAACTCTCACATCTATACATGACCACAGGAAAAACCATAGCCTTGACTAGCCGGACCTTAGTTGGCAAAGTAATGTCTCTTCTTTTGAATATGCTCTCTAGGTTGGTCATAACTTTTCACTCACCTGAATATCTTACCAGCCTAGCCTAGCCTCAGCAATGATCCTCTCAGTTGAGCCAGAATCCACCCTCACCCTTAGGGTCCTCTTACTAAGTTTCCATCCACTGACACCCACTCTGTTGTTGTTGTCCATTGCTTTTCAGTCTCTCTTTGCAATCCCATGGACCCACCTTGTTCCTTAGGTATAAATCCCAGCTGCATCCCTGCTGGAGTCAGACACAAGCTCAGTCTCTCTCCCATATTATAATACCCCACTGTAGTACTCTTACCTTGAATAAAGTTTTTCTTACCACCTTTAGTAAGTGTTATGAATATTTTTGTTTTAACATTTCCGAGTTCTGTGAGTAAGGATTATTCTCAAAGGAATATAGTTTTATGTATTTACTCTTTATACTGTATTCATCTGGGGGAACAAATTTCTAGAATTAACACATTTCGTGTTTTTACCATACAAACAAAATATCTTTTAAAATATGTTAACATATGTTAAAAAAATGTAGTAATCTGAAAAGGATGTGTATATAGATATGACAGTCTATATACACACATACCCTCAGAGCTCCAAGGAAAACTTAATTCTCAGTAAACTATACGTGAAAACATTCAGCATGCAAATAGTGAAATCTTTGAAATTAACTTGCCAAAAATCATAGAGAATGAAATATTAATTTAAACAATGTGTACATAAAAATATTAGCGATTCAGACAAAATTGCTATATAAAGGTAGGTCAAGCCCTAAACCCTCTTTGGGGCAAAAAAAAAAAAAAAAAAAAAAGAAGAGAAAAGAAAAGAAATCCTCAATATCATGCAATAACCTATAATGGAAAAGAACCCAGAAAAGAATAGATATGTATCTGCATAACAAAATCACTCTGATATACATCTGAAACTCAACATTGTAAATCAAATATAACTAAAGAAAAAAAAATTGTAAAGAAAGCATTTGAAATACAAAATTATAAAGAAAAAAAAATCTTAAAGAAAGTAGAAGGTATATATGAATTGAAACAAAAATAGAAAACAACAGAAATAAAACTTGTTGGGAAAATAAAATAAGAGCTGCTTCTTGGAAAAAGAAAATCAGAAACATTGATACAACTGTGGAAGATCTAATAAGGGGAGCAGGAGGTTGATTCTGATACTGGAAATGAGAAATGGAATGGTATTCTGAGAGGATAATATTCAACTCTGAGTGGAATTACTTCTGTTTCAGGAAAGGTCCAGTCAAGCAAAAATCTGGGAAAAGAAAGGGAAGGAAAGAAAGAGGAAGAGAGACAGGGGACGAAAGGAAGAATAGGAAAGGAAGGGAGAAAGAAAGAAAAGTAAATGTCTCCACAAATGTTGTGAACTATGCAATAAAACAATTATCTTCAAGATTTAAAACAGAAATGGAAGTTTTATATAGCCAGATACTGATTGCTTTTGGTGTACTCAGGAAAAGAAAATCCATTTACACATTACTGTTTAGAAGTCCTGGTGAATACGATATGATTATTTAAAAAATAAAAATAAATAAAATATGCCAAAATATTTGTACAAAATATTTGTAAAAATATTTGTAAAACTCATGTCCATTGAGTTGGTGATACCATCCATACATCTCATCCTTCGCCGCCCACTTCTTCTCCTGCCCTCAGTCTTTCCCAGCATCGAGGTGTTTTCCAATGACTTGGCTTTTCACATCAGGTGGCCAAACTATTGGGTCTTCAGCTTCAAAATCAGTCCTTCCTGGGAATATTCAGAGTTGATTGCCCTTAGGATTGACTGGTTGGATCTTGCTGTCCAAAGGGGCTCTCAATGGTCTTCGCCAACACCACAGTTCAAAAGCATCAAATCTTCAGCACTCAGCCTTCTTTATGATCCAACTGTCACATCCATACATGACTGCTGGAAAAACCATAGTTGTGACTAGATGGACTTTGTCAGCAAAGAAATGTCTCTGCTTTTTAATATGCTGTCTAGGTTTGTCATAGCTTTTCTTCCAAGGGCCACATATCTTTTAAGCTCATGGCTGCAGTCACCATCCACAATCGTTTTGGACCCCAAGAAACTAAAGTCTGCTACTGTTTCCATTGTTTCTCTGTACAAATTTAACTGTGTCCCACAATTTTTGCTGAATAGAATGTTCATTATCATTCACTTCCAAGTATATCCTAATATTCTCTTCTTAAGACAACACTATATATTGTATGGACTTCCCTGGTCACTCAACTGGTAAATCACTTCCCAGCCAATGCAGGAGACACAAGAGGCCTGGGTTCGATCCCAGGCCAGGAAAATCCCCTGGAGAAAATAATGGCAATCTGCTCCGGTAGTCTTGCATGAAAATTCCATGGAGATATATAGTATGTATTAATATAGTTATTGATAGTTTCCAAATGAATGGCATTTTAAAAGATGTTTCTTGCTCAATTTCTCATTATTGCATTGTAGTCAGATGACACAGTCTAAATATTATTGATCCTTTGTATTTGAAGATTTCCATTCAGTTAAGTCATACTTTAGATTTCCATCTCAGTGAAGTCAAAATGAAGTGGGTTTTATGTAGAGAAAATACTTGCAACGTCTAAAATGTGTATATGTGAAATGACCTCCTTTATTCCAGCAGGGTACCTTTCAGTAGGGTACCTTTAACTAAGTTCCAGGTTTTATTCAAATTTTACCAGTTTTTCCACAAATGTTCGTTCCCAGTTTCATATTCCCATATAGGATACTGAATTGCATGAGGATATATAGCAAAAAGCTACAAATATGTCCCTTAGCTTACTCTGGTCTATAGCAGTTTCTTAAATTTTCCTTGTTTTTCATGACTTTTGACAATTTTCAGGAGTCCTTCAGGGACAGGTATTTCGCAGAATGACTCTCTCTATGGGTTTGGTATGTTTCCTGATTGCCCTGGGGTTTATATAATTTTAGAACTATACCTCCAAGGGAAAATATCTTTGTCATCACTTCCCATCAAGGATTCATACCATCAATATGACTTACCACTAGTTCCTCTGCCATAAAGTTGTGTCCTTCCTGCTGACATATTCTGTTCTTTGGAAACAAGCCACTAAACCCAGCTGACACTTAGGGAGGGGCATGGAACCTCATCTTGAGGACGATATCTAAGAGACACAAACATTACTGTGTATACAAGGTAATTGAAACTCATTTATAAGGAAGATCTGGTTCTTCTAGCCATATCTTTTGATTTTAAATTAATTAAATTAAAGTAAAGACTTAATAGGTTCCCCAGTTGGTGCTGTGGTAAAGAACTTTCCTGCAAGTACAGGAGACGTAAAAGACGTGGGCTCAACCCCTGGGTCAGGAAGATCCCCTGGAAAGGGAAATGGCAACCCACTCCAGTATTATTGCCTGAGAATCCCATGGACAGAGGAGCCTGGTGTGCTACATTGATGGGGTTGCAAAGAGTTGGACAGACTGAAGCGGCTGAACATACACACAATTTTAATACCTCAGTCACACTAGCTACATTTTAACATTTCCAAAGTGGCATATTAGACAAAGACAGAGAAAACATTTTCATTGAGAATTCCTTAGTGATACGGTTGTTAGGGATTTGTGCTTCCACTGCAGGGGCAGAGATTCAATCCCTGGTTGAAGATCTAAGATCCCTTAATCCTCACAGCAAGGCCAAAAAAGAAAAAAAAAAAAAAAGAAGAAGAAAATCCCATCATGATAAAGGATATAAACAGGTCACCTCATAGAAGAGAAAAGTGTACATTTTGTGAAAAGCTGATCGTCTTATTAAGGAATATATGTAATAATTACTTAAAATGTTTCTATTCCTGCAGAAATGTCTGTGAATAGCACTGACTTAGGTCATTATTTGGCCAACCTTTCGTCTTTCCAAATATAATGCACATTAACACATGAAACTGCTTTAGCTCTGTCTCAAAAATTTGCTATTATCACTACCATTCAGTTCAAATAGTGTTTTGCCCATAACAATTTCTCTTAGGAGCAATAAGTTATTTAGGTTCAGAAGCAGGAGAAGGAGAAGCCTAAACCGCAACATTAAAGTGGCTTGTGAATTACAGGCGTGCCACTTTTGCACTTTGGGTTCCTGGCAATCCTTACTCTATCCTCAGCCTGTTTGCAGTGATATTGCTTCATTTTCAAACTTTGGGAGTTCTGTCCTCCTCAGTTATCTTTCTGTTTTTTTTTTTTTTTTTTGCTCATGCCACAGAACCTGTGGGATCTTAGTTCCACAACCAGGTGTTGAACCCTGGCCATTGACAGTGACAACATCAAGTCCTAACCACTGAACAAACAGGGAATTCTCATATATTTTTCTTTCTTTCTATCAAATATTTATTCATTTACTTGGCTGCACTTGTGTTTATTTCCAGCACTAGTGCCCTTCAATCTTCACTGTAGCATGTGGTAGCATGAATTTAAATTGTCACATGCGGTATTTTAGGTTGCAGTATGTGGGATCTAATACCCCGACCAGGGGATGAACTTGGATGCCCTAATTTGGGAGCACCGAGTATTTCCACTGGACTGCAGGGATGTTCTTCCCATGATCGAAAGCAGGTCTCCCACATTGCAAGAGAATTCCTTACTGTCTGAACTACCATAGCTTTGACTTTAAGAACGTTGGTCAGCAGAGTGATGCCTTTTTTTTTTTTTTTTTAAATGCTGTCTATGTTTGCCATAGCTTTTCTTCCAAGGAGCTAGCTTCTTTTAATTTTGTGGCTACATTCACCATCCATAGTGATTTTGGAGTCCAAGAAAATAAAATCTGCTGTTATTTTCAATTTTTCACCATTTGTTTGCCATAAAGTGATCAGACCAGATGTCGTGATCTTCAGTTTTTGAATGTTGAGTTTTAAGCCAGTCTTTTCAATCTCCCCTTTCACCATCATCGAGAGGCTCTTCATTTTCTGCCATTAGGGTGACACCATCTGCATATCTGAGGCTGTTGCTATTTCTCCCAGCAATCTTGATTCCAGATTGTGCTTCATCCAGCCCAGTGTTTTTCATGATGCATTCTGCATTTAAGTTAAATAAGCAGGGCAACAGTATATAATCTGTTGTAATCAGTATATAATCTGATGTACTCCTTTCCCTATTTGAAACCAGTCCCTTGTTCCATGTCCAGTTCTAACTGTTGCTTCTTGACCTGCATACAGATTTCTCAGGAGGCAGGTCAGATGGTCCGGTTTTCCCATCTCTTTCAGAATTTTCCAAAGTTTGTTGTGGTTCACACAGTCAAAGATCTCATCACTTAATGGAAAATAGATGAAGAAACAATGGAAACAGTGAGAGGCGTTATTTTTTTTTGAGTTCCAAAATCACTGCAGATGGTAACTGCAGCCACGAAATTAAAAGATGCTTGCTCCTTGGAAGAAAAGCTGTGACAAATCTAGAAAGCATATGAAAAAGCAGAGACATTCCTTTGCCAACAAAGGTCCATGTAATCCAGGCTATTGTTCTTCCACTAGCCACGTATGGATGTGAGAGTTGGAGCATAAAGATGGCTGAGCACCAAAGAACTGATGCTTTTGAACTGTGGTGTTGGTGATTATTCTTGAGTTTCTCTTGAACTGACAGCGAGATCAAGCCAGTCAGTCCTACAGGAAATCAACCGTGAATATTCACTGTAAGGAATGATACTGAAAGCGAAGCTCCAATACTTTGGCCACCTTATGAGGAGAGCTGACTGATTAGAATACACCCTAATGCTGGAAAAGATTGAAGGAAGGAGGAGGAGGGGATGACAGAGAGTGAGATGGTTGGGGGACATCACAGACTAAATGGATTTGAGCTTGAGCAAGCTCCAGGGGACGGTGAAGGATAGAGAAGCCTGGTGTGTCGCAGTCCACGGGATCACGAAGAGTGAACACGACTGCCCAATAGCAAATTATTTTTTGTCTTGCTTGATGTTTTTCCTGTTTCTGCAGTTTTTCACTTCTAATTGAATTTGTTCTTTGAAACATAGGGAAGGTCTAGGACCTAAAGTTTTTCTAAAAATAAGAGACAAGGTACATTGTTGGAGGTTGGGCAGGGGATGGTCTATCACTGGGAAAGCCCTGCAGAGTCCTGCTCAGTTATATGAGGAAACAGACTGACAATGCCAAGTGTTCAGTGGAAATGGAAATGCCAATAGTGTTAGTGGAGATACACACTGCTTCAATCAGTTTGAAGAAAACATTTGATTGTACCTGCATATTAGAATGGCTCAGTCAGTAACATCTGCATGCAATGGAGGAGACCTTGGTTTGAACCCTGGGTCAGGAAACTCCTCTGGAGAAGAAAATGCCAACCCATTGTTGTATTCCTGCCTGGGAAATTCTATGGACAGTGGGGCCTGGTTGGCTAGAGTCTATAGGGTTGTAACAGTTAAATACCATTTAGCAACTAAACCACTACCACATGCATTATCAGAAAATCTCATGTCTAGACATATATATATATATATATGTGTGTGTGTGTGTGTGTGTGTGTATGTATATATATGTATATGTATACACATACATATCCACAAATTTCAGGCACAGTAAAATGGACATATAAGAGTATGCCCATTCATCCGAGGGAATTGTACCCAGCAATGAAAAAGAATGTTCCACAGCTACATACAATAAGAATGCATCTCACTTATTTAAAGGGAAACCGAGACTAGGGGAACAGAAAGTCTATTGTGTGATTCTATTTATTTAAAATTTGAAACAAAGAAAAATGAATCCCAGGTGCTAGTGGTCAGAGAAGCGGTTACTTTAGGGGGCAGAGCATGGCCAGGAAGGAACATGGAGATTTCAAAGCTACTTGACAGTAGAGAGATGAAACAAATACAATCTCAGTTACAGTAACGACAGACTTTATTTACTTGGGTTCCAAAATAACTGTAGATTGTTACTGATGCTGTGAAATTTAAAAGATGCTCACTCCTTGGAAGAAAAGTTGTGAAAAACTTTGGCCTCCTCATGGGAAGAGTCAACTCATTGGGAAAAAACACTTGATACAGGGAAATATTGAAGGCAGGAGCAGAAGGCATGACAGATGCTGTGATGATTGGATAGCATCAGCAACCTAATGGAATGAGTTTGAGCAAGCTTCAGGAGATGGTGATGGACAGGGAAGCCTGGCATACTAAAGTTCATAGGGTCACAGGGAGTCAGACACGACTGAGCAACTGAACAACAAAAGCCAGGCAGGGTCTTTATATACAGCTGGCTGAATCTTAATAGGGCTTTTTTGAATTTCTGGAAATGGGTAGAGCATAATTTTTTAGCCCGATCCCTTGCTGCAACACGTCTGGAATATTTTGTGTTTGTAGACAATCTCCTTGGCAATTTTTCTGGGTGGTGCTTGGGAGTCAGAGTTCCTCACAATGATGGATGCTGTCTCTCTTAGTCCCAGCTGAACTGAACTTCGGATCATGACCTCTGTTTCAGGAGGCAACCCTCGCAATTGCTCTTCTTTTTGAATGACAGATGATTCTTGGTTTGGGTTTCTGTCTTTTCCTTCAGGTTCAAACACTGTAGCCAGCACTTGGAACATGGAAAGACCCTCTTGTTCCAGTGCCTCCAAGCGTGATTTACGAAGGATGTCACCAGTTTGAAAATTTCGAGGCAAAACAGACAAATTATTCATGTTTCCATGCCATGTTCTAGAATACGCCTCTACATTCCCAAAGGCTGACAGTCTGTAATTGCAAACACGGCACACATAGGACATTTTGCCTGGTTTGTGACTGTCCTTCATGTGCTGTAAGAGAACCTGATCTGTTTTGAAGGACAATTCACAGATATTACAGACCGTGGAGGGCTCCCAGGAAGCATGGACACTTTCAGTGTGACACTGCAGCTGGAACGAGGTGGCAAACTGGGGGTGGCAGTGCTGGCAGGTAGTTTGGATTTCCCAGCTGTCACCCTTCTGCCTCTCAAGCTCTAGATGGTTCCTCAGGTGGGTCATATACTTGACATAGTTTAGAACTCTCAAGCAGCTGAGGCATTTAAAGGCTGTGTGAGTCTTCTGTTCTGGTGCCGTCCTTGTATGCTGTCATGGTAAAAGGCATCAAATAACACGGTCAGATTTACTTTCATGGGATCAGCAGTCTTACTCTGATTTTCAAGAGTCAAAAAGTCCATTTTCTCCAGCCCTTACAAACTGCATGTTCTTTCTGGATCCATAAGACTGAAGCATACCTGATCATTGGCATGAGTCCGTGAAAATGATGCCCCACCATGAACATGGCTCGGTGAGGTCGGGGAATCTTCCAAGGTCATAATCGTGTTTTTCCAGGAGAGATACCTGGAGGGCCATGGTGGAGGCAGGTCCCCCTGGGATTCCATTGCTGAGTTTGGGTCTTTTGGGATTCCCACTGTTAAATTTTACATCTGAAGTGGGACACCACTTTGAATTAAGAGGGCTTTCATCCTTGCCTCCTAATGAGAGAACAGCTCCAGAGAAACAGTGAGGCCGCAGAGAGAGCAATTCTGAATTGTGAAGGACCGTTTCCAAAGAGCTCGTTTTATATTCAGGTTTAGATGAAGGCTCAGAAATAATAGAACTGCCTCTTCCTCCCCATGCAGACTGAGAAACTGGTGATACGGAGCTGGCTCTGATGTTGGGGTCCTAAGATCTGCAGGTTGCAACGTGCAGGAGGGATCCGATGGGATCCAGGAGGATCACGTGGTCCTTCATTCTTCTTGAAGATGAGTCCCTGGTCACTCTGTTCAAAACGTTAGAAATGACTGGCTTTGAACTTGAAGTCACTCTGACAAAGAGGGTTTCAGCATCCTCACTGATGTGCTCCACTCCAACAAAAATGACCTCAGCATCTTCATGTCCTTATCTCTGGATTTGGATGCAGCAGTCATTTTCTCAGGTTCCTTACACGGGAAGAGATGGGCCATTTTGCAATCACTTTTGGCTTCAAGTGGCCCCTGCTAGTGTTTCTTCCACCGGAAAGCAATCACCAGACAAGGTCATCCCCTCTGATCTCAGGTGTCACTCTCTGTGGTTTCAGATAACCCTCAGTTGTTCACCGAGAATATTAAATGGAAAACTCCAGAAATATAGAACTCATGCGTTTTAAACTGCAGGCCATTCTGAGGATTGTGACTGGAATCTCACACCATCCTGCTTCCTCCTGCCCAGAATGTGAATTGCTCCTTACTCCTGCACATCCCACTCGTCTGTCACTCGGTTACCACAATGACTGTTGAGATGTCACAGGGCTTGTGACCAAGTTATCCTTATTTTACTCAATAATGGCCACAAACCATAAATGGAGTGATGCTTTCCATTTAGACATGCCAGAGAAAATTCATTAAGTGCTACCTTTAAGTGAAAAGATCGAAGTTCTCAATTTGATATGAAAAGAGAAAGAAAAAATGCATGCTGAGGTTGCTAATATCTGTGGTGAATGTGAAGAAGAGAAAATAAATCTGGGTTAGTTTTGCTGTCAAACTTCAAACTACAAAAGGTATGGACACACAGCATAATAAGTGCTTAGTTCGGGTGAAAAAAAAAATCACACAATTAGTACAGTAATATATTTTACATAGAGACTACACTCACAAAACTTTCATAAAAGTATATTGTTATAATTGTTCTATGTTATTATTACACCTTCCCTGGTGGCTCAGATGGTAAAGTGTCTGTCGACAATTTGGGAGAACCCGGTTCAATCCCTGGGTCCGAAATATCCTCTGAAGAAGGAAATGGCAACCCAGTCCAGAATTCTTGCCTGGGAAATCCCATGGACAGAGGAGCATAATAAGCTGCAGTCCATGGGGTTGCAAAGAGTTGGACACGACTGAGCAACTTCACTTTCACTTTGCTGTTATTATTAGGCAGTTGCCAATCTCTTACTGTGCTTTTATAAAATAAACTTCATCACAGGTATGTTTGCATGGAAGAACCATTGTGTATATAGAGTTTGATACTGTGTGAGGTTACCGATGTCCCCTGGGGGTCTTGAAACTTATTCTCTGCCGATAAGTGGTGAAGATTATATTTCTTTCAAAAGACAAAATTAGTACTTGATTTAATCATTGGCTGAAACATTGAGATAACTATTAACACCCTTAGACATAAGGAAACATCTCAAACTCAGTTAAGTGACATGACCGTTTTAAACTTCCTTCTCCAGCCACCACTTTTGCCTTGTCTCCCCGTGGTGGCCCCAGTGCTCCTGTTCAACTCTGCAGGAGAGCTGGTAGGCACCGTTTTGCTTATAGATCTACAATCTCACTCAGAAATACTGACTGACAGAAAATGTCCAAAAGAGCCCCCAGCTGTCCCTTGGGTGTGCCTCTCACTCCCTCCACTCTCTGAGTCCAGAAGGCACCATAGTCTATACATGGATCCAAAATATTTTTTAAAAAATTCCAGCCAGTTCTAATAGCAAGGCTTGAACCTGCCTCATGCTGGCAACTCTCTCTCTCTCTAGAGAGCATTTACACTGTACTTGAAACTATTTACACAGCATCAACATTGTATTAGGTATTATAGGGAATGTGGAGATGATTTAAAGCATGTGGGAGTATCCCCTTAAGTTACATGCAAAGACTGCACCATTTTATGCAATGGACTTGAGCACCCATGGATTTTAATATCTCCAGGTGCAGGGTTCCCAGACCCTATCTCCCAAGGGTACCGAGGAGGAAGGATGGGGACGTCTCAAGACTTCTACTGCCTTGGATGCTGTCTCAAGTACCCAACTCCTGACCTGCCTCAGTCCACAGTTTCCCTGCCAGGCTTTCCAGACCATGATGTCAGAAAGCACAGCCTCCCCCAACTCACATGCCATATTCAGCTCCAGAGCTATTGGGTTGCTGTATTTTGGTTTCTCAAACAACATGTAGTGTCTGTCAGTGCTACATGTCTGCTGCATAAATAAACAGTAACTGTTATTAAACAATCATGCATCTGTACCACAGGCTCGGCCCACTCATTCCTGGCTCCACAGGTACTTACACTTGATCTTAGCCAAAAGGGTGAGAAGCAATTTCTCCAAGCATTTAATGACTTCCAAATCTGAATGAAAAACAAACTACCATGCAAGAGAGAAAGTCAGCCAGTATATAGCTGGATGCTGACAGGGGCGGTGGTGCTCATTGAAATAAAAGCTTTGTAACACAATTTCGCTCCATAGAACACATATATTGACAGCTTCCATGCCATTAACACGTTTCATAGACATTGAGGGACATTCTAAAGTTTACATATGACCATTTGTGATACCAGATCACATTTCATTGGTAGCATATCATAGTTTTTTTGGTTGTGTGTAAATGATGGCCCTAGCAGTAAAGGTCCCTCCTGCCAATGCAGAAGACCTAAGAGATGCAGGTTCCATCTCTGGGTCAGGAAGACCCCCTGGAGGAGGGCATGCAACCCACTGCAGTATTCCTGCCTGAAGAATCATGTGGACAGAGAAGAATGGTGGGCTACAGTCCATAGGGTTGTAAAGAGTCAAGCATGACTGAAGCAGCTGAACAAACATGCATATATAGGTATATAAATATATGTTTTATAGTGGTATGAAAAATAATGCTGTGGGGCTTCCCTGGTAATCCAGTATTTAAGATTGCACACTTCCAGACCAGGAGCACAGCTTCAATCCCTGGGCAGGGACCTGTGATCCCACATGCCACTGGGTGTAGCCAAAAGTAAATGGAATAATGTATCTTACAGCTGATGTCATCTTAAATTGGATGAAAATTTCTAGTTTTCATAAGCAGAATCCAGCCTACTAAATTCATGTCACAAGTCAATAATGGGGTGCTAGCTGCATTATACAGGCAAATGGTTTAGACAGGGATTGACAAATTGGCTTGCTTCCCTTTTTTTTTTTCTTCTTTTTCCCAACCAGCAAACAGTGATTTCTATCTTTTAGTTTTTTTTTTTTTTTTTTAAACTTTAAAAAAAGTTTAATAATTTTACATTTTTTTCTTTTTTTAATTTGGGAAGAAACAAAGGAAAATTTTGTGACGTGAAAATTATATGATATCTAAATTTCACTGTCACAAATAAAGTTTTATTGGAACACAGCAATGATCATTTGTCACTGACTGAGGCTACTCCACACTGCTAATGGGAGAGACCTCATGGCCCTTAATGCCTGGTTACTCTCTAGCCCTTTACAGAGAAATATTGCAGACTCACGGCTGCGGAGAAAAAAATGAAGCATTCCAAACCCCATGGCTCACCAGTACCTGAAGTCCGGTTGACTCAGTGCAGCAAAACACTTCCTACTTTGAGACCAAGTGAAGGGTGAAGCTGGAGTGTCTTTGTCTCCACGTCCCGGAAAGATTTCTCTGGGAATAGCAGCACCGCTTCCTGTGTCCAGTGTCCATGGAACTCCTACCTGGCTCTCCAAAAGCCTTTTCTCAGTAAGCCTGCATCAGGAGATTCCAAGCCTTTTAAAGTCCATTTTAGTCCAATCCATGGTACCCAAACCGGGCTCCAATCAGGTTTCTGAACCAGCTTTTCCCCATAGGATCTTTCAACTAGAAACATTTCTAGCATAATGTTAGAGAGAGGAAAGAATGTGGGTGGGGCCTCAGGGCCCCTCCCAGGGGCTATTTTCCAGGTCTCAGTGTGGTGAGAGTCCCCACTTGCATCTCTGGCATCCAGAGGCCCACCCCCTTATCTCCAAATTATCTGAATCTTTAGTTATTTGGGGTTTAACAGCTTAAGGGCAAGGAATGGTGGTGCTACAGCTATTCCAACAGGGCATGGGCTAATGTCAGGAACCTAAGAAGTCAGGAGTTCTCTTCCAAAGGCAAAAAAATTCTCCAGCTGTAAACAGCAAACCCCTGTCCTCTTCCTAGGGCAAGGGTGTGGGTTGGGGTGGAGGCAGGGTGAGGAGGGCAGGAAGCAAGCTTACTCCCAAGTGATCTGCACTTGAAGACTCAGCACCCGCTGGATTCCCAGCGCCCTCTATGTGGATCTACATGCTGAACCCCAGCAGGTTTTTCTAGGCAGGGGCTCATGTTTTCTTAAACCACGTCAGGGATGTCAGGTCACACCCTCACCCCCCTCCTTCTCCCTTCCCCGCCTTACCCCCTCTCTTCTCTGTCCTCCTTTGCAGCACCTAGATTATATCTCAAGCTTTCCCTCCCACTGCCTTTACAGCCCTGTGCACAAAGATTCGTCGGGGGAGGGAGGGTTTCAGAGAAGAAATATGTGTATTTCCATTCATTATAAGGCAATAGAGTCACTGAATGAGAACAAAAGTGATGTTCACTAATGAACGTGATATCAAATGCTGTAATCCGATATAACATCAAAAATACCATTATTATCAAATCAACATGTGTCCCCCTTAAATGAACAGAATATATGTCCATTACATCTCAATGAAGCAGGGGGAAAAAAATAAAAATAAAAACTGACCATTAGAAAAAGCTCGTTTTATACTTTTTAAGAAGCATGATGGTCAGTGCTGTGCCTAGTTGCTCAGCTGTGTCTGACTTTTTGGGACCCCATGGACTGTAGCCAGCCAGGCTCCTCTACCCATTGAATTCACCGGGGAAAAATGCTGAAGGGTTGCCATATCCGTCTCCAGTGATGGTGACTATCAGAATCCAAGGCTAGGGACTTCCTGGCGGTCCAGTGCTTGAGAATCTGCCTTCCAATGCAGGGAATGTGGGTTTAATACATGGTGGGTAAGATCCCACATGCCAGAGGGCAGTAGAATGCAAGAAGGATTCTGCATGCCACGACTAAGACCCGAAGAAGCCAAATCAGTGAATAAAACTGAATATTTTCTTAAAACTCTATGCTCTTTACATTCTTCAGGATATATTTGAAAGCATGATATTAACAGTTTTATTTATTTATGGACACATCATGAGACTTCCTGCAGGAGCTTAGTTTCCTGACCAGGGACTGAACCCAGGTCACCAGAGTGAAAGCACTGAACACTAACTGCTGGCTTGCCAGGGAATTCCTACTTTGATTTACTTAAAGGGTTTATTTTTATTGTATGCCAAAAGGTACATTCTTTGCAGTGCTTACCTTACAATGAAAACATTTTGGATGTCAATTTTAAAATGTTTGTAAAACTTAGGGAAAAGGAAGGAACATTTTGACTAACTATTTATGCTTCTAGGCTTCCCTGATGGCTCAGAGAGTAAGAAAAAAAATCTGCCTCTAGTACAGGAGACCAGGGTTTTATCCCTGGGTCAGGAAGATGTCCTGGAGAAGGGAATGACTATCCAGTCCAGTAATGCTTGCCTGGAGAATTCCATGAACAGAGGAGCCTGGTGAGCTACTATCCATGGGTTTGCAAAGAGTCAAACACAACTGGACGACTGACACTTTCACTTTCATATGCTTCTAAAGGTTGCTCAAATCTCAGAATCACCTGGGACATTATCAACCATAAAGATTCCAGGGCTGCACATCACACCTAAGAAATTCAAATTTCCCTAGGAGAGGGCCTGGGAATCTGAGAGTTCAAAGTTTGCCTCACTTGATTCTGAAGTGAAGTGAATCCCAGGGTGTAAAGTCATCCAATATTTTGGGAAAGATTGATCTCTGGTGGCTCAGCAGTAAAGAATCCACCTGTTAATGCAGGAGACCTGGGTTCAGTCTCTGGGTCGGAAAGCTCTCCCGGAGGAAGAAATGGCAACCACTCCAGTATTCTTGCCTGAGAAATCCCATGGAAAGAGGAGCCTGGCAGGCTACAGTCTATGGGGTCATAAAAGACTCAGACACAACTCTACCGCAACAGTGAAAGTGAGAGGTGCTCAGTGGTGTCTAACCCTTTGTGACCACGTGGACTATATGCAGTCCATGGAATCCTCCAGGCTAGAATACTGGTGTGGGTAGCCTTTCCTGTCTCCAGGGGATCTTCCCAACCCTGGGATCAAACCCAGGTCTCCCACATTGCAGTCAGATTCTTTACCAGCTGAGGCACAGTGGGAGCCCAAGCAACAATAAGAATATGCTTAAAATACCCAAGAATCTACTCCTTCAGGAGACCCTACGTGTTGAGGGTCAGGAATTCATTTTCTTCTTCATGTGACACACTGAGCACCTGCCCTGGGAGGAGCACATTATTGGTAATTCAATAAATTAAAGAGATGTTGTAGCTTGAGCTGGGAGCTGCATCCTCCCCACCACCCTTCAGAGATTCTAGGAGCTCCACACCCTCTTTTGGGGCTTCTGGATGTCCTTCGTATTGAAAGAAGTTAGGGTATAAGCAAAGCTCAGAGATCTGGATGCAAACATCTCAGTTTGGGTCACACTTTCAAATCTCCTGGGCTGTGCTTCTTAACCATCAGTGAATCTAAGAAATTGCCTATGTGTCTTGTGCAAAAACACATTCTCATCCAACAGTTGCAGGTGGGGCCTGAGAGTCTGAGTTTCTCACAAGCTCCAGGGGTTGCCCAGGCTGCTTAAGGTGTCCATATTAAACAGTGAGTACTAGAGAGCTTTTGAAAAGTGCTGATGTTCTGATTGATCCTGCCGATCTTACTGCATACCCACAGACTCAGTATCTCCAGGAATGGGACCTGGGAGTCAACGTTATTCAAGGCATCAGATATTTCTAAGGAGCAGGTAGGGTGCAAATGTGTAGCCAGGCAAATCACCCTACCATCAACCCTGTTTTGGGCTTCATTGTGTTCTGAAAAATCCATATGTTGGGGGGACTTTCCCAAAGGTCCAGTGGCTAAAACTCTCCACTCCCAGTGCAGGGGGCTGGGCTTCTGTCCCTGGTCAGGGAACTAGATCTCATGTGCTGCCAGGAAGACCAAAGACCCCACATACCATAACTAATACCTGGTGCCATCAAGTAACTTAGTTCACTAAAAAAAATATCTGTAGAATTTCTAACCCCCAACACTGGAATGTAACCCTATTTGTAGCTTATACCTTTAATGTGGTGATTAAGTCAAAATGAGGTCACTAGGGTGGGCCCTAGTCCAATCTGATGGTTCTCCATATAAAAAGAGAGAGGGAAATTCCCTGGAAGGCCAGTGGTTAGGGCTCAGATCTTTCACTGCCAAGGGCCCAAGTTCAATCCCTGGTCTGGAAACTAAGACCCAGAAGAAAAGCAGCATGGCCAGAAAATAAAGAGGAAATTAGGACACACAAGGCATCAAGGATGCATGGACATAAAGGGACAGGGGGACACGAGAAGGCAGGTGCCTGCTCATCAAGGAAAGAGATCTCCAGAGACACCACACTGTCAACACCTTGATCCCGGATTTCTAGCCTCTAGAACTGGGAGAAAACAATTTCCTGTTGTTAAAGTCTTGTGTATTTCTGGTGGCCACCTTAATACATTAATGTGTTCTTTAGATCAGGAGTCCCTAGAGAGGGCTCACCTCAAGGACAGTAGGGGGTATGCAGGTGATGACTCGGCTTCCAGCCGACTCCCAAACATCAACAATTGCCACCCACCCAGATTTTCCAGGTCGCGGCCTGCTCCTGTGGACCCCATCTTGCAGACCACTACTTCTAAACGTCCCCACCCAACTCTCTTTCTGCCCCACCCCCCGCCTTTGTTTTTTTGTTTTTGTTTGTTTGTTTGTTTGTTTGTTTGTTTGACTTCTCTCCTAGACTCTGAGGGACAGAACCTTGAGAACAGAGTGAGGCCTGTGCTCACACCATCCTGGATGTGAAGGAGAGTATGTGTTAAAAAAAAAAAAAAAATGTAGAAAACCCATAGCTATCCAGCAGAAGCTTGTCACCAAGTGTACAGAAAAGCCTTCACATGTTAGGTTAGGAAGAAGCAGAGGACATGATTTCAACCTCTTCTTCAGGGAAGGTTTCTGGGAAGGAGGACAGCATGCTTTCTGTAGATGGATTGAGGGCAGATGAATTTCTTGGAAGGCATTGTGTAGCCAGGAAAGGAATATGAGTGGAGATGTGATATGTCATCCTTCATTTCTCTCTACCTCCAGAAGTTTCTATGATATGGGCCACGGTCACAAATCTCCCAGAGGTCAGAGAGAAAGGAATGTTTGGTGACTTCATCCAAGCCTGGCCCATAGAAGCCTGGCTCTCAGCAGCCAACATCAGGCTTCTGGGGCATCCACCAGGCTCAAGAAATGACCTACTCGAACTCTCTGGTAGCCCTGCAGTGGTTAGTACTCTGCACTTTCACTGCTGAGGGCATGAATTCTGTTCTTAGTTGGGGAACAAAGATTCTGCAAGCGGTGTTGGCTGGCCAACAGAAGAAACAAAAAAAGAAAGGCAGACATGACCTGTTCCCACCTTTCCTTCCATGGACAACCCAACCCCAAAGCCAACTCCAGTACAGGTCCATTGCTGTGGTCAAGGAGGAAGCTCCCTGGGGCTTGTGGCTGTGGAGTGACATGTGGTCAGCCTGAGTGTCCACCAACAGGGCTGAGTATCTCACACCAACTGAGAACCTGGTACCCAGGAGGAGATCAGGCCCTTGGAACACAGGCTACTGCCTGCTGACCTACAGATCAGGGCTGTGTGAGAAGTGGACTCTACAAGGTGTCCAAAAGGCACATCTTTCAAGAGAGCACTAATCCCGGTGGCTAGCCTCTACCCACTTCCTCCGGCTCTAGGGGAGAGCTTGGCCCTCCCATTGTTCTCACAAATATTTTCCTCTTCTACTCTCCCTGGAACAGTTTTATCTCAAGAAATTGTTGTTCATTTGCCCAGTTGTATCTGCAACCCCATGGACTTCAGCACGCCAGACCTCCCTGTCCCTCACCATTTCCTGAAGTTTGCTCACGTTCATGTCTATTGCATCGGTGATTCCATCCAGCCATCTTATCCTCTGTTGCCCTCTTCTCCTTCTGCCCTCAATCTTGCCCAGCGTCAGGGACTTTCCCAGTGAATCAGCTGCTTATATCACATGACCAATACAGTGGACCTTCAGCTTCAGCATCAATCCTTCTAACAAGTATTCAGGGTTGATCTCCCGTAAGAGAGAGAACTCCTTGTGTGTGAACTCCTTGCTGTCCAAAAGGACTTTCAGGAGTGTTCACCAGCACCACAACTCGAAGGCAACAATTCTTTGACACTCTGCCTTCTTTGTGGTCCAGCTCTCACAACCGTACACGACCACTTGGAAGATCATAGCCTTGACTATACAGAACTTGGTTGGCAGAGTAACGTCTCTTCTTTTCAACACACTATCTAGGTTTGCCATAGCTTTCCTGCCAAGAAGCAACCGTCCTTGGGTTTCATGGTTGCAATCACCATTGGAGTGATTATACAGCCCAAGAAGAGGAAATCCGTCAGTACTTCCACCTTTATCCTTCTATTTACCATGGAGTAATGGGGCTAGGTGCCATGATCTTAATGTTTTTAATATGTAGTTTTAAGCCGGCTGTTTCACTCTCTTCCTTCATCCTCACCTAATCAGTGCAGAGCGTCTGGCTTCTTGCTGCTTCTGCCCTCAGTTTTAATTCCCTGAGTAAGAAATCGTAAAGGGATGGTTTTGTAGCTTCCATGCAAGGGTGGGACAGAGAGGGACCAAATCCTATGGGATCATGACACATTGAGAAACTCAATCAATGACGACTTGCACCACCTGCTTGCCTACAGGATTAAAGGTGACGTGAAAGTGTTAGTCAGCCCTATCTGATGCTTTATGACTTCATGTACTGTAACCCAACAGGCTCCTCTATGGAATTCTCCAGGAAAGAATACTGGAGTGGGTACTCACACCCTTCTCCAGGGGATCTTCCTGATTCAGGGACTAAGCTTGAGCCTCCTGCATTGCAGGTAGATTCCTTATCATCTGAGCCTCCAGGAAAGCTCAAATCAAGGCAATGCTAATTTCCAGGACATTACTATAGCAAACTTTTGGTGGTCCGTTCTGGTCGCAGCTCCTTTGGTCACAAAAAGGGGTATAGTTGGAGCCCACTACTCTGAAGAGGTGCTGTTATTTGGTTTACTTGCTTAATCTTCTCTGACTCTTAGAGGACTTGGTCTCAGTAAAGAGCTCTGGTGGGAAAAGAGAATTAGTTAAAAGCCGTAGTATGGCCAGGTTGGCAGAGAACTAGGCTTTGGAGGAAATTTTATCTTTACCATTTGGCTTAAGCTAAATACCTAAGGATTAAAGTTTTATGAAAAAAAGTTACCAGTGAATGACACCAAGGAGAAAAATGCCAAGTTACGCTCAACACTGAAATACTGAACTCTGTAGTGACATTTTTTGACGATTGGGAATAGATTTCCACCAGCATTTGTATAAATATTTGTGTGTGAACGTTTTTATTAATGTAAAAACAAAATAAAACCTGTGGGAATATGCGTGACATAAAAGCACATTTGGCCAATGGATTCAGGGATGTTGGGTTGTCTCTTAGAAACTGGAGGCTGGCCTGGCTGCTCAGTTGTGCATGCAACGCAGGAGACCCAAGTTCAATCCCTGGGTTGAGAAGATCTCCTGGAAAAGAGATCTGTTACCCACTGTAGTATTCTCAGCTGTAGAATTCCATAGGCAGAGAAGCCTGGCAGCCTACAGTCCATGGAATCCCATAGAATCAGATATGGCTGAGCAGTGGGAAAACGGGCATGGGCTGGTGGGTCCCAGAGGCTCCAGATGGACTGCGGGTGAATATCATCCAGGACTCTGGGGCTGATTTTGCACAGTGAACCCGTTTTGGCACCACCCAGGGTATGAGATGGAGGATTTGCATCTGCTGAATCCACTGTGGAAAATGATCCAGTCCAGGGCCTGGGTGGGATTAGCAGTGAGGGTCCCTTGGAAGAAGGTTCCCTCTAGTGAGGCTCACTCCTGGACACTTAGTTCAGCTGCCAGAAAGGGAATCAATGCAACGCATTCATACAGACAGACTAGGCTGCATCCTCTCAGCTTTTATCACTGTGTTCAAGGCAGAGCGACAACCTGTTATTGGGAATTTCCTATGTTATTGAGAATTTCCTATGTGTTCAGAAGTCTTAGAGGAAAACAATAATTGTAATTTGGACTTACAGAGATTGGAGCCACTTCAACAATGATGCTTATTTAACTTTTTATCTTCTCTGGACTGCTTAGGAGGTGCAATTTGCCCTCATGGTTCCTCCTTGTCATCTTGAGAATCACCTCCTTTCCACAGCTCACCTGGAGCCTAAAGCAGCTCAGGACAAACGTGGCAGGTGGGAGGGAGAAACAGAGCTTCGGACTTCAAACCTTATGCCTGATGGACCAAAGTCCTCCTTGCTTAATTATTTGTCATCACCTCAGCTAACACATCACTCTCTCGGAAAGAATTCCCAAGGCATCACACCTGACCGCCACTATGCGGACTCCCAGAAAGAAGTCCGCTTTGACAGCATCTAACCTAGGCCACACCTCTGACCCTAACCAGGAAGGTGACCTGACAAGATGCCCGGGGACAGAGCGGCAGCATCGTGAGGACTTCCGAGTGACCCGGGCACCCTGGCAATGTCCACAGCAGGCGCAGAATACACGTCCTGATGGTAACGAAAGAGAGAGGCCCATTCTGGTCTACGGAGCTGGCGCCATGCCTTACCTGAGCACCTGGTGCAGGCAGCTATCGAGGAAGGAGATGGAGTTCAGGTAGGGCTCCTACAGGTGGGGCAGGTTCAGGAACTGGGCCGTGAGCTGGGTGATGCAGTGCTCCTCCCGTTTGGGGGCTGTGTGCGGCAATAGGTGGATGCGCCAGAGCAGCAGCTGGGGTCGGTTGCCCATCCGGCCCAGGTGCAGCACAAACCTGCCCAAAGTGGCCAGATTCCAGGTGCAATTCACCTCTAGGTCCTCGACACAGTCCAGCTGCACCACCTTCAGGATCCTCCTGATGTTCTGCATGGGCATGGTGGAGATCCTCAGCTTCTGGCAGCTCAGGTGCAGCAGGCTTCTCCTGTTTGGCCTTCTTCAGCAGGTAGCTGAGGGTCTGTTTCAGGGTGTCCTCCTTGAGGCACTGTTCGAGCAGCACCTGCACAGGGGCCCGTGCCGGCTTTAGCCCACCTGCACCACCACCCTGCACCTCTTCTGCATGGACTGGGCTGGCTCGGGCTCCAGCAGCGAGCAAACACTGTCCTTGTTGCTGGATCACATGGTCCAGATGTCCT
Organism: Budorcas taxicolor; assembly: GCF_023091745.1. Classification (NCBI taxonomy): domain Eukaryota; kingdom Metazoa; phylum Chordata; class Mammalia; order Artiodactyla; family Bovidae; genus Budorcas; species Budorcas taxicolor. The sequence continues at coordinate 6,776,329 of NC_068936.1, read as the reverse complement.
GGTGGGCTTTCCAGTGCAATTTCAGCAGCTGCAGCTTCCACCGCCTGCAGGGCCATGGGGGACATGCTGAGCTGTGCAGAGGCCGACTTGCACCAGGACCCCGCGAGGGCTCTGCACTCCATATACCACAGCTCCCCTGGCTTCAGGAACCCCCTTGGTCCCTACCTTAAGGGACATTGGTGGGGAGCACATGCCTTTTGTCCCTTCTGCCCCTCAATCATTCCTGTACACCCGGATGCCTGTCCAAGTGAACCCCTCATCCTCCTGCCCTGGCTGCATCTTGCTCACACCCCCAGGCCCCACCAGTCTGCCAGGTTGACCTTACCTGTGTTGGACCCCCTGAGCAAGCAGGACATCCAAGTCATCAAGTGGAGCCCGGAAGGTCTCCAGATGAGGCTGGTGTTCCTTCATCAGGGTCCCCAGGCAGAGGCAGGGGAAGGGCCTGGACTGCACCACCACATTCAAGGCCTGGGTGAGTCTCACGGCAAAGGCCACCATAAACAGTGGCAGGAAGAGCTCTAGGGGCAGCTCCTCCAGGGCCACGATGGCCAAGGCCTCATTCCACAGCAGGCTCTGGTCGGCCAGGTCCAGGAGTTGGGGTGGGTCCCAGACCCCCATTCTGAAGAACCTAATCTGGAGTGAGCTCTGGGGGGATGTCAGAGAGCAAGGTGGGGTGTGTTCTTCTCAGACCAAGGAACAAGGGAGCCCTTGCTGTTTGGGGGTTGTGTGGCCTCCACCCTAGGAGAACCCAAGGCAGGTTCAGAGACATCCTCTGGCCACAAAGACACAGCTTTGGCCCCACTGGTACCATGACAACCATCTCTCCAGGAAGCAAAACACACACACACACACACACACACACACACACAAAGGGACAAGGTGACCTCTTGCCCCATCCCATATCTAACAGTTGCTGCGTTTAATCCTGACCATGCTGGCCAGTAGATACTTAGGAGCCTGACAGCTGGCCCCACTTTCTTCAGAGAAAGCTTCTGATTATTACTCAAGGGCTGAACACAGGAATAAGGAGCTTAGCCCCAGACAGCCTGTCTCTAAACTCCACCCAATAACTCACACAATGGGTGCTGTTGTCCCTTAATAAAAAGACATACCTTTCACTCTGTGTCTCTTCTGCAAATGTTATTACCATTCAGTTCAAAGGAGCAAAACATTCCCATTCAGAAAAATAGTCACCCTATTTAAAATAGTCTACAGATTTTGTTTACAACTGCATGGAATTAAAAAACAGTTTTTATCTTTTAAAACAAAAATGACCCCCCCCCCCAAATTTTAAGCTATTAAAATCACAAAACTATAAAATGATATGAACTATAATCACTGGTAACAAACTACAATGTAAAATGTCACCCGATCCTAATTAGATATCTTTCATTAAATCAATTCCAGGAACTTCCCTGGCAGTTCATTGAGGAGGACTCTGCTTTCACTGCAGGGGCACAAGTTCTATCCCCTTTAGGGAATTATGATCGCAGATTCTATTTGGCGTGACCATATCCCCTCACTCTCACCCTACACTACCCAGTCCCCCCTGTGCACCCCCTGCCAAATTCTATTTGATTAAGAAATATTGTAAAGCTGGCGGAGGAATAGGACAGGGAGACCACTTTCTCCCTCACAAATTCATCAAAAGAACATTTCAACGCTGAGCAAAATTCCACAAAACAACTTCTGAATGCTGGCAGAGGACATCAGGCACCCAGAAAAGCAGATCATTGTCTTCAAAAAGAGGTAGAAAAAAAATATAAAAGACAAAATTTGAGACAAAGGAGGTAGGGAGGTAGCTCAGTGCTGGGAAGGGAATCCCATCCCGGGAAGGGAATCTTAAGAAGAGAGGTTTCCAAACACCAAGAAACACTCTCCCTGCTGAGTCTGTGGCGAGCCTTGGAAGCACAGAGGGCAACATGACAGGAACGAAACATAAATAAATAATTAAAACCAGCACATTACAAGCCCAACAGTAACTCCCCCAGTGGAAAAGCAGCGCAGATGCCTGCATCTGATACTAGGAAGTGGGGGCAGGGCAGGGAGGTGCGGGAGGCGCGGGCTGCAGTGCTTTTTCAAGAATCAGGCAGGAACACCCCGCCCATAAGTAGAATGAACTAACTTGGGCAAGCAAACCAGACAGTGGGATAGCTACCATTTGAAAAGCTTGAACATAAAACACCACCAGGACCGCACACAGAACAAAGGATGGAACAGAAATAGCCAGCTACAGAACATCCCCCACCAGTGACAGGCAGCCAGAGCCATAAGGGCTGGAAGGGGGCAATCGCAGCCCCAGAGAGACTTTATGTACTAAACTGCAAGCAGGCTTCTGGGGGTTCTGGACAGTCACCATCCACCTCACATGGGGTGGCAGTGGTACATGCAGAAAACTGAGCAGCAGAGACAGGAAAGGCGATAAGTCACAGTGACCACGCTCACCACACACCCGAGCTACTTGGACGTGGGTAGGGCACAAAACGCAGTCCCAACCGAATCTGTGCCTCTGAGGGCTACCTGAGCACTGAACCTGAGTGGCCTAGACCTGGGAGGTGCATGCAGCCTCCTGGTGCAGCCTCCTGGGAGGTGCATTGCTCCTGGTGGAGCAATGTAGAGCCTGAGCGGTGTGCGCCATGAGCAGGGGCAGGCCCAGCGGGGCTGAGACACTGCGAGCACGCGCCAGTGCTATTTATTTGAAGCATCCCTCCCTCCCCACAGTGCGCCTGAAAAAGGGAGCCAAAAATAAAAAAAAGTGTCCACCACCACCGCCCCCCACCCCCCCATGTCAGGATGGATTTCAGACACTGAAGAGTCCAGCAAACAGAAGAAATTAAACAGAGTGTACCGCCTTGGAAGTAACCCCACACTGTCCACAACACCAGAGGAAGGGCAAGATATATCTTCACTATTTTTAGGGTATTTTTCTTTTTTTTCTTTTTTTGTTGATGTTGTTGTGCGGTCGTTTTTTCTTCTTTTATTTTTCTTCTTTTTTTTTTAACTTTTTAAAATTTTAAATCCTCTCTTTCTCCTTTAATTTTTATTTTTATAACCTACTATTAGTTTTCAAAAAGAAAAAAAAAAAAGACCCTATTTTTTTAGAGCAAACACCATATATAGTATTTGTGTGGTTGTTGTTGCTTTTAAATAATTCTTGTGGCTTTTTTTTTTTTTCCTTCTTCTTTTCTTTAATATTGTATTTTTGAAAATCCAACCTCTATTCTAGATTTTTAATCTTCTCTCTTTGGTATTTGTTGTCAATTTTGTACATTTAAAAACCCAAACTTCACTATCCAATTTTACCTGAGAGCGAGAAAACTGGCTTGACCACTCTCTCCTCCTTTGGACTGTCCTTTTTCTCCACCAGATGGCCTCTGTCTCTTCCCTCCCCCAATCTCTTCTCTACCCGACTCTGTGAATCTCTGTGTTCCAGACGGTGGAGAACACTTAAGGAACTGGTTACTGGCTGGATCTGTCTCTCTCCTTTTCACTTCCCTCTTTTATCCTCTTGGCCACCTCTGTCTACTTCCTCCCTCTCCTCTTCCCTGTATAACTCCGTGAATACCTCTGAGCGGTCCAGACTGTGGAGCGCACATAGGGAAGTGATTGCTGGCTAGCTTGCTCTCTCCTCTTTTGATCCCACCTCATCTCATTCCAGTCACCTCTAACTACCCCCTCCCTCTTCATTTCTCCACGTAACGCAGTGAACCTCCCTGGGTTTCCCTCAATGTGGAGAAGCTTTTCATCTTTAACCTAGATGTTTTTTCATCGGTGCTGTATAGGTGGAGAAGTCTTGAGGCTACTGTAAAAAAATGGAAACCAGAAGCAGGAGGCTTTACTTCAAACCCTGAGAAAATCAGAGAACTCCTGAATCCAAGGAATATTAATCTATAAGAGCTCATCAAACGCTTTCATACCCACACTGAAAACAAGCATCACCCAAGGGCCAACAAGTTCTAGAGCAAGACATACCATGCAAATTCTCCAGCAACACAGGAACACAGCCCTGAGCTTCAATATACAGGCAGCTCAAAGTTACTCCAAAACCATTGGCGTCTCATAACACATTGCTGGCCACTCCATTGCATTCCAGAGAGAAGAAATCCAGCCTCACCCACAAGAACTCCAACACAAGCCACCCTAACCAAGAAACGTTGACAAGTCACTGATACAACCCCACCCACAGTGAGAAAAATCCATAATAAAGAGAACTCCACAAATTCCCAGAATATAGAAAGGCCACTGCAAACACAGCAATATAACCAAGATGAAGAGACAGAGGGATACTCAGCAGGCAAAGGAGAAGGAGAAATGCCCGCCAAAACAAACAAAAGAGGAAGAGATGGGGAATCTACCTGAGAAAGAATTCTGAATATTGATAGTGAAAATGATCCCAAATCTTGAAATCAAAATGGAATCACAGATAAAAAGCCTGAAGACAAGGACTGAGAAGATGCAAGAGAGGTTTTAACAGGGACCTAGAATAAATTAAAAAAAAAAAAAAAAAGAGTCAATATATAATGAATAGTGCAGTAAAGTGAGATCAGAAACACTCTGGAGGCAACAAATAGTAGAATAACGGAGCCAGAAGATAGGAGTAGTGAAATAGAAGATAGAATGGTAGATATAAATGAATCAGAGAGGAAAAAAGAAAAACGAATTAAACGAAATGAGGACAATCTCAGAAACCTCCAGGACAATATGAAACGCTCCAACATTCGATTTATAGGAGTTCCAGAAGAAGACCAAAAGAAAGACCATGAGAAAATCCTTGAGGAGATAATTGTCGAAAACGTCCCTAAAATGGGGAAGGAAATAATCACCCAGGTCCAAGAAACCCAGAGAGTTCCAAATAGGATAAACCCAAGGCAAAACACCGCAAGACACATATTAATCAAATTAACAAAGAGCAAACACAAAGAACAAATATTAAAAGCAGCAAGGGAAAAACAAGAAATAACACACAAGGGGGTTCCCATAAGGAAAACAGCTGATCTTTCAACAGAAACTCTTCAGGCCAAGAGGGAATGGCAAGACATACTTAACATGAAGAAAGAAAATAACCTACAGCCCAGATTACTGTACCCAGCAAGGATCTCATTCAAATACGAAGGAGAAATCAAAAGTGTTACAGACAAGCAAAAGCTGAGAGAATTCAGCGCCACCAAACCAGCTCTCCAACAAATGCTAAAGGATATTCTCTAGACAGGAAACACAGAAAGGGAGTATAAACCCGAACCCAAAACAATAAAGTAAATGGCAACGGGATCATACTTGTCGATAATTACCTTAAACGTAAATGGGTTGAATGTCCCAACCAAAAGGCAAAGACTGGCTGAATGGATACAAAAGCAAGATCCCTATCTATGCTGCCTACAAGAGACCCACCTCAAAACAAGGGACACATGCCGACCGAAATTGAAGGGCTGGAAAAAGATATATCACGCAAATAGAGACCAAAAGAAAGCAGGAGTGGCAATACTCATATCTGTAAAATGGACTCTGAAACAAAAGCTGTGAAAAGAGACAAAGAAGGCCACTACATAATGATCAAAGGATCAATCCAAGAAGAAGATATAACAATTATAAATATATATGCACCCAACATAGGAGCACCGCAATAGGTAAGACAAATGCTAACACGTATGAAAGGGGAAGTTAACAATAACACAGTAATAGTGGGAGACTTTAATACCCCAGTCACACCTATGGACACATCAACTAACCAGAAAATTAACACAGAAATGCAAACTTTAAAAGATACAATAGACCAGTTAGACCTAGCTGATATCTACAGGACATTTCACCCCAAAACAATGAATTTCACCTTTTTCTCAAGTGCTCACGGAACCTTCTCCAGGATAGATCACATCCCGGGCCATAAATCTAACCTTGATAAATTCAAAAAATCGAAATCCTTCCAAGCATCTTTTCTGACCATAACGCATTAAGAATAGATCTCAATTACAGGAGAAAAACTATTAAAAATTCCAACATATGGAGGCTGAACAACACACTTCTGAATAACCAATAAATCACAGAAGAAATCAAAAAAGAAGTCAAACTATGCATAGAAATGAATGAAAATGAAAACACAACAACCCGAAACCTGTGGGACTATAAAAGCAGTGCTAAGAGGAAAGTTCATAGCACTACAGGCATACCTCAAGAAACAAGAAAAAAGTCAAATAAGTAACCTAACTCTACACCTAAAGAAAATAGGAAAGGAAGAAATGGAGAACTCAAGAGTTAGTAGGAGGAAAGAAACCTTAAAAATTAGGGCAGAAATAAATGCAAAAGAAATAAAAGAGACCATAGCAAAAATCAAAAAAGCCAAAAGCTGGTTCTTTGAAAGGATAAGTAAAATTGACAAACCATTAGCCAGATTCATCAAGAAACAAAGAGAGAAAAATCAAATCAATAAAATTAGAAATGAAAATGGAGAGATTACAACAGACATCACAGAAATACAAAGGATCATAAGAGACTACTATCAGCAATTATATGCCAATAAAATGGACAACGTGGAAGAAATGGACAAATTCTTAGAAAAGTACAACTTTCCAAAACTGAACCAGGAAGAAATAGAAAATCTTAACAGACCCATCACAAGCATGGAAATTGAAACTGTAATCAGAAATCTTCCAGCAAATAAAAGCCCAGGTCCAGATGGCTTCAGAGCTGAATTCTACCGAAAACGTCGAGAAGAGCTAACACCTCTCCTACTCAAACTCTTCCAGAAAATTGCAGAGGAAGGTCAACTTCCAGACTCATTCTTTGAGGCCACCATCACCCTAATACCAAAACCTGACAAAGATGCCACACACACACACACAAAAGGAAACTACTGGCCGATATCACTGATGAACATAGATCCAAAATCCTCAACAAAAGTCTAGCAATCAGAATCCAACAACACATTAAAAAGGTCATACACCAGGACCAAGTTGGCTTTATCCCAGGGATGCAAAGATACTTCAATATCTGCAAATCAATCAATGTAACTCACCACAATAACAAATTGAAAAATAAAAGTCATATGATTATCTCAATAGATGCAGAGAAGGCCTTTGACAAAATTCAACATCTGTTTAATATAAAAACTCTCCCGAGAGCAGGAATAGAAGGAACATACCTCAACGTAATAAAAGCTATATATGACAAACCCACAGCAAACATTATCCTCAATGGTGAAAAACTGAAAGCATTTCGCCTAAAGTCAGGAACAAGACAAGGATGTCCACTTTCACTGCTACTATCAACATAGTTCTGGAAGTTTTGGCCACAGCAATCAGAGCAGAAAAAGAAATCAAAGGAATCCAAATTGGAAAAGATGAAGTAAAATGCTCACTGTTTGTAGATGACATGATCCTCTACATAGAAAACCCTAAAGACTCCACCAGAAAATTGCTAGAGCTAATCAACGAATACGGTAAAGTTGCAGGATACGAAATCAACACACAAAATTCCCTTGCATTCCTATACACTAATAATGAGAAAGTAGAAAAAGAAATTAAGTAAACAATTCCATTCACCATTGCAACAAAAAGAATAAAAAACTTAGGAATATATCTACCTAAAGAAACTGAAGAACTATATATATAAAACTATAAAACACTGATGAAAGAAATCAAAGAGGACACAAATCGATGGAGAAATAAACCACGTTCATGGAGCAGAAGAATCAATATAGTGAACATGAACATACTACCCAAAGCAATCTACAGATTCAATGCAATCCCTATCAAGCTACCAGCGGTATTTTTCACAGAACTAGAACAAATCATTTCAAGATTTGTATGGAAATACAAAAAACCTCGAATAGCCAAAGCAATCTTGAGCAAGAAGAATGGAACTGGAGGAATCAACTTGTCTGAATTCAGACTCTACTAAAAAGCCACAGTCATCAGAACAGTAGGGTACTGGCACAAAGACAGAAATATAGATCAATGGAATAAAATAGAAAGCCCAGTGATAAACCCACACACATATGGACACCTTATCTTTGACAAAGGAGGCAAGAATACACAAAGGAGTAAAGAAACAAGCAAAGGAGTAAAGTAACAAGTGGTGCTGGGAAAACTGGTCAACCACTTGTAAAAGAATGAAAGTAGATCACTTTCTTCTAACACCACACACAAAGATAAAGTCAAAATGAATTAAAGATCTAAACGTAAGACCAGAAACTATAAAACTCCTAGATGAGAACATAGGCAAAACACTCTCCGACATAAATCACAGCAGGATCCTCTGTGATCCACCTTCCAGAATACTGGAAATAAAAGCAAAAATAAACAAATGGGATCTAATTGAAATTGAAAGCTTCTGCGCAACAAAGGAAACTATAAGCAAGGTGAAAAGACAGCCTTCTGAATGGGAGAAAATGATAGCAAACGAAGGAACTGATAAACAACTATTACCTCAAAAACATACAAGCAACTTATGCAGCTCAATTCCAGAAAAATAAACCACCCAATTAAAAAAAATGGGCCAAAGAACTAAATAGACGTTTCTCCAAAGAAGACATACGCATGGCTAACAAACTCATGAAAAGATGCTCGGCATCACTCATTACTAGAGAAATGCAAATCAAGACGACAGTGAGGGACCACTTCACACCAGTCAGGATGGTGGCGATCCAAAAGTCTGCAAGCGATAAATGCTGGAGAGGGTGTGGAGAAAAGGGAATCCTCCTACACTGTTGGTGGGAATGCAAACTAGTACAGCCACTACGGAGGACAGTGTGGAGATTCCTTAAAAAAAATTGCAAATAGAACTGCCTTATGACCCAGCAATCCCACTGCAGGGCATACACACTGAGGAAATCAGAATTGAAGGAGACACATGTACCCCAATGTTCATCACAGCACTGCTTATAATAGCCAGGACATGGAAACAACCTAGATGTCCATCAGCAGATGAATGGATAAGAACGCTGTGGTACACATACACAGAGGAGTATTACTCAGCCATTGAAAAGAATACATTTGAATCAGTTCTAATGAGAGAGATGAAACTGGAGCCTATTATACGGAGTGAAGTAAGCCAGAAAGAAAAATACCAATGCAGTATACTAACACATATATATGGGATTTAGAAAGATGGCAATGATGACCCTGTATGCGAGACAGCAAAAGAGACACAGATGTGTAGAGCAGACATTTGGACTCTGAGGGAGAGGGAGAGGGTGGGATGATTTGGGAGAATGGCATTGAAACATGTATACTATCATGTAAGAAATGAATCGGCAGTCTATGTCTGATGCAGGATACAGGATGCTTGGGCCTGGTGCACAGGGATGATCCGGAGAGATGATGTGGGGTGAGAGGTGGGAGGGGGGTTCATTTCATGTCAATGTATGGCCAAACCAATACAGTACTGCAAAGTAAAGTAAAGTAAAAAATAAAAATATAATAAAAAAAATAAAAAGATCAGGCCTGGAAGGAATGATGCTGAAGCTGAAACTCCAGTACTTTGGCCACTTCATGCAAAGGGTTGTGAAGGGTTAATGCAATCATAATTGGGAAAGTGGAGATGTGCTGCTTGCAAACAAGATGTTCTGCCAAGGAGACAGACACAGCCTTGAGACTAATGCTCCCTTGCATACGAGGGAACATTCCCTTCTTGTAATAAGGGCTCTGGACAGACTCTGCAGTAGGCCAGAATTTCACTCCCTTTTACTGTACGATAACATTTATGCACACGTACTATACTGTAGAGGCTTGGTCATACTGTCTGGAACTCCGCCCGGGGGCGGAGGCGGAGGTGGTGTTGGGGGGCGGTGGGGGGGGGGGGTGGGGGCGGAGGGCGCTATGTAAAAATAAACCGAAAGCCTGCTTGCATGCACAGTTCTTTTTCCTCTCGCCAGAGTGTCTGTCTCATGTGTGTGTGTCTTGTTTTGTGTCATTTCACTCGTAATCTCCAAAAGGTTAACTCATTGGAAAAGACTGCTGGGAGGCTTTTGGCAAGAGGAACGTGGGACGACAGAAGATGAGATGGCTGGACGGCATCACTGAATCAATGGACCTGAGTTTGAGTGAACTCCGGGAGTTGACGACGGACAGGGAGGCCTGGCTTGCTGCGATTCATGGGGTCGCAAAGACTCCGACAAGACTGACTGACTGAACTGAACTGAACTGAAAATTGTAAAAGTAAAAACAAAACTTCAAGTGAGGTGAATACAGCAAATTGGGGCAAAAAGTAGAAATATTAATGGGAAACCGTTAGAGGATGAAACTGGATGCTTAAAATATAACAAACAAAAGTGTAACTGCAGGGCCTAATGAGGTCAATATTGTTACCCTGCATTATTTTTGTTTTAGAAAATCACAGAATAATCTTACATGAAAAATATTCTAAGATCCCATGGGATGCATTATCAAGTTATATATTTTAAAACATTCTGACTTAAAATGCACTAGAGTGAAATCATTCAACTACAAAATAACTTTCTACCTTAAGCCTAAAAACAAATAACAGAGTACTCTGTGAAGTTCATAGGTGTCCTTCAGTGAGTCCTTGGGTTTTAGTTTCCTTTCACAAGTGTGTTTTGAGCATATAAGACTGAGACTGTGCTTGTGTGTGCACGCACATCAGATTAAGAATGTGTTTGTGAGTTTATGTCTAGGTTCTCCTATGGACTTTTATGCTAGGGATTTCGGCTGGGGAATTGGCTAATTCAAAAATATAAAGGGGCACAAATGTCTGCTTTCATTTTCCAAGTGAAAGACAACTTGATGAGTTTAAGAGGTTGAAAGTATTTCAATAATAACCAAGCAACTCCACCCTAACATTGTTACAAACTATAGTACACTCCCAATCACCCAACAAAAATTAAGTGGGACCTTCAGCTCAGTTCAGTTCAGATGCTCAGTCGTGTCCAACTCTTTGCAACCCCATGGATCGCAACACGCCAGGCTCCCTGTCCATCACCAACTCCTGGAGTTTACTCAGATGCACGTTCATCAGGTCAGTGATGCCATCCAGCCATCACATCCTATGTTGTCCCCTTCTCCTCCTGCTCCCAATCCCTCCCAGCATCAAAGATTTTTTCAAATGAGTCAACTCTTCACATGAGGTGGCCAAAGTCCTGGAGTTTCAGCTTTAGCATCATTCCTTCCAAAGAAATCCCAGGGTTGATCTCCTTCAGAATAGACAGGTTGGATCTCCTTGCAGTCCAAGAGATTTCTCCAACACCACAGTTCAAAAGCATCAATTCTTCAGTGCTCAGCCTTCTTCACAGTCCAACTCTCACATCCATACATGACCACAGGATAAACCACAGTTTTGACTAGATGGACCTTAGTCAGCAAAGTAATGAATCTGTTTTTGAATATGTCACCTAGGGTGGTCATAACTTTTCTTCCAAGGAGTAAGCATCTTTTAATTTCATGGCTGCAGTCACCATCTGCAGTGATTTTGGAGCCCCCCTAAAATAATGTCTGACAGTGTTTCCACTGTTTCCCCATCTATTTGTCATGAAGTGATGGGACTGGATGCCATGATCTTCGTTTTCTGAATGTTGATCTTTAAGCCAACTTTTTCACTCTCCACTTTCGCTTTCATCAAGAGGCTTTTTTAGTTCCTCTTCACTTTCTGTCTTTAGGATGGTGTCACCTCCATATTTGAGATTACCGATATTTCTCCCGGCAATCTTGATTACAGCTTGTGTTTCTCCCAGTCCAGCGTTTCTCATGATTTACTCTCTTAGATGTCAATTATGTCTGGCAAAAACAAAACACACACCCGCTAATATGGCAGTACCAGAGAAGGCTAAGTAGACACCTGGAATTTCAACCAGGCCTGCCTATAATAGGATCCTATCTTCCTATGGGAGGCTGGACACTCACCAACAACAAAGAACACTCTTAGGCATCAAAAAACCTATGGATGGAATCTCTAATTCTGTTCCCACATGGTAGACCTTGTTTTTCCCCTTCCCAAGAGTATCAGACAGACAGTTAAATTAGAAGCAAGTGATAATATGGCCCACATACTTCTCACATAATATCTTAAGTTTCCAAGTCCCACCACACTGCTAAGATGATGACAATACAGGACTTCTGGCTTCAACTCTGTGTGACAGTCATCAATAAGAATTTTATGAATATTTGAGAGGCGATGATAGTGTAAATCTATAAAGCCAAAAGTCTTGAGATCTGATTCAAAGAGGAAACCTGTGTACTCCTTGTCCTCAGTTTTATGGGACTTTCACATGCATCCACACATTTCCACAATCCTCAAACTTTATCTGAAGTCAAAAACTGACATTCAGAGAAGAGGAATGCTCTATTCACACAGAGGGCTGGTAGAAACATCAAAATGGATACAGTCTCCTACAAACTACCATGCTCAATAACAGAACCCCTTGTCAGCATTCCTAAGGGCAACTAGGAGAAAAACTCAAAGATGCCTCTCCCTGGATTAGAGAAGTTGATTGAGAAGATATAAGTTTGTTTAACTCTCACCTCATGCTTAAAATCACATACCATGCCTGTTAACACATGAGAAGATGGGCAGCTCTCTCAGGTTTTTACAGACAATGCTTGATTCTGGCTAAGGCTAACGTTGTAGATCCAAGTGACAGGTGGGATAAGGTTTCCATCTCAGGATACCATTTGACACCGCAGGTGTTCTCCTTCTCTGGGAAGCTTTAAAAAGACGTCGTGGGAAGCACAATATGAGGGAGGAAAACAAGGAAACTGACAAGAGTGCTGTGTTCTTTTAATTGTCCTGAATCTCACTTATCATTCCATTTCCAATGACAGACATTACATGCAATCTGAGCCATCTCCCAAACTCTGACAGTTCTAATTTTGTGATGTTGTTCAGTCACTCAGACTTGTCAGACTCTTGTGACTCCAGGTATAGCAAGAACCCTGGGCTCACCTGCCCTTCAAATATCCCAGAGGTTTATTCAAAGCCAAGACATTTGTGTCAGTGATGCTCTGCAGCCATCTTGCCCTCTGCTGTTCCCTTCTTCTGCACCCAATTTTTCCCAGTGTCAGTTTCCTCCCAGCGATTTTCTTCTTGGCCTCAGGAGAGCAATATATTGGCTCTTCATGTGCACCATCAGTCCTTCTGAAAATACTCAGAAATGATTTCCTTCATGCTTTACTCATTTGAACTCCATGCTCACCATAGATCTCTCACACGGCTTCTCCAACCCTACTGTTGTAAAGCATCATATTTTGGCAGTCTGATCTTGTGTTCCTGCTCACTCCTCCATACATTGCTCCTGAAATTCAACTTTGACTATTCAGGTCTTGTTCAATAATCTCTCAGTTTTGTAATATAGTTTCTAATTTAGTCATATATTTTCATCCAAGGGGCAAGTGCCTTTAATTTCTCGGCTGCTGTCACATCATTCAGTCATACCGGAGGTTAAGAAAGTGAAACCTGCCACTAATTCAACTCTATCCCACCAAAATATCTCAAATTGATAGGAACAAATTCCATGGTTTGTGTGTGTGTGTGTGTGTGTGTGTGTGTGTGTGTGTTTATTTTGTACTGAGTTTTAATCCAGCTTTTCTCAATCTCCCCTTTCACCTTCATCAGAAGTCTCTTTAGTTCCTAGTGTTCTTCAGCCATTTGTGTATTGTCATCTTATAACTAAGGTTATTCTTACTTCTCAGAGTAATTTTGTTTCCAGCTTCAATTTCTTTCAGCAAGTTACTTTCCGTGAAGTACTCTGCACAGAAGTCAAATAGGCTGGATGACAATATATCGCCTTGATGTATTTCCTTCCCTATTTTGTACCAGTTCATTATTCCTTGTCCATTTCCAACTACCGTGTCTTGACCTGCCTGCACGCTTCCCTGGAAACAGGTACGGTGGTCTGGTATTCTTATCTCTTTAAGAATTTTCCACAATATGTTATGACCCTCACAGTCAAAGGGCTTCCCTCGTGGCTCAGATGATAAAGCATCTGCCTGCAATGGGGACGGACCATTTTGGTACTCGGGTCTGGAAGATCCCCAAGAGAAGGAAATGATAGACTATAGTCCATGGGTCACAAAGTCAGACAAGATTGAATAACCTCATTTTCACACACAGTCTAAGCCAGTAACAGAGGCAGTTAAGTACATGTAGATGACTTGATGAAACCCCCTTCTTTTTTCTATGATCTAAACTCCAATTAAGGTTTACCTATTAAGATTATATGAGTACGACTAACTATACCTGCCTGTTCTTTTTTATTATATATATATATATATTCCCCTTAGTCTCTCTTTGTCAAGCTACCATCTACATACTTCTACATTCCTGGACACTTTCCATCTTCTTTTACAAGAATTAAATTATCCCCATGCCAATCTCTGACCTTTGACACCCTCTGAAAACAGTTAAGTTTTCAGGACAGAAATAAGGAATCTGTGTTCTGAGAAAATGTCAGGTCAGTTTTATAAATAGCTAGATATTTTCAAGACCTGATTTTGACCCCAATTCCTGCACCATCTCTTATCTGGAAAAGAACTATGTTTCCTCAAGATGATGACAATTCCTCATTAGCAGAAATTTCAGGAAAAAATTAATGTGTTTATTTTCATGTTCAAGTCAGTGATGTACCAATTGTGCGAGTACGTACGTAACCTCCCATCAAACAGATTAATTCGTGTTAAGTAATGTTTGTTGTTTCACTGGCATGTCTAAAGGAATTACCTAGTTTGCCTAGAAAGAAAATCAGAACTTCCGATTTGGCAGAAAATAAAAGAGCACATTGAGTGCATCTCTCTCCATGGAAGAATCACAAATAATCCTTTTGTGAACACAACAGTTCCTCCAGAGCATCAAATGTATGTTAGCAGAAGACCTTGTTCAACAGAGAAGACTATATAAAAAGTAGACATAACTGGGAAGAATGGAGGGAAGATGGGAGAAGGAGGACGAGAGGAATAGAACCAAGCCTGTGACCTGGGGTGGGAGATGGAGAAGCAAGGAATAGACTGAGGATTCAGGTAAGTCATCTCACTAAACTTAAATTACTTTTGACTGAAAGGAAGCAAGGTGAAGAAAGCTGATGACATTCAGTTTGTCTAGAGTGAGAACCAGAGAATGTGTGGTGTGGTCTTGCGTCCCCCAAACTGCAGTGCAGGTGAACTAGTGTGCATAGGGCCTGGAAGATGAAACATGGGGCATGTCACTGAACTGCAACACTGTATGGCAATGAACTAGTGAATGTCTATAATTGGGGAGCATGAAAACATGATTGAAGTGCATTTTGGCATTGAAACAGTAGGTGGTGAATGTTATGGATGGGTTTGACTTAGGAAAATGAGGAAGACAGGAGGAATGTCACACAGTAAAACATTGGATGGTGTTAACTGCTGAGTGTGTTTGACCTGGTGAGAATGGAAAAGTCCTGGAAGATGCCATAAAATGGAAACACTAAATGGTCATAAGCTACTGCATATGCTTCACCTAGAGAGGACGAAGAAGCACATGAATCATGCCACAGGACTGAAATAATGGATGGTAACAATCTACTGGGTGTGTTTTGTCTAGGGTTGTGAAGGAGCACTTGAGGCAAGTCCTCGAACTGAGGCATGGGATGCTGATAACCTGTTGGGTACTTCTGAATGGTCGTGTGTGACAAAATTATTGAAATATGTTACAGTACTGAAACATTGGATGTTGCTAAACTACTGGTGTGTTTGACCCAGGATGGACAAGAAGCAACTGATGCATGTCAAAAAACTGAAACAGGAGGTGATAAACAACAGGGTGTATATGACCCAGAGTCCATGGGGAAGTATCCGAACCTTGTCACCAACATGAAACACTGGATGGTGACAAACTGTTGAGTGTGCTCGATGTAGGGTGGACAAGAAGCACATGATCCATTTCACAGAACTGAAACGTGGACGGGGACAAGCTACTTGGTATGTTTGACCAAGGGAGAAAAAGAAGCTCTGGAAGCATGCTGTAACCCTGAAACACTGGATAGTGATAAACTACTTGGTGTGATAACCTGAAAGAATGAAGAAACCCTGAAGCGTGTTGCATAATTGAAACATTGGATAATGACAAACTACTGGGTGTCTTTGACCCAGTGTACACAAAGAAGCACTTGAAGCATGTCACAGAACTTGAACACTGGATGGTGAAAAACTCCTGGGAGTGTTGGACTGGGTGGATGAAGAAGCTCCTCAAGCATGTCTCTGCACTAATACACTGGATGATGAGTGCGTTTTATCTTCAGAAAATGAACCACTTGACCTGTGTAACAGCACTAAAATAGAGTATGGCACTTATACCACTGGGTGATTAGCCCTAGGTGAAAAGGAAACACTGGAAAATGTCACATAGTAATGCACTGAATACTCTATGGTAATAAAGTACTGAATGTGTTTGATCTGGGGTTGAGAAGAAGCAGACAAAGCAGGTCCCACTACTGAAACATGGGATTCTGATGCACTACTGGGCGTGTCGGAATTCAAGTTGAAGAAGCACTGGAAGCATGCCACATCCATGAAACAATAAATGTTGCTAAACTACTGAGGGGGAATGAGAGACTGGGAAAGACTAGAGCTCTCTTTAGGAAAATAAGAGGTATCAAGGGAGTATTTCATGCACCTATGGATACAATAAAGGACAGAAAAGGTATGAACTTAAAAGAAGTGGAAGATATTCAGGAGTGGTGGCAAGAATACATAGAACTATCCAAAAAGAACCCAATGACCCAGATAACCATGATGGTGTGATCACTCACCTAGAGCCAGACATCTTGGAGTGTGAAATCAAGTGGCTGTTAGAAAGCATCACTACCAATGAAGATAGTGGAGGTGATGGAACACCAGCTGAGCTATTTCACATTCTAAAAGATGATACTGTTGAAGTGCTGCACTCAGTGTGCCACATAACTTGGAAAACTCAGCAGTGGCTGCAGGACTGGAAAAGGTCAGTTTTTCATGTGAAATCCAAAGAATGGCAATGCAAAAGAATGTTCAAAGTATCACACAACTCCCTTATTTCACACACTAACTCCTTGGAAGACAATTTATGAGCAACTTAGACAGCATATTAAAAAGCAGAGGTGTTAAAGTGCCAACAAAGCTCCATCTAGTTAAGACTATGATTTTTGCAGTAGGCATGTATGGATGTGACAGTTGAATTATTTAAAAAAAAAAAAAATCTGAGGACCAAAAAATTGATGCTTTTGAACTGTGGTGTTGGAGGAGATTCTTGAAAGTCTCTTGGACTGCAAGGAGATCGAACCAGTCCATCCTAAAGGAGATCAATCCTGAATATTCTTTGGAAGGACTGATGTTAAAGCTGAAACTTCAATACTGGGGCCACCTGATGTGAAGAGCTGACTCATTTGAAAAGACCCCGATGTTGGGAAAGATTGAAAGCGGGAGGAGAAGGGGAGGACAGAGGATGAGATTGATGGGTGGCATCGCTGACTAAAAGAACATGAATTTCAGTAAATTCCAGGAATTGGTGAGAGACAAGGAGGCATGACATGCTATACTTCATGGGATCACAAAAAGTCAGATAAGACTGAGCAACTGATTTTAATCAAACAAAGGCATGTTCAAAATTCTCCAGGCTAGACTTCAAGGGCAGAGTAACCTAGAAATTGGAGATGTTCAAACGGGATTTAGCAAAGACAGAAACCAGAGGTCAAATTGGCAACATCCACTGGATCATGGAAAAATCAACAGAATTCTAAAAAAAGAAAATCTATGTCTGCTTCATTGGCTGTGATAAAAATCCACTGTGTGGATAACAACAAACTGCAGAAAATTCTTAGACATGTAAATACCAGACTACCTACCTGCCTGCCTCCTGAGAGACCTGTGTCCGGGTCAAGAAACAACAGTGAAAACCAGATACAGCAGAACAGATGATTTGAAATGGGGGAATATATTGTCACCCTATTGATTTAACTTACGTGCAAAGTACATCTTGGAAAACGCTGGGCTGGAGGAAATACAAGCTGAAATTAAGAGAAAAGAGAAATATCAGTAGAAATATCAATAGCCTTAGATATGCAGAAGACACCACCCATATGGCATAAAGCAAAGAATAACTAAAGAGCCTCTTGATGCAGGTGAAAGAGGAAAGTGAAAAAAACTGGCTTATGACTCAACATTCAAAAAGCTAAGATCATGGCATCTGGTCCTATCATTTCATGGCAAATACATGAGAAAACAACGGAAACAGTGACAGACATCTGTGTACTTGGACTCCAAAATCATGGCAGATGATGACTGCAGCTATGAAATTAAATGGCCCTTGTTTCTTGGAAGAAAAGCAGTGACAAACCTAGACTGCATGTTAAAGAGCAGAGGCATTCCTTTCCCAACAAGGGTCTATATAGTCAGATCTATGTTTGTATTTTTTTTTTTCCTGTAGTCATGTGCCTATGCAGATTAGGCCATAAAGGAGGCTGAATATGAAGGAACTGACGCTTTTGAACCACAGTCTTGGAGAAGACTCTGTGAGTCCCTTGGGCTGCAAGGGAATCAATCCAGTCAACCCTGAAGGAAATCAATCCTGAAAATCCACCGGAGGGCCTGATGCTGAGGCAGAAACTCCAATATTATTGCTATCTGATATGAAGAGCCAACTCATTGGAAAAGACTATTATGCTGGAAAAGACTGGAGCAGCAGAAGTGGACGATAGAGGACCAGATGTTTGGATGCCATCAGCGACCCAATGGATCTGAGTTTGAACAAGCTCTGGGAGATGGTGAAGGACAACAATGCATGATATGCTGCAGTCCGTGGGATTATGAAGAGTTGGAGATGACTCAGTGATTGAACAACAAATAACAACCAGCAACAATAAAGCTACGGAGTGCATTTGACCTTGAGTAGTTTCAGGAGCACTTGTAGCATCTCACAGATCTGAAACCCAAGATAGTGGTAAAATACTGAATGTGTTTGACTGGGAGCTAGTGAAATAGCCATTGAAATGTGTCATAGCACTGAAACAATGAATGTCAATAACATATATGATGTATTTGATGTGGAGTGAGTGAAGAGACACTTGAAGTGGGTTTCATGACTGAAACACTGTATGATCACACTTCAGATGATCTGTGTTTCATCTTTTATATGGAAAGAAGCACAAGGAGCGTGTCACAACACTGAAACTGGATCATGATAAATCGTTGTGTATGATGACCTGCTGTAGTTGAAAAATCAATGAAAGTATGTCATAGCACTGAACCAATGGATGGTGATAAACTAAGAGTGTGCTCAACTTTGGCTGGACAAAGGATCATTTGAAACATATACCAGAATTAACACACTGGATTATGATAAATTATTGCTTGTGTATTTTCTGCAGAGAATGAAGAAGCAGTTGAGCAGGAAACAGCATTGAAGCACTGGATGGTGATAAACTATGGGGTGTGTTTGATACATGTTTAATGAAGATAAACTGAAAGCATGGCACAGAGTAAAACATGGGACCATCGAAACTTCTGAATGTGTTTTATCTGGAATGGATTAAAGACTTGAAACTCATCACAGAACCGAAACAGTAATTGTGATCAGCTACCTACCATATTTTATTTGGAGAGGATAAAGATGTACATGTGGCATGCCACAGTACTGGAACACTGGATACTGTTAAACGACAGGGAATGTTTGACTAAATGAGACAAAGGAACACTTCAAGCCTGTAATAGCACAGCATCAACGAATGATGGTAATTTACAGGGTGTGTTTTACCTGGAGGGAGTGGAGGAGGCTCAAACCATGTCACAAAACAGAAAACAAATGGATGGTGATAGCTATCACATTAATTTCTTCTGGAGTGGATTAAAAAACACTTGAAGCATAGCTAAACTTAAACACTGGATGGGGATATAATATTGTGTGTGTTTAATGCCAAAAAAAAAAAAAAAATAGAGGGAACAATAGAATAGGAAAGACTACAAATCTTGCCAAGAAACTTAAAGACTCCAAGGGAATATTTCATGCAAACATGGGCACAATCAAGGACAGAAATGGTATGAACCTAGCAGAAGGAGAAAATGTGATCAAGTTTTGGCAAGAGTATAAGAAAGAGCTGTACCAAAGGAAGGTCTTAATCACCTGCTGCTGCTGCTGCTGCTGCTAAGTCACTTCAGTCGCGTCCAGCTCTTTGCGACCCCATAGACTGTGCCCTACCAGGCTCCTCCATCCATTGGATTTTCTAGGCAAGAATACTGGAGTGGGGTGCCATCATCTTCTCCACTTAATAACCTATATAACTATAATGATGTGATCAGTCACATAGAGAAGACAACCTGGGGTGTGAAGTCAAGTGGATCTTAGAAAGAATTACCACAAACAATGCTAGTTGAGGTGACAGAATTGAAGCTCAGCTATTTCAAACTGTAAAAAGATAATGTTGTTACAATGCTGCACTTGATGTGCCAGGAAATTTGGAAAAAATCACAGGACAGGAAAAAGTCAGTTTCACTCTGATCCCATAGAGGGGCATTGTGAAGGAATGCTCAAACTATCGCACAGATATGCTCATTTCATATGCTTGCAAGGTAATGCTTAAAATTCCTCAATCTAGGTTTCAACAATATGTGAGCTGAGAACTTTCAAATGTACAAATTGAATTAGGAAAGGCAGAGGAACCAGAGAACAAATTGCCAAAATTCATTGGATCATAGAAAAAGCAGGGATTTCCAGAAAATGATCTACTTCTGTTTCATCCACTATGCTAAAGCCTTTCACTGTGTGGGTCCCAGAAACTGTGGAAACTTCTTAAAAAGATGGGTATACTAGACCACTTTACCTGGCTCCTGGGAAACCTGTATGCAGGTCAACAAGTACAGAATCAGGCAGGAACAGTGTACTTGTTCAGAACTGGCAAAAGAGTATGTCAAGGCTCTCTTGTTGTACCCCCACTTATTTAACTTACTTGCAAAGTACATCATGCAAAATGTCACTGGATGAAGCACAAAGAGGAATCAAAATTGCTGGGGAAAATATCAATAAACTCAGATATGCAGATGACAGAAAACAGGCGAGGAATTAGAGGAGCTCTTTGCTGAGATGAAAGTGGGGATTAAACAAGTTGACTTAAACCTCGACATTCAATAAATTAAGATCATGTTGTCCAGTCCCATCTCTTGATGGCAAATAAATCAGGACACAATGGAAACTGTGACAGATCTTTATTTTCATGAGTTCCAAAATCATCCAACCGCGAAGTTAAAAGACACTTGCTTCTTGGAG
Organism: Budorcas taxicolor; assembly: GCF_023091745.1. NCBI lineage: Eukaryota > Metazoa > Chordata > Mammalia > Artiodactyla > Bovidae > Budorcas > Budorcas taxicolor. Next base: position 6,755,137 of record NC_068936.1, on the reverse strand, counting down.
GAAAAGCTATGACAAACCTAGAGAGCATATGAAACCAGAGACATCCCTTTGCTGGCAAAAGTCAAGGTATGATTTTTCCCAGTAGTCGTACATGGATGTGAGATTTGAACCATAAAGAAGGTTGAATGCCAAATAATTGATATTTTAGAACTGGTGCTGGAGAAGACTCTTGAGTCCCTTGAATTACAAAGAGATCAAACCAGTCGGTCCTAAAGGAAATCAACACTGACTACTCATTGGAAGGACTGATGCTGAAGTTGCAATACTTTGGCCGCCTGATGCAAAGAGCCAAATCATTAGAAAAGACCCTGATGCTGGGTAAGATTGTAAGCAGGTGGGGATGGGTGTGACAGAGAATAAAATGGTTGACTGTTGACATAACTGTCTCAAGGGACGTGAATTTGAGCAAATTCCAGGAGATAGTGTAGGATAGGGAAGCCTGGTGTGCTGTAGTTCATGGGGTTTCAAAGAGCTGGACATGACTGTGTGACTGGAAAACATCAATCAGGTAAATAAAGAAGCACCTAAAGTGTGTCACACCACTTAAACACTGGATGTTGATAAACTGCTGTATGTATTTGAAACAGGATAGTTGAGGAAGCACTTGTGCATTAATCAGCCCTGAAAGGATGGATGTCTGTATTAACCCAGAGTAGATAAGGAAGCACTGGAGTATGTCACAGCACTGATAGGAAAATGGTGATAAAACACTTGTTGAGTTTCACCTCTGCGGGTCAAACAAACACCTATTATATGCCACAAGTTACGGCCCTGAAACCTTGGCTAATGATAAAATGATGGGAATGTTTGACTGATGTGGACTATTAAGCACTTGAAGCATATCACTGTACTGAATATTGGATGATGACACACTAACGGGTATGTTTTACAGGAGAGGATGAATCACATGAAGCATATCACAGCACTGAAAGACTGAAGGGTGGTAAACTCCAAGGAGTGATGGGCCAGGATTGACAAAGAAGCATATGCGGTGATTCACAGTACTGAAATATACATGTTGATAAACTATTGAGTATTTGACACCAGGTGGGCAAAGAAGCATTTGGAGCATGTCACATGTCAAGGCACTGAGCACTGCATGGTAATAAATTATAGAGTGTGTTTTTTTCAGACAGTGGATGAATAGGCAGTTGAAACACGTCACAGCACTGAAATGCTGACTTCGATAAACTACTGGATGTATTTTTCCAGTCTGGATGATACAGCAGTTTGTGTCACAGCGTGGAAGTACTGGATGGTGATAAACTACTGGTGTGTTTGAAAAGATGTACTTGAACTTGTGACAGCAGTGAAAAGCAGGAAGTGATAAGCTGCTGAGTTTATTTTAGCTGTGGTGAACAAAGATGTGGCTGAACCTTCTCTTTGAAGTGTGGATAATGATAAGCTACTTAGTATGTTTGACCTGAGGTGGATGAAGAAACACTGAAAGCATGTCACAGCAGTGAAACACTGGATGGAGATATACAACTGCATGTGTTTGACCCAGGGTGCTTGAATGATAACTTGAGGTGTCGCTGCACTGAAACAGTAGATGATGATAATTGATTGGATGTGTTCAATGAGTAATCAATGAAGACGCACGTGGAATGACACTGCATGGTGAGAAACACCTGGTTGCATTTGGCCAGAATGGATGAAGAAGTTCTTGAAGCATGTCAGATCTTTGCAACCTTGGTTGGTGATATATTCCCATCAAACAATGTGTCTTTGATATGGGGTGTAAAAGCAAGCACTTAAAGCATGTCACAGGGCCTTTTCTGCTGGTCCAGTGGTTAAGCATCCACCTCATAGTTTAGGGGATGAGGGTTCAATCCCTGATTGGGAAACTAACATCCCGTATGCTACAGAATAACTAAACCTGCACAGCTGCAAATACTGAAGTTCTCACACTCCAGAGATTACATGCCATGGTTAGAGTTGGCTTGTCTCAAGGACCATCTTACCTGACACAACTAAGACCCAACACAGCCAACTAAATAAATTAAGAAGAATCATGTCACAGGTGAAACACTGGTGACAAACTATTGAGTGTGCTTTACCTGGAGAAAATGAAGAAATGCTTGAATCATGTCACTGCACTTAAACACGCGATGGTGATAAGCTACTGGGTGTGTTTGACACTGGGTGCATGAAGAAGACTTCTGGAATGTTCCACAGCTGAATCATTGGATGATGATAATCTACGGAGTGTATTAGACCTGGAGTGGATAGACGCATGTCACAGAACTGAAACACTAAGGGTGGTAAACTACTGTGTGTGTTTAACCAGGGGAGGATGGAGAAAAACTTAACCTGTCACAGCACTGAATACTAAATATGTTTGACCTGGAGTGGGTTGAACAAGCACTCGAAACAGGTTACAGGACTGAAATAAACCTTGGATGGTGATAAACGACACAGAGTGATGAGCATAGAAGATGAAGAAGCAATGGAAGCATGTCATGACAGTGAGACACTAGGTGATGATAAACAGTATTATGAGTGGCAAGACACCTGCTCCAGAGTTCAGGTTCAAAATGCAGCATGTTTGCACCAGAATATGGGCTTAATAAGTCTGTGATGCCTCCCCTAAAATGCAAATTCAGCAGTTACCATATGCTACTCTGGATCGTGGGGTCGGAAGGGGTAAAATGAGAGCTCCAGGCTGCAAGCTCAGACATGCATGATGTGCACTAGAATGCGGGTGGCTGATGCATGCATTAGATTGCAAGTTCAGAAGTTGTGACATGGGTGTTCTATAGCACCCATGTTATAAAACCTCACACTCGTCATCTATTTTTTACATATGGCACCATACACATTTAAATGGTATTTTCTCAAATCATCCCCCCTTCATCTTCTCCGACTGAGTCCAAAAGTCTGTTCTTTAGATTTCTGTCTCTTCTCCTGGCCTATGTATAGCCCGTCTTTCTAAATACCACATATATGAGTTAATATACAGCTTTGTCTTTCTCTTTCTTAGTTACTTCACTCTGTTTAATAGGTTTAACTCATTAGAGATGAGGTTCCAACTCATTAGAAGTGACTCAAATCCATGACATTTTATAACTGAGTAATATTTCATGTGTATATGTAGCAAAACTTCCTTGACCATTCATCTGCTGATGGACCTCTTGGTCACTTCCACCTCCTAGGCGTTGTAAAGAGTGCTTCAATAAATATTGGAGTACTGCGTTTCTCTAAATTCTAGTTTCCTTGAGGTTCATGCCCAAGAGTGGGATTGCTGGGTCATACGGCATTTCTAGTTCCAATTTTCTAAGGGGTCTCCACAAAGTTCTCCATAATGGTTGTACCAGTCTGCATTCCCATCAACAGTGTAAAAAGGTTCCCTTTTCTCCACACCCTCTCCAGAAATTATATTGTACACATTTTAATGATGGCCAGTCTGACCAGTGTGAAATGATACCTCAATGCGGTTTTAATTTGCATTTATCTTATAATGAGTGATGCCAAGCAACATTTCTGTGTCTCTTAGTAATGTGCATATCTTCTTTGGAGAAGGCTTTTTCCTATGTTTTGATTCGTGGTTTGTTTTTCTGTGTAGTATTTGTAGCTGAGCATTGAGAAGCATGAGCAGCTTGCATATGTGGAGATTAACTTTTTGTTGTTAGTTTTTCAGCTGCTATTAGTTTCTCCCAATTCTGAAGGGTACATATTCATCTTAATTATAGTTTTCTTCATTGTACAAAAGCTATACAGCTTAATTCATTTTTTGTTTTTTTTAATTTCATTTACTCTAGGCAGTTGGTCATAGAGGATCTTGCTGTGACTTATTTTGGGGTGGTTATACCTATGTTTTACTCTAAAGGTTTTATATTTTCCAGTCTTACATTTACATCTGTAATCCATTTTGAGTTTATTTTTGAACATGGTGTTAGACTGTGTTCTAGTTTCTACACATAGCTGTCCAGTTTTCTCAGTAACACTTTTTGAAGAAAATGTCTTTTTCTGTTGCATATTTTTGCCTCCATCGTCAAAGGTAATGGGTGCATACATTTATCTTTGGATTTATATTTTGTTCCATTGGTCTGTATTTCTATGTTTGTGCAAGTTTCATACTCTCTTGATAACTTTGTAGTGTAGTCTGAAATCAAAAATTTGACTCCTCTAGTTCCATTTTTCTTTCTCAAAATGGCTTTGGCTCTTCGAGGTCTTATGTGTGTATATGCAAATCGTAAAATAATTTTTCTAGTTTAATGGAAAAATATTGTTGGTAGTTTGAGAGTTATTGCATTGACTCTATTGATTGTTTTGGGTGGTATATTTCAATTAACTATATCAATTCATCCACTGAAAGAACATGATATGTTTCTCCATCTATTTGTGTTTTAATTTCTTTCATTAGTGCTTTTTTTTTTTTTTTTTAATCTCTCTGGGAAAGTGAAAGTTGCTCAGTCATGTCTGACTCTTTGCAATCCCATGGACTATACAATGCATGGAATTAGGAATTCTCCAGGCCAGAATGCTGGAATGGGTAGCCTTTTTCTTTTCCAGAGGATCTTCCCAATGCAGGGATCAAATGCAGGTCTCACACATTGCAGGAGGATTCTTCACAGGCCGGGCTGCAAGGGAAGCCCAAGAATACTATAGTGGGTAGCTTATATCTTCTTCAGGGGGTCTTCCTGACCCAGGCATCGAACAGGAGTGTCCTGCATTGTAGGCCGCTTCTGTACCAATTGAGCTATCAGGGAAGCCCTTTGTATTTTTATACAAATTTATTTCTGTTATTTTATCGCTTTCATTGCCATGGTGAACAGGATGGTTCCTTAATTTCTCTTTCTGATTTTTCATTGTTCGTATATAGGAGTAGAAGAGTTTCTGTGTGTTAATTTTATACCCTGCACATTTACTCTATTCATTGATTAACTCCAGTAATTTTCTGGTGGCATCTCTTGGGTTTTCTGTGTAAAGGATAATATCATGTGCACATAGAGATTTTTACCTCTTCTTTTCCAATGAGGATTCTTTTTATATCTTTTTCGTCTTTGAAAGCTGTGGCTAGAACTCCCAGAACTAGTAGTGATGAGTGTGGGCACCCTTGTGTTAATGCTGATTTTAAAGGAAATGTTTTGTTTTTCATTATTGACAATAATGTTTGCTGCAGTTTTGTCCTATTTGGCTTTCATTATGTTGAGGTATGTTCCATCTACGATTACTTTGGCATAGTTTTTTTTTTTTTTTTTTTTCTTCCTAAAAAGATCTGAATTTTGTTGAATTCAAATTTGAATTTTGGGCTGTTTAGCCTCCACATTATTTGTGCTTCCTCTAGCTAGTTTTTTTTTTCTCCTGTAGTTGATATCTGATCTAACAACATTGTGATCAGAAAATGTGCTTGAAAAGATTAAAATTTCTTGAAGCTCACCAAGGTTAGCTGTGGCCTTGGTTGTGATCTATCCTCAAATAATATTCCATTTGCACATGAGAAAAAGGAAAAAAAAAAGGTGAAATCTATTCTTTTGTGGTGTTATGCCCTGGAAATATCAATTAGGTCAAACTGGTCTAATGTATTTTCTAAAACATGAGCTTTCCTTATTTTGTTTCTGTCTGGATGATCTGCCCATGTTATGAGTGGAGTATTAAAATCATATGATACTATTGGTTAGTGTCTATTTCTGCTCTAATAGTTATAGGCATTTGCCTCTTGTATTGAGGTGCTCCTATATTGGGTGCATATAGCTTCTTCTTGGATTGATACCTTGATTGTTATGTAATGCAACCTTCTTTGTCTCTTATAGTGATCTTTAATTAAAGCCCATGTATCTGATATGAGTATTGCTCCTCCCAGATTATTTTGCTCTCCATTTTCACAAAATGGCTTTTTCCTGGCCATCACTTTCAGTCTGTATGTGTCCCTAGTTATGAGGAGGTTTTTTTTTTTTTTTTTTCCAGACAGTATATTCTTGTTTGCATTCACCCAGTCTTGTCTTTCAATTGGAATATTTAGCCCATTTCTGTTTAAGGTAGTTGTTGATAATATGATCTCGTTAACATTTTCTATATATTTTGTGGCTTTCTTTGTATAAGCTTTTCTGTTTCCTATCTAGAGAAGATCCTTCAGCATTTCCTGAAGTGCAGGTTTGGTGGTTCTAAATTCTAATTGCTTTTGTTTGTCTGTAAAACGTTTTTATTTTTTCTCTCTCTTTTGAATTAGAATACTATCCTTGTTGGATAGAGTAATCTTGGCTTTAGGTTTTTCCCTTTCATCACTTTAAGTTTGTCCTGCCATTCCCTTCTAAACTGAAGTGTTTCTATTGTAAGATCAGCTGTTATCCTTATGGGGGTTCCCTTCTATGTCATTTGTTGTTATTCCTTTGTGGCCTTTAGTATTTGCTCGTTGTGTACATTTATTTGTTTGTTTGTTTTTATTTTGATCAATGTGTGTTTTGACATGTTATGTCTTGGATTTATCCCTATGGGGTACACACTGGGATTTTTCATCTTAGGTGTCTATTCCCTTTCCCATTTCAGGGAAGTTTTTAATGATTTCCTCCTCAAATATTTTCTCATGCCCTTTTCTTTTCTCTTTTTTCTCTGGGAAACCTATGATTTAAAGGTGGGGCATTTAATATTGTCCCAGAGGTTGTCTTCATTTCTTTCTTTCTTTCTTTTCTTTTTTCTTTTTTTCCTGTTCTGCTTCATTTATTTCCAACATTCTATCTTCCAGCTCACTTAGTCTTTCTTCTGCCTCAGTTACTCTACTGTTTCTGTTGACCAGAGTGAACTCTATCTCAGTTATTTCATTGTTCCTTACTGATTGACTACACACTATTTCTTCTAGGTCCATTTAAAACACCCCTTTCATCTTCTCAATACATGTCTGAAGTCTATGTATCTGTAGATCCATTTTTTCCAAAACTGTGACCATTATTATGCTGAATTGTTTTTCCTGTAGACTTCCTACCTCCTCCTTTTTCATTGGTTTGTTGATTTTTATTGTGTTCCTTCACACGTTGGATATGTCTCTGCCTTTTCATGTTGTTTAGATGGCTGTCTTTGGGGTCAATTTTCTGCAAAGTAGAGGGTCATCATTGCTATTAATTGGATAGTATCCTCCCAGTGAATGTGGTGGGACCAGTGGCTTGTGAAGGTTTTCTAGTTGAGGGAACTTCTTTTTTGTTGTTGTTGTTATAGAAGATGGTTGTGGATCTCATATTCTGAGAGGAAATGCAGTGTCCATTAGACAATTAGGGGGTTCTATTATGGTTTCAATTCCAGTTGAGCTATTTCAAATCTTCAAAGATGATGCTGTGAAAGTGATGCACTCAATATGCCAGGAAATTTGAAAATCTCACCAGTGACTCAGTGGGAACCCGTCAGTTTTCATTCCAATCTCAAAGAAAGATAATGCCAAAGAATGCTCACACTACCATGCACTTGTACTCCTCTCACATGCTAGCAAAATAATGCTCAAAAATCCCCAAGCCAGGCTTAAGCAATACGTGCACCATGAACTTCCAAATGTTCAAGTTTATTTTAGAAAATACAGAGGAACCAAAGATCAAATTTTCAACATCTGCTGGATCTTCAGAAAACAAGCAAGTTCCAGAAAAAACATCTACTCTGCTTTACTGACTATGATAAAGCCTTTGACTGTATGGATAAAAAGAAACTGTGGAAAATTCTGATAGAGATGGGAATACCAGGCCACTGGACCTGCCTCTTGAGAAGCCTGTATGCTGGTCAGGAAGCAATAGTTAGAACTGGACATTGAATAACAGACCGGTTCCAAATAGGAAAAGGAGCATGTCAAGGCTGTATATTGTCACCCTGCTTATTAAAGTTCTATGCAGAGAAATGCTAGGCTGGAAGAAACACACACTGGAATCAAGATTGCCAAGAGAAATGTCAATAACTTCAGATATGCAGATGACACCACCCTTATTGCAGAAAGTGAAGAGGAAGTGAAGAGTCTCGTGATAAAAGTGAAACAGGAAAGTGAAGAAGGAGGCTTAAAGCTCTACATTAGGAAAACTGAGACGGCATCCTGTCCCATCACTTCATGGCAAATAGATGGGGGAACAGTGGAAATGGTGGTGTACTTTATTTTGGGGGGCTCCAAAATCACTGCAGATAGTGACTACAGCCATGAACTTAAAAGATGCTTACTCCTCCCAGACAGCATAAAACAAGACCAGGAGATGACTGTGGCTCAGATCGTGAAATCATTATTTCTAAATTCAGACTTAAATTGAAGAAAGTAGGGGAAACCACTAGACCATTCAGGAATAACCTATGTAAAATCTCTTATGATTATGCAGTACAAGCGATAAATAAATTTAAGGGACTAGATCTGACAGAATGCCTGATGAACTATGGATGGAGGTTCATGACATTGTACAGGAGACAGGGATCAACACCATCTCCTAGAAAAAGAAATGCAAAAAGGCAAAATGACTGCCTTCACAAATAGATGTGAAGTGAAGAGATGTGTAAGGCAAAGGAGAGAAGGAAACATAGGCCCATTTGATAACAGAGTTCCAAAGAATAGCAAGGAGAGATAAGAAAGCCTTCCTCGGTTATCAGTGCAAAGAAATAGAGCAAAGCAACAGAATGGGAAAGACTAGAGGTCTCTTCAAGAAAATCTGAGATACCAAGGGGACATTTCATGCAAAGATGGGCACAGAAAGGACAGAAATGGTATGGACCTAACAGAAGCAGTAGATACTAAGAAGAGGTGGCAAAGAATACACAGAAGAACTGTACATCAAAGATCTTCACAACCCAAATAATCATGATGATGTGGTCACTCACCTAGACCCAGACATCTTGGAATGTGAAGTCAAGTGGGCCTTAAGAAGCATCACTATGAACAAAGTTAGTGGAAGTGATAGAATTCCAGTTGAGCTATTTCAAATCCTAAAAGATTATGCTATGGAAGTGCTGCATTTGATATGCCAGAAAATTTGAAAAAACTCAGCAGTGGCTCGGGACTGGAAAAGATCAGTTTTCATTCCAATCCCAAAGAAAGGCAATGCCAAAGAATCCTCAAACTACAGCTCAACTGCACTCATCTCACAGGCTAGTAAAGTAATGCTAAAAATTCTCCAAGCCATGCTTCAGCAATATATGAACCGTAAACTTCCAGATGTTCAAGCTGGTTTTCAAAATGTCAGAGGAACCAGAGATCAAATGGCCAACATCCGCTGGATCCTCAGTAAAGTAAGAGAGTTCCAGAAAAAGACCTACCTCTGCCTTATTGACTATTCCAAAGACTTTGACTATTGTATTACAATAAAAGTTGGGAAATTCTAAAAGAAATGGGAATACCGGAGCAGCTGACCTGCCCCTTGAGAAGCCTCTTTGCAGGTCAGAAAGCATCAGTTTGAACGAGACATGGAAAAACTGTTTCCACATAGGAAATGGAGTACGTCAAGGCCGTATATTGTCACTCCACTTATTTAACTTCTATGCAGAGTACATCGTGAGAAACGCTGTGTAGGATGAACCAAAAGCTGGAATCAAGTTTGCCAGGAGAAATAAACTCAGATATGCAGATGACACAACCCTTGTGACAGAAAGGGAAAAACTAAAGCGCCATTAATGAAATTGAAAGAGGAGAGTGAAAAAGTTGGCTTAAATCTCAACATTCTGAAAACTAAGATCATGGCATATGATCCCATCACTTTATGGGAAATAGATGGGCAATCAGTGTTTGACTTTCCTTTGAGGGGCTTCAGAATCACTGCAGGTGGTGATTGCAGCTATGAAATTCAAAGACACTTACTACTTGAAAGGAAAGATATGACCGAAGTAGACAGCATATTAAAAAAAAAAAAAAAGAGGCATTACTTTTCCGACAAAGGTCTGTCTAGTCAAAGCTATGTTTTTTCTAGTAGTCATGTATGGATGTGAGAGTTGGGCTATAAAGAAAGTTGAGCATCGAATAATTGATGTTTTTGAACTGTAGTGTTGGAGAAGTTTCTTGAGAGTCCCTTGTACTGCAAGGAGTTCCAACAAGTCCATCCTGAAGGAGATCAGTCCTGAATATTTATTGGAAGGACTGATGCTGAAGCTGAAACTCCAGTACTTTGGCCACCTGATGCAAAGAGCTGAGTCATTTGAAAAAACCCTGATGCTGGGAAAGATTAAGGTCCAGAGGAGAAAGGTATGAGAGAGGATGAGATGTTTGGATGGCATCACTGACTCAGTGGTCATGAATTGAGTAAACTTTGGGAGTTGGTGATTGACAGGGAGGCCTCGTGTGCTGCAGTCCATGGGGTTGCAAAGAGTCAGACACAACTGAGTAACTGAACTGAGAATGCTGTCTTTTGATTTTCTTGAGTGTGTTCTTGTTTTGCTGGAAGATTAGCATGGGTTGTCTTGCAATGGAGCTTGCTGCTCTTGGATGGAGCTTGCTTTCAGTGTAGGTATGTATCTTTTTGGATGGGATCTTGTCTATCCCTAGTCCCTGGTGCCAGGGGTTCTATGATGATCCAAAGATCTGGAGCTGAACTACTGCCTCTTGTTTTTGGTCCCACTCTTTCTGTAACCACAAGACTACTCTTTCAACATTGCACAGAAGACAAAAACCCATGTTAGTGCTGAAATAACTCCACATCCTGAACAAAGACATTCACAGCATTCTATATAGAAAAGAAGAGAGGAGAGCTAGATAGAGATGATGAGGAGGAGAAAAGAAAGTCAAAAAGAACGAGAGCAATCAGGCCTGTAATCAAATTCCTGAGTGAAAATGCATATGAAAAAATAGACTCTTAATTCAACATGCTAATAACAAATATCAGAGAGCAAAAATTAAAAAGCTAGAATAGAATTTAGACTCCCAAATGTACAATATAAAATAAACCAAAATATATTCAAACACAAAAATTAGAAAAAAAAAATATATATTGTGTGGTCACTTCAGTGTCAGGTAATCCCTTGTTCTGGCTTGCACTTTTCCTTAAACTCTGAAATTGTCCTTAAATGCAGTTTTACAGCTTGTCTTTCATATATTGCACCTGCCACTTCAGGAGTGGTTCTCCTGTATTATCTTTACTTAAGCTGGCCTCCTCTGCTTGCAAATCTCTTCAATGTCTTATCTAACCTCTGATAGGAAGAGGGGACAGCAGACTCTTATCAGGGTCACTTTCTCTGTTGTGCTGTGGAGAGGCAGGTACACTGCAAATACCCCTGGGGTTTGTGGGGAGCCCTTGTAGTGAAAGGAAAGCACAGGGTCTGCCAAAGTCCAAGGTGATGTGCACTTCTCAGATCCAACCACGCAAGCTCTGCTCCATGAGGGCACAGTCACAGATGGGCCATGTATCTCATGCACTTCCCAGGCCCAAGCTGCTCAGATTCCCGGGTGTTCTATGAAGGCCCAGTCCCAGGTGTGTTCTTTGTCTCCTGCACTTCCCAGGCATAAGCTGCTCAGATTCCTGAGTGTTCTCTGAAAGCCCAGTCCCAGTTGAGCCATACATCTCCTGCTCTTCCTAGGGCCAAGTGGCCTGGTGTTCTGCTAGAGCATAGTCCCAGGTGGGCTCTTTGTCTCATGCACTTCCCAGGTCCAAGATGCTCAGGTTCCAGGATGTTCCAGAGTACACTTTCCCAGAGTGCCACTCAGGCTCTCGGGATCACTGTGGTGTCATAGTCCCAGGTAGGCCATCTTTTTGTGCACTGCTCAGGTTCAATCTGGTCAGTATCTCAGATACTCTACAAGGATACAGTCCATGGTGGGCTGTGCATCTCCTCAGAGGAGTTGATCTCAGGTTATGACACTCTTGGCAGCTATACACTGCCCCACATCCCAGGAAGCCATGGTTAGGGGCTGCTCATGGATAGAGTCTGCTCACAGCTTGACAGAAGATGCAGTCTCCTGGGCCTAAAAGCTTATGGCCTTCTGCCTCTGGTTGTCGACATTCTGAATCTTTGCCTGCTGGGAGGGCCCTAATGGAAGCTGGCCTGCTCTCCTTTGGTAAATACTAGGGCACAGTCTGTTGTGTGAGCAGGTCAGGGGTCGCAGTGTGGTCTTAGAGCCTCCCCATGGGAAGGCTTTTCTTTTTTCTTTTTCTTTTCTATTTCTGTCTCTCTGGCATTCTGTGGTTCAGGCTGCTATATCACATTAGTCCTCTAAGAGTGTCCTCAGAGCATCCAAACCCCATCTTTATTCTAAAGACTGAAGATGCAAAGGGCGCCTCTGTACATAGGCCCCACTCATTGTGGGTGGACACGAGACTGTGAGGTAATCTCCACCGATAGTTGCCTTTTTTGCTTGAATTCTGAGATGATATTTGTTTGGGGGTGGGGAGTGGGTGTTTATACCATCCTCTAAGATTCCAAAGTGGCCCACTGAATGAACCTCTGAGAAGGTTTCCTGTGGTATAGAAACTTTTCCTTCTCTAATAGCTGAAGATGAATAGTGCTGGATTCATGATCTCTGAAGAAGATTTATCTTCAGGACCAGGGACCAAGCTTGATCACTCAAGAGTTCTTGCATAGCAGAGTTTTATTAAAGTAAGAAAAGGTACAGAGAAAGCTTGTGACATGGACATCAGAAGGGGGCCGGAGAATGTCGCCCTTGCTAGTGTCAGCAAGGGAGTTACATACATTTTAATTTAGTTATTACAATAAATCAAAATAATGTCTCAAGTTTGTGAAAATTTCACCAGACCTACTCCCATAAGTTATTTTTTAGGATAACATGATTAGAATTTAACAATAGAGAGACCCTACCAGACCCACTCCCATAATACACCTTCTAAAATATTAGGATTAGTCAGAAGTTTTTCAGGAAAGAGAAACTGTCCTCAAGCATGATATATTGTTGCTATATAATCCAAATTACAAAGTTTAAACTGAGTTGTTTGCTGTGTAATCATAAGTTACAGGTTTAAAGAAAAGGAAAAAGAAAAAAAAAGAAAAAAAAAAAAAACACTGTCTGTGGCTAAGACTCAGGAATATAGAGAAAAACAAACAAAGACACAAACAAACATCTGTGCCCTTTTCTCCTCCTTGAGAATTCCAGAACCCCATCTCCTCCTCAAGAATCCACAAACCTTTCTTCACTTTAGGGAGCCCAGACTTCTTATCAATCTGCCTATGATTTGACTCTCTGTCCCCAGCACAAGTTCAGTTCAGTGGCTCAGTTGTGTCCAACTGTTTGTAACCCCAAAGCCTGTGGCACACCAGGCTCCTCTGTCCATCACCAACTTCCATAGTTTGCTCAAACTCATCTCCATTGTGTTGGTAATGGAATCAATCTCATCCTCTGTCATCTGCTTCTCCTCCTGCCTTCAATCTTTCCCAACACTGGGGTCATTTGCAAGAGTCAGTTCATTGTGTCAGGTAGCCAAAGTATGGTAGCTTCAGCTCTAGCATCAGTCCTTCCAACAAATATTCAGGACTGAATTTCTCACTGACTGATTTCATTCCCTTGCTGTCCAAAGGACTCTCAAGAGTCTTCTCCAACACCACACTTCAAAATCATCAAGATTTCAGGGCTCAGCTTTCTGTATAGTCCAACTCTCACATCTATACATGACTACTGGAAAAATTATAGCCTGGACTAAAAAGACTTTTGCTGGCATAGTAATGTTTCAGCTTTTAAATATGCTGTCTAGGTTGGTCATGGCTTGTCTTCCAAGAAGCAAGTATCCTTTAATTTTATGCTGCAGCCACCAACTACAGTGATTTTAGACACAAGAAAATAGTCACTCACAGTTTCCATTGTTTCCCCATCTGCTTGCCAGGAAATCATGGGACCAGATGCCATGATCTTTGTTTTTGAATGTGGAGTTTTAAGCCAGCCTTTTCACTCTCCTGTTTCACTTTCATCAAGAGGCTCTTTAGTCCCTCTTCACTTTCTGTTATATGGGTTTTGTCATCTGTGTATTTGAGGTTATTGCCATTTCTCCCAGCAATCTTGATTCAGGCTTGTGCTTCATCCAGTCCGGCATTTCACATGATATATTCTGCATCCAATTTAAACAAGCAGGGTTATAATTCAGAACCAGTCCTTTGTTGCATGTCTGTTTCTAGAATCAGTCTCTGTCCCTAAACTTTTGTGTCCCTATTCTTGTTTATCTCTTTTCCTACCTCATTATGAGCAAGTTGATTGGCGTTTCTGGGTATCTGGTGTCCTCTGCCAGCAAATAGAACTTGTTTAGTGAAAGTTACTCCATATCCTGACAATCTTTTGAGATATTTACTGAGGAAAAACTGAACTCCTTCTCATATGCCACTCCCATCTGAGGACCAGACTGCTGCTGCTAAGTTGTTTCTGTCATGTATGACTCTGTGCGATCCCATAGATGGCAGCCCATGAGGCCCCCAGTCCCTGGGATACTCCAGGCAAGAACACTGGAATGGGTAGCCATTTCTTTCTCCAATGCATGAAAGAGGAAAGTGAAAGCAAAGTCGCTCAGAAGTGTCCGACTCTTAGCGACCCCATGGATTGCGGCCCACCAGACTCCTCCGTCCATGGGATTTTCCAGGGAAGAGAGGTGGAGTGGGGTACCATTGCCTTTTCCAAGGACTAGTCTAGTGAGTTTATATTCAAAGGTATGCATTCTGCCACTACTTTAGAGCACTACTTTAGCAAGTGCTCTGAAGTATTTATACTGTCAATATAACACCATCAAGTACTATTGAGCTCACAGAGAAGCATGCACGCAGTGAAGCTACTGAGCTCACCCTCTGTAGTATGCATCCAGCGGCTACTTAGTCTGCACTCTGAAGTATGCTTCTTACTACTGTTGTGCCCCACTCTGTGGCAATTATGCTGCGACCCATGATCTGGCACTAGGAGTGTATGAACCACTACTTCTGATTATGCATGCAGCAACTACTGAGGTTGAAATCACAAGTTTGCATTCTGCTTTCATGGAGAATTGAATTAGAGCATGTGAACTAATTAGCTTGCACTCTGGAACATACATTACAACTCTAGAGCATAAGTATCACAACCAAGTGCACCTGCGCTCTGGACCTGGCATGCCATAACGACTTTCAAATCTCCACTGCTGCTGATGCTAAGTCACTTCAGTCGTGTCTGACTCTGTGTCACCGCATAGACAGCAGCCCACCAGGCTCCCCTATCCTTGGGATTCTCTGGGCAAGAATACTGGAGTGGGTTGCCACATCCTTTTCCTATGCATGCTAAGTCTCTTTAGCCTTGTGCAACTCTATGCGAACCTATGGACAGCAGCCCACCAGGCTCCTCTCTCCACGGGATTCTCCAGGCAAGAATATTGGGATGGGTTGCCATTTTGTTCTCCGGTTTCAAACCACACACGCTACAAACACTGAGCTTGCCCTCTGGAATACGCGCCTGTCATTACTGAGGCCGCCACCTAGAGAACGCTCGCTGGAACTACTTAGTTTCCAATCTGGACCACCCTTTCTGCCACTATGGAGACTATTAACAAGCTTTAGAATAAGTGCATTGCTGTCACTGAGACTGCACAGTAGAGCATACATCCCATCACTCCTAAACCCGGGTTCTTTAGGATATGGCCTGCCACTAGTGAGCTTGTCCCTAAAACATGCCTGTTGTAAGTACACATATACTTTTGGTTTATTACACTCTGGAGTCGGCCTCCCTGCACTATTGACATTGCCTTTCCGAACAAGAGTTCATCACCAGCTGAACTTTCACTCTGAAGCATAAATATCACAACCATTAGCTTGTTGCTTTATAGCTAAGTCAGGCCACTACTCAGCCTGCACTGTAATTCAGGTGTGCCTAAGCAATTACTGAACTTGCACTCTGAAGTTTCCTTCTGGACACAACTGAGCCAGCACTCCTGTAGACAGAGTGAGTTTAAACACTGGAGGACATGGTACACCTCTACTGAGCATGAGCTCAAGTGCAGGCATCCAGGCTCTGCTGAGAACATGCTCTAGTTGCATACATGCCACAGTAACTGAACGTGCAGCTGGGAGTACAGATCTCATGACTACAGAGTGCCCACATTTCATCATGGGATTTGCACTACTGAGGTTTACTCAGAAGCATATCTCCCATCATGACTGCATGTGCCTTCAGGAGCCAGTGTTCTGACACTACTGAGACTGTGCTGTAGAGTAAGAATGCCTGAACTACACAACTGCACACTGAATCATGCATCCCAGCAGTATAAATCCTAGCACCACAGCACATTTGTCACTTCTGAGTCCTTACACTAAGCAGGCATGGCACAGCTAGTGAGCATGTGGTCTAGAGCATGTGTGTGGCCATTGCTAATTTCACACTCGGAAGCATGTGTCTTGCCACTTGTAAGCCCAGGCCCCAAAATACTCATGTTTCATCTACTGATTCTCTACCCTGGTAAACTGTTTTACCATTTCTGAGCCTGCCTTATAGAGCATGAGTTCCACTACTACTAATCTTGATTCATGGCCCGCGTGCTTAAACCTGTGAGCCTACACTCTGCAGTTGAAAATTGCCAATGACTTGGCTTGGCCTCTGTTGCATATTTTCCCCACTCTTCTTCCTGCACTCTAGAGCAGGTGTCCCAACTACTGAGATTGCTCTCTGGAGGACCTACTCCAGGAAAATGGAGTCTGCATTGTAAAACACATATCCTACCCATGAGTGAACCGTCATTCTAGATCAACTGTGTGACTACTAGTGACCTTGAATTCTGAAGGATAAAGTCACTTCCTTGAGGTATTGCTCTAGAAGGTGTGTGCAACAATTACCCCAGTGACATTTTATACCAGCCATTATGCTGCTAGTCATCCAGCACTCTAGACTGTGCAAGCTGTGAGTAGTGTACCTGTATATCTATGGATGATGTGCCACTACTACAGACCTGGTATATACTTCATATTTCCTGCCTCAATTGGTCATGCATCACAATACACATATGCCACAACCCTTGTGCTTGCACTGTTGAGGGCTTGTCTTCCCACTACTGAGCTTGTGTGGCAGAGCAGGTGTATCACATTTTCTGAATTTAATCTCTGGATATGCAACCAAAAATAAAAACCCAGATTTCAAGAGACCATGTCCCTCTGCAGTCTGCACTCTTGAGGAAGGGCACTGCAACTCCTGAGACAACACTCCGAAGCACATGTAGAGCAGGCATGCTGCATCTGCTGAACTTAGCTCTTCAGCATGCCTCTCAACATTGAAACACACTTTAGGCATACCCCTGTTAATACAGACCCATGATCCAGAGCAGGCATGCTTCAAATACTGAATCTTTGCATTAGAGAACGCGTGCTTCATCTCCTGAGATGGTGCTTTTGAAGATTCTCCCCACCACTACTTAGACACAAATAGTAGGATGGCACTTTGGAGCCTGCATGCATCACTACTGTGTCTCAGCTCTAGCCTGGAAGTACTGAAACAACTTAGCTTACAATCCGGAGCACACGTTCTGCCACTAGTGTGCTTCCACTTTGGAGCAGGCTGTCTGAAGCCATCCCATTGGCACTGGCAACATGTGTCAAGCAACTGCTGAATGCACACTAGAGCACAGTTCCTGCCACTATTGAGCATGTACTCTACCACAAGATGTCTAAAACTGCTCAGTTGCATTGCAGAGCATACCTCTTTCCACAACTGAACTTGCGTTCTACAGGAAATGTTACACAACCACTGATCTTGTGCTCTAGAATTGGCACACCATAAATAATTTTCTTAACATTTGAAGCATGTGTCTGGCCAACACTAAATCCATGCTTAAATCAGCTGTGCTAAAATCACTGAGCTTGCCCTCAAGAGTATATCTGAACTCACATTTTATAGCACACCTCTTACCACTGTGGATTCTGTGCTCTAAAACTCTTGCGAGACGAGAGAACAAGATGGTGGAGCTGTAGGTGGATGTGGAGTACCTCTCTCCACGGATACATCAGGCATACACCTTCAGGCACAGAAGAGTAATCAGAACATCAGCTGAAAGCAGACAGGAGTACCTGACATGTGGAAAAGAATATATAGAACCATGCAAAACTCAGTAGGACGAAAGAACTGGGGGAGAAAACCAGGAGTGTTAGTAGGATTGGATCTGAGTGTGTGAAGGAAATGAAGCAGGGGTCCAACCCACGCTGGGGCAATTGTCTGAATCATAGAATAAAAATTTAAAGTGGACCGTGAAACAGCTGACCTGTGGAAAACTAGATGCAAGGAGAATCAAAGATTCCTTGCTGCAGCCGTACATACTTCAGACAAGGACATGTGTCCTCTGAAAGGCACAGTGGCTTGGAGCTGCAGTTTAGGTATTCTGGGGTAATTACTGGCCGAGGGCTGCTGTTTACTGGGGAGAGATGGACAGAGGGGATGTAAGGGAGGTGACTGTGGTAGGGTATGTCTGTGGAGGAAAGCCAGGCAGCCATGGAAGCAAGGCAATATCATTGAGTCACATGTAGGGGGTGGAGCAATCACCATAGCCTCTCTCTCCCCACATGCTAGCATTAGCAGTTGCTACAGTATTGAGGCTGACCCATCAAATGCTGAACACACCGAAATGCAGAGCAGGACACCACCCAGGGTTCTTCTTTAAGTGCCTGATGCACCATACTAGATTAAAACCCCACTCAGGATGCTCTTTTAAGTTCCAGATGCACTGATCTACAGAGTAGGACCCCAGCCAGGGAGGTCTGTCTATGTGCTGATGCATTGAACAAGAGAGTAGGATCCCAGGCAAGGAAGCCTTCTAAATGCCGGAATAGGCGGAGCTCGGGAGAAGACTGGCCAAAGAGGCCTTCTGATCACCAGCTACAAGAAGCTCAAAAAAAAAAAAAAAAAAAAAAAAAGACTCTAATAGGGCCATAACTCCTGTGGTGTAGTCACTCTGTGTCCCTGTGAACTGCACCCTTGACACCACCAGGGTCCCTGAAAGCCAAGCAGCTGCTCCACCTTCGCAGTTAACTTTCATTGCAGAAAAGCTGCCACAGGTTGGAAAAAAAAAAAAAAAAAAAAAAAAATCTTGCAGCTATTTGCACAGGATTGCTTCAGTCCTGTCTCACTCTTTATGGGACACATTTCACGGCTACAGAGAACAAGCTCTAAAATACATATACTGGAACAGCTGATCTTTTCCAGTCTTGTTTCCACTGCTGAGTTTTCCAAATATGCTGGCATATTGAGTTCAGCACTTTCACAGCACTATCTTTTAGGATTTGAAATCACTCAACTGGAGTGTATTGGAAGCATCACTACAAACTTGACTTCACAAGTCAAGTTTTTGTTTTTGTTTTTGTTTTTACCTGTGGCAGGTTTTCTCCAATGGGAGTTAACTGTGCAGGTGGAGTAGCTGCTTGGCTTCCAGGGACCCTGATGGTGTCCTGCGTGCAGCATGCAGGGATACAGACTGACTTAATTTCACATTCCAGGATGTCTGGCTCTAGGTGAGTGATCACATTATCATGATTATCTGGATCATGAACATGTTTTCTGCATAGTTCTTCAATCTTTTCTGTATAGATTTTTGCTGCCTTTTCTTAATATCTTCTGCTTCTGTTAGGTACATACAATTTCTGTCCTTTATTTTGCCCATCTTTGCATGAAATGTTCCCTTGGTATCTCTAATTTTCTTGAAGAGATCTCTAGTCTTTCCCATTCTATTGTTTTCCTCTATTTCTTTGCATTCATCACCAAGGAAGGCTTTCTTATCTCTCTTTGCTATCCTTTGGTACACTGCATTCATATGGGTATATCTTCCCTTTTCTCATTTGCCTTTTGCTTCTCTTCTTTTCTTAACTGTTTGGAAGGCCTCCTCAGACAATCATTTTGCCTTTTTGCATTCATTTTCTTGGGGATGGTCTTGATCACTGCCTCCTGTACAATTTCATGAACCTCCATATTGTTCTTCAGGCACTCTCTCATATCAAATCCCACTGAATAATCATAAGGGATCTGATTTAGGTCATATCTGAATCATCTAGTGGTCTTCCCTACTTTCTTCAATTTAAGTCTAAGTCTATAGCATTAGTCCCACAAATACTGAGCTTCCACTCTGAACCTTCCTTCTTACAAGTATTTGTCCACCATTTTAGAGCACTTTTGCTCCAACTATTTACCTTCTCTCTGAAACACATGTACCGTCGCTCCTGAAAGGATGCTCAAGTGCATGCGTTTAACTCCTACTGAGCCTATGCTCCAGAGTAGGCATGCCGATCTACTAAGCTTGCATTTGGCCATATGCATCTTCCACTACTTAGATTATGATACTAAGGTCATGCTGCAACTACATAGTTGCAATCACAAGCATATTTTCTTTGACTTTCAGCTTCTATACCAGCGCACATGTTCTGACCCTCCTAAGCTCACTTTCTTGAATAGATATGAAATGACTATTGAGATTGTATTCTGGAGCATGTCTCTGCTATTTCTGAATGCATTATTTTATTTCTTCATATTTCTTTTAAAAATTATTATTTTTAATTGCAATAGAATTACTGTGTATTACTATGATGGTTTTTGACATATACATCATCATGAATCAGCCACATGGATACATGTGCCCCCTTATCCTGAACACAACTCAAACCTCCTTTGTTACCCCACACTTCTGGGTTCTTCAGCAGCACAAGAGATGGGTTCATCTTTCATGCATTGAACTAGCAGTGGTCATCTCTTTTATACATGGTAATGTACCTGTTTCAATGCTATTTTCTTAAATCATCCTATCCTTGAACTCTCCCATTAAGTCTAAAAGTATGTTCTTTATATGTGGCTCTTCTTTACTAGCCTCCATGTAGGATCATTGTTACTGTCTTCCTAAACTCCATTTATATGCATTAATAAACAATATTTGCCTGTCTCTTTCTAACTCTTTTTTCACTGTGAATAATTGGCTGTGGGTTGAACTGCCTCATCAACAGTGACACAAATATATGTTTTTCTGTAGAGTAATGTTCCATTTGGATATATAACCACAACTTCCTTATATATTCATCTGCTGATGTGCATCTAGATTATTTCCATGTCATAGCTTTTGTAAAGATAATTGCAATAAACAATTGGGATACGTGTGTCGCTTTCAATTCTAATTCCCTCTGGGTATATGCTAAGAAGAGGAGTTGCTAGGTCATATGACAGTTCTAGTCCAAGTTTCTCAAGGAATCTCCAAACTGTTCTGCATATAGGTTGTACCAGCTTATGTTACCACCAACAGTGTATTAGGGTTAACTTTTCTCCACACCCTCTCCAGGATTTTGTGCTTGTGGAATTTCTGGTGATGGCCACCCTGAACAGTGTATTATGACTGCACATTACAATTTTAGTTTTAATTTCTCTAATAATGAATGATGTTAAGCATATTTCATGTGTTTGTTATCCATCTGTATGTCTTCTTTAAAGAAAAGTCTGTTTATGGCTTTTGTCCCCTTTTAATGATGCTGTGAAATTGCTGCACTCAATATGTCAGCAAATTTGGAAAACTCAGCAGTGGCCAAAGGACCGGAAAACATCAGTTTTCATTCCAATCCCAAAGAAAGGCAGTGCCAAAGAATGCTCAAATCACCACACAATTGCACTCCACTCACACGCTAGTAAACCAATGCTCAAAGTTCTCCAAGCCAGGCTTCAGTAACACATGAACCAGGAAATTCTAGATGTTCAAGCTGTTTTTAGAAAAGGCAGAAGAACCAGAGATCAAAATGCCAACATCTGCTGGATCATTGACAAAGCAAGAGAATTCCAGAAAAATATCTATCTTTTTCTTTTTTGACTATGTCAAAGCCTTTGAGTGTGTGGATCACAACAAACTGTGGAAAATTCTGAAAGAGATGGGAATAGCAGACCACCTGGCCTACCTCTTAAGAAACACATATGTAGGTCAAGAATCAACAGTTAGAACTGGACATGGAACAACAGACTGGTTCCAAATAGGAAAAGGAGTACGTCAAGGCTGTATATTGTCACCCTGGTTGATTAACTGATATGCAGACTACATCATGAGAAATACTGGACTGGAAGAAACACAAGTTGGAATCAAGGTTGCTGGGAGAAATATCAATAACCATAGATATGCAGATGATGCCATCTTTATGGCAGAAAGTGAAGAGGAACTAAAAAGCCTCTTGATGAAAGGGAAAGAGGAGAGTGAAAATGTTGGCTTAAAGCTCAACATGCAGAAAGCAAAGATCATTGCATCTGGTCCCATCACTTCATGGGAAATAAATGGGGAAACAGTGGAAACAGTGTCAGATTTTTTTTTTTTTTTTTCTGGGCTCCAAAATCACTGCAGATTGTGATTGGAGCCAGGAAATTAAAAGACGTTTACTCCTTTTAGGGAAAGTTATGACCGACCTAGATAGCATTTTCAAAAGCAGAGACATAACTTTGCCAACAAAGGTGCATCTAGTCAAGGCTATGGTTTTTCCAGTAGTCATGTATGGATATGAGAATTGGACTGTGCAGAAAGCTGAGTGCTGAAGAATTGATGCTTTTGAACTGTAGCGCTGGAGAAAACTCTTTAGAGCCTCTTGGACTGCAAGGAGAACCAACCAGTCCATTCTGAAGGAGATCAGCCCTGGGATTTCTTTGGAAGGAATGATGCTAAAGCTGAAACTCCAGTACTTTGGCCACCTCATGCGAAGAGTTGACTCACTGGAAAAGACTCTGATGCTGGGAGGGATTGGGGGCAGGAGTAGAAGCGGACGACAGAGGATGAGATGGCTGGATGTCATCACCGACTCAATGACATGAGTTTGAATGTACTCCTGCAGTCAGTGATGGACAGGGAGGCCTGGCATGCTGTAATTTATGGGGTTGCAAAGAGTCGCACACGACTGAACGACTGAACTGAACTGAACTTAGGCAACTGACAAAGAATTAATCTCAAAAATATACATGCATCACCGGAAGCTCTATTCCAGTTATATAAACAACCCAATGAAAAAATGGGCCAAAGGACTAAACAGACATTTCTACAAAGAAGACAGAGAGATGGCTAACAAACACATGAAAAGATGCTCTACATCACTCACGATCAGAGAAATTCAAATCAAAACCACAGTGAGGTACCATTTCATGCCAGTCAGAATGGCTGCTATCCAAAAGCCTACAAACAATAAATGCTGGAGAGCGTGTAGAGAAAAGGGAACCATCTAACACTGTTGGTAGTACAGCCCCTATGGAGAACACTGTGGAGATTCCTTAAAAACAAACAAACAAAACTGTAAATGGAACTGCAATACGACCCAACAATCCCACTGCTGGCCATAGAGACCGAAGGAACCAGAATTGAAAGAGACATGTGTACCCCAATATTCATCACTACCCTGTTTCCTATAGGCAGAACATGGAAGCAACCTAGATGTCCATCAGCAGACGAATGGATAAGAAACCTGTGGTACATATACACAATGGAGTATTACTCAGTCATTAAAAGTAATGCATTTCAATAAATTCTAATGAGGTGGATGAATCTAAAGCCTATTATACAGAGTGAAGTAAGCCAGAAAGAAATGCACCAATAGAGAAACTAATGCATATATGTGGCATTTAGAAAAATGGTAACGATTACCCTGTATGCAAGACAGCAAAAGAGACACAGAAGTATAGAACAGTCTTTTGGACTCTGTGAGAGAGGGCGAGGGTGGGATGATTTGGAATAATGGCATTGAAACCTGTATAATATAATTTGTCAAACAAATCGCCAGTCCAGGTTCAATGCATGATACAGGATGCTCTGGGCTGATGCACTGGGATAAACAGGAGGGATGGTATTAGGAGGGAGGTGGTAGGGGGTTCAAGATGTGAACCACATGTACACCCATGGCAGATCCATGTTAACGTACAGCAAAACCAATACAATATTGTAAAGCGATTAGATCCTATTAAAACAAATAAATTTATATTAAAAATAAATAAAATAAAATTGTGTCCAATGCGAGGAGAGCAACAGCATTCTTTAAACAATATCTCTAAGTAAATGAGAGTTACAATTTTATGGGTTCAAAGTGTCCTCATCAGTATGAGCCCTACCTCTTAGTATAGAAAGAATAGTGGAAGATGTGCTCAATTAAAGGAGAGCTTTTCATTAACAAGATCTGCATGATTCAGCCAGAAAATTAGTAAGTAATGCAGGGCTTCCAAAACAGTGCATTTAAGATCTTGGGAGCTAGCAAATAGTTTGGTCACCTAAATAAAGTTGCCTAAAATTATATATTTGACATATAAACATATATACACCTGTCTACACATGAGTGTGTGTACAAAAAATGTGCAATGGCTTTTATTTCCTGTTAGGTATAATAGAAATGAAAAACAACAACAACATATGTAGAATGACTCAAAAGTCTACTCGGTTGTTGAATATATATAAGTGGAAATACTTCAAAATATGTTCTCTCGACTGCATGTAAAATATGAGGACTCTTTTATATCACTCACTTCTCTCCTTTAAATAAATATCTACCAATTTTCAAATGTTCATCCAGCTTAATGACAAATATATATATATATATATATATATGCACACAAATATCACATATAAAATAGAGAGATATGTTTTCATAAAAGAAAATATTGATACCAAGCTTAGATTTCAGAATTATTTCCAACTCCACGCTCCATCTCAAGAAGGAAGAGCCAGTTATTGCTGACTCAAACACTCCAAGAGCTGGGAAACTTAAAAAATAAATTGAACCTGCAACTGAGATTTTCTGTCACGTTTATGATTGAGCTCTAAGTCCAACACTTTTATTACCTTTCTTGTACTAAATAGTCCCTTAAGATTGAAAAGTATGAAATCCGAGAGAGAGAGGTAGGAGATTGCATACCTCCACGTGTGCAAAAGTAATTTTAATCAGAGAAGCTAGAAAAGACAGAAACTAAGGAAAATGATCAAGTAATAGAGCATAATAATGATTTAGCCATTAAGCAAACTCAAGGGTCTTTAGTTCCTCCTCAAGGGCCATAGATAACATTCTGAGCAATATCCTGTGAACAGTTTTAGAGATGCTAAAACACCAACCAGACTGAAATTTAAGTACATAGTTGGAACTAGACGGTAGATGATGTGGACTCCCAATATCATCAGTAACAGTCCATTAGTAGAATGTCCCAATATTAGTCACAGACCCAAAGTCCCACACTCACTCTGTCATTAAAATCCTTCCTTTGAAAATATTTGGGGATTTTGGTCTTTGAAGCACCAGCTGCTAAGACACCTTGCTCAGTCCTACAATAAACATTGATTTCACTGAAACCCAAAATCAGTTCATACATTTTACTGCACAGAAGCCAGTAGACCAAATTTGTTTGTGCAACAGTACTGAATAACAAGAATGTGTGTACAGAAGGGTGATAAATCACTTTTATTTCAGAAACGAAGTAGACTTATGGATGTGATTTTTTAGTGTAAAAATTCTTTAGGAATGAGATTTTATATGCTTCATGGTTTTGGGTACTATTTCTATAAACAGTCTGTATTTTAAGTTGATGCTGAAGTAGACACTGGTTGAATATTACTTTTCAGTTGCTAGGAGATCAGGGACTTTGTGATGTCACAGCTTTTTGACTTGGAAGAGCTCTGTGATCGTCTAGAGAGTTTCTCTCTGTAGGCCAGCCAAGCAATATTTCAAGTTGCAGTGTGTAAAATCAAACAAATGAGAAAAGTTTATGAAGAAACATTTCTCTCAGTTCAATTCAGTTCAGTCGCTCAGTCATGTCTGACTCTTTTCAACCCCATGAATCACAGCACAACAGGCTTCCCTGTCAATCACCAACTCCCAGAGTTCACTCAGAATCATGTGCATCCAGTCTGTGATGCCATCCAGCCATCTCATGCACTGTCATCCCCTGCTCCTCCTGCAGAATCCCTCTCAGAATCAGAGTCTCTTCCAATGAGTCAACTCTTCACATGAGGCGGCCATAGTACTGGAGTTTCAGCTTTAGCATCATTCCTTCCAAAGAAATCCCAGAGCTGATCTCCTTCAGAATGGATTGGTTAGATCTCCTTGCAGTCCAAGAGACTCTCAAGAGTCTGCTCCAACACCACAGTTCAGAAGCATCAATTCCTCAGCGCTCAGCCTTCTTCACAATCCAATTCTCACATCCATACATGACCACAGGAAAAACCATAGCCTTGACTAGATGGACCTTAGTAGGCAAAGTAATGTCTCTGTTTTGAATATGCTATCTAGGTTGGTCATAACTTTCCTTCCAAGGAGTAAACATCTTTTAATTTCATGGCTGTAATCACGATCTGCATTGATTTTGAAGCCCCCCAAAATAAAATGACACTCTTTCCACTGTTTCCCCATTCATTTCCCATGAAGCGATGGGACCAGATGCCATGATCTTTGTTTTCTGAATGTTGAGCTTTAAGCCAACTTTTTCACTCTGCAGTTTCAGTTTCATCAAAAGTCTTTTTAGTTCCTCTTCACTTTCTGCTGTAAAGATGGTGTCATCTGCATATATGAGGTTACTGATATTTCTCCTGGCAATCTTGATTCCAGCTTGCCTTTCTTCCAGTCCAGCAGTTCTCATGATGTACTCTGCATATAAGTTAAATCAGCAGGGTGACAATATACAGCCTTGACATACTCCTTTTCTTATTTGGAACCAGTCTGTTGTTCCATGTCCAGTTCTAATTGTTGCTTCCTGACCTGCATGCAGATTTCTCAAGAGGCAGGTCAGGTGGTCTGGTATTACAATCTTTTTCAGAATTTTCCACAGTTTATTGTGATCCACACAGTCAGAGGCTTTGGCACGGAAATATTTCTCTGAGATGGTACATATTTCTTCAGAAATTCAAGATGGGTTTCCTAAAGATGAATTCACTGGTTCAGAAACCTCCATTAGATCTTCTTTGTATGATTATACACTTAATGGGGACTCAGTTTTGAGATCTATGATTCAATAATATGTTCATGCTTTATCTGAGGATCTTGTGATCAAAAGGCCACACTACACATATTCTGTCTCTGAAACGATGAGACAAATAATTTTCTCTCACTCACATTTCCACAAATTGGAATATAGTTGACAGTGATCAGTTTGAATCTATTTGGTGGGATGAGAGTGGCACATGTATAGTGATCAATGAAGAACTCTTTAAAAAAGAAGTCTTGGAAAGAAAGGGAACTTTCCGAATATTTGAAACCAAGAGTATAAAAAGTTCAATTCTACAGCTTAACCTTTATGGATTTAGTAAAAAGCGACAAACTTTTCAAAGATCTGCTTCACTACCTGTCTTTCTGCAAGAAGAAAAAAACATCTCTTTTGAGTAAGGTATTCCAACACTTTCACTTATTGAAAATATGTAAGATCAAATCATGTGACATAGAAGAATGTTCACATACGTAGCTAAAACGGAATTTAAACTTGAAATATCAAATTGCTTAGAAAGTTTTATTTTTTGAAGTTGAGAATAGCTGAGGTTTAGATACTAGATGTTTAACAAACTTTCCTAGCAACTTGAAAACAGATAAAAGTCCCGAGGCTATTTAAAGTGGTATGTATAGTATATATACAACATATTGTTAGTTGAGGAACACATCCTTTCTGTTAAAAGGAACATATCCTTACCTGTTAAAATTACTAATGGAGGTGTTTTATTTGGTGTTATTTAGTTTGTGTCCTTAAAGGAATACTTTTTTTTTTTAAATAACTTAGCTTTGTTTGCCAGTTTTACCTTAATTAAATTAAATTAGTTAATTAAATTAAATAATTTAATTCTTTGATTTTAGTTACAGACCCACTATAATCCAAATTTCAAAAGAGGCCATCTTCAACTTTTAATAAAAATGCAAAAAAGAGTTGGGATTAACAATGTGTCTCCAATATCTTCATTAGTTCAAGATAACAAGAAGCATGTTAAAGCAAGTGTCAAAAAAGATGATCATAATTCTGAATTTCTTCCAGAAACGAGTGGGAAGAGTGCATTTTCAGCCTCCACAAGTTTAAGTGTGCCTTTCACACAAAAGCCTCATACCAGCCAGATAGTCGCTAATACAAGCGCTGTATCTCCATTTGATTTACCTACCCCATCAGCAATATAAGTTAGACAAACAGACCAGATTGTGGTAGATCAACCTGATGTTTTAAAAAGTTGAGCATTTGTAATTGGCACTCACATAGCAGGTACACTCAAGTAAATGGCTACTTGAGGACTTTGCTACAACAACTATAGTTACTTCTCTCACATTGTATCTCCATTACAGAGCAGTTATTCTGGACTGATGGTTCAGTTCAATGCTCAGTCGTGTCTGACTCTTTGAGACCCCATGAATTGCAGTACGCCAGGCTTCCCTGTCCATCACCAATTCACAGAGTTCACTCAGACTCACATTCATCGAGTCAGTGATGTCATCGAGCCATCTCATCCTCTGCTGTCCCCTTCTCCTCCTGGCCCCAATCCCTCCCAGAATTAGTCTTTCCATTGAGTCAATTATTCGCATGAGGTGGGCAAAGTACTGGAGTTTCAGCTTTAGTATCATTCCTTCCAAAGAAATCCCAGGGCTGATCTCCTTCAGAATGGACTGGTTGGATCTCCTTGCAGTCCAAGGGAATCTCAAGAGTCTTCTCCAACACCACAACTCAAAAGGATGAATTCTTCGTCGCTCAGCCTTCTTCATAATTCAATTCTCACATCCATACATGACCACAGGAAAAACCATAGCCTTGACTAGACGGATTTTTGTCGGCAAAGTAATGTATCTGCTTTTGAATATACTATCTAGGTGGTTCATAACTTTTCTTCCAGGGGTAAGCGTCTTTTAATTTCATGGCTGAAATCACCATCTGGAGTGACTTTGGAGCCCCCCAAAATAAAATCTGACACTGTGTCCACTGTTTCCCGATCTATTTCCCATGAAGTGATGAGACCGAATGCCATGATCTTCGTTTTCTGAATGTTGAACTTTAGGCCAAATTTTTCAGTCTCCACTTTCAGTTTCATCAAGAGACTTTTTTGTTCCTCTTCACTATCTGCCATAAGGGTGGTATCAGCTGCATATCTGAGGTGATTGATATTTCTCCCGGAAATCTTGATTCCAGCTTGTGTTTCTTCCAGTCCAGCGTTTCTCATGATGTACTCTGCATAGAAGTTAAATAAGTAGTGTGACAATATAGACCCTAGATGAACTCCTTTTCCTATTTGGAACCAGTCTGTTGTTCCATGTCCAGTTCTAACTGTTGCTTCCTGACCTGCATACAGAATTCTCAAGAGGCAGGTCAGGTAGTCTGGTATTCCCATCTCTTTCAGAATTTTCCACAATATATTGTGATCCACACAGTCAAAGGCTTTGGCATAGACAAAAAGGAGAAATATATGTTTTTCTGGAACTCTCTTGCTTTTTGCATTATCCCGAGGATGTTGGCATATTGATCTCTGATTCCTCTGCCTTTTCTAAAACCAGTTTGAACATCAGGATGTTCACGGTTCACGTATTGCTGAAGCCCAGCTTGGATAATTTTGAGCATTACTTTACTAGTGTGTGAGATGAGTGCAATTGTGCGGTAGTTTGAGCATTCTTTTGCATTGCCTTTCTTTGGAATTGGACTGAAAACTGACCTTTTCCAGTCCTGTGGCCACTGCTGAGTTTTCCAAATTTGCTGGCATATTGAGTGCAGCACTTTCACAGCATCCTTTCAGGAGTTGAAATAGCTCAACTGGAATGCCATCATCTCCACTACCTTTGTTCATAGCGATGTTTTCCAAGGCCCACTTGACTTCACATTCCAGGATGTCTAGCTCTAGATTGGTGATCACACCATCGTGATTTCTGGGTTGTGAAGACATTTTTTGTACAGTTCTTTTGTGTATTCTTGCCACCTCTTCCTAATATCTTCTGCTTCTGTTATGTCCAGATTATCCCTGTCCTTTATCGAGTGCATCTTTGCATGAAATGTTCCCTTGGTACCTATATTTTTTAAAAGAGATCTCTAGTCTTTCCCATTCTGTTGTTTTCCTCTATTTCTTTGCATTGATCACTGAAGACGGCTTTCTTGTCTCTTCTTGCTATTCTCCGGACTTCTGGATTCAGATGCTTATATCTTTCCTTTTCTCCTTTGCTTTTCACTTCTCTTCTTTCACAGCTATTTGTAAAGCCTCCCCAGACAGCCATTTTGCTGTTTTGCATTTCTTTTCCATGAGGATGGTCTTGATCCCTCTCCTGTACAATGCCACGAACATCATTCTATAGTTCGTCAGGCACTCTATCTATCAGATATAGGCCCTTAAATCTATTACTCACTTCCCCTGAATAATCATAAGGGATTTTATTGAGGTCAAACCTGAATGGTCTAGCAGTTTTCCCTACTTTCTTCAATTTGAATCTGAATTTGGTAATATGGAGTTCATGATCTGAGCCACGGTCAGCTCCTGATCTTATTGTTGTTGACTGTATTGAGCTTCTCCACCTTTTGCTGCAAAGAATATAATCAATCTGATTTTTGTGTTGACCATCTGGTGAGGTCCATGTGTAGTCTTCTCTTGCATTGTTGGAAGAGGGAGTTTGCTAGGACCAGTGCATTTTCTTGGCAAAACTGTGTTAGTCTTTGCCCTGCTTCATTCTGCATTCCAAGGCCAAATTTTCCTGTTACTCTAGGTGTTTCTTGACTTCCTACTTTTGCATTCCAGTCCCCTATAATGGAAAGGACATCTTTTTGGGGTGTCAGTTCTAAAAGGTTTTGTAGGTCTTCATAAAACCGTTCAACTTCCGGTTCTTCAGTGTTACTGGTTAGGGCATAGACTTGGATAACTCTGATATTGAATGGTGGAAATTAAATTTTTAGTCAGGCATAGCGATATTTCACCCCATGACAATTATTTTCCTAACTTGCAAGAGAGAGGCAACTCATGATTCTCAGTGTCAAAAATCACTTATACATCTGCCTCTTCTTCTTCAAATAAACTCATCAACAATCATGATTATATGAAAACCATGCTATTTAAATCTGACCAATCAAATACGTGTCAGATTATGGAGCCTGAAGATTGAAATTTACATTCGGAGATGTCAGCAAATACTTACAATTCTTGTATTTGAACAATAAATTTACATGTTCGTCTTCATAGTTTCATTTGCTATTTTCAAACAAAGAAGAGTAAAATGAGGCTTTAGTTCAATGGTTGGCTATTGTACTGCACGGGTTTATAAACTTGTAGTTCAAGAAAACATTTGTCATTCATCCTAGGTAAATTACACCTAATATATTTGTAAGCAAGAATATGAGAACAAAGGGAAAAGGTGTAATGGATGTAAAGTGATTTCTGAAATCATCCCTGCTGAAATGAAGTGGTGTCTAAATTAGGATGATATGAGTGAATTAAGAGATGCAAATAAAACTAGAAAAATGAAAATACAGAGTATGAACTTTAGTGCATTCACATATTACATTCTATTAGCTACTGGTAGTGTCTTACAAGATTAGACAGCTGATTGTTTTCATTATAGAAATTCATTTCATCCTTGAAAATATAGATATTGTAACACGTCTGAAATCATGATCACAATTATACCATCAGCATGATGCCAAAGATAATATGACATAATAAGTGACTGGCCCATCGTCAGCACAAGATAGGTACTTTACAAATGGTATTCTATAGGGTCATTTTTGCTCTGCTGTCCTTAAAGCATGTCTTTATTTCCTGACACCAAGATTCCACCTATTAATTCCAAATGCATGTTTATATATTTTGCTTATCTGTCGCCACAGAGACAGAATAAATTCCTGGTGATGACTGCAGCACTTCAGAATGGTTAAAAGTTCTTGGAAGACATGATATCTGTTTTCCTCAGTAATTTAATTATCTTTCTCTTATACTGTGCTGCTGAAGCTACAATCATGCAAATATTTTCAGTCATGCTAAGCCCCTTCTCACAACTTTGTCTCAGCTCTTTCTTGGGATTGGAAGGAAATCCTGTTTGCCCTCCTATGAAGGAGAGCAGAGATATCAGCTCTTCAATGTGTTTTGAGACTACTCACTTTACCTTATGTATCTTTCACATCAGCTGGAACATAGAGCCTGCCAATGACACATTTTAAGTGCTTACTGAATTATCAATAAAGAAATGTAATAACCAATCAAATGCTCTACACATTACTCACCAACATTCTATAACATGCACTACTATCATAATTCATCTTTCCTCTTTACTTAAAAATTTTCCAAGTTGATAAATATGCAATATATTTACATGAATGTAAGATTTCTTGGGAGGCATGTATTCGCATGTTTTGAAGAATATTCCATGTTTTGATGTTATTGTTCTCTTGTGTCATTTTGTTTTGCCAATCAAAGTCTTTGGCATAGTCAAAAAGGAGTAGATGCTTTCTTGGAGTTCTCTTGCTTTTTGGAGGACCCAATGGGTGTTAACAAATTAATATAGGGTCCCTCTGCCCTTTATAAATCCAACTTGAGCATCTGGAAGCTCATGGTCCATGTTCTGTTGAAGCCTGGCTTAGGGAATTTTGAGGAGCTCTTTGTGACTGTGTGAGATGTGTGCAATTAGGCAGGAGTTTTCACATTCTTTGGGTTGCCTTTCTTTGTGGTTGGAATGAAAACTGACCACTTCCAGTCCTCTGGCCACAGCTGAGTCTCCCAAGCTTGCTGACATAAGGAGGGCAGCACAGTCAAAGCATCATCTTTCAGAATTTGAAAGAGCTCAACTGAATTCCGTTACCTCCACAAGCTTAGTTTGTAGGTAAGCTTTCTAAGTCCCACTAGACTTCACATTCCAGGACGTCCAGCCCTAGGTGAATGATACATCATCGTGCTTAACTGGGTCATGAAGATCTTTTTTGCATCGTTCATCTGTGTATTCTTGGCACCTCTTTTTAATAGCTTCTGCTTCTGTTATGTCCGTAACATTTCTGTCCTTTATTGTGCCCATTTTGCATGAAATTTTTCCCCTGGTATCTCTGACCTTCTTGAAGAGATCAGCAGACTTTCCAATTCTATTCATTTCCTTTATTTATTGACATTGATACCTGAGGCAGGTTTTATCTCACCTTGCTATTCTTTGAGCCTCTGCATCCAGATGTGTAGTTTACCCTTTCCCCTTTCGTTTAGGTTCACTCCTCTTCTTAGCTCTTTGTAAGCCCTGGTAGCTTT
Source organism: Budorcas taxicolor (assembly GCF_023091745.1). Lineage (NCBI taxonomy): Eukaryota > Metazoa > Chordata > Mammalia > Artiodactyla > Bovidae > Budorcas > Budorcas taxicolor. The sequence goes on along the minus strand of NC_068936.1, from coordinate 6,722,150 downwards.
ATCATTTTGCACTTCTTTTCCATGTGGATGGTCTTGATCACCGTTTCCTGTGCATCACAAACCACCATCCATAGGTCTTCAGACACTCATCTATCAGATAGAATCCCCTGTATCTATTTATCGCTTTCACTGTATAATAATAAGGGTTTTGATTTTACATGTGTAAAATATATTAATTCCCTATTTCATGTAAGGGAATCTTCACCCAGATATTCATCAAAGAAATACAGAAACTTCTATATGTTATTTGGGAAATACAAGAAATATAGCTGTTTGATGTTTGCCATTTAGCTAAAATCTTAATTTCTGTATCCTGGGAAATTCTCTTTCATGTGTATGAATCTGTAAACTGTTTCACATATTGAAAATTCATATTTCATCTGAATTCATACTTCATATGAGAACATTTCTCCCCATATTGTCAAATGTGAGAAACAGGATTCCAAATCGCATATCTGAAGACTTTAATTCAAACTTTCTTGATGGAAATATAGAGAATATCACAGCTCATGCATGAAATCTGTGGGAAAATTCTATATTTCTTGTAGGAAAATCAACAGGTTTTTCAAACGTTAAACAGACAGTATTGAGTATTTCATGAAGGAAAGACAACAAATATTTTCAAATTACAAATATGAAAAAATCCCATGTTTCTTTGGATATATGACATAGAAATTTTTATATTTCCTGTCAAAAAATCTGCATCCAGACTTTCATAACTCTAACGTAAAAAAAATTCTGCGTTTTCTGCAGATTATTTTGTGTCCATACTTTTGTGTACGATATAGAGAGAATTCTGTATTTGAAGTTGGAAAAACTTTCTTCAGATTTGTGTATGTGAATAATAGACAATTTTATGTTTCACATCCTGAAATCTGCATCTAGAGTTTCATATATGAAACTGAGAATTTCATCTTTTACATAGGACATTCTCATTTCAGATATCTATACTTGAAACAGATAATGCTTTCATCAAGAGGCACCTTACTATTTTTATTTTGTCATTTCGGTGTTGTCATTGGGATAACTAAGGTTATTCATATCTCCCACATAAATTTTGTTTCTAACGAGCTTCATCGAGGTTTTTAGTTTTTCATAGTGTTCTTTGCACAGAAGTTAAATAATCAGGACAGCAGTATATAGCTTTGACCTGTTCCTTTCCTTATTTTGTATCAGTTCATTTCCCTGTGTCCAGTTCTAACTGCTGCACCTTTACTAGTGTACACGTTTCCCAGGAGACATATAAGGTATTCTCGTATTCTTTTGTCTAAGAATTTTACAAAATTATTTTTCTTTTCTTTTCTTTTATTTTTAAAAGGGGTGGTTTCTCTGTGTGCAGTGTCCAAGTCATTAGCAGAGACACGTAAGCAGATATAGATGATTGTATGCTATCTCCTTGCTTATTCTATGATACAAACATCAATTCATGTGTACCTCTTATGATTAAATAACTACACAGCCCTGTGTTTGTTTCTTATTTTAATTTTTGGTTATTGTTGCTGTTTCTGTTTTCTCTCTTTTACAAGTGCTAAAGTACCAACTGGTAATTTCCTATGAAGTTGCCGTCTTATTCTACATGAATTAAATTGTGCCCAAGGCAGTCTCTGACCTTTGATAGCCACTGAATGGTGTTACACTTAGAGATCTGAAATCAGACATCAGTACTCTGGGAAAATGTCAGGAACGTTCAAAAAATAGCTAGATATATTCAAGTGCTGAGTTTTTGAGCCCAATTATGCTATTATATGTTATGTGGAAAGTTCTGCATTTCTTCATGCTGATGACAATTCCTCATTAACAGAAATTTCCAAGGGGGAAAGAAAAACAACACATTATGCTTGATTGCATGTTGGAAGTCAAAGTAGTGCCAGTTACATGTGTAGGTAAGCAACGGCCCATCAAACAGATTAATTCATGGCAACTAATGTTTCCTGTTTTACTGTCAAGGAAAAAATGATCATAGAGCTTGCCAGGCAAAAACTGAGAAGTTCCAAGAAGGCAGAATTGTAGGCAGATGTGAAATGCAACTCTCTCAATGAATGGATCACAAATAATGCCTCTACATGGACAATAGTTCTCCCACAGCATCAGATACATACCAGCAGAAGACCCTGGTCACCAGAATGTCCCATGTGGGTTCCAGACATACCTGGGTAGAAAGGAATTAAGAAGGGAAAAGGAGAATAAGAGGCAGCAAGAGAAAACCTTTGCCTCAGGTGGGAAATGCAGAAGCAGGGAAGAGATTTCCAGAATTAGGCAAGCCCCTTCACTAATGGGTAAATTATTTTGGACTGAAAGGAAACAAGGTAAAACAGCTGATGAAATATAATTTGGATAGAGCGAGAGTCACACAATGTGTGTCATGAGCCTATATGGCCCAAACTGCAATGCAGCTCAACCAGTATGCATGGGGATCGGAAGCTGGAAGGGAGGATTTAGAGAGACATCCTGGGAGAGGACTGCTGTTGACTCTGTGGAGATGGCCTGATGGAGCAAATTTAAGTAGTTGTGTTGCAGGGAACGCCTTTTGAGAATTCCCAAACTGACAGAGGGAGGCCCTTACTGCACTGTCACACACAGGAGGTGGAGATACCTTGGTAGACCCTCACCTTCACACATGTTAGCACCTACTAAAAGGCAATAGAGAAAGACCAGCAGAAGTTCCATTCATGCTCCTGCAAACACAGACTAGAAAATGATCCCATTGAGGCCAAATCTCTTCTGTCTATGGCTGCTGGCTCCTATGCATAATCGGCAGCACCATGCTTCCATCATTCCAAGCAGCTGTACCACCTCCTGTGCTCATCACAGCGGACTCCAGTGAGCCACAAGTGTCTCAGGGCAGACTCCTTTGGTGACCACATGTGAAGAAGGATGAAAATTACACCTGAAACCTAGGGACAGACCCATTAAGGAAGAAGATTGGAAATCTTTGAACCAGTTGAGCATGTTGCAATTAAATACACAGGATTAATGACACAGATCCTGTCTCTATGGAATACATCAAAAGATGAGAAGAGGTCAAATGAAAAAAAAAAAAAAAAAAAAAGCCCTGGCTCAGGCAGCTGTAAGAATGCAGAGAAATGATAGCAGTTTTGAGTCTGAAGTGTCCTTAGAGAGATCCAGAGGCAGTTCTCTCCATCTTTGGAGAACTTCCCAAAGAAGTGTAGTTGTCCTCTGGCTCATATTGAGGACTGGGACACTGACAGATGAGACACTAGGAGACATGAGTTATTCTTTAGATGCATTGAATCGTTGTGTTGATGCCGCACGACTTTTCCCAGTTGTAGGCTTCATTGTTACTACACATTGATTTGATCTGTGAAGATTATTTCAACCATATGTTTATTTTTTGTATAGCTATTTCTACTTTTACTTTGGTTTCCTATTTTCTGTGCCTTTTGTTGTTGTTGCATCACTTCATTGTTTAACACAGGTATGCATTTCTATATTAACTGTAGGTTTCTGTTATTCTTGGGGGCTGTTTTGATCTTGTCAGATTTGGTTTCTTTATTTTTCAGTTGACACTCAGCTCTGGTGTAGTTGTTGGCCTTGAGATTTACATGATTGGTTCTCTTTCGGAATCTTTTGTATTCTCTGTAGTGTTTATTGGTTGTGGTGCCTTTTTCTTATTTATTTATTTATTTGCCATTTATCTATGTTACCTTTTTAATCTCCTCAATCTATTACTATGGTATTGTAGTTCTCTGGGCATAAGTTTGGCCTGATCTTTTCGTGTGTCAGCACCTGAGAAGGTAAGAGGCAACAAGGCCAGGGGTCTCCAAACGGAGGAAGTAGCCTGCAAGTGACAGACATTTTTATTTCTCTTAAGTGGCAGGAGGAAACAAACTATTGATATACTATTTTTCCTTCTCAATACCAATTTGAAAGAAAGTTTCTCTTAAAATATCATGCTGCCATGATGACACCTGGTTTCATCTGAAGTTTACTATTCTCAAACCTTGAGATAACCAATGCATTTTTCTTATGGAACATTTGTCTTAAACTATGATATTGTACTATGCTTTTACCCAAAATTCTGTCCTCAAGTCAATTCTGACTAATGCCTCAGAACCTAATTGACAAACCAGTAAGTTATACTCAGATATTAGTTCCCTAATCTATGTCAATGAAACTATTTGTATGGTGATATGTCCTTCTACAAGATTCAAGTAAATAATTTTATGGCCCGGGATGAATTGCCTGATGCCAAGATTATCCCAAAATGCATCTTATGGGTGAGGGGGCCTGGTACCACTCTGAGTCTTAAAACATTCCTTTATTTCATTAACAGACTGCTAGTGACTATATAACATCCAGCTGAAGACTAGCAAAGGGGTTACTCTTTCTGCTCCCTTCTGATGCCTATGTCAGAAGTTTTCTCTATCTCCTTTATACTTTAGTAAAACTTTATTATACAAAGCTCTCAGAGATGCAGCCTTGTCTCTGGCCCCAGATTGAATCCCTCTTCTTCTGAGGCCAAGAATCCCAGCATCTTTTCATTCCATTACCACCTTTCACACTGAGATAAGGATCCACCTTTCACACTGAGATAAGGATCATGGGACTCCAGAATATTCCTGTCATCAGTGAGTATTAACTGGTGGCAATCTCCATGAAGTCCTCTTTCTTAATCTCAGATGCACTGCACCCAACTGCCTGCAAAACCCAGGCCTGATGCATCACACCACACAACAATCAAGACAGAAAACACAGCCACTCATCATCAGATACACTGCCTAATGTCAGACTAATCCCATAGATACCTACAAATGACACAAACAGTTATGGTCCCACAATTAGACAGGGAAGACTCAGCTGCAGACTCAAGAACCTTGTTGTCAGTCTCTCCAACTCCAAAGCCCACACTTGCCTCTCAACCAACTTTATTGACTTGGAGTGAAGACAAGAAACAATAACTATAATGCAGCAGTTTATGAAGAAATAACCATTAACACAGTAAGTTGGGAAATGTGAAGACAGAGACATATGTTATGGGCGAAAGAATGTGGTAAAAACTCAAAATATACTGAAAGAAAAAATGGACATGCTCCCTGAAAATGACTTGGATGTTGTGGTAGTAAAGGTGATAAAACATTCTAGAAATGGAATGGAGAAAAGAAGAGAAACATTTCTGAAGGGCCTAGAAAAATGAATAAGTAACAACAAACAATTAACAACACAGAAGAGGGCTTTGGTCTCCTATATGTTAATACACACTATTATACAGCAGAAGCCAACACATTGCAGAGAAATTATCCTCTAATTTAGAAATGCAGTTTAAAATGAAACACGTGTTCAAAGGCGCAAGGACCTGACAAAGTTAATTGATACTTATAGGACATTTCACTGAAACACAGTAGAATATATATTTTCCTAAAGTGAAAATAAAATATCTTCATGATATATCACAAAGTGGATCTCAAATCAAGCCTTGGTAAATTTAAGACAGTGGTAATTTTATCAATCATGTTTTTTTTAAAACCACATTGCAATGATTTACATACGAGATTTTGCTGGCGAGGACAGGGAAAAACATAAATCCATGTAGATTAATAAATACAACTCTACATGGCCATGAGATTACTCATGAAATCTGAGAGAAAATGAAAGAAAAATTTTAGAAGCAAATAATATTAAAAACACGATTATCTGAAAGTTATGGAGCACGCTAAAGCAGTAAAAGAGTGAAGTTGATAAACACTACACATCTCAAGTAATCAATATAACCTTAAATCTAAAGCATTTAGAGAAGGAAGAAAAAGCAGACAAAATTCCCCAAGTGAATAGAAGGGGGGAAAATGATAAAACTAAGAGCAGAAATTAAAGAAAGGAAATGATGAAAAAAATAGTCAAAATCAGTATCACTAAAAGGGGTCTCTTGGAAAGGAGAAACAGAATGGATAAATCATGGCCCAGACTTATCAAGAAAAAAGGACAAATCAATAAATCAAATTTGGCATGACAAAGAATGATATTATAACTGATACCACAGAAATAACAAAGAATCATGAGACTACAGCAAACAACTATAAGTCAATAAAAGTTAGAGTCTGATCCATGGAGAGATGCTCAGAAATTCAACTAAGAAGAAACAGAAAATATGGACAGACCAATTATAAACACTAATGTGGAAATTGTGGTGAAAACTTTCCAGTTGACAAAGCCAAATGGCTTCACATGGAAATTTTACAAACCAGTCAGAGAACAGCTCGCACATGCACTTCTGAAACTTTTCCAAAATTCTAGAGTGAAAGAAAAATCCAAAACTCATCCTACAATGTCAACATCACACTGATGCCAACACCAAGATAACACAGAAATAGAAAGAGACCAATATCACATAGATGAACAGAGGCAAACATCCTTAGCAAAATATGAGCAAAAAATTCCACCAATACCGTAAAAGGATTGGACACCATTATTAAATGTGGGGTTTATTCCAGATATGGAAACATTCTTTAGTAGCTGCATATCAATGTATAGTGAAGGATTAAAACCATACGATCACCTCAGTAGCTGTTGAAAATTTTTGATATAATTCAACAAGTTTTTGTGATAGAAACTCTCCAAAAACTGAAGATAGCAAAAATTACTTCAACTTCTCAAAGGCACACATATCAAAACTACAACAACATATCACCTCTTATCATTCCAAATGGCCATCATTATATATATATATATATATATATATCATTCCAAATGGCCATCATTATATATATATATATATATATATATATATATATATATATATATATATATATACAACAGAGGACTGCCCTGTTAGGCCAGTGGTTAAGACACCAGGATCCTTATATAGGAGTCCTGGGTTTGATCATGGAAATGGTCATGGAATTAGATTCCATACACAGCAATTGAGGTTTGTGGCAACAAAATAAAGAATTACATATATATGTGTGCATATTAACGCATTTAAATGGAATCCAGTAAAAGGGGCTGAGTAACCCATTTGGAGTGTAGGAAGAGATGCTGTCATAAAAAAGAGACTTGTGGACACAGAGCAGGAAGGACATATGTAACATACCAAGTATGTTCAGTTCAGTTCAGTCACTCAGTCGTGTCCAACTCTTTGAGACCCATGAATTGCAGCACGCCAGGCCTCCCTGTCCATCACCAATACCCGGAGTTCACTCAGACTCATGTCCATTGAGTCCGTGATGCTATCCAGACATCTCATCCTCTGTCGTCCCCTTCTCCTCCTGCACCCAATCCCTCTCAGCATCAGAGTCTTTTCCATGAGTCAACTCTTCACATGAGGTGGCCAAAGTTCTGGAGATTCAGCTTTAGCATTGTTCCTTCCAAAGAAATCCCAGGGCTGATCTCCTTCAGAATGGACTGGTTGAATCCCCTTGCAGTCCAAGGGATTCTCAAGAGTCTTCTCCAGCACCACATTTCAAGAGCATCAGTTCTTCAGTGCTCAGCCTTCTTCACAGTCCAACTCTCACATCCATACTTGACAACTGGAAAAACCATAGCCTTGACTAGACGGACATTTGTCGGCAAAGTAATGTCTCTGCTTTTGAATATGCTATCTAGGTAGGTCATAACTTTTCTTCCAAGGAGTAAGTGTCTTTTAATTTCACGGCTGCAGTCACCATCTGCAGTGATTTTGGAGCCCCAAAAAACGAAGTCTGACACTGTTTCCACTGTTTCCCCATCTATTTCCCATGAAGTGACGGGACCGGATGCCATGACCTTAGTTTTCTGAATGTTGAGCTTTAAGCCAACTTTCTCACTCTCCTCTTTCACTTTCAACAAGAGGCTTTTCAGTTCCTCTTCAATTTCTGCCAAAAAGGTGGTGCCATCTGCATATCTAAGTTTCTTGATATTTCTCGTGGAAATCTTGATTCCAGCTTGTGTTTCTTCCAGTCCAGCGTTCCTCATGACACACTCTGCATATAAGTTAAGTAAGTAGGGTGACAATATCCTGCCTTGACGCACTCCTTTTCCTATTTGGAACCAGTCTGTTGTTTCATGTCCAGTTCTAACTGTTGCCTCCTGACCTGCATACAGATTTCTAAGGAGGGAAGTCAGGTGGTCTGGTATTCCCATCTGTCTCACAATTTTCCACAGTTTATTGTGCTCCACACAGTCAAAGGCTTTGGCATAGTCAGTAAAGGAGAAATAGATGTTTTTCTGGAACGCTCTTGCTTTTTTGCATGACCCCAAGGATGTTGGCAATTTGATCTCTGATTCCTCTGCCTTTTCTAAAACCAGCTTGAACATCAGGAAGTTCATGGTTCACGTATTGCTGAAGCCTGGCTTGGAGAGTTTCGAGCATTTTACTCTACTAGCATGTGAGATGAGTCCAGTTGTGTGGTAGTTGCAGCATTTTTGGCATTGCCTTTCTTTGGGATTGGAATGAAAACTGAAATTTTCCAGTCCTATAGCCACTGCTGACATTACCAAATTTGCTGGCATATTGAGTGCAGCACTTTCACAGCATCATCTTTCAGGAACTGAAACAGCTCCAGTGGAATTCCATCACCGCCACTAGCTTTGTTCTTATTGATGCTTTCTGAGGCCCACTTGACTTCACATTCCAGAATGTCTGGCTCTAGATGAGTGATCACACCATCATGATTATCCAGGTCGTGATGATCTTTTTCATACAATTTTTCTGTGTATTCTTGCCACGTCCTCTTAATATCTTCTGCTTTTGTTAGGTCCATACCATTTCTGTTCTTTATCGAGCCCATCTTTGCATGAAATATTCCCTTGGTATCTCTAATTTTCTTGAAGAGATCTCTAGTCTTTCCCATTCTGTTCTTTTCCTCTATTTCTTTGCACTGATCACTGAAGAAGGCTTTCTTATCTCTTCTTGCTATTCTTTGGAACTCTGCATTCAGATGCTTATAACTTTCCTTTTCTCCTTTGCTTTTCACTTCACTTCTTTTCACAGCTATTTGTAAGGCCTCCCCAGACAGCCATTTTACTTTTTTTGCATTTCTTTTCCATGAGGAAGGTCTTGATCCCTGTCTCCTATACAATGTCACGAACCTCATCCCAAAGTTCATCAGGCACTCTATCTATCAGATCTAGGCCCTTAAATCTATATCTCACTTCCACTGTATAATCATAACGGATTTGATTTAGGTCATATGTGAATGGTCTAGCGGTTTTTTCCTACTTTCTTCAATTTAAGTCTGAATTTGGCAATAAGGAATTCATGATCTGAGCTCCTGGTCTTGTTTTGGCTAACTGTATAGAGCTTCTCCATCTTTGGCTGCAAAGAATATAATCAATCTGATTTCGGTGTTGACCATCTGGTGAGGTCCATGTGTAGAGTCATCTCTTGTGTTGTTAGAAGAGGGTGTTTTGTTGGAGATTATGAGTGAAATAACATAAAACAAGACACACACAAAGGACAGACGACACATACACACTCCGGCTGGAGGAACAGAACTGGGCCAAAAACTAATTGCCATTTATTATAAAAGCCCCCTAGGCAGAATTGCAGACTGCATGAATAAGCCTTTACAGCACAGCGCAGGTGCATACATGTTATCGTATAGCAAAGGGGAGTGAAATCTCTGTCTACTGCAGAATCTGCCCAAAGCCACCATCTCCTTCTTATCTCAAGAAGGGAATGCTCCCTCATTTGCAAGGGACCATTAAACTCAAGGCTGTGTCCAGACTCTTTGGCAGAATGCCTCATATGCAAGGATGCTCCGTGGGAGCAGAGAGACCCATTTGCAGGAACATCTCTGCTACCCTATTAACCCTTCATCTCTCCCCCCCACTTTTTTTTTTTTTTTTTGGTTTTATAAATTGTAGCATTTTCTGGATCTTCTCTGTTTCCTGCTTCAGTTGTTTCCCTTTCCACCATCGCGGGAAGACTAGAAAAGCAACACAACATAAAAGTAATAAAAACACAGTGTTCCCAAAACTAGTCCCAGTTAGTGAGGATACATGCCTTAATGGATTTAAATTATTCATTCCCTCTTGAAGACTTTTCAGCAAATCAGATCCAGTAATGTCAGGTAAAGTCCTGCTAAAAGTAGACAAAATTTGTCGTTCCAGGTCCATAATCTCCATAGTGAGATTTTGATGCCCAGTCAAGGATCGTTTTACTTTATCCCATCTTTTACTCATGTTAAATGGTACAGGTGTTATACAAAACTGAGAAGAGTTCCAATCATATTTCAACACACTTCGTGTAGATAAAACAGCCAATTGATCTCCAAGCCAGGAAACGGTGTGTTGAAGATTGAGCATGTAGGTAGCAAGTTGGGCATCCATTCTCGCTGTTGTTGCCATAACAAATGAGAGTCTTTATGCCAGTCCCAAATAAAATCAGCTGTTTTAATTCCTTGGTGCAGCGCAAGACCTGCCACCACTGCTGTTGCAGTTACTGACGCGACTGCTAGAATTGAAGCAATGACCACATCAAGCATAGGTCGAGACCAGTGTAGTAAAGTCTGTACAGCAGTTACTAGATGAGAAACAGCAAAAGAATCTGACCACGGCCAAGTCAGATTTATAGGTAACCATAGTTCTGTCTGAGCCTTAACAGTTACTGGAGAGAAATTCGAATTAATGTCTCTTCTTTCAAATTCTTCCCACCAAGACTGATTTACACATTGAGTTAAATTACAATAGTCACAGGGCACAGACCCCCACAGTATCATTTTAGGTCCAATTTCTATATAACAATGCAAAAGGATATTTTACACATGCCATTGTGGAATAAGATTTATTAACATGTAAATTAACATGGAATGGACCCGAAGAGTCACCACTGTCCAAAGTATAGTTTCCTGACCAGATAGCGAGATTACCAGAAACCGCCCATAGTTTCCAAATATCTCCTTGAATGTGCGGATGTCCTTGCAATTGTAATTGAAGGGGGACAAGTGCAAATTGCTGCCATTTAACTGTTTCATTACCATTGCCCATCAAAGTGCTATTGCACGATGCCACCTAAGAGATTTATTTGACCATTTTTCTAAGAATTGCTCATGATCTGGACTCTAATCTACAATAATGGCCCCAGAATAATTCATGACCATAAAGGGTCGATGACCTCGGCAACGTTCCCACTCCAAAGATTCTAGAGAAGGAACAAAAATGTTAACAGGACATAGCGACATGTGTTTTCCATTATGAATATCAGTTCTGCCGAGGTGCTAAATCCCCTAGTGGAAACAAGCACAGTAAAAGTAGCAAAAAGGTAATTCTTATATTTTACCCCCCATATATTATAGGAATGATGAGAATGTTGCTTGGTGGACAGACAAAAGGGGTCTCCCTCTATACATAAAAGAATACCTTCCACTGCAATGGTCAAATTACTAATATTATATTGTTGTTTATGATGAGATAGTTGTTCTATTCCCCCACAAGCTGGCGGGAGAAAGAAGGGAGTCTCATTAGTACATACCTGCACTTCTGGTTCCCCCCAGGAAACTGTTCTTACTAATGGGGGATTAGGTATATATGCCTAATATATATGATTGTTGGCCGATACACTGATTACCTGACATGTCACCACCACCATCATGGCAAGCAAAAGATTGGTAGGTTTCAGAGGTTGCCCTGCCTTCATTAACGTCTTCTCTGCTTCCTGGGTCAACCTCTTCATTTGACCCCATGTAGGAGGTGTTGCTTCCCTTGTACGGGGGGTAAGGCTTCTCTGCATAGTAAACTCTTCAAATTTTTGAACAAAGGGATCAGCCAGTGTTGATTTTGATCAATCTTGCTGGGGTCCAAAACCTGTAATTATCAACAGAAATGAAAGCATACCCTCATCCCAAATATATTAAGGATGCTGGGATCCAACCTTTCTCTTTATCTTTATACCAAACTGCCGTATTCAAGATCTTCTTATCCTCTTCTTTCCCTTGAAAATGCAACTCTGCTGCTGATAGATTTCTCTTGCTCCAAACATTCAAAAAATTTAGGGTAAGTAAGGTTTTATTCAGAATGTCTTTAGGTTTCATAAATCTATCTTTTCCCCCCTTTTTTATTTTTTTCAAGATAATCACACAAGGTACGGTTAGCTCTTTCAATGATAGCTTGCCCTTGACTATTATAAGGAATACCAAAAGTATGAGTTATATGGTATTGAGATAAAAAGTGAGCCAATTTTGCGGATTGGTAAGCAGGTGTATTATCAGTTTTCAATTCAATTGGTAATCCCATAACTGCAAAACAAGATAACACATGAGTAATAACAGCGTCAGCCTTTTCAGAATGTAATGCAGTGGCCCACTGAGAATGTGAGCAAGTATCTATAGTATGATGCACACATTTTTGTTGTCCGAAGGAAGGAATGTAAATTACATCCATTTACCATATCTGATTTGCTTGTAATCCTCTCATGCTGACACCTGGTGGAGTAAATGGCAAAGCAAAGGGTGCACATATGGAACAAGAACGAACAATATTTTGAGCTTGTTTTTGAGTAATAGCATGAGATTTTTTTTAACCCTTTGGAGTTGGTATGTTGTAAGAGATGTTCTTACTTTGCTGCTTCTATAGGATAAAGTAAGGCGTCAATTGTAGCATTTCTGAATGATAAGGGTCCAGGAAGGGCAGAATGTGTACGGATGTGAGTAAAGAAAATTAACTCTGAATGTTGCAAGAGCAATCGTTGTACTTGTAAAAAAAATTATCAATAGCTGTTTTAAGAGTCAATGGAAGGGAGACATGCGGAAGCTGTAGGCAAGAGAGAATAGCATATTGAGAATCTGAAACAATGTTAATAGGAAGTTGGGGAAAATTTTGCAAAATTAAATAGATAGCCCACAATTTAGCGGGCTGTACAGAAGAAACTGAGTGGGGGAGAACCTTGGAATTTTTCTGGGTCCAATATCCAACAGTGTTTTTATTTGCATCTATAAAAATAGTGGGTCCCTTAACTGGAACATTTGAAATTGGGGAATGAGATATCATAGTGTTAGCCCGGAGAAAATAAATCAATTTAGATGATGGATACTGATTAGAAAATGAACCAGGATATGAGGCAAGAGAAATATGCCAGTTTTCGTTAAATTGCAAACATCGAGATATTTGAGCAGTTGTTAATTGAGTAACAATCTGGTGTGGTTCACATCCTGATAATTGTAAAATAGGATGGCGACCTTTCTGTATAAGGAAGGCTAATTTATCCATATATGTAGTCAGTTTTTTGGAAAAGCTGTTAGGTAAGAAAACCCATTCTATTAATCCTTTTTCTTGAGCAATTACACCAGATGGGGAATAAGGGGTATGAAATAAGATAAGAGAAATAGGTTGAGATGCATGTAAGTAAGTCAAAATGCCGTCATTTAGTTGTTGCTCAACAAATTGAAGTTCCTGTAAAGCCAATGGGATTTAGGTCCGGGGGCTATCCAGAGCTGTATCTGCTTCTAAAGTAGAAAACAAATGTCATAATTGATAAGCAGAAATCTCAAGTACTGGGCATAGCCAATTAATATCTCCCAATAATTTTTGAAAATTATATAAGGTTTTGAGATGGTCTCTTCTAATTTGCAAGTTTTGGGGCCTAATTCTAAGTTGTTCTGATATTGTCCCTAAATATGAAATAGGAAAGTCTTTTTGAATTTTTCCCAGGGCTATTTGCAAATTGTATAATCTTAAAGCCTCCTGTATTTTAAAAAATAATTCATCACATTCAGCAATACTAGGAGCTGCCAATAGGAGATCATCCATACAATGATATAGAATATAATTGGGGTTTTCTAGACAGAGGGATTGTGAAGAGCGAGCTACGAATTCTTGACATATGGTAGGACTATTTATCATTCCTTGTGTTAGGACTGTCTATTGATAATGCTTAACAGGCTGAGCATGATTAAGAACAGGAACTGTAAAAGCAAATTTATGTCTATCTTGCAATTGTAGGGGAATGATATAAAAACAGTCTTTAAGATCTGACACCATTAAGGACCAATTCTGAGGAATAAGAGCTGGAGAGGGGAGTCCCAATTGCAAGGCTCCCATAAGTTCAATACATTGATTAACTTCTCGTAAATCAGTTAACATTCTCAATTTTCCAGATTTCTTTTTTATAACAAAAATAGAAGAATTCCAGGGTGAGGTAGAGGGCTCTATATCACCAAGTTGGAGTTGTTCTTGTACTAATTGTTCTAACGCCTCGAGCTTCATTTGTGGTAATGACCACTGCTCAACCCATTTTGGAGTATTAGTTAACCATTTTAATGAGAGTGCTCGAGGAATTGAGCAGTGGCTACTAGTTTTCCGATGGAATGGTTACAGAAGCCCCCAAAGAAGAGAGAAGATCTCTCCCCCATATATTAATAGGTATATTTACAATATAAAAGGTGACAAACACTGATCTTCCATTATGGAACTGACATTGCAAGGGATGGGTACTCTTCCATACATCTGCAATGGAGCCCAATCCCGTCAGCATTAAAGGGCTTTTTTCTTTTTCCCAATCTTGGGGCCATTGTTGAGAAGAAATGATTGAAATATTCGCCCCTGTATCTACTAGTCCCTCAAAGTTGTTTCCTTGTATAATCAAGGAAAGAGAATCAAGGGCGAGAATCTTTGATAAGCATATCCCAAAATATATGTCACCCAGTACTTACAAATCCTCCTGTTTGTTCATTAGGAAGAGCCGAAAAGGGGTGATAAAGTAGGAGAAGTGTTTAAGCAATACGTTCCTCAGCTAACAATGAACGTGGTAAAAGTAGAGACCATAATTAAAATCTCCCCAACATAGTCAGAGTCTATTACACCAGGAATTATGGTTAAACCTCCCAAAGCCACGCTGCAATGGCCTAATATCAAGCCAAAAGTGCCTTTAGGCAGTGGTCCAAATACATTTGCTTTTAATTTATAAATGCCTCCCTCTGGTGACAAAAGAACATTATCAGCTAGTGGCAAATCAACAGAAGCACTCCCTGAAGTAGCAGAATGTAAGTCTGAAATCATCATCTGAGGTCCTTTTAATGGGGCATCAACTCATAACGGTTGTTGGGAGGAAATAGGGTTGGAGCAGATGGAATGGGAGGAGGGCAAGGAGGAGAAGTCCCCGGTATTGTTCCTGGGCCCCAAGGACTTAGGCCCGCAGGATAGTTTCCTGGTATTGGGTTGCCCATTTTGTCTGTTTTAGACTGCATTCATTAGTCCAATGAAACCCCTTCCTACACCCACAGAAAAGTCCAGGAGGAGTCCTATTCTTCCCAGCAAGAGATCTGTCTTTAGGAATTGCAACTTGATCAGCTTTTAATTTCCAACACTCTTTTTTCATATGACCAGGTTTTCCACAATGAAAGCAGTCACCTCCCTTTGGTGGCCTCATAACTTTGTCCAAGGCCGTAGCAACAACATTAGCCTGATGCTCAGCTCCTCCTACCCACGAGCAGGCTCTGATATATTCAGCTATAGATGCATCCTATCCCTTTAAAGTTCCCAGTATATGCTTGCATTCAGGATTTGCATTTTCAACTGCTAAAGTTTGTAATAATATCTCTGAAATCTCATCCCTCCCTCCAGCCCGTTCCACATCTATCCTCAATCTTGCTAGAAATTCAATATATGGCTCATTAGGGCCTTGCATTATTTTAACAAAGGAGGGTTGGGCTTGGACAGTAGGCACCACATGGCGCCATGCTTGTAAAAAGACTTGGTGGACTTGTTGTAAGTCCTAATCAGAGTATTGAGCCTGTTTTCTTAAAGCCCGATATTGGCCTTCTCCCATTAGTTTGTCCTCAAGAGGACAAGGGGGATTTTGTCCTTCATTAATCTGAGCCTGCTTTCTAGCTTCTTCTTCCCACCAGCTACGAAGTTGCAACCATTGAGAGCTCTCCAAGACAGCTTGGGCAACAGATTCCCAATCTAACGGAATGATTAATTTGCCTTTTCCCAATGATTCCAGCATACCCAAAACAAAGGGAGATTGAGGACCATACTGTGCTACTGCAGCTTTAAGATCTTTAAAAAATTTGTATTCCAAAGGAGTATATTAAACATTTATCATATTGCCATCCTGCTGTCTCTGGATGGGAAACAATTGCAGAGGATCAATAAACCTACCAGGTGGAGCAGACAAGTCATCATCATGAAGCATAGACAAAGGAAAGGAAAACCGACAATGTTCCCTGCCCACATCGGGCGACCAACCGCAGTGGGGAAAAGAGAAGCACAAGGAGGAGCAGTGGGTGTAGAATTTTTTTTTTCTCTCCTTCTTACAGGATTTCCACCATTCCCAGAATAGATGGATCATTTCTTTAACCTCTTCGCCCTCCTCTGACAAAACCAAAGAAGCCTCCGAATCTGATTCTGAACTATCCGATGTTTCACCATTTACAGGAGGAGGCTTACTTGTATCCTTGCCTTCAGGTGATGCAGAAGCCCCACCAGCGTCTGACACATCCTCATAAATTATTTCTCCCCTCCTTGAAGCATTAGATTTAGTTTCATTATCAGTAGAGAGCAAGGTCAAAGCCTGTGTTATAGCATTACACAAAGTCCACAATTTCAAAGGAATCACATTACCCTTCTGATGTTGCTTTCTCAATTCCTTTTTAATTATTTTCCATTCCTTCAAGTTTAACTGTAACTTAGTTTGATATTGAAAACAATGACAATATTGCTCCACCAAGCGAAAGAGCTCACTCAATCCATGAGTCGAGGCTTCAACTCTGATGGAGTGGAGAAGTCTTTGGACTAACTCCATGTATTATGCCTGTAATGATGATGAGGAATTCCCCATGATTTTGCCAAAAGTTCCCCTGCTATGGATTTAAAATCCCCCCGGGGTTACTCACCCTTTTGGTTTCACTCGAGCCCCAGGTTGGGCAGCAGATGTTGGAGATTATGATTGAAATAACATAAAACAAGACACACACAAAGGACAAACGACACGTCCTCTGGCCGGAGGAACACAACTGGGCAAAAAAACAATTTCCATTTATTATAAAACCCCCTAGGCAGAATTCCAAACTGCATGAATAAGCCTTTTCAGCACAGCACAGGTGCATACATGTTATCGTATAGCGAAGGGGAGTGAAATCTCTGTCTACTGCAGAGTCGGCCCGAAGCCCCCATTTCCTTCTTATCTTAAGAAGGGAATGCTCCCTCAGTTGCAAGGGACCATTAAACTCAAGGCTGTGTCTAGACTCTTTGGCAGAACACCTCATATGCAAGGATGCTTAGCCCAAGTAGAGAGACCCATTTGCAGGCACATCTCTGCTACCCTATTAACGCTTTAGTGTTTGCTATGACTGGTGCATTTTCTTGGCAAAACTCTATTAATCTTTGCCCTGCTTCATTCCGCATTCCAAAGCCAAATTGGCCTGTTACTCCAGGTGTTTCTTGACCTGCTACTTTTGCATTCCAGTCCCCTAGAATGAAAAGGACATCGTTTTTGGGTGTTAGTTCTACAAGGTCTTGTAGGTCTTCATAGAACCATTCAACTTCAGCTACAGCATTACTGATTGGGGCACAGACTTGGATTACGGTGATATTGAATGGTTTGCCTTGGAAACGAACACAGATCATTCCGTCCTTTTTGTGATTGCATCCAAGTAGTGCATTTTGGACTCTTCTGTTGACCATGATGGCTACTCCATTTCTTCTGAGGGATTCCTTCCCGCAGTAGTAGATATAATGGTCATCTGAGTTAAATTCACCCATTCCAGTCCATTTTAGTTTGCTGATTCCTAGAAAGTCGTCGTTCACTCTTGCCATCTTTTGTTTGACTACTTCCATTTGCCTTGATTCATGGACGTGACATTTCAGGTTCCTATGCAATATTGCTCTTTACAGCATTGAACCTTGTTTCTATCACCAGTCACATCCAAAACTGGGTATTGTTTTTGCTTTGGCTCCATCCCTTCATTCTTTCTGGAGTTATTTCTCCACTGATCTCCAGTAGCATAATGGGCACCTACTGACCTGGGGAGTTCCTGGTTCAGTATCCTATTATTTTGCCTTTTCATACTATTCATAGGGTTCTCAAGGCAAGAATATTGTAGTGCTTTGCCATTCCCTTCTTCAGTGGACCACATTCTGTCACACCTCTCCACCATGACCCGCCCATCGTGGGTGGTCCAGTGGGCCTGGCTTAGTTTCATTGAGTTAGACATGGCTGTTGTCCTAGTGTGATTAGTTTGACTAGTTTACTGTGAGTGTGATTTTAGTGTGTGTGCCCTCTGATACCCTCTTGCAACACCTACCATCTTACTTGGGTTTCTCTTATCTTGGGCGTGGGGTATCTCTTTACGGCTGCTCCATCAAAGTGCAGCCACTGCTCCTTATTTTGGATGAAGGATATCTCCTCACTGCCTCCCTTCCTGACATTCAACATGGGATAGCTCCTCTAGGCCCTCCTGCGCCAGCACAGCCACCGCTCTTTGGAAGTGGGTTGCTCTTCCTGGCCGCCGCCCCTGGCCTCGTGTATGTAGTGCATAGATATTGCCATGGAGTGCTCTAGTGGAGTTGGTTTTGGAGTAGGAGAGGAGGCCCAACAGGGAGATGGGTGGACTGCTCAAAAGGAACGCTCAGCTATATTTACTAACAACTGATTTATTTTGCTGGGCAGCAGACACAAACACAACATTGTAAAGAAAGAAAATCAGTCCTTGGCTAACTTGTGCTGGTGATAAGTACAGCATCACAGTGCTTGTCAACTAAAATGTGTCCCCAGAATGGCTTTAGTATGTATAGACAAAGCAAAAGGGGAAAAAAAAAAAAAAAAAAAGACAAACTTAAATGCAGAGCTATGTTAGCCAGAATAAATTCAGACTCTACACTTGTGTCTATTCGTTCACTAATTTGTCATTGTTTCTAAAAGTAAAGAACGGCTTTCTAAAGTAAATTAAACATATATGGTTATATGTTTTCATAAACTGATGTCACCAATTAATGAGACCATGAATCCCCTCAAGTTTTAATAAGTAATAGGTGACCTTTGACTTTCAGAACTATGCTAAGTAGGAATTAGTAAACATAGGTTACCACTGAGGTGCTGCACAAGAATCCCTTGTATTGCAATTCTAGAATGTGTGTTACTGACTGAGAAAAATGCATAGTGCAAAAGTGGAGAATTATGTTTTCTTCATGAGGCCTTTCATTCAAAGAAGGATTTAATAATGAGAAGCAACTTCTCAAGTATTGCAAAAAAGCTGTTCTGAAGAAGGATAGGAGGATCCAGGTTTTACATAAGTTTTGTACAATGATCAGGTATGGAGAATGTCTGAATATTACGCTTAATGAAAGAAAAACTGGACACCTCAAGTGAGTGGATTCAGCTATTTTCTACCTATTGGAAGATGCAGGAATCTGGGCCCCTTGAAAAATTCGTTTGATAAGCACCTTAACTAGGGCTAGTATCTGTTCTTTCTGTCTCAAGTCAGTTCTTCAGGCAACAGAGTTTCATGAAGAGTTCCCCCAGGTTTCACATTTATGGCAGATGAAATGGCTTATGACTTGATGACTGCAATATGGCTGGCAAATTCCTTGGTTCAGTATTGTGCTCTATTCTCTAAAAACTCAGAAAAACTTTATTTCTAGAAAGATTCTTACACTGTCAAAGAAGTTGACTCTGGGCTTCTGCCTCAACAGGACATCATTTCAGTTCAGTTCAGTTCATTCATTCAGTAGTTCTCAACTCTTTGTCACCCTATGAATTGCAGCATGCCAGGCCTTCCTGTCCATCACAAACCCCCAGAGTTCACTCAGACTCATGTCCATTGAGTCAGTGATTCCATCCAGCCATCTCATCCTCTGTTGTCCCCTTCTCCTCCTGCCCCCAATCCCTCCCAGCATCAGAGTCAGGG
This sequence comes from Budorcas taxicolor, assembly GCF_023091745.1. Taxonomy (NCBI): domain Eukaryota; kingdom Metazoa; phylum Chordata; class Mammalia; order Artiodactyla; family Bovidae; genus Budorcas; species Budorcas taxicolor. The sequence continues at coordinate 6,702,375 of NC_068936.1, read as the reverse complement.
GACCTAAAGTAATGTGAAGATACCCAATAGAGGTTTAGTACAAATCCCAAAGTGACAGGAGACTGAAGGCAAACCATAAATCTGAAGAACATAATCCAAAACACTTCAGGATGAAGGAAGGGTAAAATACATGTCTATATGCATGTTTACAAATATGTACCTAACTTATATGTTCAAATAAGCATATATGCATACACTGTGTATATATTTATCTCTACTCATGTACACACACACACACACACACACACACACACAAACACACACACATTTCCAACTATATAAAAAATTTCTCTGGAATAATATCAAAAATATGTTTTACCTTAAGGCATAACAAATGTCTTAGCATTTTGAATCATACCAAGTATGTTCTCTGAAAACCAAGATGTGAAGCTAAAATTTAAAAATGGGATACTGCTGCTGCTGCTAGGTCGCTTCAGTCATGACTTACTCTGTGCGACCCCATAGACGGTAGTCCACTAGGCTCCCCAGTCCCTGGGATTCTCCAGGCAAGAACACTGAAGTGGATTGCCATTTCCTTCTCCAATGCAGGAAAGTGAAAAGTGAAAGTGAATTCACTGAGTCGTGCCCGACTCACAGCGACACCATGGACTATAGCCTACCAGGCTCCTCTGTCCACGGGATTTTCCAGGCGTGTTTGCAATTATGTCAATGTGTGAAAAATTACACAATACATTCTTAGAGAACCAATATTTCAAAGGGTAAGTCACAAGGGAAATTATATAATTCTCTGAGGTGAATGTAAATAAAAGCAATTTTAGCAAATCAAATCCTGCAACAATATATACCTGCAGTTATATACCTCCTCCAAAATATATATGGCCACCTCTTGGCACCGAAATTATATACCTAAACTTTTGACATATAAATATGCATATATATGTGTAGCTTTATATAAACTAATGGTTGCCCAGGTAGTACTAGTACTAAGGAACCTGACTTCTAATGCAGAGATTATAGACTTGCAGGTTCGATCCATGGGTTGGGAAAACCTTCTGGAACTAAGGATGGCATCACATCCCTATTTTTTTCACCTTGAGAATCCCGGATTGAGAATACACAATAGTGACAGTCTGTGTGATACGGAGTGTCAGAGAGGAGTGCAGTGACCTAACACATAAAATATCACTTGAACAGGTTCATATATATATATATATAAATAATATGTTAATAAATATATTAAATAAATAAATAATAAGTATGTTAAATATATATTTATATATAGTGCAAGTGTATTAGTGTACAAGTACTATAGTACATTTGTTCCTTCCATATATTACCAATGACATGCTCAGCAAAAATCAGTTCCGTTGCTCATTTCACTTCAGTCTCACAGTCGTGTCCGACCCTTTGTGGCCCTATGGATTGCACCACACCAGGCCTCCATGTCCATCACCAACTCCCGGAGTTCACCCAAACGTATGTTCATGGATACGATGATGTCATCCAGCCATCTCATCCTCTGTTGTCCCCTTATCATCCTGATCCAAATCCCTCTCATCATCAGAGATTTTTATGAGTCAACTCTTCTCATGAGGTGGCCAAAGTACTGGAGTTTCAGCTTTAGCATCAGTCCTTCCAAAGAACACCCAGGACTGATCTCTGTAAGGACGAACTGGTAGGATATGCTTGCAGTCCAAGGGACTCTCAAGAGTCTTCTCCAACACCACAATTCAAAAGCATCAATTCTTTGGTGCTCAGCTTTTCTCACAGTCAAACTTTCTCATCCATACATGACCACTGGAAAAACCGTAGTCTTGACTATACGAACTTTCATTTGCAAAGTAATGTCTCTGCCCTCTAAAGAGTAAACGTCTTTTAATTGCATGGCTGTAATCACTATCTGCAGTGATTATGGAGCCCAAAAATTAAAGTCTGACACTGTTTTCACTGTTTCCCCATCTATTTCCCATTAAGTGATGGGACCTGATGCCATGATCCTCGTTGAAGAATGTTGAGCTTTAAGCCCAGTTTTTCACTTTCCTCTTTCACTTTCATCAAGAGGGTTTATGGTTCCTCTTCATTTTCTGCCATAACGGTGATGCCTTCTGCATATATGAGGTTATTGACATTTCTCCTGGCAATCTAGACTCCAGTGTGTCCTTCCTCCAGCCCAGAGTTTCTCATGAAGTACTCTGCATACAAGTCAAATAATCAGGGTGGCAATTTACAGCATTGACATCCTCATCTTTCTATTTGGTAACAGTCTGTTGTTCCATGTCCAGTTCTAACTGTTGCTTCCTGACCTGCATATAGGTTTCTCCAGAGGAAGGTCAGATGTTCTGGTATTTTCATCTCTTTCAGAATCTTCCACACACTTCATAGTGATACACACAGTCAAACCAGAAATAGTTTTTTTTGTGTGTGTGTGTTTGTTTGTTTGTCTTTTATGGAATCTTCTTAATTTTTCAAAGATCCAAGATTGTTGGCATTTGGATCTCTGGTTATTCTACCTTTTCTAAAACCAGTTTGAACATCTGGAAGTTCATGGTTCATATATTTCTGAAGCCTGGCTTGGATAACTTTGAGCATTACTTTACTAGAATGTGAGATGAGTGTAATTGTGTGGTAGTTCGAGCATTCTTTGGCATTGCGTTTCTTTGGGATTGGAATGAAAACTGACCTTTTCCAGCCCATGGCCACTGCTATGTTCTCCAATTAGCTGGCATATTGAGTGTAGCACTATCACAGCATCATCTTTCAGGATTTGAAATAGCTCAACTAGAATTCCATAACCTCCATAACTTTGTTCATACTGATTCTTTCCTAAGGCCCACTTGACCTCACATTCCGTGATGTCTGGCTCTAGGTGACCAATCACTCCATCGTGAATATCTGCATTGTGAAGATCATTTTTTGTATAGTTCTACTGTGTATTCTTGAAATCTCTTCTTAATATCTTCTGTGTCTGTACCATTGGTAGGCCCGTACAATTTCTGTCTTTTATCGAGCCCATCTTTGCATGAATATTTCCTCAGTATCTCTTATTTTCTTGAGAGGTTATCTAGTCTTTCCCATTCTTTTGCTTTCCTCTATTTCTTTGTATTGATCACTGAGGAGGGCTTTCTTACTTCTCCTTGCTAATCTTCAGAACACTGCATTCAGATGTTTATATCATTCCTTTACTCCTTACTTTTTCACTTCTCTTCTTTTCACAGCTATTTATAAGGCCTCCACAGACAATTGTTTTTCTGTGTTGCATTTCTTTTCCATGAGGATGGTCTTGATCCCTGTCTCCTGTACAATATCACAAACCTCTGTCCATAGTTCATCATGCGCTCTTTTTAACAGATTTGTCCCTTAAATTCATTTCTTAATTCCACCATAAAATCATAAAGGATTGGATTTAGGTCATACCTGAAAAGTTGGCTTAAAGGGCAACATTCAGAAAGCTTAGATCATGGCATTTGTTTCCATCACTTCAAGGGAAATAGATGGCAAAATAGTGGGAACTGTGTCAGACCTTTTCTTTTCTTTTTCTTTTTTTTTTTCAGGGGGGAGGGGTGGAGGGCTGCTCCAAAATCACTGCAGATGGTGATTGCAACCATGAAATTAAAAGACGCTTACTCCTTGGAAGGAAAGTTATGACCAACCTAGATAACATATTCAAAAGCAGAGACATTACTTAGCCAACAAAGGACCGTTTAGTCAAGGCTATGGTTTTTCCAGTAGTCATGTTTGCGTGTGAGAGTTGGGCTCTGAAGAAAGCTGAGCACCGAAGAATTGATGCTTTTGAACTGTGGTGTTGGAGAAGACTCTCAAGAGTCCCATAGACTGCAAGGAAATCTAACCAGTTCATTCTAAAGGAGATAAGCCCTGGGAATTCTTTGGAAGGTGATGCTAAAGCTGAAATTCCAGTACTTTGGCCACCTCATGTGAAGAGTTGACTCATTGGAAAACACTCTGATACTGGGAGGGATTGGGGGCAGAAGGAAAAGGTGACACCAGATGATGAGATGGCTGGATGGCACCACCGACTCAATGGATGTGAGTTTGATGGTGATGTACAGGAGTTGGTGATGTATAGGGAGGCCTGACATGCTGCAGTTCATGAGGTCACAAAGTCAGCCAAGACTGAGTAACTGAACTGAACAGAATGTGTGGAAAATTAAACAGCACTTTCTGTAGGGCTTGATGAGGCAAAGAATAACTCATAGGGAAAAGAGAACATATTCTGAGGTGATCCAAAATGAAAACACAATGTAGAAAGTCATCAGATAGAGAAGAAGAAGAACACATATATATTTAAGGTTACATATAAAGAAAGGTATCGTGTTCTAGGGAGAAGCTAATGCCTTCTTCAAAAGCTGAAAAAAAAAATTCAATTTCACAAGAAGAAAGAGGAAATGAACAGATATTAGTATTGGTATGTTAACAAAAATAGAAAAATAATACAGAAAATTGAACACGAAACAAAATAGTTAAAAAGAATACTAGGTAAACTACAACAAAAAGAGCAGATTTGGTTACTGAAGCGAGAATGAATAAGATGCCATTGCTACTAAACATACTAAAATAGGAGGAATTTGGGTATTTATGACAGGCATAACAACAAAAGTCTCAAACCATGTGAAGCAGTCAAAGTGCTAGAATAAGAGAGTGACTAAAATAAATAAATAAAGAAATAAATACTGGAAAAAAAGAACAGATTCATAAAAAAAGAAGTTGAGTTGGTTATCCCATTGTTTGTAATTTAGCCCTTAGAACCAGGTTTTTTTAATGCTGTGCTATTTAGGTCGGTAGGTGCCCAATATGCTACTGGAGATCAGTGGAGAAATAACTCCAGAAAGAATGAAGACATGGAGCCAACACACCAGCAAAACCCAGTTGTGGATGTGACTGGTGATAGAAGCAAGGTCCAATACTTCAAAGAGCAATATTGCATAGGGACCTGGAATGTCATGTCCATGAATCAAGGCAAATTGGAAGTGGTCAAACAGGAGACGGCAAGAGTGATCGTCAACAGTCTAGAAATCAGCGAACTAAAATGAACTGGAATGGGTGAATTTAACTCAGAAGGCCATCATATCTACTAGTGTGGGCAGGAATCCCTTAGAAGAAATGGAGTAGCCATCATGGTCAACAGAAGAATTAGAAATGCAGTACCTTGATGCAGTCTCAAAAATGACAGAATGATTTCTGTTTGTCCAAGACAAACCATTCAACATCACAGTAATCAAAGCCTATGCATCAGCCAGAAATGCTGAAGGCATTGAATTTGAACAGTTCTATGAAGAACCACAAGACCTTTTAGAACTAACAACCAAAAAGAGTCCTTTTCATTATAGGAGACTGGAATGCAAAACTAGGAAGTCAAGAAACACCTGGGGTTACAGGCAAATGTGGCCTTTAACACAGAATAAACCAGGGCAAAGGCTCATAAAGTTCAACCAAGAGAATGCACTGGTCATAGCAAACACCCTCTTTCAACAACACAAGAGAAGACTACACATGGACATCACCAGATGGACATCACCAGATGGTAAACACCAAAATCAGATTGATTATATAACTTCCAGTCATAGAGAAGCTCTATACAGTCAGCAAAAACAAGATTGGGAGCTGACTGTAGCTCAGATCATGAACTCCTTCACTGCCAAATTCAGACTTAAATTCAAGAAAGTAGGGAAAACCTTTAGACTATTCAGTTCAGTTCAGTTCAGTCACTCAGTCGTGTCTGACTCTTTGCGACTCCATGAATTGGAGGACACCAGGCCTCCCTGTCCACCACATTTTTCAAATTTTCCTCCCATTGTTGATTTCAATTTACATGGTTTGGGTGACAGAGACCATATTTCGTATGCTTTACATTATTAATGATTATTCCATGACAATATAAATGCAATTATCAGGAATTTTCTGGAGATTATTCCATGTGCAGTTGAGGCAGATGTGTATTATTCTGCCTGTTTTGGGTGGAATGTTCTGCACATCTGTGCTTGGTCCACTGGATGAATTGTCATTTACGTTTTCTCTTCCCTCAGCGGTCTTATCTTCTTCTTGAATTATTTGACTATTTATTGCTGGATATTTATTCTTGGACTATAATTCTTGCTCATGTTTTGCAGTTTTTGCACTTCATGTTAGCCTAAAGGCAGAGAAACCTTTCAAATAGTAGTTAACTGTCTCTTTTATGATGTGAACTTGTGTATGTGTGTGTGTGTGTGTGATATAACAATGTATATATTTAATATAAAGATACTATGCAACATATATTGTTAATATAATCATTGGAATGACTGATACTGAAGCTACAACTCCAATATTTGGCCACCTGATGTGAAGAACTGACTCATTTGCGAAGACTGTTGGTGGGAAAGATTGAAGACAAGAGGGGAAGGGAACAACAGAGGATGCATGCTTGGATGGTATTACCTATTTAATGGATAGGGGTTTGAGAAAACACTGGGGGTTGGTTTTGGGCAGGAGGGTCAGAATGTTGCAGTCCATGGTATGGTAAAAAATCAGATATGACTGTGTGGCTAGACTGAATATATTTAATGCCATCCCAAAGAGGTGTAGTTGTCCTCTGGCTCCTACTGGGGACTAAAACACTGACAGATGAGACACAAGGAAATATGTGTTATTCTGTGGTTGCACTGAGTTACTTTGTTGTTGGTGCACTGTTTTTCTCTGTTCTTTGTTACTACATATTGATTTGGCCTTTTAAGATTATTTCAACCATATTTTTATTTTTTTGTATAACTATTACTACTTTTATTTTGGTTTCCTATTTTCTGTGCCTTTTGTTGCTGTTGCATTGCTTCATTTTTTAAAGAGGTATGCATTTCAATATTAACTGGGATTTTCTGTTATTCTGTGGGAGCTGCATCTGATCTTCTTTTCAGAATTGTATTCTTTATTCTTCATTGGACCCTCTGCTATGATGTTGGTTTTTACTTTGAGATTTACTTCATTGCTTTCCTTTATTAAACTGTTGTCCCCTGTGTAAAGTTTATTGTTTGTGGTACTTTTGATTATATTTTGCCATTTATCTTGCTACCTTTTTAAGCTCAATCTCTTACTATACCATCTCTTACCGTGGCTGTCTGAGCATAAGTTGGGCCTGATCTTTTCAGGTGTCAGCACTGAGACATGAGTCATGGGACACCAGAGAACTCCAGTCTACAGTGAATATTAACTGGTGACATTCTCCATGAAGTCCTTCAACTTAATCTGTGATGTACTCCACCTAACTGCCTGCACAAACCAGGGCTGATGCCTCACACCAGACAACAAGCAAGACAGAAACACAAACCAAATCATCAGCAGATAGACTGCCTAATGTCTGACTAATCTCACCAGTTCAGTTCAGTTCAGTTGCTCAGTCATGTCGGACTCTTTACGACCCCATGAATCACAGCACACCAGGCCTCCCTGTCCATCACCAACTGCTGGAGTTCACTGAGACTCACATCCATCGAGTCAGTGATGCCATTCAGTCATCTCATCCTCTGTCGCCCCCTTCTCCTCCTGCCCCAAATCCCTCCCAGCATCAGAGACTTTTCCAATAAGTCAACTCTTCGTATGAGGTGGACAAAGTACTGGAGTTTAAGCTTTAGCATCATTCCTTCCAAAGAAATCCCAGGGCTGATCTCTGTCAGAATGGACTGGTTGGATCCCCTTGTAATCCAAGGGACCCTCAAGTGTCTTCTCCAACACCACAGTTCAAAAGCATCAATTCTTCGGCGCTCAACCTTCTTCACAGTCCAACACTCACATCCATACATGACCACGGAAAAAACCATAGCCTTGACTAGACGGACCTTAGTCAGCAAAGGAATGTGTCTGCTTTTGAATATACTATTTAGGTAACTTTCCCAGGATGTCTGGCTCTAGATGAGTGATCACACCATCATGATTATCTGGATAGAGAATATCTTTTTTGTACAGTTCTTCTGTGTATTCTTGCAACCTCTTTTTAATATCTTCTGCTTCTGTTAGGTCCATATCATTTCTGTCCTTTATCAAGCCCATCTTTACATGAAATGTTCCCTTAGTATCTCTAATTTTCTTGAAGAGGTCTCTAAGTCTTTCCCATTCTGTTCTTTTCCTCTATTTCTTTGCATTGATCGCTGAAGAAGGCTTTCTTATCTCTTCCTTCTATTCCCTGGTACTCTGCATTCAGATGCTTATATCTTTCCTTCTCTCCTTTGCTTTAGCCCCTCTTCTTTTCACAGCTATTTGTAAGGCTTCCCCAGACAGCCATTTTGCTTTTTTGCATTTCTTTTCCATGAGGATGGTCTTGATCTCTGTCTCCTGTGCAATGTCACGAACATCATTTCATAGTTCATCAGGCACTCTATCTATCAGATCTAAGCCCTTAAATCTATTTCTCACTTCCACTGTAGAATCATAAGGGATTTGATTTACATCATACCTGAATGGTCTAGCGGTTTTCCCTACTTTCTTCAATTTAAGTCTGAATTTGGTAAAAAGGAGTTCATGATCTGAGCCACAGTCATCTCCTGGTCTTGTTTTTGTTGACTGTACAGATCTTCTCTATCTTTGGCTGCAAAGAATATAATCAATCTGATTTCGGTGTTGACCATCTGGTGAGGTCCATGTGTAGAGTCTTCTCTTGTGTTGTTGGAAGAGTGTGTTTGCTATGGTCAGTGCATTTTCTTGGCAAAACTGTATTAGTCTTTGCCCTGCTTCATTCCACATTGCAAGGCCAAATTTGCCTGTTACTCCAGTTGTTTTTTGACTTCCTACTTTTGCATTCCAGTCCCCTATAATGAAAAGAACATCTCTTTTGGGTGTTAGTTCTAAAAGCTCTTATATGGGGAAACAGTGGAAACAGTGTCAGACTAACCCCATAGACACCTACAAATAACATGGACAGACATGGTGCCACCATTAGAGAGGGAAGACTCAGCTGCATACTTAAGAACATAGTTGTCAGTCTCTTCCACTCCAAAGCCCACACTGGTCACTCAACCAACTTTATTGACTTGGAGTGGAGACTTGGACATAACTATAACCCAGCAGACTGGGAAGAAATGACCATTAACACAGTAAGTAGGGAATTGTGAAGATAGAGAAATATGTTGTGGGCAAAGGAATGTGGTAGAAGCTCAGAACATCATGAAAGAAAAAATAGGTAGGCTCCATGAGAAAGATTCAGAAGTTATGGTAGTAAATGTGATAAAACATTAGAGAAATAGGATAGATAATAGACGAGAAATATTTCTGAAGGGCCTAGAAAAATGAATAAGTAACAACAAATAATTACAAACACAAAAACGGGCATTGGTCTCTATAGGCTAATACATACTCGTACTGCTGAAGCCAACATAATTTTGGAAATAATTTATCCTCCAATTTAAAAATGAAGTTTAAAAAGAAACACGACTATACCTGTGGCTGATTCATGTTGATGTATGACAAAACTAATACAATATTGTAAAGTAATTAACCTCCAGTTAAAATATATATATATGTGCGTGTGTGTGTGTGTGTGTCAAAAAAAAAAAAAAAGAAAAGAAAAGAAAAGTAAAGTAAAGAAACATAAGCATTCAAAGGCACAAGAGACCTGACAAAGTAATTGATACTTGTAGGATATTTCACCCAGCAGAATATACATTTTTCTAAAGTCAAAATGCAAGACAGGAAAAAGACGCAGCTGTCTATAACGGACTTTTGGACTCAGAGGGAGAGGGAGAGGGTGGGATGATATGGGAGAATGGCATTCTATCATGTATACTATCATGTAAGAATTGAATCGCTAGTCTATGTCTGACGCAGGATACAGCATGCTTGGGGCTGGTGCATGGGGATGACCCACAGAGATGTGATGGGGAGGGAGGTGGGAGGGGGGTTCATGTTTGGGAACACATGTAAGAATTAAAGATTTTAAAATTAAAAAAAAAAAATAATAATAATAATAAAAATAAATAAATAAATAAATAAATAAATAAATATTTAAAAAAAAAAAATGAATTATCACCAGAATAAATCACAAACTAAATTTCAAATCAAGCCTTGGTAAACTTAAGATAATGGTAACTGTATCAATCTTTTCTTTTCTTTCTTTTTTTTTTTAACAAAATGCTATGATTTACATAGCATAGTTTGGGGGCAGTGGCTATGAAAACATGAATCCATTTAGGCTAACAAATACTCCTCTACATGGTCAAGAGATGTCTAATAAAATCAGAGAGAAAAAGAAAAGAAAAATTTTAGAGGCAAATAATATTAAAAACATGATTATCTGAAATTTATAGAGCATGCTAAAGCAGCAAAAGAGTGAAGTTGATAAATACTAGAAGACTCTTGAGAGTCCCTTGACTGCAAGGAGATATAACCAGTCCATTCTGAAGGAGATCAACCCTGGGATTTCTTTGAAAGGAATGATGCTGAAGCTGAAACTCCAGTACTCTGGCCACCTCATGAGAAGTGTTGATTCATTGGAAAAGACTCTGATGGTGGCAGGGATTTGGGGCAGGAGGAGAAGGGGAGGACAGAGGATGAGATGGCTGGATGGCATCACGGACTCGATGGACGTGAGTCTGAGTGAACTCCAGGAGATGGTGATGAACAGGGAGGCCTGGTGTGCTGCGATTCATGGGGTCGCAAAGAGTCGGACATGACTGAGAGACCCAACTGAACTGAACTGAACACATCTCAAAAAGGAAAAGGAATATGTCTAGGCTGTATATTGTCACCCTGCTTATTGAACTTATATGCAGAGAACATTATGAGAAACGCTGGGCTGGAAGAAGCTTTTGATTGGCTCCAAAATCATGGCAGATGGTGACTGCAGCCATGAAATAAAAAGACGCTTACTCCTTGGAAGAAAATTTATGACCAACCTAGATAGTATATTGAAAAGCAGATATTACTTTGCCAACAAAGGTCTGTCCCATCTAGGCTATGATTTTACCAGTGGTCATGAATGGATGTGATAGTTGGGCTGTGAAGAAAGCTGAGCTCTGAAGAATTGATGCTTTGAACTGTGGTTTTAGAGATGACTCTTGAGAGTCCTTTGGACTGTAACGAGATCCATCCAGTCCATCTTAAAGGAGATGAGCCCTGAATGTTCATTGGAAGGACTGATGTTGAAGCTGAAAGTACAATACTTTGGCCATCTCATGCGAAGAGTTGACTCATCTGAAAAGACCCTGATGCTGGCAGGGACTGAAGGCAGGAGGAGAAAGAGACGACAGAGAATGAGATGGCTGGATGGGATCACCTACTGGATGGACGTGTGTTTGATTGAACTCTGGCAGTTGGTTTCGGATGGGGAGGCCTGGCGTGCTGTGATTCATGGAGTCTCAAACAGTCAGACACTACTGAGTGACTGACTGAACTGAACTGAATCGAACAGCATCGCAAGTAATCAACATAACTTTAAATTGAAAGCATTTAGAGAAAGAAGAAAAAGCAGACAAAATTCCCCAACGTGAATAGAAGGTAAAACGGTACAAATCAGAGCATAAATTAAAGAAAGGAAATGATGAAAAATTAGCCAAAATCAGTATCACTAAAAGGAGTCCCTTAGACAGGATAAACAAAATAGATGAATCATGGTCCAGACTTATCAAGAAAGAGAAAAAGACAAACACTTAAATCAATCAATTTGACAGGACAAAGGATGGCATTATAACAGATACCACAGAAATAACGAAGATGCATAAGAGAGTACAGCAAACAATTATAAGTCAATAAAATGGAGAACCTGAAATCCATGGACTAATGCTCAGAAATTCAACTAAGAAGTAACACAAAATAATAATAGAGCAATTGCAAGCACTAATATTGAAAATGTGCTGAAAATTTTATAGTGGACAAAACTAAAGCCAGATGCAAATTTTGCAAATTTTGTGAACCAGTCAGAGAACTGCTAACACATGCACTTCTAAAACTGCTCTATAGTTCTCGATTGGAAGGAAAACCCACAAACACTTTGTACAAGGTCACAATCACCCTGACACTAACACCGAAAAAAACACAGAAAAAGAAAGTTAGAGACCAGTGCCACACAGATGAACAGAGGCAAACATCCTTAGCAAAATACGAGCAAAAATATCCACCAATACCTTAGAAGGATTGAACACCATTATTAGGTGGGGGGTTTATCCCATATATGGAAACATTATTCGGTAGCTGCCTATCAATGCATAGTGAAGGAATGAAACAGTATGATCACCTCAATAGATGCTGAAAGATCTTTGATATAATCCAACAAGTGTTTGTGAAAAAAAACTCTCCAAAAACTGAATATTCAAAAAATTACCTCAACTTAAGAAAGACACACAAATCAAAACTACAATGGCGTATTACCTCATGCCATTAAAAATGCTCCGTCATTAAAAACACACACACATACACACACGCACACACAAAAACCTACAACAAGGGACTGCTCAACTGATCCAATGGCTAAGATACCATGATCACAAAGCAGGGTTGATCCTTGGTCAGGGAATTAGATTCCACATGCAGTGAATGAGGTTTGTAACAACCAAATGAAGAAGTAAATATATGTGGGTATGTGTGATGGTGTATGTGTGTCTATATATGTGTGTGTGTAATAGTATATGAAGGAAATGGTGTGGAGAAAAGAGAATCCTCCTGTCTTCTTGCGCTGTTGTTAGGAGTAAAAATGAATACTGCCACAAAGCCAAACAGTATGGAAGTTCTTTAGATAACCAGGTGTACAACTACCATTTAACCCAACAATTCCACTATTTGGGATATATTTTAAAAAAAGAAAAAAAAAAAAAAAAAAAACCTTAATGTAAAATAGATATGTATACCAGTAAACACTGCAACACATTTTAGAGTAGCCAGTAAAGGGAAACAACCTCAGTGTCCATCGAACAAATAATGGATAAAGAAGTTATGGTACATATAAAGGATGGAAAAATGCTCACTCATTAAAAGGAACAAAGTTGGAGTATTTGTAGAGGTGCAGATGAATCTAGAGCCTTTACACAGCGAAATAATTAAAAAACAGAAAGACCAATATTGCATATTAATGCATATAAGTGGAATCTAGAAAACAATTGCTGAAGAACACATTGGGAGAGTACAAAGAAATGCAGTCATAGAAATAGACTAGTGGACACAGTGTGGGGAGGCGAGAATGGAATGGATTGAACAAATTGCACTAACATATGTAACATACCAAGTATGCAGTAGATAGCTAGTTCTATGGAGTGCTCCAGTGGAGTGTGTTGTGTGGTACAAGAGGAGGCCCAACAGAGCGATGGGAGGACTGCTCCAAAGGGAGGCTCAGCTATATTTACTAACAACTTTTTTTTTTTTTTTTTTGCTTTGCTGGGCAGCAGAAACAAACACAGCATTGTAAGTTAATTATACTCCACAATCTTAATTGTTTTGCTTCATGTGAAGAAAGAAAACCAGTCCTTGGCTAAGTTGTGCAAGTGACGGGTTAAGCATCATAATGTGTGTCAAGTAAAATGTGTACACAAGACTGCTTTAGTATGTATAGACAAAGCCAAAAAAAAAAAAAAATAGGCAAATCCAGAGCTAAGTTAGCCAGAATATATTCAGACTCTACACTTGTGCCCTTAGGCTTCACTAATTTGTCAGTTTCTGAAAGAAACGAGGGGGTTTCTAAAAGTAAAGTAAACTTATAGGGTTATATATTTTCATAAATTGATGTCACTAATTTATGAAACCATGAATCCCTCGTTTTAATAAGTAATACCAGACTTTGAATACAGAATTATGCTAAGTATGAATTAGCAAACGTAGGTTGAAACTGAGATGGTGTACAAGAATCTCTTGTATTGTAATTCTAGAATGTGTGCTACTGACTGGGAAAAATGCATAGCCCCAAAGTGGTGAATTATGTTTTCTTCCTCAGGCCTTTCATAACAAGAAGGGTTTAATCATGAGGAGCAACTTTTCATGTGTTGTTAAAAGACTACTCTGAAGAAGAATAGGAGGATCCAGATTTTACAGAAGTTTTGGTACAACAATCAGCTATGGAGAGTACCAGGGTCCAGCCCCTGTTGGATCCAGGGCATCCTCAGGGGGACAACATCGGTGACTGGAAAGAGACTTATAGATATAGAAAGAGATGAAGAGGGAATATTGCAGTCAGAAAATAGAGGAGTGAAAGAGGCTGATATTCCTTGATTTACACAGAAAGCCAATAAAGCCCAGACAAGGGACTTGCACTGTTCACGTAAGCCACAGGCACCCTCTTGAGTAGCAGAAGCTGCCCCACCTTGGGCACACTCTCACGTGGGTCTTAGAAGCCCAGGAAGAGAAGTGAACTCAGAGGACACCTGCACTCCAGGGTGTCAGCCTGAAAACAGAGAGAAAGAAATAACGACATGGGGAGACCAAGCTTCAGTGAGTGAGGCCCAAAACTTTATTTTCCAGAGGAGCTTATATACATTGAGCTGTACATAGAAAATAATGGAAGATGCAGAGTCATACAGGGTCAGCAGTCCTGACCCTTATTAAGACCAGGCTTTGATTCTGCATTCCTTCTGACATACAAAATTCTCAGGTGATTTACATCATCTTCTGGCCAGAAGGCCTGCTAACATTTTTATGACCGTTTCTGATAATGATTAGTCAACCAGAAAACTTATTTTCTCCAAAGGTGATTTTTCTAAAGTTAGGCACCAGTCTCTGAAAGCACTAGATAAGGTTACATTCCTATAGGTTAAGGGTGAAGTGGGCTATAACATGGAAAGAATTTCTGATGTGGTTAAATCAAAGGCTACCGCTTGTTTTTCCCACATACCACTATACTAGTTAATGTATATTCTTAAAGACATAATGGAAAATGGATATGGAAATGTAGCAGCAAGTATTGGCTCAACAAGAAACCCTCCACCAGTACTATTCTAATAACTTCTTAACTCCCCACAAGGCTCTATATTTTTAAATTATAGGCTTCATGTGCCTCTCACAGTTGGGAGGCCATAAACAATCACATGCGTAGCTTCAGGAGTCTGAACAAACCTGTCAGGCTAGCTAGAAAATCATCAGAGGGGTTTAGATATGAACAGTCTTATTATGCCCAGGAGAATTATTAACTAAAGTTGTAAGTTGTTCCCTTCAGATAAAGGTGATCGGGGATAGCACCCCGTTAATGTTAGAGGTGTTGATGAAAGACATGAAATAATAAAACAGACAGTTTCTTGTTCTGGGGTAGATGCTTGAGCACTTCCAGGGGATCCCTTGTGTCCTGATCTGCCCTGCTCGTCAGGTCTCTCCACATGACCTTGGCATGGGAAGGATTGATCCAGGGAGTCCCTCGAGTCCTGATTCCACCTTGCCCATTAGGCCTCTCCCACATGACCTTGTCATGGGTGGGATCTCCCATGCTGTCTCCTGGCAGGAGAGTGTCTGAATATTATGGTTAACAAAAGAAAAACTGGATACCTTAAGTGAATAGATTGAGATATTTTCTACCGATGGGAAGATGCAAGAATCTGGGCTCCTTGAAATAATTCCTTTGAAAAGCAGTTTAATTAGGGCTAGTAACTGTTGTTTTTGTCTCAAATCAGTTCTTTGGGCAACACTGCTGGCAGCTGCAGTAACTAAGGACTTGATAGTGGGAAACTATTTCATCAAGAGTTGCCCCAGGTTTCACATTTACGGATGGTTGCAATGGCTTATTACTTGATGACTGCAGCATCCTCTGTTTACTGATATGGCTGGTAAATTTATTGGTTCACAGTGTGCTCTATTCTCTACCACCTGAGAAAAAGTTGCAATCTCTACAAAGATTCTTATACTCTCACAGAAGGTGACTATGTGCTTCTATTTCAACAGGACATACAGAGTATGGACTATCACTTCAGTTCAGTTCAGTCGCTCAGTCGTGTCCGACTTTGTGGCCCCATGAATCACAGTAGGGCAGGCCTCCCTGTTCATCACCACCTCCCGGAGTTCACTCAGACCCACGTCCATCGAGTCAGTGATGCCATCCAGGCATCTCATCCTCTGTTGTCCCCTTCTCCTTCTTCCCCCAATCCCACCCAGTGTCAGAGTCTTTTCCAATGAGTCAACTCTTCGCATGAGGTGGCCAAAGTACTGGAGTTTCAGCTTTAGCATCATTCCTTCTAAAGAAATCCCAGGGCTGATCTCCTTCATAATGGACTGGTTGGATCTCCTTGCAGCCCAAGGGACTCTCAAGAGTCTTCTCCAACACCACAGTTCAAAAGCATCAGTTCTTTGGCACTCAGCCTTCTTCACAGTCCAACTCTCACATCCAAATATGAGCACAGGAAAAACCATAGCCTTGACTAGATGGACCTTAGTCGGCAAAGTAATGTCTCTGCTTTTGAATATATTATCTAGGTTGGTCATAACTTTTCTTCCAAGGAGTAACTGTCTTAATTTCATGGCTGGCAATCACCATTTGCAGTGATTTTGGAGCCCAGAAAAATAAAGTCTGACACTGTTTCCACTATAATTTAGTCCATACCTAAAGTGCTGTGAAAATACCTAATACAGGTTTAGTACAAATCCCAATGAGACAGAAAACTGAAAGCAAAATATAAATTTGAAGAACACGACCAGAAAGACTTACATCAAGGAAGGTTAAAATAGATTTATATAAGTAAATTTAAAAATTTATTCCTACAGTGATATATTCAAATAGGCATATATATATATATATATATATATATATATATATATATATGCACACTGTGTAAATATTTATCTCTACTCATACACGCACACACATATATTTCCATAAGTATCTGAACTTTCTCTGCACTATTCTCAAAAAAAGTCTTTACATGACGCCATAACTCGTCTTAGTATTTTCAATCAACCAAATATGTTCTATGAAAATAAAGAAACAGAGCCAAAATTTAAAAATGGGATAAATGCTTGCAAATTTGTTAATGTATGGAAAATTAAACAAGACATTACTAAAGAACCAATATTGTAAAGTGTCAGTCACATGGAAAGATAGATAATTTTCTGAGATGAATGTAAGTAAAGCACTTTTAGCAAATCATCAGATCCTGAAAAGTACATACCTGAATTTATATACCTCCTGAAAAATATATACTGCTACCTGTAGACAGCAAAATTATGTACCTAAACTGTCAACATATACACATGCATGTATAGGTGTTGCAGTATATAGATATATACATATATGTATATTTAAAATTATGTGCTACCATGATATGTTCAAATAAGCATATATATGTATACTGTGTAAATATTTATCTCTACTCATAAACATACACACACATAAGCAGGGTGACCATATACATACTTGACATATTCCTTTTCCTGTTTGGAACTAGTCTGTTGTTCTACATCCAGTACTCACCTTTGCTTTCTGACCTGTACATGTGTTTCTCAAGAGGCAGGTCAGGTGGTCTTGTATTCCCGTCTCTTTCAGAATCTTCCATTGCTTATTTGATCCACCCTGTGAAAGGCTTTGGCATAGTCAATAAAGCAGAAGTAGATGTGTGTTTTTTTTGTTTTTTTGTTTTTTTTCCTGGAACTCTTCCTTTCTCAATGATCCAGCAGATGTTGGCAAATTGATCTCTGTTTCATCTGCCTTTTCTAAAACCAGCTTGAACATCTGGAAGTTAGTGGTTTACATATTGCTGAAGCCTAACTTGGATAATTTTGAGCATTACTTTACTAGTGTATCAGATGTGTGCAATTGTGCAGTAATTTGAACATTTTTTGTGTTGTGTTTCTTTAGGATTGCAATGAAAACTGAGCTTTTCCAGTCCTGTGGCCACTGCGGAGTTTCCCATATTTGGTGGCATATTTAGCGCAGCAATTTCACAGCATCATCTTTCATTACTTGAAATAGCTCAACTGGAATTCCATCACTTCCACTAGCTTTGTTAGTAGTGATACTTTCCAATGCCCACTTGACTTCACATTCCAGGATGTCTGGTCCTAGGTGAGTGATCCCACCATCATGATTATCTGGGTCATGAAGCTCTTCTTTGTACACTTCTCTTGTGTATCCTTGCCACCTGTTCTCATATCTTCTGTTTTGATTTGGTTCATACCATTTCTGTCCTTTATCGAGCCCATCTTTGCTTGAAATGTTCCCTTGGTATCACTACTTTTCCTGAAGAGATTTCCTCTCTTTCCCATTCTGTTTTTCTCTATGTCTTTGCATTGATCACTGAGGAAAGCTTTCTAATCCTTTCTGTGTTTGGAACTCTCCATTATATACTTATATCTTTCCTTTTCTGCTTTGCTTTCTGATTATCTTTCTTTCACAGCTATTTGTAAGGCCTGCTGAGACAGGTATTTTGCTTTTTTGCATTTCTTTTCTGTGGGGACTGTCTTGATCTTTGTCTCCTGTACAATGTCACGAACCTCCGCCCATAGTTAATCAGGAACACTGGCTATCAAATCTAGTCCCTTAAGTCTATTTCTCATTCAAATGTATAATCATAAGGCATTTGATTTAGGTCTTACATGAATGGTCTAGTGGTTTTCCCTACTTTCTTCAACTTAAATGAATTTGACAAAAAAAGATTTCATGATGTGAGCCACAGTCAGCTGTCATTCATGTTTTTGCTGACTGTAAAGATCTTCTCCATCTTTAGGTGGAAAGAATAGAATCAATCTGATTTTGGTGTTCACCATCAAGTCAGGTCCATTTGTAGAGTCTTTTCTTGTGTTGTTGGAAGAGGGTGTTTGCTATGAGCAGTGCATTCTCTTGGCAAAACTCTGATAGTGTTTGGCGTGCTCCTTTCCGTATTCCAAGGCCAAACTTATGTGGTACTCTGTTTCTTCAATTCCTACTTTTGCATTCCAATCCCCTATAATGAAAATGATATATATTTTGGGTGTTAGTTCTAAAAGGTCTTGTAGGTCTTCATAGAACTGTTCGACTACATCTTCTTCAGGGCTACTAGTTGGGTCCTAGACTTGGATTACTGGATATTGAATGGATTTCCTTGGAAATGAACCGAGATCATTCTGTCATTTTTTGGATTGCATTCAAGTACTGCATTTCGGACTCTGTTGTTAATCATGATGGCTACTTCATTTCTTCTAAGGGAATCCTGCCCACAGTAGTAGATATAATGGCCATCTGAGTTAAATTCACCCATTACAGTCCATTTTAGTTGGCTGATTCCTAGGACATTGACGTTCACTTTTGCTATCTCCTGTTTGAACCCTTCCAATTTACCTGATTCATGGACCTGACATTCCAGGATCATAATCAATATTGCTCTTTACAGCATTGGATCTCACTTCTATCACCAGTGACATCCAGAACTAGGTATTGTGTTTGCTTTGACTTCATCCCTTCTTTCTTTCTAGTGTTATTTCTCCACTGATCTCCAGTAGCATATTGGGAACCTACAAACACAGGGAGTTCCCCTTTCAGTATTCAATCATTCTGCCTTTTCATACTGTTCATGGGCTTCTCAAGGCAAGAATCCTGAAGTAGTTTGCCATTCCCTTTTCAGTGGACCACATGACCTCCATCATGACCACCCTTCCTGGTTGGCCCCACATGGCATGGCTTAGCTGCATTGAACTAGACAGGGCTGTGGTCCGTGTGATCAGATTGGCGAGTTGTTTGTGATTATGGTTTCAGTGTGTCTGCCCTCTGATACCCTCTCACAACACCTAGCATCTTACTTGGGTTTCTCTTACCTTGAACTTGGGGTATGTCTTCACGGGTACCCCAGCAAAGCACAGCCGCTGCTCCTTACCTTGGACTAGGGATATCTCCTTACACCCGCCCGTGCTGACCTTGACCTTGTAGTAGCTTCCTCGGCCCTCCTGCACCCATGCAGCCACCACTCTTTGGACTTAGTTCTTTCTCTGTCTCAGGTATTCTACTGTTGGCTCCACCAGGGTGTTGTTAATCTCCGTTAATGCATTGATTATTACTGCTTGACTCTTCTTTATTTCTTCTAGATCCATGGTAAACATGTTTATTTCTTCTCACTCCAGGCCTCCAGTGTATTTACTGGCAACATTACATAGCTTTCAAGATTTTGGTCATGTTTACGGTCATTAGTCTGAATTCTTTTTCAGGAAAACTTCCTTTCTAGTCTTCTTGTGTTTGTTTTTGTGGGTTTTTATCAGTTTTCTTCACCAGCTGCATGTTTCTCTTCCATTTCATTCTGTCTCGATTGCTCTGATTTGGGTCCCCTTCCTGCAGGCTGGAGGGTTATGGCTCCACTTTGTTGTGGAAACTGTCCTTTGTGGGTGGGATGGATCCAGTGACTTGTCAAGGTTTAATGCTCTGTGGAATTTGTGTCTGTGCAGTGGCAGGCAGATCTGTATCTCTTCTCTCTGAAGTGCAATGAATTGTCCATGGATTGTGCTTTGGGGTGTTTGTGTGTTTGCTATGGCTTCATGCACCCCCTTTAATAACATTCACAGTTGTGTTTCTCTTTTGCTGGAGAATAGCTGTGGGTTCTCTTGTACTGAATGCTGGGTCGAGTGTTGAGATGGTTTTCCATGTAGATATGGAAACTCTGGGTTGTGTGTGTGTCCTTTAATGTTCTGAGGTAGGGAATTCAATATTGATCTAAAGTTCTGGAATAGATGTCTTGACCTCTGGGTTTCTGTCCCCAGGTTACAGTAGCATCAAAAAGCCACATGCACACAATACAGAAGATAAATCCCCAGGTTAATGGTGACAAAACTCTCCTCATCCTAAAAGAATCAAAGGGATTCACAGAGCTCCAGAGAGCAGAGAAAAGGGAGGAGGGAGAAAGAGGTGTCTAGGAGGAGATAGGAAAGAGTTAAAAGGGGAGAGAGCAATAAATTCAGGAAACAAATCCATAAGTAAAATCAGATCGTAAAGATTTTGTTCCTAAGGTTACAACATTGATGACAATATTTCTAAAGAAAAAGCTAAGAACTAAAAATAAAATTGTTAGACTCATTTAAATAGTGTAAAAAAAAAGAAAATGGAGGTGAAATTCATTCTGATATATAAAAGAAGTGTTTAAAAAATAGCTGTATATTTTGAAAGGTAGCAATAGTTAACAGAAATAGCAATTTAGGATATACTAAGGGATTAACATTGCTAAAATTTTAAGAAATCATATAGAAATAGATCTAGGAATTTCAAAGAAATTTTAAGCTTTTTTATGGCAGTACGGTATCAGATAGTCCCTTCCTGAAATGTGTACTTGCTGTGAAAGGCTACTGTTGTCCCTCAATTCAATAGTCTCGGCATTAATTGCAGACTTATTCAGTTGAACCTGCCACTTCTGTTTTGGTTTATGCTTCTTTATTCATATTCCATTCTTTTATTTGAAAGCCTCTCCATGTCTGGTTTTCAACATGGTATGAGGGTATGATAGCCTCTTATTCGACGTTCTCACTGTTTTGGCAGTTAGGTGGAACACTGGAAACAAATACCACAGGGATGTGTAGGGGTACTTGAGGTGGATTGATCACATTGGGCTTGCCACTGACAAATGTGACATGTTGTCCCTGGGTCCACCCTGCTCAGCCTCCCGGTGATATATGAGGGCACTGTCCCAAGTGGGCCCATTGTTTCATGCACTTCTCAGCAAATTAGACACTTAGGTGCTCTGCAGGGGCACTGATTACGTTTGGCTCTGTGCTTTGTGCTGTTCCCTAGTCCAAAATCTCAGGTGACTGGTTGGAGGGCAAGCCCAAGTCCCAGGTGTGCTGTGCCTCTTATGCAGCTTTGTGTCCTCAGCCACTAAGTTTGCTGTCTGTGCAAGAGCACACATTCTCAAATGTTCCTTGTGTCTCCTCAGGGTAACTGACCCCAGGCTGGCCTTGTGAACTGTCCATGAACCCAGGAATTCATCATTAGCAACTGACAACCAACTTAGAGTAGGGAGTGTCTCTGGGACCAAAATACCAGTGACCTATTTCCTTCTGCCTCTGGCAGTCATACACATTCTTGTCTCCCTCTGTGGAAGAAAGGGTCTTAAGTAGAAGCCTGCTTGGTCTCCTTTGGTATTTTTGAGTGCACAGTCTTCTGCTCTGTGACTGTGCCTTGGTTCAATATATGGCCTTAGAGCCTTCTCACAGGAAATGTCCTTTCTAAAATGTCTCTCTAGTGTTCCCATTGTTTATGTTTCTATGTCACCTTAGGTTCGTCAGAGTGTCCTCAGGGCACTAAAACCTGGTTCTAACCATAGCATTGTTGGAGATTACGAGTGAAATGACATAAAAGACAAGACACACATAAGAGACAGACACCACTCTGGCCAGAGGAAAAATAATAACTGTGCAAGCAAGCAGGCTTGTCGTTTACTTTTATATAGCCCCTCTGAGCAGAATTCCAGACAGTATGACCAAGCCTTTTCAGTATAGCGCATGTGCATAAATGTTATCATACAGCAAAAGGGAGTGAAATTTCTGCTTACTGCAGTCTGTCCAGAACCTTCCTCCTTCTTCTTATCACAAGAAGGGAATGTTCCCTCGTTTGCAAAGGACCATTAAACTCAAGGCTGTGTCCAGACTGCTTGGCAGAATGCCTCGCTTGCAAGCACGTTCAGTTCACGCAGAGAGCCCCTCCTGCGGGCACATCTCCACTTTCCCTATTATGGCTGCATTAACCCTTCATAGCATGTTTGATACATCACAGGCCTCCCTCCTGGGCCACAATGTATGATACTGGATGGAGCATCTGAACCACTTCTCGGTTAGTAATTGCGTTTATTGGCATAACCTGTGATTCTCTTCTTTTTCCCCTTGTTCTGTTTCTTCCCCCACTGACACTTATGAGAAGGCGTTTCTTATTTTGTGTAAATGTCTCCTCTTTCACAACTCCCTCTCCAACACGGGTCTCGATCCCTAAAATCTTTTCTACCCGCACGTCTCTTATTTTGTCCTACCTCGTTTTGAAGGAACTTGTTTTTCTTTCTCGGTTTCTAGGGCTTATCAATATCATTCACAAATTGATTTCTGGAAGGTGTTCCATGTGCAGTCAATCCTTTGATGGATTTGTATGGGAAAAAGTGGAGAGTGCCTCCTATTCCTCTAACGTTATGAGACCCCCACCACAACCCTGGGAGATCCATTTAATTAACTGAAATCTTGTTATTGTTCAGTCACAACAGCATTTCTGACTCTTTTTGACACATTGGGTGCAATGCACAAGGCCTATCTCTCTCACTATCACTCAGGGTCTACCTGAGATCATGTCCATTGAATGGGTGAAGCTATACAGCCATCTCCTTCTCTCTCACCCATGTCTCCTCCTTATTTTTTCGTTTGCTAAGAATGAGGGTCTTTTCTAGTGAGTTAGTTCTTTGCTCAGGTGGTCAAAGCTTTGTGGAAAGCTTTGAATCAAAGCTCAGGTGCTCAGCTTCAGCATCAGTGAGTCTACTGCCTCTTAAGAGTTGAATTCCTTCATGTTTGACTGACTTGATCTTCTTGCAATCCAATAGACTCACACATGTCATCCCCAGCAGAGCAGTTTGGTGTTCTCACATCTGTACATGTCTACTGGAAAGACCACAAATGTGACTCTATGTGCCTCTATTGGTCAAGCCATGTCTTCACTTTTTAACTTGCTCTCTAAATTTGTGAGTTCCTCCAGGAAGCAACTGTCTTCTAATTTTATAGCCACCATCATCATGGTGAATGGTGAGCCACAAAATTTGGCAGCGAATTTAGAGCCACGAAAGAGGAAATCTATCACCGTTTCTGCCATTTCCACTTCCATTTCCCATGAAGTGCTGGGACCAGATGCCATGATCTTATTTCTGTAATACTGAGAATTCAAATGTACTGTTTACCCTATGTTTTTCTATAAACATTGAGGATTATTGTATTCTTGTACCTTAGTTTTCCCTCGATGTTTTGAATAACAAATCATTTTCTAAGAGTATTCTAAGATACTCATTACTCATTATATATAATACTGCTGGTTTTAAGGTTCCTGCTTGAGCACTTGTGCTATGCTTCTGTGAAAACTGGGTAAAATGTTGACAAAATACACAGCCTATACTATATTTCTCCATTAACATAATATTTTGAACCTGTTCCTGTTACCTAGTTAGATTTTCTCTAATGTGGCAACTACAAAAGTACAGAGGAGGACAAGATACAAGAGATAGGATGTTGAGGGGAGAAGGAAGCTGAACCCCTGTGGCATGAAGTGAGAGAAATGTTATCATCAATAATTTCTATTGAAATATTTGGTACTGGAAGTTTAAACTAATGAAAGAACATTTTACATACTGAATGATGGAGAAGTGATTTTGATGTACACATCCTACAATTTCAAAGTTCAGCTAGCCAGAAGAGCCTGACTACAATCTATGCACAATGCACTGGGCATTTGTTTCACCCATTAAGTGGGTAGCTGCTATCCCAAAAACAGCTAGGTGACATTGTGCATGTGGTTCCAACATCTTCCTATGTTACCACAGACTTGAATGAATAAAATTGTATTCAACGTGAGGAGAGCAACAGTTTTCCTTGAACAATATCTCTAAGTAAGTGCGAGTTGCAATTTTATGGGCTCAAGGTGTCCTCATAAGTAAGAACCCATATTTTATTACAGAAAGAATAGTGGAAGATGAGCTAGACTAAAGGAGAGCCTTTCAGTAACAGGATCTGAATTATTCAGCCAGAAAGTTATTAAGTAATGTTGAGGATCCCCAAAAATAATCAGTTAAGATCTTGGGAGCAAGCAAGAGTTTGGCCACCTAAATAAAGTTGCCTAAAATTATATTTTGACATATATACATATATACACACATTTGTGTGTATAAAAAAAGTCCAAACTTTTTTTTTTTCCTGTTAGGTATAACAGCAATGGAAAAAATTCAACTCAAATGAAGAATGATTCAAAAGTCCACTCAGTTGTTGAATATATGTAAGTGGAAATACTTCAAAATATGTTTTCTTGGCTGCATGTAAAGTATGTGGGCTCTTTATATCACTCCTGTCTCTGCTTTTAATAAATATCTACCAAATTTAAAATGTTTGTCCAGTTTTAATGACAAAAATAGACAGGTATAGAAATACATGTATATATATGTATATGCAAACAACTATATAAAACAGACAAATATGTTTCCAGAATATGGAATATTGATATCAAACTTAGATCTCAGAGTTATTTCCAACTTCATGGTCCATCTCAACAGGAAATTGCCAAAGTTGTTACTGACTCAAACACTCCAATACCTGGGAAACATGAAAAAGAAATCGAACCTGTAACTGAGATTTTCAGTCACATTTATGATCAAGCTCTAAGTCCATCACTTTATTTCCTTTCTTGTTCTAAGCAGCCCCTCCTTAAGATTGAAAAATATGAAAACCGAGAGAGAGGTAGGAGATTGGAGACCTCCTCTTGTTTCAAGGGTAGGTTTTTTGTTGTTTTTTTTTTAAAGTATAAATTTATTTAATTTATTGGAGGTTAATTACTTTACAATATTTTATTGGTTTTGCCATACATCAACATGAATCCACAACAGGTATACACATGTTCCCATCCTGAACCGTCCTCCCCACTCCCTCCTTGTACCATCCCTCTGGGTCGTCCAAGTGCAACAGACCCAAGCATGCAGTATCATGCATTGAACCTGGACTGGTGATTCGTATCATATATGATAGTATACAAGTTTCAATGCCATTCACTCAAATTACCCCCATCTTCTTCCTCCCCCAGAGTCCAAAAGACTGTTTTATACCTCTGTGTCTCTTTTGCTTTCACATACAGGATTATCGTTACCATCTTTCTAAATTCCATGTATATGCATTAGCATACTCTCAGTTAGTATACTGTCAGAAACCCACAGTAAGTTGATTGAAATTTTGCACAGAAATGAGTAACCCAAGTTTGCTTGGATAAAAGCACTGAATATTAAGAATGTGTGTATAGAAGGGTGATAAATCACTTTTATTTCAAAAACAGATTTATTGATGTGATCTTTCTGTGTAAAAGTTCTTTAAGAATGAGGATTTTCAGGGTTCATGGTTTTGGTTACTATTTCTGCAAGCAGTCTGTGTTTTAAATTGTTGCTGAAGTACACACCGGTTGAAGAGTACTCTTCAATTGCTAGGAGATCAGTGACTTAGTGATGTCACAGCTTTCTGACTTTGATAACCACTGTGATGGTCTAGAGAGTTTCTCTCTGTAGGCTAGCCAAGCAGCATTGGAAGTTGCAGTGTGTAAAATCAGACAAATAAGAAAAGTATCTGAAGAAAGATTTCTCTGAGATGGTACATATTTCTTCAGAAATTCAAGATGGGCCTCCTAAGGATGAATCAACTGATTCAGGCACGTCCACTATATCTTCTTTGTATGATTATACACTTACTGGGGACTCGGTTTTGAGGTCAGTGATGGAAGAATATGCTTTTCAGACTTTGTCTGAAGAACCTGTGATAAAAAGGCCACGCTACGTATTCTGTTTCTGAAACACATGAGATGAATTATTTTCTTTCACTCACATTTCCACAAAAACTTTGGAGTGGAAGTGATCAGTTTGAATCTATTTGGCGGAATGAGAGTAGCACTTGAATAGTGATCAATGAAGAATTCTTTAAGAAAGAAGTCTTGGAAAGAAAAAGGACCTTCAGAATATTTGAAATAAAGTGTATGAAACATTTAGTTTGACCTCTTAACTTTATGGGTTTAGTAAAAAGTGACAAACTTCTCAAAGTTCTGCTCCACTACCTGGCTTTCTGGAAGAAGAAAACAATGTCTGTCTTTCAAGCAAGGTATTCCAAAACTCACTTATTGGCAAAATGTAAGATTAAATTATGTGACACATAAAGCATGTTTACATATGTAGCTAAAATGAAATTTAAACTTTAGATAGAATTTTGTCAAGCATTTTTGCATCTATGTTCATCAGTGATATTGGCATGTAGTTTTCTTTTTTTGTGGCATCTTTGTCAGATTTCGGTATTAGGGTGATGGTGGCCACATATAATGACTTTGGAAGTTTCTCTTCCTCTGCAATTTCCTGGAAGAGTTTGAGTAGGATAGGTTTTAGCTCTTCTCTAAATTTTTGGTAGCATTCAGCTGTGAAGCCATATTGACCTGGGCTTCTGTTTGTTGGAAGATTTCTGATTAAAGTTTCAATTTCTCTGCTTGTGATGGGTCTGTTAAGATTTTGGGCCTGCTGAATTTCAGCTATAATTTATGTAAAGGTAGGGCAAGTTCTAACATAACAGGAAATCCAAATGTGACAGTAACCTGTAATTCCTCAAAATCCTCTCAATTGTGTTAAAGTCATAAGTAGGGGATGACTTAATATAGTTTTAATTTTCTCAGGGCCTATGACCCTAGTTCCTATGATTAGGCCCAGATCAACCTGATTGTTGACAAAGATGAGTCTTTTCTCTTGATGCCTTGTAACCACAGGCTGCCAGAATGTTTAAGAAATCTCTGAGATTCCTGAACAACTTCCTCTGTCTCAGCACAGAGAAAAATGTCATTTACATATTGTAACACCACCACTTCAGAGCTATTAAAACTTTGTGGATCCTGTGACAAACTTTGTCCAAATAAGAGAGAACTGTCACTAAATACCGGGGGCAAACTGCCAAGGATAACTGAGAAGCTGGCTGCGTAGGGTCTTCAAAGGCAAATATAAATTGACTTTCCTCCACCAAAGGCACAGAATAGAAGCCATCTTTCAAATCAATTACTGATAAATATTTAGTTTGTTCAGGAATTTCAGACAATAGAGTATAAGGACTACAGCACAAGGTGTAAAGAAACTATAGCCTCATTTATTAGCCATAAATCTTGCACTAGGCTCTACTTACCAATTGATTTCTTTATATCCAAAATAGACATGTTGCATGGGCTGTTAAAGGGAATTCATAGTCCCTGCTCCTTTAAATTTTTGATGATAGGTTTTAACCCTTCCTTAAACTCAGGTTTCAGTAGATACTGCTTCTTATGTGGAAATAAGTGCAGTTCTTTGAGACTGACACCTACAGCAATAGCATACTGTGCTCGAACAAGAGATTTTTCATCAGCCTATATTCTAGGACTTACATTTTGTTCAACTAAAGGGAGAGAAAGGGAGAGCTTCATATTCATGAAAACAGAGGCATGGGCCTTGCTCATTACATCCCTCCTGAAAAAGGGTGAGGGAGATTCTGACATGATCTGAAACTCATGTAAAAATAGAACAGATTCCCAGTTACAAGGTAAAGAATAACTGAAATGATACCTTTTGCCTCATCCAGACTGTCCCCTTATGGAAGCGGATCAGGAAGAAAGGGGGCCAGAGGCTTCAGTAAGCACAGAGTAAGTTGTCTCTGTATTTAAAAGGAAATAAATGATATGCCCCACCCCACACAATTTTTAATACCCAGGGTTCCTCAGGTGTAATTAGGATTGGAGCTTGTGTGGAGACTCCCAGGCACCTTCAGTCCTGATTGTCTTGAGTCTGACCTACAACACTGTGGGCAATCTCTTTTCCAGTGTGGTCCTTTGCAGACTGGACATGGAGCTGAGCCAGCTTAGATGCCTGAAGGTAATTCCATTTGTGATGTCCCTCCTTTCCACAGCAATATTAAACCCATCCCTTTTCACCTAGGTCCCTCTGGGCCTTTTTCTAGAGCTCTTGAAGAATGTTTTTCATAGCCATTGTGAAGGCTTCTGCCTTTTCCTTTGTCTTTTTCTACCTTTCTTTATTTTCCTCATATTCCCCGCCATAAAAGACTGTCTGAGTGAGTTGTAACAAAGTATCTAAAGACTGATTTGGTCCATAGACCTGTTTTAATAGCTTCCAGTGAATATTTGGAGCTGACTAAGATAGAAATCTATCCTTTAAGATCACTTTTCCCTGTTCCTTATAGAACCGGTTTAATTGTAAAACAGTATTATACTTAGGAGGCCTTCCAACTGGCCACCGTTCTCCATCCTCCAATGGACACCATGGCCACACAGTATCACATAGGAAGACTAGGTGTGTCTTCTTTAAACCCTGGGGATAAAATCTATCCCAGTTTTTCTGGAAACAGTTCAAAGGAGTGAGTCTGGAAGACTCCATCTTTAAGAGAGAGAAAAAGTGACCAGTGCCATCTTTCGACTGGAGATGTCCTTCCCTGCTTGAGATGGGGCTGGAGACAGATTTTAGTCCAAAGCTTTTCTTTCCTGGTCGGACTTAATCTGTCCTTATTGACACAGGCACTGTACACGTCCCTCCCGGTTCTACCACTGAGACTGTGTGGGAATGTACTGTGTGTAGACCTGATGGCATCCCTACCTGACATCCAGCTCTTCACCATTAAAACCATGCTTGCTCTGATGCCACCCAAGGTAGAATCAGAAAAACCTTCCAGAATGACATCCAGGCTGACTGCTGGAGGAAGTATTTGTCACCTGAATGCCTGTGCACAGCCCTGAGTATGTTCCTGACCACAATAAGACTGCTATGAACATAAAGCTGAGATGCTCCTTCCAAGCATCACCACACCAGTAAAAGAATCACCCTGGGCCCACTAAGAGCCAACATTACCAAAGGGGTGGGGGATTGCAGTAGCTATCTGAGTAAACTTTCACCTCAGAAATGCTCTTGGAGCTAGACCTCCGTCTAGCTTTCGAACTTTTGATTCCTAGCAAGGCTGGGCACTTTCCTGACTACTGATCCAAGTTTTGGACCTAAGGCATAGTACACAGTAACAGTGTAGATCACAAGTCCCTTGAAAGTCAATGATCTGAGAGATTAGGTTAGTACTTCTTATTCCCAAGGTGTTATGAAATGGTCAAAGAGACCGAAAAGTTTGACTGAAAAAGGAGAGTTCGGTCCACACACTATGCCCATTTCTAGTCGATTCCTGAAGGAGACACTGGGTGCCTCTTGGCATTGGCATGTCGGTATAAACCCCTGACAGGTTTCTGCCATAAGTTGTATGAGCTCACTGTGGAACCACAGAACAGGGCTCCTCACTTGCTTCTCGTAGGATGTTTCATTCATTCACACAAGCACACCATAGAATTAGTAGAGAATACAAAAGTGTTTGCTAGGAAAACAAAGAACTAGAGCTCCAAGCATCCTTACCTTGCCCTGAAGGAAGCCAGACTAGCCCCCAAGATGAATGGTTGTTGCTGAATGAAAAGACACTGGGACTCTTGGCTTCTGAAGGAGATGAATTCAGTCTGGAGTCAGAGACAAGGCTTGATTTCTCAGAGCTTTTTTGTAATAAAGGTTTATTAAAGTATAAAGGAGATAGAGAAAGCTCTCATGTAGACATCAGAAGGGGGCAGAAAGAGTATCTATCCCCCTGCTAGTCTTCAGCTGGTGTTATGCCCAAGTTGCAAAATCTCCCAATGACCACCAAGGAGCTGATATCCAATGCAAAAGCAAGAGAGTTTTATAACCAAGCTCCAGCTGGGGCTCCAACTGATACCAAGATAGTGGCTATAGGCAGGAGCCCTGGGTTTTGGATTACATTGCTTATATAGGGAGTATACATGGAAAAGAGGATTTTTAGGTAGGGGAACATCTGATTGGTCACTTTCTTTTGAAGGGTTGTGTGTTGGTTCTTGATTGGTCCCTATTGTCAAGGTAGACCCAAAGTTCCTGAGCATTAAGTCAGGAGATTTTGGTCTGGAGTCAGATTGGCTCGTGGGCAGTGGGGTGAGGTCAGGGGATTTCCAAAGGCTCTTGGATTTCCAAAGGCTCTTTTCCTGGAACCTTAAAAATTGGAGTTTCTATGTTAACAAAATGGAGTAGCTTAGATTCTTCACTGGTAGTTATATAGTCACTAGCAGTCTGTTAATGAAGGAAAGGAATGTCTTAAAACTCAGAATGGCACTAGGCCCCTTACCCATGAGATGTATTTTGGGATAATCTTGGCGCCAAATGATTCATCCTGGGCCATAAAATGATTAACTTGAATCTTTTAGAAGGACAGATTACTGTACAAAGAGTTACATTTACATAGATTAGAGAAACAGTATCTGAGTATTGCACACTGGTTTGTCAAGTAGGTTCTGAGCTATTAGGCAGAACTGACTTGAGGACAGAGTTTGGGGTAAATTCATAGTACATTAGCATAGCTTAAGACAAACATTACCATAAGAAAAATACATTGGTTATGTCAAGGTTTAAGAATCCCTAACTTCAGGTTGAAAGTTTGTTTTTGAATCAGGATGCTGGGAATCTTGGCCCCCTGGAGGAGAATAATTCATACCGGGGCCAGAGACAAGGCTTGATCACTCAGAGCTTTTGGGTAATAAAGTTTTATTTAAGTATAAAGGAGATAGAGAAAGTTTTTGAAATACGCATCAGAAGGGGGCAGAAAGAGTACCCCTCTGCTAGTCTTCAGCTGGATGTTATATAGTCACTAGCAGTCTGTTAACGAAAGAAAGGAATATCTTAAAATTCAGAATGGCACCAGGCCCCTGACCCATCAGATGCATTTTGGAATAATCTTGGCACCAAATGGCTCATCCTGGGCCATAAAATTATTAACTTGAATCTTGAAGAAGGGCAGATCACCATGTAAATAGTTTCATTTACATAGACTAGAGGAGCAACAACTGAGTATAGCATAATGGTTTGTCAAGTAGGTTCTGAGCCAAAAGGTGGAACCGACTTGAAGACAGAGTTTGGGGTAAATGTGTTGTACATTAGCATAGCTTAAGATAAATATTTCTATAAGAAAAAAAAAAAAAACATTGGTTATCTCTAGGTTTGAGAATAGTTAACTTCAGGAGAAACCAGATGTCATGGCAATGCAGAATTTTAAGAGAAACCTCGTTTTAAATTTGCATAGATAAGGAAAAAATATTGCTACTTTGTTTCCTCCTGCCATTTAAGAGAGATAAAAATGGCACTTGCAGGCTATTTCCCCGTTTGGAGATGCCTGGCCTTCCTGTTACCCTCTCATTTCCCCCTTTTCTTCTAGGGGAATTATGTTGCCTAGGGAAAAGGGGTGTCATTCTCATTCCATAACTGCTTCTGAGCTGAGAAGGGGCGTTGTCCCTAAATTGGTGAGGCAACATATTCTTCTAATCCTCATATTGAGGATATCTGATCTGCTGCTGCTGCTGCTGCTGCTAAGTTGCATCAGTCGTGTTCAACTCTGTGTGACCCCACTGACGGAAGCCCACCAGGCTCCTCTGTCCCTGGGATTCTCCAGGCAAGAACATTGGAGTGGGTTGCCATTTCCTTCTCTAATGCATGAAATTGAATAGTGAAAGTGATGTCGCTCAGTCGTGTCCAACTCTTAGCGACCACATGGACTGTACTAGGGGCCCCAAATAGTAGTTGCAGGCAGCTGTAGCAGTAGCAGATGTTTGAGCAACCATTTGCAACTTTAAAACTTTCAGGTAGCTAGAAACAAATTTAGTTACACTGTTACAGATGTATGGCAACATAGTCATTAAAACAAATTAAAAACAAAATTAAAAGTCGCATTATGTCCATAGTTAAAGTGCAAAGTGTTGCACCAGTCCAGGGTTGTTAGATGTCATCAGATAAAGAAGAGGCATGAAGACAACATGTGATTGTTGTCAAAGGTATTTACAGACTTGGAGAAAGTCTTTTTCTTGAAGTGGAAGCCTTCCACTGATGAAGAGAGGAGTGCTCCAGAGACCCAGCAGTTAGACTGATTGTGAAATGTAGCATAGAAGTGAGCCCAGGACAGGAAGGCATTGTCTTGAGGTGATCCTCAAGTGACCGTCAATGGCAGACTCAGGATATTTGGAGTCAGCAGAAGTAATCTCACATAGGTTATCAGGCACGTCTGAAAAGTACAAAGTCAGAGCATAGAGTGTAAAGACATAAAAATAAGTCACTTAGTTTTGGTCAGGGTGCCACCTCTTAATTCGAGTGTGCTGTCCCCACGAATCAACTTATGGCACTTGGACACCTGTGGGAAAAGAAGGAAAAGCCTGGTAAAGGGCCTTCCCAGAGGGGCTTGAGGGATGGTCCCCCAGATCCCAAAGTTTTTTTTGAGGACCTCAGTTCTTGGCTCAAATAGAGGCTTATTTGACACAGAGGCAGGGTCAGGAGTCATCTCCTGGAGTTCTGTTAAAGCCTGTTGAAAATCTTAGAGCTGAGTTACATAATGAGCTAATTCTAAGGCTTCAGGATCTATAACAATGTCTCTGTAAGAAAGGCCTTCCATAAATACATTCAAAGGGGGACAGTCCCTCCGTTTTGGGGCAATTCGAGCCCTCATTAAAGCTATGGGTAGGACTTTAATCCAATTGTCCTGTGTCTCTTGAGTAAGTTTGTGCAGATGTCTTTTGATAATATCATTAACTTTCTCAAACTTTTCTGAGGATTGGGGTCTCCAGGAACAGTGTAAGTGATATTTTATTCTTAGAGCTTTAGATACCCACTGAGTTACAGCAGCTTTAAAGGCAGAGCCATTGTCACTCCATGGCAGCCCAAACTTGGGGATAATTTCATGGATTAATATCTTTATAACCTCCTTAGCTGGTTCTCTATGACAGGAAAAAGCCTCAATCCACCCAGTAAAAGTATCTACCCAAACTTGTAAGCAAGAATATCCATTAGCTTTTGGCATATGAGTGAAATCAATTTCCCAGTTCTCTGCAGAATACTTCCCACATCATTGTAATCTAGATTTTTCTAGCTTTTCAGTCTTTGGGTTATTTTTCTGACAAATCTCACACCTTTTGATTATTTTTTTTAAAGATTTTATTATATTTTTACCTTCAAACAAGAAGCCATTTGGGAAGTCCTCTCTGTAACCAAATGAAAACTCTGATGTAAACCTTTAAGAATTTTTCATTGAGCATTTTCAGGAGTCATTAATCCTTGGAATGTAACCATCTTTTATCAGTAATCTGTATCCCCCTTTTTTCATATCTTTTAAATTTTTTCTCAGCTTATTGTGGTTTTTCCTGTTCCATAGGACCTGTCCACAACAAAGGCGTCTGCAGTGAAGGGATTTCATAAAGTGTTGCTTTTCTGGCTTGACAGTCAGCCAGCTGATTACCTTTGGCTACTTTACTCCCATCCCTGGTGTGCTGTTTGCAATGTATAGGAGCTATCTTTTTAGGACAATATATAGCAGTTAGAAGTCTCTCAATCTCTCTGAAATGTTTAATAGGTTTTCCTGTTGCTGTTTTAAACTATATATAAAATATATATTATAGCATGAGCATGTAAAGTCAAATAAGCATGCTTAGAATCTGTGTAGATATTTACCTGCTGCCCTTTGCTTAACTCTAGAGCTTGCATCAGAGCCACAAGCTCTGCTAACTGAGCACTGGTTTCCTGGGGGAGAGATTTTGCTTCCAAAACCTGTTCAGCAGTTACCATGGTGAACCTGCTTTATGCTTTTCATCCCAAACAAAAGAACTGCAAATATTTCCCTGTCAGGACTGTCTAATGGGATATCCATTAGATCTTTCTGAGCTGTATAGTTTAAATTTCGGAATTGAGAACAATCTTGATCAGGTGTTTCATTTTCCTTCTCAGGAAGGACAGTGGCCAGATTTAAATTTTACAAACTTTAAGCTTAGTTGCTCATCCCTCTAACAACAATGACTGATATTTAAGGAGCATACTGTCTGTCATCCAAATATTAAACTTAGAATTTAAAATTTCACTTACATCATGAGAAGTCAGTACAATAAGATTTCATCCATTAATTATTTCTAAAGCTTCAGGTGCTAATAAAGCTGCTGCCCCAATTACTCTTAGGCAGTGGGGCCACACACGTGAAATTACATCTAACTTTGTTTAGATAAGCAATACGTTTTTGGTGAGGCCCTCGGGGTTGTGTCAAAACTCCCAAGGCCGTACTTTTCCTTTTAGTGACAAACAAATTAAATTTTGACCCTGTGGGCAAGCTCAGAGCTGGAGCTTGCAGGAGAGCGATCTGAAGAACCTTAAAAGCCTTTTCAGTTTCTGGAGACCAAACCAGTTTGTCAGTATGGGCCTGTTGAATTTCACCTATAGGTTTATATAAAGGCTGGGCAAGTTCCCCATAACCCGGAATCCAAATGCAACAGTAACCTGTGATTCCCCAAAATCCTCTAAATTGTCTTAAAGGCATAAGTTGGTATGATTTTATATAGGTTTAATTTTTTCAGGGCCTATGTCCCTAAGCCCCTTCTGACATGATTAGGACCAGATATCTAACCAATTTTTGAAAAAGCTGAGCCTTTTCTCTGATGCCTTGCAACCATAGCCTGTCAGAAAGTTTAACAAATCTTCTGAGACTCACGAAAAAGCTTCCTCTGTCTCAGCACAGAGGAACATATCATCTACATATTATAACACCACCACTTCAGAGCTGTTAAGCTTTTGTAGATCCTGTGACAAACTTTGTCCTATTAAGTGAGGACTGTCACGAACTCCTTGGGGCAAAACTGCCCAGGTTAACTGAGAAGCTGGCTGCATAGGGCCTTCGAAGGCAAATAGAAATTGACTTTCTTCTGTCAAAGGCACTGAATGAAGGCATCTTTTAAATCAATTACTGAGAAATATTTGGCTTGTTCAGGAAATTCAGACAATAGAGTGCAAGGATTAGGCACCACAGGGTGTAAAGGAACTAGCGCCTCATTTATTATACGTAAATCTTGAACTAGTCTCCATTTACCATTTGATTTCTTTATACCCAGAATAGGAGTGTTAGATTGGAGAAGGAAATGGCAATCCACTCCTGTGTTCTTGCCTAGAGAATCCCAGGGATGGGGAATCCTGGTGGGCTGCCATCTCTGGGGTCATACAGAGTTGGACACGACTGAAGCGACGCAGCAGCAGCAGCAGCAGCAGCAGCAGCAGCAGCAGCAGCAGCAGCAGCAGCAGCAGCAGCAGCAGCAGATGGACTGTTACAGGGAATTAATAGTCCTTGTTCCTTTAAATTTTCTATGATGAGTTTTAAACCTTCCTCAACCTCAGGTTTCAGTGGATACTGCTTCTTATGTGAGAATACGTGCAGGTCTTTGAGCTTGACAATTACAGTAATAGCATTTTGTGCTTTACCCACTGAGTCTTCATCAGCTCATACTCTAGGATTTACATTTTGTTCAACTAAAGGGAGTGAAGGGGGTGGTCCATATTCATGAAAACAGAGGAATGGACCCTGTTCATTATATACCTCCACAAAAGGGGTGAGGGAGATTGTGGCATGATCAGAAACTCGTGTGAAAACACAGACTATCTGTTGCAAGATAAAGAATAACTGAAATGATACCTTTTGGCTTGTCCAGACAATCCCATTATAGAAGCAGATTGGGAAGAAAGTGGGTTAGAGGTTTCAGTAGGCACAGAGTAAGTTGCCCCGGTATCTAAAAGGATATCGATATATTGCACCCCCCCCCCCCCCACACACGCACACAATTATTAATACCTGGATTTCTCAGGTGTAAATAGGATGGGAGCTTGTGTGTGGACCCCTGGGCACCTTCAGTCTTGATTGTATTCAGAGTCCAACCCCGGAGACCTATGACTCTGAGGGAAGTCTTTCTTCCAGTGTGGTCTTTTGCAGACTAGACATGGAGCTGCGGGTGGCTTAGATGCCTGAAGGCAATCCCACTTGAGGTACCCCTCCTTTCCACAGTAATAGCAAGCCCAGCCCTTTTCATCTGGGTCCCTCTGGGCATCTTTCTCAGGCCATTTAAGAAAGTTTTTCATAGCCACTGCAAAGGCTTCCGCCTTTTATTTTGTCTTTTTCTGCCTTTCTTTCTTTTCCTCATATTCCCTACCATAATACACTGTCTGAGCCAGTTGTAACAGAGTATCTAAATACTGATTTGATACATACACCTGTTTTAATAGCTTACAGTGGATACCTGGAGCCGACTGAGTGATAAATTTATCCTTTAAGAGCACTTTTCTCTTGTTCCTTAGAGAACAGGTCTAATTGTAAAACAGTATTATACTTAAGAAACCCTCCAACTGGCCACTTCTTGCCATCCTCCAATGGATACCGTGGCCATGCAGTATCACATAGGAAGACAAGGTGTGTCTTCTTTAAGCCCTGGGGATTAAATCTATCCCAGTTTTTCAGGATACAATTCAAAGGAGTGAGGCTGGTATTGTTAGTTCCCATCTGTAATAGGAAAAAAGCGAACAGAGCCATTTTTCTACTGACAGCGTCCCTCTCTGCACTAGATGGGGGTGTAGTCAGACTTTACTCCAAAATCTTTTCCTTTCTTAGTCTGACTTAGTCTGTCACATACCAATGGAGGGGCCGCCCTTGACCCTCCCAGTTCTACCACTGAGATGGGGTGGGGGTGCACC
The DNA here is from genome assembly GCF_023091745.1 of Budorcas taxicolor. Classification (NCBI taxonomy): domain Eukaryota; kingdom Metazoa; phylum Chordata; class Mammalia; order Artiodactyla; family Bovidae; genus Budorcas; species Budorcas taxicolor. Next base: position 6,665,245 of record NC_068936.1, on the reverse strand, counting down.
AGAGGTTGACCTGATAACATCTCTACCTAACATCCAGCTCTTCACCTTTAACCTTGCTTGCCTCTGATGCCACCCAGGGTGCAATCAGAGTAACCTTCTGGAATGCCTCCCAAACTAAAACTACTGGGGGAAACATTCATCACCTGAGTGCCTGTGCACAACCCTGAGTATATTCTTGACCATAATAAGACTGATATGAACATAAAGCTGAGATGTTCCTTCCAAGTATCACCACACGAGTATAAGAGCCTCGTCTGGTCCGCTAAGAGCCAGCATTACCAAAGAAAAACAAAATAAAACAAAACAAAACATTGCAGCCCTATTCTGAGTAGCCTTTAACGTCATAGACATTCTTGGAGCTAGAGCTCCATCTAGCTTCTGAATGTTTGATTCCTAGTGAGGCTAGGTGCTTTCTTGACTACTGATCCAAGTTTGGGACCTAAGCCACAGTAAACAGTAATAGTATAGATCACAAGTCCCTTGAAAGTCTATGATCTGATAATTTAGGTTATTACTTCTAATTCCTGAGGAGTTATGAAATGGTCAAAGAGACCAAAAATTTGACCGAGAAAGGAGAGTTCGGTCCACACACTTTGCCCATTTCTGGTCAGTTCCCAGTGGATGAGTTGGGTGCCTTTTGGCATTGTCAGGTTGGTATAAGCCCCCAGCAGGTTGGTACCATAAGCTATATGAGATCACTGTGGAACTGCAGAGCAGAGCTCTCCACTTGCTTCGCGCAGGGCATGCCATTTATTCACACAAGCACACCGTAGAGTTAGTAAAGCACAGCTGAAAACGTGTTCACTAACAGAACAAAGAACTACAGCTCCAAGCATCCTTACCTTGTCCTGAGGGATCCTGGATGAGCCCCCAAGATGAAGGGTTTTTGCTGATTCATGATACCAGGATTCTTGGCCCCGGGAGGAGAATAATTCAATCCAGGGCCAGAGACAAGCCTTGATTGTCTCAGAGCGTTTGTGCAAAAAAGTTTTATTAAAGTATAAAGGAGATAGAGAAAGCTTTTGACATAGGCATCAGGAAGGGGAAGAAAGAGCTCCCCCCTCCTAGTTTTCAGTGGGATGTTATATAGTAACTAACAGACTGTTAACTAAAGAAAGGAATGTCTTGAAACTCAGAATAGCACCAGGCCCCTGACCCATAAGATGTATTTTGGGATAATCATGGCACCAAATGGTCCATCCTGGGCCATAAAATTATTAACTTGAATCTTGAAAAAGGAAAAATCACCATATACTTTCATTTACATAGATTAGAGGAGCAATAACTGAGTATAACATATTGGTCTGTCATGTAGATTCTGAGCCAAAAGGGGGAACTGACTTGAAGACAGAATTTGGGGTGAATGTATAATACATTAGCATAGCTTAAGATAAGCATTTCCATAAGAAAAAGGCATTGGTTATCTCTAGATCTGAGAATAGTTAGATTAGCTAACTTCAGATGAAACCAGGTGTCATGGCAACACAGAATTTTAAGAGAAACCTCCTTTTAAATTTGTATAGAGAAGGAAAAAATATTGCTAGTTTGTCTCCTCCTGCCGCTTAAGAGAGATACAAATGTCTGACATTTACAGGCTATTTCCTTCGTTTTGAGACCCCTAGAGTTACAGCCTGTTACCCTCTCAAGTGTTGACACCCAAGAAGATCAGGCCCAAACTTATGCTCAGAGAACAAGGATGCCATAGAAAGAGATTGAGGAGATTAAAAAAGTAACATAGATAAATGGGAAAAAAAAAACAAAGTCACCACAAGTAATAAACTCTACAGAGAAGACAGCAGATTCATAACCAGAATCAATCAAGTAAATCACAAGGCAAAAAACAACACTAGAACAGAGTGTCAAATGAAGAATAAAGAAAGCAAATCTGACAAGAAGATCAGATAGAGCCCCTACAGAATAACAGAAAATCACAGTTAATATAGAAATGCATATCTGTTGTAAAAAATAACGAGATGCAACAGCCAGAAAAGGCACAGAAAACAGGAAACCAAATTGAAAGCAGAAATAGCTACATTTACAAAATATGGTTCAAATAATCTTAAAAGACCAAATCAATGTGTACTAACAAAAAAGCCTACAACTGAGAAAAATAGTCCACCAACAACAGAACAACTCAGTACATCAAAAGAATAATACATATTTCCTAGTGTCTCACCTGTTAGTGTCCTAGTCCCCAACAGGGGCCAGAGGACAACTACAACTCTTTGGGAAGTTCACCAAAGATGGAGAAAACTGGACTCTGGATCTCTCTTAGGACAGCATATACTCAAAACTGCTATAAGTCCCATGTGTTCTTACAGTTTCATGAGGCTGGGCATCATCTTTCATTTGGCCTTTTTTTCATGTTTTGATGTATTCCATAGATGCAGGGTTTCTGTCATAAATCGTATGTATTTAATCTTTAGCATGCATGACTGATTGGAAGATTTCCAATTCTCTTCCTGAGTGGCTCTGTCTCTAGGTATCAAGTGTAATTTTCATCCATCCTCACATGTGGAAACAAAAGGAGTCTGCCTTGAGACACTTGTGGAACACTGGGGTTTGCCTTGATGAGCACAGCTGATGGTGCTTGGAATGCTGGAACCCTGGTGGTGCCAACTATGAATAGGAGTCAGCAGCAATGGGCAGAAGAGATTTTGCCTTAATATGATCCTTTTCTAGCTTGTGTTTGCAGGAGCATGAATGGTGCTTCTGGCTGGTCTTTATTGCCTTGTAGCAGGTGTTAATGGACAGGAAGAGGAGTGGCTACAAAGGTATCTCCACCTCCTGTATGTGACAGTGCAGTAAGGTCCTCCTCTTTGGCAGTTTGGGAATTCTCAAAAGGTATTCCCTGCTACACAATTACTTATGCATGCCCCATCAGGCCATCTCCACAAAGTCAATAGCAGTCCTCTTCCAGGATGGCTTTCTAAATTCCGGCTTCCATCTTCTGGACCCCATGCACACTGGTTGAGCTGAATTTCAGTTTAGGCCATATAGAGCCACGACACACACTGTCTGTGTAACTCTCGCTCTATACAAATTATATTTTACCAGCTGTTTTACCTTGTTTCCTTTCAGTCCAAAATAATTTACACTTTACTAAAAAGGCTTGCCTCATTCTGGAAATATCTTCCCTGCTTCTCCATCTCCCACCCCAAGGCATAGGTTTTGTCTTGCTTCCTCTTATCATACTGAAACCCACACCGGACACTCTGGAGACCAAAGTCTTCTGCTAGTATTTTTTGGATGCTCTGGGGAAACTACAGACTGTGTAGAAGTATTATTTGTGTATTAATGTGATCCATACATTGAGAGACATGCATTTCAAATCCTTCTACATTTCTGCCTTCTTTGAACTTCTTAGTTTTTCCTGGAGTGCTCTATTATTCTTTTTTTCCTTGACAGCAAAACGTGAAACATTAGTGGACATGAAGTAATCTTTTGGATGGGACATTGCATACTTACATGTGTAACTGGTACTGCTTTGACTTCCAACAGGGAATCAGGCATATTTGTTGTTGTTGTTTTGTTTCCCCCATTGGAAATTTCTCTTAATGGGGAAATATCATCAGCATGAAGAAATGCAGAACTTTCCACATAAAATATAATAGCATAATTGGGTTCAAAAAGTCAGCACTTGAATATATTTAGCTATATTTTTTAACATTCCTAACATTCCCAGAGTACAGCTCTCTGATTTCGAATCTCAAAGCTTAAATCCATTCAATGGTTGTCAAAGGTCAGAGACTGCCATGGCATAATTTAATTGCTGTAGAATAAAATGGCAAGTTCATAGGAAATTGCCAGTTGGTACTTGATTACTTTATAATAGAGTAAATGACAACAGCAACAATGACAAAAACAAAACAAAACAAAGCAACAACAACAAGAAATATATATATATGTATATATATATATATATATATATATATATATATATATATATATATAACAAAACAAAACACAAGATTGTGTAGTTAGTGATTCAATCATAAGAGGTGCACATGAATTGATATTTGGACCATAGAAAAAACAAGGGGATACCATACAATCATCTATATCTGCTTAGTTGTCTCTGCTAATGACTTGGAAACTGAGAATCACACACAAACCATAAAAAAGAAAAGTGATTTTGGAAAATTCTTGGATAAAAGAATACCAGAATTCTTTACCTGTCTTGTGGTAAATGTATACGCTATTAAATTTGCAACAGTTAGTACTGGACACAGGACAATGAACTGAATCAAAATAGGGAAAGGAATAAGTCAAAGCTATCTATTGTTGCACTGCTTATTTGACTTCTGTGCAGAGAACTATATGAAAATAATAAAATCCAAATGAAGCCCAACCTAGAAAGAAAATTTAGGTGGGAGATATGAATAAACCTAGTTATCCTGATGACAACACACAAATGACAGAAGAACAATAGGAATTAAGGGCCTCTTGATGAAGCTATTATCTGCTTCAATTACAGACATTTAAAATGAAATTCTTAGTTTCACATGTGAAAATCTAGATGCATATTTCAGAATGTGAAATATAAAATTCTCTATTATTCATATTTATAAATCTGGCAACAACTCTTCCAACTTGAAATATGGAATTCTCTGGACATCCTACATGAAACTATTGATACAATATTTTCTGCATAAAATGTGAAATTATTCACGTTGCTGCTGCTGCTGCTAATTCGCTTCAGTCGTGTCTGACTCTTTGCGACCCCATAGACAGCAGCCCACCAGGTTCCCCCGTCCCTGGGATTCTCCAGGCAAGAACACTGGAGTGGGTTGCTGTTTCCTTCTCGAATGCATGAAAGTGAAATGTCATAGTGAAGTCGCTCAGTTGTGTCCAACTAGTAGTGCACATTAGAGTTATGAAAATCTGGAGGCAGATACTTTGACAGGAAATAAGAAAGTGTCTATTTCACATATCAAAATATGGTCACATGTTTTCTCACATGAAATATGGAATATTTCAGTTTTCATTTAAAAATCTTTGCGCTGTCTTTCCTTCTGGAAATATTGAATACTGTCTATTTAACATTTGAAAAACTTTCATTAAATTTCCTACAAGAAATGTAGAATGTGCAAACAGATTTTCAAGGTTGAGCTCTGAAATTCTCTCTATTTCCATCGAGAAAGCTTGAATGAATGTCTTCTGACCTGAGACTTGGAATTCTGTGTATTTCACATTTGAAAATCTGGGGGTAAATGTTATCAAATGAAATATGAAATATCAACTATTCACATACGAAACATTTTCTAGATTTTCACACATGAAACCAATATGCAGGTCAGGAAGCAACAGCTAGAAATGGACATAGAACAACAGACTGGTTACAAATAGGAAAAGGAGTATGTCAGGCTGTATATTGTCACCCTGCTTATTAACTTATATGCAGAGTACATCAAGAGAAACACTGGGCTGGAAGAAGCACAAGCTGGAATTAAGATTGCTGGGAGAAATATAAATAGCCTCAGATATAAAGATGACATCACTATTATGACAGAAAGTGAAAAGGAATGAAAAACCTCTTGATGAAAGTGAAAGTGGAGAGTGAAAAAGTTGGCTTAAAGCTCAACATTCAGAAAACGAAGATCATGGCATCTGGTCTCATTACTTCATGGGAAATAGATGGGGAAACAGTGTCAGACTTTCTTTTTTGGGGCTCCAAAATCACTGTAGATGGTGATTGTATCCATGAAATTAAGATGCTCACTCCTTGGAAAAAAATTATAACCAATCTAGATAGCATATTCAAAAGCAGAGACATTACTTTGCCAACAAAGGTCCGTCTAGTCAAGGCTATTTTTTTTTAGTAGTCATGTATAGATGTGAGAGCTGGACTGTGAAGAAAGCTGAGTGCCAAAGAATTGATGCTTTTGGACTGCAGTGTTGGAGAAGACTCTTGAGAGTCCCTTGGACTGCAAGGAGATCCAACCAGTCCATTCTGAAGGAGATCAGCCCTGGGATTTCTTTGGAAGAAATGATGCTAAAGCTGAAACTCCAGTACTTTGGCCACCTCATGGGAAGAGTTGACTCATTGGAGAAGTCTCTGTTGTTGGGAGAAATTGGAGGCAGGTAGAAAAGGGGACGACAGAGAATGAGATGGCTCGATGGCATCACCAACTCAATGGATGTAGATTTGAGTGAACTCCGGGAAGTGGTAATGGACAGGGAGGGCCGGCGTGCTGTGATTCATGGGGTCGCAAAGAGTCGGACATGACTGAGTGACTGAACTGAACTGATCTGAAATGTACACATGAAATGAAGAATTTTAAATGAGTCAGAAATTGATATCTGAGCTAAAACGTCAAACATGTATAGGTATATTTCATATATTGCCCAATAACATATAAATTTATCTATATTTCTTTGAAGAAAGTAGGGTGAAGATTTCCCTACATGAAATAGGGAATTAATGTATTTTACACATGCAAAATCAAAACCCTTATGATTATACAGTGGAAGTGATAAATAGATTCAGGGGAGTCTATCTGATAGACAGAGGACCTGAAAATCTATTGGTGGAGGTTTGTGACATTTGACAGGAATCTGTAATCAAGACCATTCCCATGATAAAGAAATCCAAAATGGCAAAGTGACCAGTCTTTAGAAAGAGCAGAGCGGAGCAAAGAAGCTAAACAAAAAAGGGGAAAGGAAAACTGTACACATTTGAATGCAAAGTCCCAAAGAATAGCAAGGAGAGAGAAAACTATCCTCAGTTATCAATGCCAATAAAATGAGGAAAATAACAGAGTGGGAAAGACTAGAGATCTCTTCAAGAAAATTGGAGATATCAAGGGAAAATTTCATATGAAGATAAACACAATAAAGGACTGACATGGTAAGGATGTAACAGAAGCAGAAGCTTTTAAGAATAGTTGGGAAGAACATACAGATGAACTACGCACAAAATATCTCCATGATCCAGTTAAGCACAATGGTTTGATCACTCACCTAGAGCCAGACGTACTGGAATGTGAAGTCAGGTGGGACTTTAGAGACATAACTACAAACAAAGCTCTTGGAGGTGATGGGATTCAGTTGAGCTCTTTTAATTCTAAAAGATGATGTTGTGAATATGCTGCCCTGCATAGGCCAGCAAATTTGGGAAACTCAGCTGTGGCCAGAGGACTGGAAGAAGTCAGTTTTCATTTCAACCGCAATAAAAGGCAATCCAAAGAATGTGCAAACTACCACTTAACTGCAATCATCTCACACCCTCTCAAAGTACTGCTCAAATATCCGAAAGCCACCCTTCAACACAATGTGAATCATGAGTTTACAGACGCTCAAGGTGGATTTAGAAAAGGCAAAAGAACTGGAGATCAAATTGCCAACATCCATAGGGTCATCAAAAAAGCAAGAGAATACCAGGAAAGCATGTACACCTATTTGACTATGCCAAAGACATGTTTATGCAGATCACAACAAAACGTTTAAAATTCTTCAAAACATGGGACTACTAGAGTATTGTATGTGTCTTCTGAGAAATCTGTATTCAGGTCAAGAAGTAACAGTCAGAAAAGGAAATGGAACAACAAACTTGTTCCAAATTGGGAACAGAGTATTTCAACGCTGTACTATCAAGCTCTTCATTGAACTTACATGAAGAGTTCACCATACAATGGCACACTGGATGAAACAGGGTTTGCAATCAAGGTTGCTGGGAGAAATATCAGTAACATCAGATATGCAGATGATACGATTCATGTGGGAGAACATGGAAAGAACTACAGAGCTTCTTGAGGAAAGTAAATGATGAGAGTGATTAAGGTTACTGAAAACTCAACATTCAAAATAAGGTTGATGGCATTCCGGCCCCATCACTTCATGGCATAAAGATGGGGAAACAATGAAAACAGTGAGAAACTTTATTGCGGGTGGGGGTGGCTCCAAAATCTCTGAAGATGGTTACTCTGTTCATGAAATTAAAATATGCTTTCTGCTTAGATGAAAAGTTATAACCAGGCTAGACAGCATATTATAAAGCAGACAAAAGTCAGTCTAGTCAAGCTACATACAGAGATGAGAATTGGACCTAAAGAATCTTGACCTCCAAAGAATCAATGCTATTGATATGTGATGTTGGAGAAAACTCTTGAGAGTCCCTTGGATTGCAAGAAGATGAAAGGGGTCAAATCTCAAGGAAATCTGTTCACAATGGTGATTGGAAGAGCTGATACTGAATCTGGATCTTGAATACTTTGATCACCTGAAGTGAAGGACTGACCCACTGGGAAAGAGCATGATGCTGAAAAATATCAAAGGCTGGAGGAGAGGGCAAAGACAGAAGATTAAATGCTTGGCAGCATCACTGACTCGGTGATTATGTGTTTGAGCAGGCTTTATTAGTTGGTGATGGACAGGGTAGCCTGACATGTTGCAATCCATGGGGCCAGAAAGAATCAGACAGGATTAAGTGAATTCACAGTACTCACCATACATACTTAGGTTCTCAGTGAAACAAAAGTGGTAAAGAACTCTCTTACCCATCAATTGATAATCCTCACAGATTCCTAATGCCCCATAAGATTGCTCACTGTTTACTCAGAGATTCAACCAGGATGGCCATTCTTTCTATTACATGGGTAAATATCCCTTAGGAAATAATGGAAGGAGAGTAATTTACAGAAAGTTGTAGAAAAAGTACGGACATCAGGAAGTCAGCATGACCTTGTCAAAAACATACAGTACGCTGCTTTAAACCTTCACACTGATTTCCTTTTGAATTCTGACGATATGACCTCACCAAACCTGAGGAATGATCATTGCAAAGGGAAGTGATCAAGACATTGCTGCCTATTGCTTTAATGGTGACAAAAAAAACAAGAACATCATGGTAATTATGCTTCCGTTAACCTCCGCTAACCACGGTAATAGGCTGCAGTAGCCATTTGGGAGCTTATAGGATCACAAGGTCTCCCACAAACGGTTGGCTCCACCTGGGCCTTACCCACAGACAGTTTGCTAGGTTTGATGAGGTCACCTTGTTCATGGCAAAAGATATCATCTATGGACACCAGTCTTATTGCCAGTCCTCTGGATTTGTGAGAAGCCAAAAAGACCAAAATTTTAGCTTGCAAAGTATACATCTGCTTAAAAATCAAACACAAAACAACAACAACAAGGATAAAATCCAGTCCAAACTGACGGGCCTAAGGATAATCACATGGTCCCCAGCTCTATGAGGGGACATGAGGGCAACAAAACACAGGTCCAGGCAAGTTCATTGTTAACACCTGCCACCCTGCAAAGGACATATCCCAGTAATTGATAAAGTGTAGATTGTAAGTCCTCTGCCAACTTGAGAAATTGTGCTAACAAAATCTCTGAACCTCCCTTCTTATCCAAGGCTAAAAGACAGAAAATGTGCACATCAGACCCAAGGCACATTCAACAGGGATTACTTGGAGGTAACAGCACCAGGTATGGGACACTGTAGGGAATGCATACAACCGAAATGAAATCAATAAAAAGGAAGCCTTTTGTGCCACTTTCCAGACAAGGCAATGGCACCCCACTCCAGTATTCTTGCCTGGAAAATCCCATGGGTGTAGGAGCCTGGTGGGCTACAGTCCATGGGGTCCCTAAGGGTCGGACTCAACTGAACGACTTCACTTACAATTTTCACTTTCATACGTTGGAGAAGGAAATGGCAACCCACTCCAGTGTTCTTGCCAGGAGAAATCCAGGGATGGGGGAGCCTAGGGGGCTGCCGTCTATGGGGTTGAACAGAGCTGGACACGACTGAAGAGACTTAGCAGCTGCAGCAGCAGTGCCAGTTTCAGAGGGAAAATGTACATCTCCCAGATGACCAAGTGGATAGGATTCAAGTCACTAATAACACTCAGCGTAGCCACATGTCAGGGCAGATTCTGTCCAAGTAACATCACAAACTTCTGTCCAGGCCTGTCTTCAGCCTCTGCTTTCCTTTCCTTAATTGTGTTCATTCAATCAGCAGACAGTATGGAATATAGGCAATGAGTAGGTACCTGGGGAAGATGATGAAGACTGTAAGGACAAAGAATCTTTCAGATAAGGGACAGACAACACCACAGATTGGTGATAAGATGGAGGAAGTTGGAGAGGAGAATGAAGGGCCGATTTCAGAGCTAGCATCTGGCCATTTAGGATGATGGCAGCTGCTCCAGACCTGGCTGCAGACCTTGGGGAGATATTTCCACACGCAATAAATTAATGTGGTCTCTGTACTCAATGAACTTTTACAACCTTAAAGCCTCAGACTGTGATACTATACCAAGTACAAAGTCATAGCTTAGACATTCAGGAGATATTAATTTAGGGAGAGTGTGTGAGACTTGTAGGAGATGTGTTCTATCAGACATGTTTTAACACTTAGCATAATTACTAGGGCTCAAGCCAGGACTCACTTATATGCATGCAGACTGTTTTCTTAGGCATATTCCAATTATGTGATCATATAACCTCATATCTGTGATTTCACTTTCTTGGTGAGTACTTCTCCACTTATAAAAAATAAAGATAGCTTAGAAGACTAATCTTTGTATTAGGACTTTTCTATCAAGTCCCACTTTGACCAATTGTTCTAGGCAAATTCCTGCCATTACTAAATATGTCCAACTATATAGTATCTCCTTCTGCCATACCAGAGGCTCTACAGGAAGGGTAAAGGCAGATAACATCCAAAAGCACATTTACAGCTCATGATTCTTTGCTGATTTTCCTTTCAGTTGATGTATCCATTGGTTGAGTGGGGTATTAAAGTCTCCCTTTATAATTGTGGTACTGTTAATTTCCCCTTTCCTTCTTGCTTGCATTTTCCTTGCATCTTGAGGTGCTCCTAAATGGCACAGTGGACTAGTTATACCTAACTGTTATATATAGACATTACACCCATTAGTAATGGAATCGCCTTTTCTCCAGTGCACAAGGAATATCCTCCAGAATCGATCGAATCCTGTCCCATAAACCTATCTTGATAAATTAAAAAAGAAAAAAAGAACAGAAAAAAGAAAGAATTTCAAGCATCTTTTCCAATCAAAATTAAGTAAGATTAGGTGTCAACTGTAGAGGAAAACAAAAACAAAAACAAAAATCCAACATATGGAGGCTAAATCACACACATCTGAATAACCAACAGATCATAAACGAAATCAAAATGGAAATCAAATTTAAATACAAACTAATGAAAATGAAAACCTGGCAGCCAAAGCTTTGGATTAAGTAACAAGCAGTGTTAAGAAGGAGAGGTACAGCATATAAGCTTGGCTCAAGGAAGAAGAGGAACATCAAAGAAATAGCATACCTTTACATTTAAAGCAAAGACCAAAAGAAGAACCCCAAGGTTAGGAGAATGAAAAGAATAATAAAAATTGGAGCAGAAATAAGTGAAAAAGAAACAATGGTGCCTATTGCAAAGTTCAATAAAGGGAAAACCTGATTCTTAAAATCATAAATCAAACCAAAAGTATTATCCAGAGTGACCAAGGGAAAAAATAAAGGGGGGGGGGGGGGGGTTGGAGAAGAATAATATAATAAAATTAGAAATGAAAATGGAGAAATCACAGCAGACAACAAAGAAATAAATAATATCATAAGAGATTACTGTGAGCAATTATAGGTCACTAAAATGGATAACATTGGAGAAATTGGATAAATCTTAGAAAAGAATAACAGTCCATAACTGAGTGAGAAAGAAGTAGGAAATCTTAACAGATGTATGAGAATCATGAAAATTACAGCTCAAATAAAAAATCTTTCAACAGTCAAAAGACCGCAACCAGATGGTTTCACAGATGAATCCTGCAATTTTTTTTCTTTTTTTTTTTTTTAGAATTAACCAAGAAAAGTTTTAAGGAAGAACAAACAGTTAACCAACTCAAACTCTTCCAGAAAATTGCAGAGGATGGTAAGCTCCCCAATTCATTGTATGAGGCCACCGTCACTGTAATACTGAAACCAGACAAAGATTGAACAAAGAAAGAAAACTACAGGCCAATTTATAAACATAGATACAGAAAATTTCCTGCAACTTCTAGCAAACAGACTCCAACAACATATTGAAAAAGTCATACATCATTACGTTATAAGCACATTGGCTTCATCCCATGATTGAAAGGATACTTTAATATTTGCAAATCAATCAATCAATATCATACACCATATTAAACTGAAATTATGAAAACCATATGGTCACCTCAATAAATGCAGAGAAAGTCTTTGACAAAATTTATCACTCACGTATGATAATTCTACAGAAAGCAGGTATAAAAGGAGCATATCTCAACACAATAAAAGCCATATATGAGAAAACAAGGGCGAACAGTATCTTCAATGGTGAAAAATTGAAAGCATTTTCACTAAAATCAGGAATAAAACAAGGGTGCCGACTCTGACCACACCCGTTCAACATTGATGTGGAAGTCCTATCCAAAACTGTCAGAGAACAAAACGAAATAAAAAAGAATAGAGAGAGAGAAAAAAAAAAAAAAAAAAAGGAATAGAGGTTGGTTAAGAAAAAAAAAAAAAAAATGGGGAAGGGGGGAATCCTCCTGTTTGCAGAATACATGATCCTCTACATAGGAAGCCATAAATACACCATGAGAATATTACTAGTGCTAACTGATTAATATGAGAATGTTGTGGGTTATAATGTATTGCACAGAATCCCCTTGCCTTGTTATGCATGAACAATGAGAAAACAGAAAGAGAAACTAAGGAAACAACAATGAAAAGAATAGCATACTTAGGGGTATATTTTCATAAAGAAGCAAGAAGACTTACGTGTGTGTGTGCATATATATATATATATATATATATATATATATATATAACTATAAAACAATGATGACAGAAAGAAAGAAGAGTCAAATAAATGGAGAATTATACCAGGTTGTTGGACTTGAAGAAATAATATATTGAAAATGAGTATACAAATCGAAAGAAACTATAGGTTCATTGCAACACTTATCAAGTTACCAATGGTATTATTCACAGAACTAGAATAAATACTTTCACAGTATGTATACTTTCACAGTAGGCATAGAAACATAAGGAAACTTCTAATCGCAAAATCAATCTTGAGAAAGAAGAATGGAAATTGAAGAATCCACCTGCCTGATTTCAGAATATACAAAGACAGTAAGACATTAGCACAAGGACAGAAACCTAAATAAATGGAAGCATTGGAGTTTCAGCTTTAGCATCAGTCCTTCCAATGAACACCCAGGACTGATCTTCTTTAGAATGCACTGGTTGGATCCCCTTGGAGTCCTACGGACTCTCAAGAGTCTTCTCCAAGTTCAGAAACATCAGCTCTTTGGTGCTCAGCTTTCCTCACAGTCCAAATCTCACATCCATACATGGCCACTGGGAAAACCATCGCCCTGACTAGATGGTCCTTTGTTGGCAAAGTTATGTCTGTGCTTTTGAATATACTACTTTTCTTCCAAGGAGTAAGCATCTTTAATTTTCATGGCTGCAATCACCATATTCAGTGATTTTGGAGCCCCACAAAATGAAATCTGATTTGTTTCCACTGTTTCCCCTTCTATTTGCCATGAAGTGATGGGCATGGAGGCCATGACCTTAGTTTGGTAAATGCTGGACTTTAAGCCAAAATTTTCACTCTCCTCATCACTTTACTCAAGAAGCTCTTAAGTTTTTCTTCACTTCCTGCCATATGGTGATGTCATCTTCATATCTGAGCCTATTGATATTCCTTCCAGCAATCTTGTTTCCAGCTTGTGTTTCTTTCAGCCTAGCATTTCTCAAGATGTACTGTGCGTTTAAGTTAAATAAGCAGGGTGACAATATACAGCCTTGATATACTCTTTTCCTAATTGGAACCGAACTACTGTTCCATGTCCAGCTCTAACTGTTACCTCCTGATCTGCATACAAGGTTCCCAGGATTCAGGTCAGGTTATCTGGTATTCTCATCTCTTTCAGAATTTCCCACAGTTTATGGTGATCCACACAGTCAAAGGCTTTGGCATAGTCAATAAAGCAGAAGTAGATATTTTTTCTGGAATTCACTTGCTTTTACAATGGTAACAGCAGATGTTGGTAACTTGATCTCTGCTTTGTCTGCCTTTTCTAAAATCACTTTGAACATCTGGAAGTTCATGGTTCACACATCGTTCAACCCTGGCTTGGAGAATTTTGAGCACTATTTACAAGCATGTGAGTTGAGTTCAGTTGTGTGGTAGTTTGAACATTCTTTGGCATTGCCTTTCTTTGGGATTGGAATGAAACCTGACTGTTTCCTTTCCTGTAACCACCGTTGAGTTTACCAACTTTCTGCCATATTGAGTGCAACACTTTCACATCATCATATTTTAGGATTTTGAATAGATCAACTGGAATTCCAACACTTCCACTGGCATTGTTCATAGTGATGTTTCCTAAGGCCCACTTGACTTCCCATTCCTGGATGTCTGACTCTAGGTGAGGCTAAGTGATAACACCATTGTGATTATCTAGGTCCTGAAGATGTTTTTGTATAGTTTTTCTGTGTATTCTTGCCACCTCTTCTTAATATCTTCTGCTTTTGTTAGGTCCATACCATTTCTGTTCATTATTGAGCTCATCTTGGCATGAAATGTTCCCTTGGTATCTCTAAATTTTGAAGAGACTCTTGTCTTTCCCATTCTATTGTTCTCCTCCGTTTCTTTGCATTGATCAGTGAGGAAGACTTTCTTAACTCTCCTTGGTATTCTTGGGAACTCTGCATTGAAATGGATAAATCTTTCCTTTTCTCCTTTGCTTTTGTCTTGTCTTCTTTTCACAGCTCATTGTAAGGCCTTCTCAGACATTTGTTTTGCTTTGTTTTGTTTTATTTTATTTTTCTTGAGCATGGTCTCAATTCCTGTTCCCTGTACAATGTCACAAACCTCCATCCATAGTTCATATGTCATGTACAACAGGTTAAATGCCAGGCTTGAAGAAGCACAAACATGAATCAAGATTGATGGGAGCAATATCAACAGTGTCAGATACTTTGATGAAATCACTCATGGCAAAAAGTGAAAAAGATGTAAAGAACCTCTTGATGAAAATGAAAGAGAAGTGTGAAAACTGTAGGTTAAAATTCAACATTCAGAAAAGATCATGATATCCAGCCCCACCACTGCTTAGCAAATGGAAAATTCAAAACACTTTATTTTGGGGGGCTCCAACATAATTGCAGATTGTGACTACAGCCATGAAATTAAAAGGCACTTACTGCTTGGAAGGAATGTGATGACCAACCTAGATAGCATATTCAAAAGCAGAGACATTGTTTTGCCAGCAAAAGTCCACCTGGTCAAAGCTATGGTTTTCCCAGTGGTCATGTACAGATGTGATATTTGGACTGTAAAGACAGCTGGGTACGCAAGAATTGATGCCTTTAAAATGTGGTGTTAGTGAAGACTTTTGAGAGTCTCTTGGACTGCAAGGACGCTAAAGGAAATCAGTCCTGAATATTCATTGGAAGCACTGATCCTGAAGTTGAAACTCCAATAATCTGGACCCTGATCTGAAGAATGGACTCATTGAACAAGACCCTGATTCTGGGACTCATTGAAGCCAACAGGAGAAGAGGATGATCGAGGATGAGATGGTTAGATGACATAACCGGCTCGATCGACATGAGTTTGTGGAGGTTCGGGTAATTGGTGATGGACAGGGAGCATGACATGCTGCAGAACATGGGGTCGCAAAAGTTGAACATGATTGAGAGACTGAACTGAATTGAACTCAAATGTAGTAGAAGTACATACATTTTTACATGCAAATACAGTGATTCTTGTTTGCCTCCATGATCTATCACATTTTTCCTTTCACTTTATGAAAATCTGGAGGCTGTTTTTCTTATGTGAAATTCGGACTCCTCTATACCTTATATATGAATCTAGGTCGTGGTTGTCTACCATTAATGTGAAGTTCTGGATATTTCATATAGGACAATCTTGGCACTGAATTTTGAAGTTATGGAAAACCCATATGAAAATGGAATTATCTCTATTCCACAAATTAAAATGGGCACTCCTGTTTCTTAATGAAGTAAGGAGTTTGCTGTATTTTTAATAATATATACTGAAACCAAGATTGATTCCATGAAGTGGGAAATGGTTTGTTTTTACTGTATCAAAACAGGTTTCTAAGTCTCCGTCATGGAATTTGGACTTTTCTATACTTCATATTTCAGTTCAGAGTGGAGATTTTTCTATAAAAAAATGGAAATCTCTATATTTCATATGAAGCACTTGTTCTTCAGCTACAGAAAGATCTATGTTCCCTTTTTGCTTATGTTTTCCCATGCCTTGAACATTTGTGAGTCTAGCCACATGAACTTATTGCACATGTTTGTGTGTATTTCTGTGTGGATGTATGTTCAACCACAGCTGGCAGAGATGAATGTTACAGACTATGAGATATGGAGCAGGCAGAAGTCTCACCAGGCATCCACACAGTGTGAGAGACTGGTCCATGCATCTACGAGGTGGTCCTGTTCAAAACAGGAATGAGGAAAGGATGGCCAAGGACAACTCAGGACAGAGTGTTCACAAACTTGGGTTTACATCAAGAGACATAAAGAAGCTCACAGTTTCTGCCGTGTTGGGGTGTGTGTGTGTGTGTGTGTGTGTGTGTTTACCAGGAAGAGGATGTAGAAGGCCTGAGGACTCATCCAGTGTAAATCCAGTGGGGTGGGGCTTTTGAAGCATAGCCTGCGGACCCCTCAGTCTATGAGAACTGGGCTGGCCTGTGGAAATGGTGGATATGGCTTTAACTGTATCCAAGTCTGTGCAGAGGTGAATGTCCTTCAGAAAAAAGTAGAGACTGGAAGGAGGAGGAATGGAAAGATAAACTAGTGCACTGGAGAAGTTTTCCATATTAGAGGAAGGCTCTGGGATAGTGCTGCCTCGGGTCAGCCCATCAGGAAGCACACTCTATCATCATGTGAGACAAATGACATGATAAGGTAGGGTCTTCCATTGTGAAAGCACAGGCAACCTAGAAGAGAAGAGGTGACCTTGGTTGTGTCCATGGACTTCCACCCTACCTGACAGTGCAGAAAGTTGAAGAAAGTGCAGAGTTGGGATATAGTTATTTAACCCTTTGCTGGTTTGTGCCTGTGAGGAAGTGAAGATGGCAAAGTAGAAGGGTGTGAACTCATCTTTTCCTGTAATAGCTCCAAAATTACAGCTTGTTGCTAAATTACCATTGACAGGAGCATATTGGGTCCCACCACCGACAACAACAAAATGTCCAAGCAAAGGTAAAGTCCCACCAAGACTGCAGCAGGAGTGAATTTGCATTTAGAATCAATACCTACCAGTCACACTGAGTGCTCAAAAAAATATTTTGTGCACCTATACTCAGGGACTGCCCCTAAACAGAGTCAGAAGAGTTTTTGAGTGATTGAGAGTCTCCTGCAGAGGCATGGGTCAGCAATGGTCTGACAAGGAAGAGCTATCTGGCTGCTACAGCCCTTGTTCATGCAGTTTGTGACATAAGCCCTCTCAGAGGAGGTAACCTTTCAACTGACCAAAAAGTGGCCTAGCACACAATCCACCAATTGCAGGATAATTTTTCTAAAGAAATTCTTCTATAGGTAAGGAAGTTTTAGAACAACTACAGATTTTTCAACGTGGGATCAGGCAAAGGGACTGAGAACCCACAGGGAATTTGCCATTGGAGGCCACCTGGATTTGATTACAGAACTTCCACAGGACTGAAGCAGACTATCAGAAGGCACAAACAAAGCCTTGTGTTCACCAGGAGCCAAGAGTCAGAGTAGTGTTCCCACAAGAAACTGAGCCAGTGTTGCTTGTGAGTGTCCAGGAGTGTCCGGTAGAGACATGGTCCAAGAATGGGAAGCATCAGGGTGATGGGCACTGAATACAAGAGTGCTTGCTCAAGTCCTTTTGAAGAAGGTCCCAATTACTTTCATTACCCATACCATAGTTAGGCCTCAGTTCAAACAACAGGACTTGAATACAGCCACACCCATCAAGAGTAAATTGGATTAAAGATTTACTGAATATGGCCCCATATATCAGAATAGGACTCAGATTCAGGAAGACTCTACACATGGACATCACCAGATGGTCAAGACTAAAATCAGATTGATTATATCCTTTGCAGCTAAAGAGGTAGAAGCTCTATACAGTCAACAAAACAAGACCAGGAGCTGACCGTGGCTCAGATCATGATCACCTTATTACGAAATTCAGACTCAAATTGAAGAAAGGAGGGAAAACTGCTAGATCATTCAGGTATGACCTAAATCAAATCCCTTATGACCATACAGGGGAAGTGAGAAATAGATTTAAGGTCCTAGATTTGATAGATAGCGTGCCTGATGAATTATGGAATGAGGTTCCTAACATTGTACAGGATACAGGGATCAAGACCATCCCCATAGAAAAGAAATGCAAAAAAGCAAAATGGAGAGGGAACTGCAAAGATGGCGGAGGAATAGGACGGGAAGACCACTTTCTCCCTCACAAATTCCTCCAAAGAACATTTCAACACTGAGCAAACTCCACAAAACAACTGTAAGCTGGCAGAGGACATCAGGCAACCAGAAAAGCAGACCATTGTCTTCAAAAACAGGTAGGAAAAAATATAAAAGACGAAAAAGGAGACAAAGGAGGTGGGGAGGGAGCTCCATCCCAGGAAGGGAAGCCCGTCCCGGGAAGGGAATTTTACGAAGAGAGGTTTCCAAACACCAGGAAACACTCTCCCTGCCGAGTCTGTGGCGAGCCTTGGAAAACGCAGAGGGCAACATAACAGGAAGGGAAAAATAAACACATAATTAAAACCAACAGATTACAAGCCCAACAGTAACTCCCCCAGCAGAAAAGCAGCACAGACGCCTGCATCCGCCACAAGCTAGTGGGGGCAGGGCAGGGAAGCGTGGGAGGCGCGGGCTGCCGTGCTTTGTAAGAATCGGGCAGGAATGCCCCACACGCAACCAGAATGATCGAACTTGGGCTAGCAAACCAGACTGTGGGATAGCTACCGCATGAAAAGCTTGAACATAAGACAGCACCAGGACGGAGCACAGAACAAAGGACAGAACAGAAAAAGCCGGCTGCAGACCATCCCCCACCGGGGACAGGCAGCCAGAGCCGTAAGGACTGGAAAGGGGCAATTGCAGACCTGGAGAGACTTTACTTACCTAACTGCAAGCAGGCTTCTTTGCTAAGACTTCTGGGGGTGCTGGACAGTCACCATCTGCCTCACAAGGGGCGCCAGTGGTCCACGCAGAAAACTGAGCAGCAGCGGCAGGAAAGGCAACAAGTCGCAGCGATCACGCTCCCCAAACTCCTGAGCTACTCGGACCGGGGAAGGGCACAAAACACAGTTCCAATCAAATCTGTGCCTCTGAGGGCTATCTGAGCGCCGAACCTGAGCGGCTTAGACCGGGGAAGTGCACGCAGCCTAGGGCCGGCCCCAGACGGTTCCCGGCTGAGCATTGTAGAGGCGGAGCGGTTTGTGCGCAATGAGAAGGGACAGGTCAAGCGGGGCTGAGACACTGTGTGCACACGGCAGTGCTATTTGTTTGCAGCATCCCTCCTGGCCACAGCACGACGGAACCAGTGAGCCTAAAAAACCAGCAAACAGAAGTTAAACAGAGGGTACCACCTTGGAAGTGATCCCACATGGCCCACAACAACAGAGAAGGGCCAGATATATTTTTACTATTTTTAAAATCATTCCTTTTTTTTTTTTTCTTTTTTTTTCTAACTTCTTTTTAAATTGTTAAGTCTTCTATTTCTCCTCTAATTTTTATTTCTATAACCTACTATTACTATTACTAAAAAGTCTTTTTTTTTTTTTTTTTTTTTTTAAGGCAAACACCATATATACTGTTTGGATGGTTGGTGGTGTGTGGTTTTTTTTTTTTTTTTTTTTTTTTCTCTTTTTTTCCCCTTTTTTTCTTTCTTCCTTTTTCCTTCTGCTTCTTGTTTTTAATATTGTATTTTTGAAAATCCAACCTCTACTCTAGATTTTTAATCTTTGCTCTTAGGTTTTTGTTGTCAATTTTGTACATTTAAAAACCCAAACTTCACTACCCAAGTTTACCTGAGAGCGAGATTACTGGCTTGACCACTCGCTCCTCCTTTGGACTCTCCTTTTTCTCCACCAGGGGGCCTCTGTCTCTTTTCTCCCCCATCTCTTCTCTATCCAACTCTGTGAATCTCTGTGTGTTCCAGACCGTGGAGAACACCTAAGGAACTGGTTACTGGCAGGATTTGTCTCTCACCTTCTCATTCCTCTCTCTTATCCTCCTGGCCACCTCTGTCTACTTCCTCCCTCTCCTCTTCTCCGTATAACTCCGTAAATACCTCTGAGTGGTCCAGACTCTACAGCGCACATAAGGAAGTGACTACTGGCTAGCTTGCTCTCTCCTCTTTTGATCTCACCGCATCTCATTCCAGTTACCTCTAACTACCCCCTCCATCTTCTCTTCTCCTTGTAACTCAGTGAACCTCTCTGAGTGCCCCTCAAGGTGGAGAAACTTTTCATCTTTAACCTAGATGTTTTATCATCGATGCTGTATAGATGGAGAAGTCTAGAGGCTACTGTAAAAATAAAACTGAAAACCAGAAACAGGTGGCTTAAATCCAAAGCCTGAAAATATTAGAGAACTCTTGAATTCAGGGAACATTAAGCAATAGGAGCTCATCAAATGCCTTCATACCTACACCAAAACCAAGCTCCACCCAAGGGCCAACAAGTTCCAAAACAAGACATACCACATAAATTCTCCAGCAACACAGGAACACTCCCCTGAGCTTCAATATACAGGCAGCTCAAAATTATTCCAAAACCTTTGATGTCTCATGACCCATTACTGGTCACTCCACTGCACTCCAGAGAGAAGAAACCCAGCTCCACCCTCCAGAACTCCAACACAAGCCTCCCTAACCAGGAAACCTTGACAAGCCACTGATAGAACCCCACCCACAGTGAGGAAGCTCCATAATAAAGAGAACTCAAGCTCCATAATAAAGAGAACTCCACAGATTACCAGAATATAAAAAGGCCACCCCAAACGCAGCAATATAACCAAGATGAAGAGACAGAGGAATACTCAGCAGGTAAAGGAACAGGAGAGATGCCCGCCAAACCAAAGAGGAAGAAGTAGGGAATCTACCTGAGAAGGAATTCTGAATATTGATAGGGAAAATGATCCACAATCTTGAAATCAAAATGGAATCACAGATAAATAGCCTAAAGACAAGGATTGAGAAGATGCAATAAAAGTTTAACAAGGACCTAGAAGAAATAAAAAAGAGTCAAAATATAATGAATAATGCAATAAATGAGATCAGAAACACTCTGGAGGCAACAAATAGTAGAATAACGGAGGCAGAAGATAGGAGTAGTGAAATAGAAGATAGAATGGTAGAAATAAATGAATCAGAGAGGAAAAAAGAAAAACGAATTAAAAGAAATGAGGACAATCTCAGAGACGTCCAGGACAATATGAGACGCTCCAATATTCGAATTATAGTAGTCTCAGAAGAAGACGACAGAAAGAAAGATCATGAGAAAATCCTTGAGGAGATAATAGTTGAAATCTTCCCTAAAATGGGGAAGGAAATAATCACCCAAGTCCAAGAAACACAGAGAGTTCCAAATAGGATAAACCCAAGGCGAAACACCCCAAGACACATATTAATCAAATTAACAAAGAACAAATATCACAAGCAGCAAGGGAAAGACAACAAATAACACACAAGGGGATTCCCATAAGGATAGCAGCTGACCTTGCAATAGAAACTCTTCAGGCCAGGAGGGAATGGCAAGACATACTTAAAGTGATGAAAGAAAATAACCTACAGCCCAGATTACTGTACCCAGCAAGGATCTCATTCAAATACGAAGGAGAAATTGAAAGCTTTACAGACAAGTAAAAGCTGAGAGAATTCAGCACCACCAAACCAGCTCTCCAACAAATTCTAAAGGATATTCTCTAGACGGGAAACACAAAAAGGGTGTATAAACCCGAACCCAAAACAATAACATAAATGGTAATGGGATCATACTTATCAAAAATTACCTTAAACGTAGATGGGTTGAATGCCCCAACCGAAAGACAAATATTGGCCGAATGGATACAAAAACAAGACCCCTCTATATGCTGCTTACAAGAGACCTGCCTCCAAACAAGGGACACATACAGACTGAAAGTGAAGGGCTGGAAAACGATATACCACGCAAATAGAGACCAAAAGAAAACAGGAGTGTCAATACTCATATCCGATAAAATAGACTTTAAAACAAAGGCTGTGAAAAGAGATAAAGAAGGCCACTACATAATGATCACAGGATCAATCCAAGAAGAAGATATAACAATTATAAATATATATGCACCCAATATAGGAGCACCACAATATGTAAGACAAATGCTAACAAGTATGAAAGGGGAAATCAACAATAACACAACAATAGTGGGAGACATTAACACCCCACTCACACCTATGGACAGATCAACTAAACAGAAAATTAACAAAGAAACGCAAACTTTAAATGATACATTAGATCAGTTAGACCTAATGATATCTATAGGACATTTCACCCCAAAACAATGAATTTCACCTTTTTTTCAAGTGCTCATGGAACCTTCTCCAGGATAGATCACATTCTGGGCCATAAATCTAAACTTGATAAATTCAAAAAAAATCGAAATCATTCCAAGCATCTTTTCTGACCATAATGCATTAAGATTAGATCTCAATTACAGGAGAAAAACTGTTAAAACTTCCAACATATGGAGGTTGAACAACACACTTCTGAATAACCAATAAATCACAGAAGAAATCAAAAAAGAAATCAAAATATGCATAGAAACTAATGAAAATGAAAACACAACAACACAAAACCTGTGGGACACTATAAAAGCAGAGCTAAGAGGAAAGTTCATAGCAATACAGGAAGACCTCAAGAAACAAGAAAAAAGTCAAATAAATAACCTAACTCTACAACTAAAGCAACTAGAAAAGGAAGAATTGGAGAACCTGAGAGTTAGTAGAAGGAAAGAAATCTTAAAAATTAGGGCAGAAATAAATGCCAAAGAAACCAAAGAGACCATAGCAAAAATCAACAAAGCCAAAAGCTGTTTCGTTGAAAGGATAAATAAAATTGACAAACCGTCAGCCAGACTCATCAAGAAGCAAAGAGAGAAAAATCAAATCAATAAAATTAGAAATGAAAATGGAGAGATCACAACACACAACACAGAAATACAAAGGATCATAAGAGACTACTATTAGCAGTTGTATGCCAATAAAATGGACAACGTGGAAGAAATGGACACATTCTTAGAAAAGTATAATTTTCCAAAACTGAACTAGGAAGAAATAGAAAATCTTAACAGACCCATCACAAGCAAGGAAATTGAAACTGTAATCAGAAATCTTCCAGCAAACAAAAGCCCAGGTCCAGATGGCTTCACAGCTGAATTCTACCAAAAATTTCGAGAAGAGCTAACACCTATCCTACTCATACTCTTCCAGAAAATTGCAGAGGAAGGTTCTCCTAGAGGAGAACATAGATGCAAAAATCCTCAACAAAATTCTAGCAATCAGAATCCAACAACACATTAAAAAGATCATACACCATGATCAAGTGGGCTTTATCCCAGGGATGCAAGTATTCTTCAATATCCACAAATCAATCAATGCAATTCACCACATTAACAATTTGAAAAATAAAAACCATATGATTATCTCAATAGATGCAGAGAAGGCCTTTGACAAAATTCAACATCCATTTATGATAAACGCTCTCCAGAAAGCAAGAATAGAAGGAACATACCTCAACATAATAAGAGCTATATATGACAAACCCACAGCAAACATTATCCTCAATGGTGAAAAATTGAAAGCATTTCCCCTAACGTCAGGAACAAGACAAGGGTGCCCACTTTCACCGCTACTATTCAACATAGTTCTGGAAGTTTTCGCCACAGCAATCAGAGCAGAAAAAGAAATAAAAGGAATCCAAATTGGAAAAGAAGAAGTAAAACTTTCACTGTTTGTAGATGACATCATCCTTTACATAGAAAACCCTAAAGACTCCACCAGAAAATTACTAGAGCTAATCAATGAATATAATAAAGTTGCAGGATATAAAATCAACACACAGAAATCCCTTGCATTCCTATACACTAATAATGAGAAAGTAGAAAAAGAAATTAAGGAAACAATTCCATTCACCATTGCAACGAAAAGAATAAAATACTTAGGAATATATCTACCTAAAGAAACTCAAGACCTATATATAGAAAACTATAAAACACTGATGAAAGAAATCAAAGAGGACACTAATAGATGGAGAAATATACCATGTTCATGGATCGGAAGAATCAATATAGTGAAAATGAGAATATTACTCAAAGCAACTTACAAATTCAGTGCAATCCCTATCAAGCGACCAGCCATATTTTTCACAGAACTAGAACAAATAATTTCAAGGTTTGTATGGAAATACAAAAATCTCAAATAGCCAAAGCAATCTTGAGAAGGAAGAATGGAACTGGAGGAATCAACTTGCCTGACTTCAGACTCTACTACAAAGTCACAGTCATCAAGATAGTATTGTCCTGGTACAAAGACAGAAATAAAGATCAATGGAACAAAATAGAAAGCTCAGGGATAAATCGATACACATTTGGACACCTTATCTTTGACAAAGGAGGCAAGAATATTCAATGGAGTAAAGACAATCTCTTTAACAAGTGGTGCTGGGAAAACTGATCAACCACTTGTAAAAGAATGAAACTATATCACTTTCTAATACCACGCACAAAAATAAACTCAAAATGGATTAAAGATCTAAACATAAGACCAGAAACTATAAAACTCCTAGAGGAGAACATAGGCAAAATACTCTCCGACATAAATCACAGCAGGATCCTCTATGATCCACCTCCCAGAATTCTGGAAATAAAGCAAAAATAAACAAATGGGATCTAATTAAAATTAAAATCTTCTGTGCAACAAAGGAAATTATATGCAAGATGAAAAGACAGACTTCTGAATGGGAAAAAATAATAGCAAATGAAGCAACTGAGAAACATATACAAGCAACTTATGCAGCTCCATTCCAGGAAAATAAACGACCCAATCAAAAAATGGGCCAAAGAACTAAATAGACGTTTCTCCAAAGATGGATGGCTAACAAACACATGAAAAGATGCTCAACATCACTCCTTATTAGAGAAATGCAAATCAAAATCACAATGAGGTACCACTTCACACCAGAATGTCTGCGATCCAAAAACCTGCAAGCAATAAATGCTGGAGAGGGTGTGGAGAAAAGGGAACCCTCCTACACTGTTGGTGGGAATGTGAACTAGTACAGCCACCATGGAGAACAGTGTGGAGATTCCTTTAAAAATGGCAAATAGAGCTGCCTTATGACCCAGCAATCCCCCTGCTGGGCATACACACCGAGGAAACCAGAATTGAAAGAGGCATATGTACCCCACTGTTCATCACAACACTGTTTATAATAGCCAGGACATGGGAACAACCTAGATGTCCATCAGCAGACGAATGGATAAGAAAGCTGTGGTAGATATACACAATGGAGTATTACTCAGCCATTAAAAACAATACATTTGAATCAGTTCTGATGAGGTGGATGAAACTGGAGCCTATTATACAGAGTGAAGAAAGCCAGAAAGAAAAACACCAATACAGTATACTAACACATCTATATGGAATTTAGAAAGATGGCGATGATGACCCTGTATGCGAGACAGCAAAAGAGACACAGATGTGTATAGCGGACTTTTGGACTCTGAGGGAGAGGGAGAGGGAGAGGGTGGGATGATTTGGGAGAATGGCATTGTAACATGTATACTATCATGTAAGAAACGAACCGCCAGTCTATGTCTGATGCAGGATACAGCATGCTTGGGGCTGGTGCACAGGGATGACCCAGAGAGATGTTATGGGGAGGGAGGTGGAAGGGGGGTTCTTGTTTGGAACACATGTACACCCGGGGTGGATTCATGTCAATATATGGCAAAACCAATACAGTATTGTAAAGTAAAATAAAGTAAAAATAAGAATTAAAAAAAAAAAAAAAAAAAAAGACTAAACTAAAAAAGAAAAAAAAAAAAAAAGAAGAAGAAGAAAAGTGCATCAAGGCTGTATATTTTCACCATGCTTATTTAACCTCTATGCAGAGTACATCACGAGAAATGCTTTACTGGAAGAAACACAGGCTGACATCAAGACTGCTGGGAGAAATATCAATAACCTCAGATATGCAGATGACTCCACCCTTATGGCAGAAAGTGAAAAGGGGCTAAAAAGCCTCTTGATGAAAGTGAAAGAGGAGAGTGAAAAACTTGGCTTAAAGCTCAACTTTCAGAAAATGAAGATCATGGCATCCGGTCCCATCACTTCATGGGAAACAGAGGAGAAATAGTGGAAATAGTGTCAGACTTTACTTTTTGGGCGGCTCCAAAATCACTGCAGATGGTGACTGCAGCCATGAAATTAAAAGACACTTACTCCTTGGAAGAAAAGTTATGGCCAACCTAGATAGTATATTCAAAAGCAGAGACATTACTTTGCTGACTAAGGTCCATCTAGCCAAGGCTATTGTTTTTCCTGAGGTCATTGTATGTATGTGAGATTTGGACTGTGAAGAAGGCTGAGTGCCGAAGAATTGATGCTTTTGAACTGTGGTGTTGGGAAAAAACTCTTGAAATGTCCTTGGACTGAGAGAAGATCCAACCAGTCCATTCTGAAGGAAATCAGCCCTGGGATTTCCTTGGAAGGAATGATGCTCAAGCTGAACCTCCAGTACTTTGGCCACCTCATGCAAAGAGTTGACTCATTGGAAAATACTGTGATGCTGGGAGGGATTGTGGGCAAGAGGAGAAGGGGACGACAGTGGATGAGATGGCTGGATGGCATCACTGACTCGATGGACGTTAGTCTGAGTGAACTCCAGGAGTTGGTGATGGACAGGGAGGCCTGGCATGCTGCAATTCGGTGGTCGCAATGCGTCGGACATGACTGAGCGACTGAATTGAACTGAACAGAGTTACCTGGCCTCAAAAGGAGCTGAGAAGAGTAGTGAAGCTAAACGAAAAGAGAAAAAGAAAAACGATACACATTTGGATGCAGAGTTCTAAGGAATAGTAAAAAGAGATAACAACTTCCACAGTTATCAAAGCCAATAAATAAAGGAAATAAGTAGAATTGTATCCTTACTGATCTCGTCAAGAAAATCAGAGATTCCAAGGGGAAATATCATACACAGGTGGGCACAATAAAGGACAGAAATGGTACGGACGTAACAGAAGTAGAAGCTATTAAGAGGAGGTGGGAAGAATAAACAGATGAACTCTGCCCCAAGGATCTTCATGACTCAGTGAAGGACGATGGTATGATCATTCACCTAAGGCCGGATGTCCTGTAATACAAAGTCTAGGGGACTTAGGAAGCATACTTACAAACAAAGCTCGTGGAGGTGATGGAATTCAGTTGAGATATTTCAAATTCTGAAAGAAGATGCTCCGAGTGTGCTGCCCTCCACATGCCAGCAAATTTGGGAGACTCAGCTGTGGCCAGAGGACTGCAAATGTTCAGTTTTCATTCCAACCGCAAAGAAAGGCAATCCAAAGAATGTCCACACAACTGCTTAATTGCACACATCTCACACAGTCACGGAGAAGGCAATGGCAACCCACCCCAGTACTCTTGGCTGGAAAATCCCATGGATGGAGTAGCCTGGTAGGCTTCAGTCCATGGGGTCGTGAAGAGTCAGACACGACTGAGCGACTTCACTTTTTCTTTTCACTTTCATGCACTGGAGAAGGAAATGGCAACCCACTCCAGTGTTCTTGCCTGGAGAATCCCAGGGACAGCAGAGCCTGGTGGGCTGCTGTCTACGGGGTCGCACAGGGTCGGACAAGACTGACGCGACTTAGCAGCAGCAGCAACAGCACAGAGTCGCAAAGAACTGCTCAAAATTCCCCAAGTCAAGTGTCAACAGAATGTGAACCATGAGTTTCCAGATGTTCGAGCTGGATTTACAAAGGGCAGGGGAATCTGAGATTAAATTGTCAACACCAATGGGTCCTCCAAAAAAGTAAGAGAACTCCAGGAAAGCATCTACTCCTATTTGCCTATGCAAAAGACTTTGATTGACACAACAAAATAACACAAGAGAAAAATGACATGCAAACGTGAAATATTCTTCAAAACACGGGAGTACATGCCACCCGAGAAATCGTACATCCAGGTAAATATAATAAATATTTTTCAACTGGGAAAATTTTCTCAGTAAATAGCAAAGGTGAATTATGATAGTAGTGCAGGTTATAGAATGTTGTTGAGTAATGTGTAGAGCATTTGATTGGTTATTACGTTTCTTTATTGATAATTCAGTAAGCACTTAAAATGTGTCATTGGTAGGCTCTATGTTTCAGCTGAGGTGAAAGATACACGAGGACCTGATATCTGTGCTCTCCTTCATGGGAGGGCAAACATAAGTTCCTTCTAATCCGAAGAAAGTGTTGAGACAAAGTTGTGAGAAGGGGCTTAGCATGATTGAAAATAATTTGCGTGATTGTAGCTTCAGAAGCACAGTATAAGAGAAAGATAATGAAATTACTAAGGAAAACAGATATCATGTCTTTCAAGAACTTTTTAACCACGTTGATGTGCTGCAGTCACCACCAGGAAATTATTCTGTCTCTGTGGTGACAGATAAGCAATGTCTAAAAATTCATTTGGAATTATAGGGTGGAATCTTGGTGTCAGGAAATAAAGAGGGTCCTTAAGGACAGCAGACCAAAACGACCCTATAGAATACCACTTGTAAAGTACATATCTTGTGCTGACCATGGGCCAGTCACTGGTTATGTCACGTTATCTTTGTTATCACAGTGATGGCATAATTGTGATCAAGACTTTGGACATGCTGCAGTATCTATATTTTCAAGGACAGAATGAATTTCTTTAATGAAAGCAATCTGCTGTCTAACCTTTTAAGACTCTACCAGTAACTAATAGAATATAACGTGTGAAGGCACGAAAGTTCATACTGTGTATTTTCATTTTTCTAACTTTATTTGCATCTCTTCCTTCACCCATACCATCTTAATTTAGCACCCCTTCATTTCATCAGGGATGAGTTCAGAAATCACTTTACATCCATTACCTCTTTTCCCTTTGTTCTCATTTTGTTGCTTACAAATATTATACCAGGTGTCATTTACCTAGGATGCATAACGGATGTTTTCTTGAACTGACAAGTTTATAAAGCCATGAAGTAAAATAGCCAAGCATTGAACTAAAGCCTCATTTTACTCTTCCTTGTTTGAAAATAAAAAATGAAACTATGAAGATGAACATGGAAATTTATTGTTCAAATACAAGAATTGTAGATATCTGTTGACATGTCTGAACATAAATTTCAATCTCCTTTAGGCTCCATAATCTGACACGTATTTGATAGGTCAGCTTTAATTAGGATGGTTTTCACATATTGATGATTATTGATGAGTTTACTCGAAAGAGAGGAGGCAGATGTATAAGCGATTGTTGGCACTGAGAACCATGAGTTGCCTCTCTCTTGCAGGTTAAGAAAAGGACTGTCATGGGCTGACATATCGCTATGCCTGTCTGGAAATTTGGAAGGTTCCACCATCAGTCCAGAATAACTGCTCTGTAATGGAGATTCGATGTGGTTCCGAGAAGGAGATGTAGTTGTAGTAGCAAAGTCCTCAACGTGGCCGTTTCCTTGAGCATAGCTGCTCTGTGAGTGCCAATTAAAAATGCTCAACGTTTTTAAAACTTCAGGTTGATCTACCACAATCTGGTCTGTGTGTCTAACTGATATTGCTGATGGGGTAGGTAAGGCACATGGAGATAGGACACTTGTATTAGTGACTATCTGGCTGGTATGAGGCTTTTGTATGAAAGGCACACTTAAACTTGTGGAGGCTGGACATGCAGTCTCTCCGCTCATTTCTGGAAGAAATTCAGAGTTATGATCATCTTTTTTGACACTTGCTTTAGCATGCTTCTTGTTACCTTGAACTAATGAAGATATTGGAGACACATTGTTAATTCCAACTCTTCTTTGCATTCTTACTAAAAGTTGGGGATGGCCTCTTTTGAAATTTGGATTATAGTAGGTCTGTAACTGAAATCAAAGAATTAAATTATTTAGTTTCTTTATAAACCAAGGTAAAACTGACAAACAAAGCTAAGTTATAAAAACATATTCCTTTAATGGAACCAATTAAATAACATCAAATCAAATACCTCTGTTGGTAGTTTTAACAGGTAACATGTTAGAAAGAATATGCTCAACTAAAAGTATGTTGCATATATACAGTAAATACCACTTCAAGTAGCTTCAGAACTTATGTCTGGTTTCAAGTTGCTAGGAAAGTTTGTTAACATCCAATATTTTAACCTCCAGCTGTTTTCAACTTCAAAAAAATAAAACTATTTCAACAACTTGTTATCTCAAGTTTAAATTCTGTTTTAGCTACATATATGAACATGCTTTCTAGGTCACATGGTTTAATCTGACATATTGGCAATAAGTGAAAATTTTGGAATACCTTAGTCAAAAGAGAGATGTTGTTTTCTTCTTCCAGAAAGACAGGTAGTGAAGCCGATCTTTGAACAGTTTGGCGCTTTTTATGAAATCCATAAAGGTTAAGCTGTCGAATTAAACTCTTCATACTCTTGGTTTCAAATATTCTGAAAGGATCCTTTCTCTCCAAGACTTCTTTCTTAAAGAGTTCTTCATTGATCACTATACATGTGCCTGTGTCATCCCACCAAATAGATTCAAACTGATCACTTTCAACTATATTCCAAAGTTTTTGTGGAAATGTGAGTGAAAGGAAATCATTCGCATCATCTGTTTCAGAGACAGAATATGTGTAGTGTGGCCTTTTGATCACAAGATCCTCAGACAAAGCCTGAAAAGCATATTCTTCAATCATAGATCTCAAAACTGAGTCCCCAGTTGTATAATCATAAGAAGAAGATCTAATGGAGGTTTCTGAACCAGTGGGTTCATCTTTAGGAGGCCCATCTTGAATTTCTGAAGAAATATGTGCCATCTCAGAGAAACATTTCTTCAGATAATTTTCTCATTTGTCTGGTTCAGCTTCAAATGATGTCTGCCTGACCTGCAGAGAGAAACTCTCTCGACCATCACAGAGGTCCTCCCAGTCAAAAAGCTGTGACATCGCAAAATCACTGGTCTCCTAGCAATCAAAGGTTAGTTGTGACATCACAAAGTCACTGGTCTCCTAGCAATTGAAGGGTAATGTTCAACCAGTGTTTACTTCAGCATCAACTTAAAATACAGACTGTTTCCAGAAATAGTAACCAAAACCATGAAGGATGCAAAATCTCATTACTAAAGTTTTTTTTTTTGTTTGTTTGTTTTTTGTTTTTTTTTTTTTTTTTTTTTGGTTGCTGTGTTTGGGATAGCCTTTCTCTTTCTGGCAGTTTGTGGTTCCTCTTTATTGTGGAGGTTCCTCCCTGTGGGTGGGGTTGGATGAGTGGCTTGTCAATTTTCCTGGTTAGGGAAGTTCGCATCAGTGTTCTGGTGGGTGGAGCTGCATCTCTTCTCTCCGGAGTGCAATGAAGTGTCCAGTATTGAGTTTTGAGATGTCTATGGGTTTGCTCTTTGGGCAGCCTGTATATTGAAGCTCCGGGCTATGTTCCTGTGTTGCTGGAGTATTTGCATGGTATGTCTTGCTCTGGAACTTATCGGCTCTTGGGTGGTGCTTGGTTTCAATGTAGGTATGGAGGTTTTTGGATGATTTCTTTAAAAAAAAATACATTCATTTATTTTAATTGGAGGGTAATTACTTTACATTATTATATTTGTTTTGCCATACATTAACATATATCCGCCACAGGTATACACGTGTTCCCCTTCCTGAACCCCTTCCCTCCTCACAACCTGTACCATCCCTCTGGGTCATCCCAGTGCACCAGCCCCAAGTATCCCGTATCATGCATTGAACCTGGGCTGGTGACTCATTTCATATATGATATTATACATGTTTCAATGCCATGCTCCCAAATCATCCCACCCTCTCACTCTCCCACAGAGTCCAAAAGACTGTTCTAGACACCCGTGTCTCTTTTGCTGTCTTGCATACATGGTTATCGAAAAATCGCATCGATAAATCTAGTTTATTTCTGAAATACAAGTGATTTATCATCCTTCTATACACACATTCTTAATATTCAGCAGTGTTACTCTCACAAACTTGGTCTACTTGCTTCTGTGCAAAAAAATTTATGAACTGACTGGGTTTCAGTGGTGGGGGGGCGGGGGGGGGGGGGGGGGCGGTGAAGTGCTTACTGTAGGACCGAGCAAGGTGTCTTAGCAGCTGGTGCTTCAAAGACGCAAATCTCCAAATACTTTCAGGGGAAATATTTTAATGACTGAGCGAGGGTGGAACATGGGGTCTGTGATCAATATTGGGACATTCTACTAATGGCCTATTACTGAGGATATTGGGAGTCCACATCATCGACCGTCTAGTTCCAACTAGGTACTTACATTTCTGCCTGGTTTGCGCTTTAGCATCTCTAAAACTGTTCACAGGATATTGCTCAGAATGTTATCGATGGCCCTTGCTGCTGCTGCTGCTGCTAATTCGCTTCAGTCATGTCCGATTCTGTGCGACCCCAGAGATGGCAGGCCACCAGGCTCCCCCGTCCCTGGGATTTTCCAGGCAAGAACACTGGAGTGGGTTGCCATTTCCATCTCCACGATGGCCCTTGAGGAAGGACTAAAGACCCTTGAATTTGCTTAATGGCTAAATCATAACTATTCTCTATTGCTTGATTATTTTCCTTAGTTTCTGTCCTTTCTAGCTTCTCTGATTAAAATTACTTTTGAACATGAGGAGGTCAAAAATCTCCTACCTCTCTCTCTCGATTTCCATGCTTTACAATCTTAAGAAGGGACTGCTTAGCACAAGAAAGGAAAAACAGTCTTGGACTTAGAGCTTGATCATAAATGTGACAGAAAATCTCAGTGCAGGTTCAGTTTCTTTTTCAGGTTTCCCAGCTCTTGGAGTGATTGAGTCAGCAACAACTTTGGCTCTTTCCTGTTGAGATGGAACATGGAGTGGGAAATAATTCTAAAATCTAAGCTTGGTATCAATAGTTTATGTTATGAAAACATATCTCTCTATTATATCGAACCTGGTCTGGCTATTCGTTTGACAAATAATATTACGCATGTTTCAATGCCATTATCCCAAATCATCCCACCCTCGCCCTCTCTCATAGAGTCCAAAAGACTGTTCTATACATCTGTGTCTATTTTGCTATCTCACGTACAGGTTTATCATTACCATCTTTCTAAATTCTGCATATAGGCGCTAGTTTACTCTACTGGTATTTTTCTTTCTGGCTAAATTCACTATGTATAATAGGCTTCAGTTTCATCCACTTCACTAGAACTGATTGAAACGTATTCTTTTTAGTAGCTGAGTAATACTCCATTGTGTATATGTACCACAGCTTTCTTATCCATTAGTCTGCTCATGGACATCCATCACACATCCATGTCCTGGCTATTAGAAATAGTGCTGTGATGAACATTGGGGTACACTTGCCTCTTTCAATTCTGGTTTCCTTGGTGTGTATGCCCAGCAGTGGGATTTCTGGGTCGTATGACAGTTCTATTTGCAGTGTTTTTTGCTTGTTTGTTTGTGTTTGTTTGTTTTTTAAGGAATCTCCAGAGTGTTCTCCATAGTGGCTGTACTAGTTTGCAATC
Organism: Budorcas taxicolor; assembly: GCF_023091745.1. Taxonomy (NCBI): domain Eukaryota; kingdom Metazoa; phylum Chordata; class Mammalia; order Artiodactyla; family Bovidae; genus Budorcas; species Budorcas taxicolor. The sequence goes on along the minus strand of NC_068936.1, from coordinate 6,631,448 downwards.
CCACTAACAGTGTAAGAGGGTTCCCTTTTCTCCACACCCTCCCCAGCATTTATTGCTTGTAGACTTTTGGATAGCAGTCATTCTGACTGGCATGGAATGGTACCTCATTATAGTTTTGATTTGCATTTTTCTGATAATGAGTGATGTTGAGCATCTTTTCATATGTTTGTTAGCATTCTGTATGTCATCTTTGGAGAAATGTTTGTTTAGTCCTTTTGCCTATTTTATCATGGGGTCGTTTATTTTCCTGGAATTGAGGTTCAGGAGTTGCCTGTATATTTTTGAGATTAATTCTTTGTCAGTTGCTTCAGTTCAGTTCAGTTCAGTTCAGTTCAGTTCAGTCGTGTGTGACTTTTTGAGACCCCATAAATTGCAGCACACCAGGACTCCCTGTCCATCACCGACTCCCGGAGTTCACGCAAACTCATGTCCATCGAGTCAGTGATGCCATCCAGCCATCTCATCCTCTGTTGTCCCCTTCTCCTGCCTCCAATCCCTCCAAGCTTCAGAGTTTTTCCAATGAGTCAACTCTTCACATGAGGTAGCCAGAGTACTGGGGTTTCAGCTCTAGCATCATCCCTTCCAAAGAACACCCAGGAATGATCTTCTTTAGAATGGACTGCTTGGACCTCCTTGCAGTCCAAGGGACTCTCAAGAGTCTTTTCCAACACTACAGCTCAAAAGCAGCAATTCTGCAGTGCTCAGCTTTCTTCACAGTCCAACTCTCATATCCATACATGACTATTGGAAAAACCATAGTCTTGACTAGACAAAACTTTGTTGGCAAAACAATGTCTCTGCTTTTCAATATGCTATCTAGGATGGTCATAACTTTTCTTTCATAGGGTAAGAGCCTTTTAGTCTCATGGCTGCAATCAGTATCTGCAGTGATTTTGGAGCCGCCCCAAAATAAAATCTGACACTGTTTCCACTGTTTCCCCATCTATTTCCCATGAAGTCATGGGACCACATGCCATGATCTTAGTTTTCTGAATTTTGAGCTTTCAGCCAACATTTTCACTCTCCTCTTTCAGTTTCATCAAGAAGCTTTTTAGTTCCTTATCACTTTCTGCCATAAGAGTGGTGTCATCTGCATATTTGAGGTGATTGATATTTCTCCCGGCAGTCTTCATTCCAGCTTGTGCTTCTTCCAGCCCAGCGTTTCTTATCATGTACTCTGCATATAAATTAAACGAGCAAAGTCACAATATGTAGCCGTCATGGACTCATTTTCCTATTTGGAACCAGTCTGTAGTTCCATGTCCTGTTCTAACTGTTGCTTCTTGACCTGCATATAGGTTTCTCAAGAGGCAGTTCAGGTAGTCTGGTATTCCCATCTCTTTCAGAATTTTCCACAGTTTATTGTGATCCACACAGTCAAAGACTTTGACATAGTCAATAAAGCAGAAATAGATGTCATTCTGGAACTCTCTTGCTTTGTCAATGATCCAGCTGATGTTGGCATTTTGATCTCTGGTTCCTCTACCTTTTGTAAAACCTGCTTGAACATCTGAAAGTTCATGGTTCATGTATTACTGAAGCCTGGCTTGGACAATTTTGAGCATTACTTAACTAGCGTGTGAGATGGATGCAACTGTGCAGTGATTTGAGCATTCTTTGGCACTGCCTTTCTTTGGGATTGGAATGAAAACTGACCTTTTCCAGTCCTTTAGCCACTGCTGAGTTTTCCAAATTTGCTGGCATATTGAGTGAAGTACTTTCACAGCATCATTAAAAGGGGACAAAAGCCATAAACAGACATTTCTTTAAAGAAGACATACAGATGGCCAACAAACACAGGAAATATGCTTAAAATCATTCATCGTTAGGGAAACAGAAATTAAAAATTAATGTGTAGTCATATCACACTGTTCAGAGTGGCCATCACCAGAAATTCTACAAGCACGAAATCCTGGAGAGAGTGTGGAGAAAAGTTAACCCTAATACACTGTTAGTGGTACCACAAACTGGTACAACCTGTATGCAGAACAGATTGGAGATTCCTTGAGAAACTTGGACTAGAACTGTCATATGACCGAACAACCCCACTTCTTGGCATATAGCCAGAGGGAATTACAATCAAGAGCCACATGTACCCCAGTGTTTATTTCAATTCTCTTTACAAAAGCTATGACAGGGAAGTAATCTAGATGCACATCTTCAGATGAAAATATAAGGAAGTTTTGCTATATATCCAAGTGGAATATTACTTAGCTAGAGAAAAAACATACATTTGTGTCACTTTTAATGAGGCAGTTCAACCTGCAGCCTATTATTCAGAGTTAAAAAAGAAAGTTAGAAAGAGAGAGGCAAATATTGTTTATTAATGCATATAAATGGGATTTAGGAAGACAGTAACAATGACCCTGCATGAAGGCGAGTGAAAAAGATCCACATACAAAGAACATACTCTTAGACTCAATGGGAGAGTTCAAGGATGGGATGATTTGAGAAAATAGCATTGAAACAGGTACATTACCATATGTAAAAGAGATGACCAGTGCAAGTTCAATGCAGAAAAGATGCATCCAATTCTTGTGCTGTGGAAGAACCCAGAAGCATGGTGTAACAAGGGAGGTTTCAGTTGTGTTCAGGATAGGGGGACACATGTATCCATGTACCTGATTCATGTTGATGTATATGTCAAAAACCATCACAGTAATACACAGTAATTCTATTCCAATTAAAATAAATCATTTGTAAAAGAAATATGAAGAAATTTTTTAAAATGCCTTCAGAAATAGCGGGGACATGCTCCAGAATGCAACCTCAACAGTTGTTTCATATCTATTCAAGAAAGTCGGCTTAGGAGGGGCAGAACATGTGTGCTGGTATGAAAGCTGAAAGTCAAAGAAGATAAGCTTGAGGTCGCAACTATCTAGTTGCAGCATGACCTTGGTATCATAGTCTAAGCAGTGGAAGATGCATGTGGCAGAATGCAAGCTTAGTAGATCGGCATGATTACTCTGGAGCATAGACTCAGTAAGAGTTAAATGCATGCACTTGAGCATCCTTTCAGGAGTGACGGTACCTATGTTTCAGAGTGAAGATAAATAGGTGAGGCAAAAGTGCTCTAAAATGGTGGACAAATAGTTGTAAGAAGGAAGGTTCAGAGTGGAAGCTCAGTATTTGCTATAGACTTAGACTTAAATTGAAGAAAGTAGGGAAGACCACTAGACGATTTCAGGTATGACCTAAATCAGATCCCTTATGATGGTACAGTGGGCATGAGAAAATATTTAAGGGATTAGGTATAATAGAGTGTTTGAAGATCTTCATATGGAGGTTCATGAAATTGTCCAGGAGGCAGTGATCAAGACCATCCCCAAGAAAATGAATGCCAAAAGGCAAAATGTTTATCTGAGGAGGCCTTACAAATAATTAAGAAAAGAAGAGAAGCAAAAGGCAAAGGAGAAAAGGGAAGATATACCCATATGAAAACAGTGTACCAAAGAATAGCAAAGAGAAATAAGAAAGCCTTCCTCGGTGATGAATGCAAAAAATAGAGGAAAACAATAGACTGGGAAAGACTAGAGATCTCTTCAAGAAAATTAGAGATACCAAGGGAATATTTCATGCAAAGATGAACAAAATAAAGGACAGAAATTGTATGGAGCGAACAGAAGCAAAAGATGTTCAGAAGAGGTAGCAAAAATCTACACAGAAAAGATTGAAGAACTATACAGAAAAGATCTTCATGATCCAGATAATCATGATGACGTAATCACTCACCAGGAGCCAAACATCCTGGAATGTAAAGCCAAGTAGGTAGTAGGAAGCATCAATAGAAACAAAGGTAGTGGACATATGAAACTCCAGTTGAGTGATTTCAAATCCTAACAGATAGTGCTGTGAAAGTGCTGAACTCAATATGCAAGCAAATTTGGAAAACTCAGCAGTGGCTACAAGACTGGAAAAGATCACCTGTTCCAGTATATGTATTTTAGAGCTTGTTCTCTGTAGCGGTGAAATGTGTTCCACACAGAGTTAGACAGGACTGAAACAATCCTGTGCAAATAGTTGCAAGATTTTTTTTTTTTTTTTTTTTTTTTTACCTGTGGCAGCTTTTTTCCAATGAGAGTTAACTGTGAAGGCGGAGCAGCCGCTTGGCTTTGAGGGACCCAGGTTGTGTCAAGTGGGCAGGGTGCAGGGACACAGACTTACACCACAGGAGTTATGGCCCTATCAGAGTCTTTTTTTTTTTTTTTTTTTTTTTTTTTTAGCTCTTGTATCTGGCGATAAGAAGGCCTCTTTGGCCAGTGTTCTCCCTAGTTCCACCTATTCAGCCATTCAGAAGGCTTCCTTGCCTGGGATCCTTCTCCGTTGTTCACTGTGTCAGCACATAGAGAGACCTCCCTGGCTGGGGTCCTACTCTGTAGATCAGTGCATCTGACACTTAAAGGAGCATCCTGAATGGGGTTCTACTCTAGTATGGTGCATCAGGCACTCAAAGGAGCACCCTGGGAGGTGTCCTGCTCTGCATTTCAGTGTGTTCAGCATTTGATGGGTCAGCCTCATTATTTTAGTAACTGCTGATGCTAGCATGTGGGGAGAGAGAGGCTATGGTGATTGCTCTACCCCCTACATGTGACTCGGTGATATTGCCTTGCTTCCATGGCTGCCTGGTTTTCCTGCACAGGTATACCCTACCACAGTCTCCTCCTTCACACCCCCTCTCTCCATCTCTCCCCAGTAAACAGCAGCCCTGGCCTATGAATTACCCCAGAATCCCTAAACTCCGGCTCCCAGCCACTGTGCCTTTCAGGGGACACATGTCCTTGTATGGGGTATGTACGGCTGCAGCAAGGACTCTCTGATTCTCCTTGCATCTAGGTTTCCACAGATTAGCTGTTTCACTCCCCGCTTTAAATGTTTATTCTATGATTCAGACAATTACCCAATGTGGGATAGGACCTCTGCTTCAGTTCCTTCACCCACTCGGGGATGATCCAGTCCTACTAAACTCCTGTTTTTTTCCCCAGTTCTTTCATCCTTATGAGTTTTGCATGATTCTATATATTCTTTGCCACTTGTCAGGTACTCCTCTCTACTTTCCAGTAATATTCTGATTACTCTTCTGTGTCTGAAGGTGTATGCCTGATGTATCCATGGAGAGATGTACTCCACATCCACTTACAGCTCCACCATCTTGTTCTCTCATCTTATGAGAGTTTTGGAGCACAGAATCTGCAGTGGTAGTAGGTGTGCTATCAAATGTGAGTTCAGATATACTCTTGAGGGCAAGCTCAGTGATTTTGGCACAGCTGATCTAAAGCATGCCTTTAGTGTTGGCCAGACACACGTTTCAAATGTTAAAATTATTTACGGTGTGTCAATTCTAGAGCACAAGATCAGTGGTTTTGTAACATTTCCTATAGAGTGCAAGTTCAATTGTGGAAAGAGGTATGCTCTGCAATGCAACTGAGCTGTTTTAGACATCTTGTGGTAGAGTACATGCTCAGTCGTGGTAGGAACTGTGCTCTAGTGTGCATTCAGCAGTGGCTGTATGCATGTTGCCAGTGCCAATGGGATGGCTTCAGACAGCCTGCTCTAAAGTGCAAGCACACTAGTGGCAGAATGTGTGCTCCGGATTGCAAGCTAAGCTGTTTCAGTACTCCCAGGTTAGAGCTGAGACGCAGTAGTGATGCATGCAGGCTCCAAAGTGCCATCCTACTATTTGTGTCACACCCACTCTAGAGCACTGTCGAAGTAGTGGTGGGGAGAATCCTCAAAAGCACAATCTCAGGAGATGAAGCACGTGTTCTCTAAAGCAAAGATTCAGTATTTGAAGCATGCCTGCTCTAGATCATCGGTCTGTATTAACAGGGGTATGCCTAAAGTGTGTTTCACTGTTGAGAGGCATGCTGAAGAGCTAAGCTCAGCAGATGCAGCATACCTGCTCTACATGTGCTTCGGAGTGTCATCTCAGGAGTTGCAGTGCCCTTACTCAAGAGTGCAGACTGCAGAGGGACATGTTCTCTTGAAAGCTTGGTTTTTATTTTTGGCTGCGTATCCAGATATCAAATTCAGAAAATATGATACCCCTGCTCTGCCACACAAGCTCAGTAGTGGGATGACAAGCCCTCCACAGTGCAAGCACAAGGGTTGTGGCATGTGTGTATTGTGACACATGATCAATTAAAGCAGGAAATATGAAGTATACACCAGTTCTGCCATGGTTGCACATCATCCATAGATATACAGAGACACTACGCTCAGCTTGTACAGTCTAGAGAGCTGGGTGACTAGCAGCCAAATGGGTAAAATGCCGCTGGGGTAATTGTTGCACACACCTTCTAGAGCAATACCTCAAGGAAGTGACTTTATCCTTCAGGATTCAAGGTCACTAGTAGTCACACAGTTGATCTAGAATGGCGGTTCACTCATGGGTAGGATATGTGTTTTACAATGCAGACTCCATTTTCCTGGAGTAGGTCCTCCAGAGAGCAACCTCAGTAGTTGGGACACCTGCTCTAGAGTGCAGGAAGAAGAGTGGGGAAAATATGCAACAGAGGCCAAGCCAAGTCATTGGCAATTTTCAACTGCAGAGTGTAGGCTCACAGGTTTAAGCACGCGGGCCATGAATCAAGATTAGTAGTAGTGGAACTCATGCTCTATAAGGCAGGCTCAGCAATGGTAAAACAGTGTACCAGGGTAGAGAATCAGTAGATGAAACATGAGTGTTTTGGGGCCTGGGCTTACAAGTGGCAAGACACATGCTTCCGAGTGTGAAATTAGCAATGGCCACACATATGCTCTAGACCACATGCCCACTAGCTGTGCCATGCCTGCTTAGTGTAAGGACTCAGAAGTGACACGTGTGCTGTAGTGCTAGGATTTATACTGCTGGGATGCATGACTCAGTGTGCAGTCGTGTAGTTCAGGCATTCTTAATCTACAGCACAGTCTCAGTAATGTCAGAACAGTGGCTCCTGAAGGCACATGCAGTCATGATGGGAGATATGCTTCTGAGTAAACCTCAGTAGTGCAAAACCCATGATGAAATGTGGGCACCCTGTAGTCATGAGATCTGTACTCCCAGCTGCACGTTCAGTTACTGTGGCATGTATGCAACTAGGGCATGTTCTCAGCAGAGCCCGGATGCCTGCACTTGAGCTCATGCTCAGTAAAGGTATACCATGTCCTCCAGTGTTTAAACTCACTCTGTCTACAGGAGTGCTGGCTCAGTTGTGTCCAGAAGGAAACTTCAGAGTGCAAGTTCAGTAATTGCTTAGGCACACCTGAATTACAGTGCAGGCTGAGTAGTGGCCTGACTTAGCTATAAAGCAACAAGCTAATGATTGTGAAATTTATGCTTTAGAATGAAAGTTCAGCTGGTGATGAACTCTTGTTCGGAAAGGCAATATCCGTAGTGCAGGGAGGCAGATTCCAGAGTGTAATATACCAAAAGTGTATGTGTACTTAAAACAGGCATGTTTTAGGGACAGGCTCACTAGTGGCAGGCCATATCCTAAAGAACCCGGGTTTAGGAGTGATGAGATGTATGCTCTACTGTGCAGTCTCAGTGATAGCAACGCACTGGTTCCAAATCTTGTTAATAGTCTCCATAGTGGCAGAAAGGGTGGTCCAGATTGGAAACTAAGTAGTTCCAGCGAGCGTTCTCTAGGTGGCGGCCTCAGTAATGACAGGCGCGTATTCCAGAGGGCAAGCTCAGTGTTTGTAGCGTGTGTGGTTTGAAACCGGAGAACAAAATGGCAACCCATCCCAATATTCTTGCCTGGAGAATCCCGTGGAGAGAGGAGCCTGGTGGGCTGCTGTCCATAGGTTCGCATAGAGTTGCACAAGGCTAAAGAGACTTAGCATGCATAGGAAAAGGATGTGGCAACCCACTCCAGTATTCTTGCCCAGAGAATCCCAAGGATAGGGGAGCCTGGTGGGCTGCTGTCTATGCGGTGACACAGAGTCAGACACGACTGAAGTGACTTAGCATCAGCAGCAGTGGAGATTTGAAATCAGGGGTCAGTAGCTGTGAAAAGCTTCTTGCATTTTCAGTCGTTATGGCATGCCAGGTCCAGAGCGCAGGTGCACTTGGTTGTGATACTTATGCTCTAGAATTGTAATGTATGTTCCAGAGTGCAAGCTAATTAGTTCACATGCTCTAATTCAATTCTCCGTGAAAGCAGAATGCAAACTCGTGATTTCAACCTCAGTAGTTGCTGCATGCATAATCAGAAGTAGTGGTTCATACACTCCTAGTGCCAGATCATGGGTTGCAGCATAATTGCCACAGAGTGGGGCACAACAGTAGTAAGAAGCATACTTCAGAGTGCAGACTAAGTAGCCGCTGGATGCATACTACAGAGGGTGAGCTCAGTAGCTTCACTGCGTGTATGCTTCACTGTGAGCTCAATAGTACTTGATGGTGTTATATTGACAGTATACATACTTCAAAGCACTTGCTAAAGTAGTGCTCTAAAGTAGTGGCAGAATGCATACCTTTGAATATAAACTCACTAGACTAGTCCTTGGAAAAAGCAATGGTACCCCACTCCACCTCTCTTCCCTGGAAAATCCCATGGACGGAGGAGCCTGGTGGGCCGCAATCCACGGGGTCGCTAAGAGTCGGACACTACTGAGCGACTTCGCATTCACTTTTCACTTTCATGCATTGGAGAAAGAAATGGCAACCCACTCCAGTGTTCTTGCCTGGAGTATCCCAGGGACCGGGGGCCTCATGGGCTGCCATCTATGGGGTCGCACAGAGTCATACACGACAGAAGCAACTTAGCAGCAGCAGTCTGGTCCTCAGATGGGAGTGACATATGAGAAGGAGTTCAGATTTTCCTCAGTAAATATCTCAAAAGATTGGCAGGATATGGAGTAACTTTCACTAAACGAGTTCTATATGCTGGCAGAGGACACCAGATACCCAGAAAGGCCAATCAATTTGCTCATAATGAGGTAGGAAAAGAGATAAACAAGAATAGGGACACAAAAGTTTAGGGACAGAGACTGATTCTAGAAACAGACATGCAACAAAGGACTGGTTCTGAATTATAACCCTCCTTGTTTAAATTGGATGCAGAATATATCATGTGAAATGCCGGACTGGATGAAGCACAAGCCTGAATCAAGATTGCTGGGAGAAATGGCAATAACCTCAAATACACAGATGACAAAACCCATATAACAGAAAGTGAAGAGGGACTAAAGAGCCTCTTGATGAAAGTGAAACAGGAGAGTGAAAAGGCTGGCTTAAAACTCCACATTCAAAAACAAAGATCATGGCATCTGGTCCCATGATTTCCTGGCAAGCAGATGGGGAAACAATGGAAACTGTGAGTGACTATTTTCTTGTGTCTAAAATCACTGTAGATGGTGGCTGCAGCATAAAATTAAAGGATACTTGCTTCTTGGAAGACAAGCCATGACCAACCTAGACAGCATATTTAAAAGCTGAAACATTACTTTGCCAGCAAAAGTCTTTTTAGTCCAGGCTATAATTTTTCCAGTAGTCATGTACAGATGTGAGAGTTGGACTATACAGAAAGCTGAGCCCTGAAATCTTGATGATTTTGAAGTGTGGTGTTGGAGAAGACTCTTGAGAGTCCTTTGGACAGCAAGGGAATGAAATCAGTCAGTGAGAAATTCAGTCCTGAATATTTGTTGGAAGGACTGATGCTAGAGCTGAAGCTACCATACTTTGGCTACCTGACACAATGAACTGACTCTTGCAAATGACCCCAGTGTTGGGAAAGATTGAAGGCAGGAGGAGAAGCAGATGACAGAGGATGAGATTGATTCCATTACCAACACAATGGAGATGAGTTTGAGCAAACTATGGAAGTTGGTGATGGACAGAGGAGCCTGGTGTGCCACAGGCTTTGGGGTTACAAATAGTTGGACACAACTGAGCCACTGAACTGAACTTGTGCTGGGGATAGAGAGTCAAATCATAGGCAGATTGATAAGAAGTCTGGGCTCCCTAAAGTGAAGAAAGGTTTGTGGATTCTTGAGGAGGAGATGGGGTTCTGGAATTCTCAAGGAGGAGAAAAGGGCACAGATGTTTGTTTGTGTCTTTGTTTGTTTTTCTCTATATTCCTGAGTCTTAGCCACAGACAGTGTTTTTTTTTTTTTTTCTTTTTTTTTCTTTTTCCTTTTCTTTAAACCTGTAACTTATGATTACACAGCAAACAACTCAGTTTAAACTTTGTAATTTGGATTATATAGCAACAATATATCATGCTTGAGGACAGTTTCTCTTTCCTGAAAAACTTCTGACTAATCCTAATATTTTAGAAGGTGTATTATGGGAGTGGGTCTGGTAGGGTCTTTCTATTGTTAAATTCTAATCAAGTTTTCCTAAAAAATAACTTATGGGAGTAGGTCTGGTAAAATTTTCACAAACTTGAGACATTATTTTGATTTATTATAATAACTAAATTAAAATGTATGTAACTCCCTTGCTGACACTAGCAAGGGCGACATTCTCCGGCCCCCTTCTGATGTCCATGTCACAAGCTTTCTCTGTACCTTTTCTTACTTTAATAAAACTCTGCTATGCAAGAACTCTTGAGTGATCAAGCTTGGTCCCTGGTCCTGAAGATAAATCTTCTTCAGAGATCATGAATCCAGCACTATTCATCTTCAGCTATTAGAGAAGGAAAAGTTTCTATACCACAGGAAACCTTCTCAGAGGTTCATTCAGTGGGCCACTTTGGAATCTTAGAGGATGGTATAAACACCCACTCCCCACCCCCAAACAAATATCATCTCAGAATTCAAGCAAAAAAGGCAACTATCGGTGGAGATTACCTCACAGTCTCGTGTCCACCCACAATGAGTGGGGGCTATGTACAGAGGCGCCCTTTGCATCTTCAGTCTTTAGAATAAAGATGGGGTTTGGATGCTCTGAGGACACTCTTAGAGGACTAATGTGATATAGCAGCCTGAACCACAGAATGCCAGAGAGACAGAAATAAAAAAGAAAAAGAAAAAAGAAAAGCCTCCCCATGGGGAGGCTCTAAGACCACACTGCGACCCCTGACCTGCTCACACAACAGACTGTGCCCTAGTATTTACCAAAGGAGAGCAGGCCAGCTTCCATTAGGGCCCTCCCAGCAGGCAAAGATTCAGAATGTCGACAACCAGAGGCAGAAGGCCATAAGCTTTTAGGCCCAGGAGACGGCATCTCCTGTCAAGCTGTGAGCAGACTCTATCCATGAGCAGCCTTTAACCATGGCTTCCTGGGATCTGGGACAGTGTATAGCTGCCAAGAGTGTCATAACCTGAGATCAACTCCTCTGAGGAGATGCACAGCCCACCATGGACTGTATCCTTGTAGAGTACCTGAGATACTGACCAGATTGAACCTGAGCAGTGCACAAAAAGATGGCCTACCTGGGGCTATGACACCACAATGATCCCGAGAGCCTGAGTGGCACTCTGGAAAAGTGTACTCTGGAACATCCTGGAACCTGAGCATCTTGGACCTGGGAAGTGCATGAGACAAAGAGCCCACCTGGGACTACGCTCTAGCAGAACACCAGGCCACTTGGCCCTAGGAAGAGCAGGAGATGTATGGCTCAACTGGGACTGGGCTTTCAGAGAACACTCAGGAATCTGAGCAGCTTAGGCCTGGGAAGTGCAGGAGACAAAGAACACACCTGGGACTGGGCCTTCATAGAACACCCGGGAATCTGAGCAGCTTGGGCCTGGGAAGTGCATGAGATACATGGCCCATCTGTGACTGTGCCCTCATGGAGCAGAGCTTGCGTGGTTGGATCTGAGAAGTGCACATCACCTTGGACTTTGGCAGACCCTGTGCTTTCCTTTCACTACAAGGGCTCCCCACAAACCCCAGGGGTATTTGTTTGCAGTGTTCCTGCCTCTCCACAGCACAACAGAGAAAGTGACCCTGATAAGAGTCTGCTGTCACCTCTTCCTATCAGAGGTTAGATAAGACATTGAAGAGATTTGCAAGCAGAGGAGGCCAGCTTAAGTAAAGATAATACAGGAGAACCGCTCCTGAAGTGGCAGGTGCAATATATGAAAGACAAGCTGTAAAACTGCATTTAAGGACAATTTCAGAGTTTAAGGAAAAGTGCAAGCCAGAACAAGGGATTACCTGACACTGAAGTGACCACACAATATATATATTTTTTTCTTCTAATTTTTGTGTTTGAATATATTTTGGTTTATTTTATATTGTACATTTGGGAGTCTAAATTCTATTGTAGCTTTTTAATTTTTGCTCTCTGATATTTGTTATTAGCATGTAGAATTAAGAGTCTATTTTTTCATATGCATTTTCACTCAGGAATTTGATTACAGGCCTGATTGCTCTCGTTCTTTTTGACTTTCTTTTCTCCTCCTCCTCATCTCTATCTAGCTCTCCTCTCTTCTTTTCTATATAGAATGCTGTGAATGTCTTTGTTCAGGATGCGGAGTTATTTCAGCACTAACATGGGTTTTTGTCTTCTGTGCAATGTTGAAAGAGTAGGCTTGTGGTTACAGAAAGAGTGGGACCAAAAACAAGAGGCAGTAGTTCAGCTCCAGATCTTTGGATCATCATAGAACCCCTGGCACCAGGGACTAGGGATAGACAAGATCCCATCCAAAAAGATACATACCTACACTGAAAGCAAGCTCCATCCAAGAGCAGCAAGCTCCATTGCAAGACAACCCATGCTAATGTTCCAGCAAAACAAGCACACACTCAAGAAAATCAAAAGACAGCCTTCTCAGTTCAGTTACTCAGTTGTGTCTGACTCTGCAACCCCATGGACTGCAGCACACCAGGCCTCCCTGTCAATCACCAACTCCCAACGTTTACTCAATTCATGACCACTGAGTCAGTGATGCCGTCCAAACATCTCATCCTCTCTCATACCTTTCTCCTCTGGACCTTAATCTTCCCCAGCATCAGGGTTTTTTTCAAATGACTCAGCTCTTTGCATCAGGTGGCCAAAGTACTGGAGTTTCAGCTTCAGCATCAGTCCTTCCAATAAATATTCAGGACTGATCTCCTTCAGGATGGACTTGTTGGAACTCCTTGCAGTACAAGGGGCTCTCAAGAAACTTCTCCAACACTACAGTTCAAAAGCATCAATTATTCGATGCTCAACTTTCTTTATAGCCCAACCCTCACATCCATACATGACTACTAGAAAAAAACATAGCTTTGACTAGACAGACCTTTGTCGGAAAAGGAATGCCTCTTTTTTTTGAATATGCTGTCTACTTCGGTCATATCTTTCCTTTCAAGGAGTAAGTGTCTTTGAATTTCATAGCTGCAATCACCATCTGCAGTGATTCTGAAGCCCCTCAAAAGAAAGTCAAATACTGATTGCCCATCTATTTCCCATAAAGTGATGGGATCATATGCCATGATCTTAGTTTTCAGAATGTTGAGATTTAAGCCAACTTTTTCACTCTCCTCTTTCAATTTCATTAATGGCGCTTTAGTTTTCCCCTTTCTGTCACAAGGGTTGTGTCATCTGCATATCTGAGTTTATTTCTCCTGGCAAACTTGATTCCAGCTTTTGGTTCATCCTACACAGCGTTTCCCACGATGTACTCTGCATAGAAGTTAAATAAGTGGAGTGACAATATACGGCCTTGACGTACTCCATTTCCTATGTGGAAACAGTTTTTCCATGTCTCGTTCAAACTGATGCTTTCTGACCTGCAAAGAGGCTTCTCAAGGGGCAGGTCAGCTGCTCTGGTATTCCCATTTCTTTTAGAATTTCCCAACATTTATTGTAATACAATAGTCAAAGTCTTTGGAATAGTCAATAAGGCAGAGGTAGATCTTTTTCTGGAACTCTCTTGTTTTACTGAGGATCCAGCGGATGTTGGCCATTTGATCTCTGGTTCCACTGACATTTTGAAAGCCAGCTTGAACATCTGGAAGTTTACGGTTCATATATTGCTGAAGCACGGCTTGAAGAATTTTTAGCATTACTTTACTAGCCTGTGAGATGAGTGCAATTGAGTTGTAGTTTGAGGATTCTTTGGCATTGTCTTTCTTAGGGATTGGAATGAAAACTGATCTTTTCCAGCCCCGAGCCACTGCTGAGTTTTTGCAAATTTTCTGGCATATCAAATGCAGCACTTCCGTAGCATAATCTTTTAGGATTTGAAATAGCTCAACTGGAATTCTATCACTTCCACTAACTTTGTTCATAGTGATGCTTCTTAAGGCCCACTTGACTTCACATTCCAAGATGTCTGGGTCTAGGTGGGTGACCACATCATCATGACTATTTGGGTTGTGAAGATCTTTGATGTACAGTTCTTCTGTGTATTCTTTGCCACCTCTTCTTAATATCTACTGCTTCTGTTAGGTCCATACCATTTCTGTCCTTTCTGTGCCCATCTTTGCATGAAATGTCCCCTTGGTATCTCAGATTTTCTTGAAGAGACCTCTAGTCTTTCCCATTCTGTTGCTTTGCTCTATTTCTTTGCACTGATAACCGAGGAAGGCTTTCTTATCTCCCCTTGCTATTCTTTGGAACTCTGTTATCAAATGGGCCTATGTTTCCTTCTCTCCTTTGCCTTTCACATCTCTTCACTTCACAGCTATTTGTGAAGGCAGTCATTTTGCCTTTTTGCATTTCTTTTTCTAGGAGATGGTGTTGATCCCTGTCTCCTGTACAATGTCATGAACCTCCATCCATAGTTCATCAGGCACTCTGTCAGATCTAGTCCCTTAAATTTATTTATTGCTTACACTGCATAATCATAAGAGATTTTATATAGGTTATTCCTGAATGGTCTAGTGGTTTCCCCTACTTTCTTCAATTTAAGTCTGAATTTGGAAATAATGATTTCACGATCTGAGCCACAGTCAGGTCCTGGTCTTGTTTTATGCTGTCTAGGAGGAGTAAGCCTCTTTTAAGTTCATGGCTGTAGTCACTATCTGCAGTGATTTTGGAGCCCCCCAAAATAAAGTACACCACCATTTCCACTGTTCCCCCATCTATTTGCCATGAAGTGATGGGACAGGATGCCGTCTCAGTTTTCCTAATGTAGAGCTTTAAACCTCCTTCTTCTCTTTCCTGTTTCACTTTTATCACGAGACTCTTCACTTCCTCTTCACTTTCTGCAATAAGGGTGGTGTCATCTGCATATCTGAAGTTATTGGCATTTCTCTTGGCAATCTTGATTCCAGTGTGTGTTTCTTCCAGCCTAGCATTTCTCTGCATAGAACTTTAATAAGCAGGGTGACAATATACAGCCTTGACATACTCCTTTTCCTATTTGGAACCGGTCTGTTATTCAATGTCCAGTTCTAACTGTTGCTTCCTGACCAGCATACAGGCTTCTCGAGAGGCAGGTCCAGTGGCCTGGTATCCCCATCTCTATCAGAATTTTCCACAGTTTCTTTTTATCCATACAGTCAAAGGCTTTATCATGGTCAGTAAAGCAGAGTAGATGTTTTTCTGGAACTTGCTTGTTTTCTGAAGATCCAGCAGATGTTGGAAATTTGATCTTTGGTTCCTCTGTATTTTCTAAAGTAAACTTGAACATTTGGAAGTTCATGGTGCACGTATTGCTTAAGCCTGGCCTGGAGATTTTTGAGCATTATTTTGCTAGCATGTGAGAGGAGTACAAGTGCATGGTAGTGTGTGCATTCTTTGGCATTGCCTTTCTTTGAGATTGGAATGAAAACTGACTGGTTCCCACTGAGTCACTGGTGAGATTTTCAAATTTCCTGGCATATTGAGTGCATCACTTTCACAGCATCATCTTTGAGGATTTGAAATAGCTCAACTGGAATCGAAACCATAATAGAGCCCCCTAATTCTCTAATGGACACTGCATTGCCTCTCAGAAAATGAGATCCACAACCATCTTCTAAAACAATAACAACAAAAAAGAAGTTCCCTCAACTAGAAAACCTTCACAAGCCACTGGTCCCACCACATTCACTGGGAGGAGACTATCCAATTAATAGCAATGATGACCCTCTACTTTGCAGAAAATTGACCCCAATGACAGCCATCTAAACAACATGAAAAGGCAGAGACATATCCAACGGGTGAAGGAACACAATAAAAATCAACAAACCAATGAAAAAGGAGGAGGTAGGAAGTCTACAGGAAAAACAGTTCAGCATAATAATGGTCACAGTTTTGGAAACAAATGGATCTACAGATATATAGACTTCAGACATGGATTGAGAAGATGAAAGGGGTGTTTTAAATGGACCTAGAAAAAATAGTGTGTAGTCAATCAGTAAGAAACAATGAAATAACTGAGATAGAGTTCACTCTGGTCAACAGAAACAGTAGAGTAACTGAGGCAGAAGAAAGACTAAGTGAGCTGGAAGATAGAATGTTGGAAATAAATGAAGCAGAACAGGAAAAAAAGAAAAAAGAAAAGAAAGAAAGAAAGAAATGAAGACAACCTCTGGGACAATATTAAATGCCCCACCTTTAAATCATAGGTTTCCCAGAGAAAAAAGACAAAAGAAAAAGGCATGAGAAAATATTTGAGGAGGAAATCGTTAAAAACTTCCCTGAAATGGGAAAGGGAATAGACACCTAAGATGAAAAATCCCAGTGTGTACCCTATAGGGATAAATCCAAGACATAACATATCAAAACACACATTGATCAAAATAAAAACAAACAAACAAATAAATGTACACAATGAGCAAATATTAAAGGCCACAAAGGAATAACAACAAATGACATAGAAGGAAACCCCCCATAAGGATAACAGCTGATCTTACAATAGAAACACTTCAGTTTAGAAGGGAATGGCAGGATAAACTTAAAGTGATGAAAGGGAAAAACCTAAAGCCAAGGTTACTCTATCCAACAAGGATAGTATTCTCATTCAAAAGAGAGAGGAAAAAATAAAAACGTTTTACAGACAAACAAAAGCAATTAGAATTCAGAACCACCAAACCAGCACTTCAGGAAATGCTGAAGGATCCTCTCTAGATAGGAAACAGAAAAGCTTGCACGAAGAAAGCCACAAAATACATAGAAAATGTTAACAAGATCATACTTATCAACAACTACCTTGAACAGAAATGGGCTAAATACTCCAATTAAAAGACAAGACTGGGTGAATGCATACAAGAATATATTGTCTGAAAACAAAACAAAACAAAAAAAAAAAAAACCTCCTCATAACTAGGGACACACACATACAGACTGAAAGTGATGGCCAGGAAAAAGCCATTTTGTGAAAATGGAGAGCAAAAGAAACTGGGAGGAGCAATACTCATATCAGATAAATGGGCTTTAATTAAAGATCACTATAAGAGACAAAGAAGGTTGCATTACATAACAATCAAGGTATCAATCCAAGAAGAAGATATATGCACCCAATATAGGAGCACCTCAATACAAGAGGCAGATGCCTATAACTATTAGAGCAGAAATAGACACTAACCAATAGTATCATATGATTTTAATACTCCATTCATAACATGGGCAGATCATCCAGACAGACACAAAATAAGGAAAGCTCAAGTTTTAGAAGATACATTAGACCAGTTTGACCTAATTGATATTTCCAGGGCATCCCACCACAAAATAATAGTTTTCAACTTTTTTTTTTCCTTTTTCTCATGTGCAAATGGAATATTATTTGAGGACAGATCACATCCAAGGCCACATCTAACCTTGGTGAACTTCAAGAAATTTTAAACTTTTCAAGCACATTTTCTGATCACAATGTTGTTAGATCAGATATCAACTACAGGAAAAAAAAAAAAAAAAAGCTAGAGGAAACACAAATAATGTGGAGGCTAAACAGCCCAGAATTCAAATTTGAATTCAACAAAATTCAGATCTTTTTAGGAAAAAAAGAAAAAAGCTATGCCAAAGTAATCGTAGATGGAAGATACCTCAACATAATGAAAGCCAAATAGGACAAAACCGCAGCAAACATTATTGTCAATAATGAAAAACTTAAAACATTTCCTTTAAAATCAGCATTAACACAAGGGTGCCCACACTCATCACTACTAGTTCTGGGAATTCTAGCCACAGCTTTCAAAGACGAAAAAGATATAAAAAGGATCCTCATTGGAAAAGAAGAGGTAAAAATTTCTATTTGCACATGATATAATCCTTTACACAGAAAACTCAAGAGATGCCACCAGAAAATTACTGGAGTTAATCAATGAATAGAGTAAATGTGCAGGGTATAAAATTAACACACAGAAACTCTTCTACTCCTATATACGAACAATGAAAAATCAGAAAGAGAAATTAAGGAACAATCCTGTTCACCATGGCAATGAAAGCGATAAAATAACTAAAAATAAATTTGTATAAAAAGACAAAGGGCTTCCCTGATAGCTCAATTGGTACAGAAGCTGCCTACAATGCAGGAGACTCCTGTTCGATGCCTGGGTCAGGAAGACCCCCTGAAGAAGGGATAAGCTACCCACTATAATATTCTTGGGCTTCCCTTGCAGCCCAGCCTGTGAAGAATCCTCCTGCAATGTGTGAGACCTGCATTTGATCCCTGGATTGGGAAGATCTTCTGGTGAAGAAAAAGGCTACCCATTCCAGTATTCTGGCCTGGAGAATTCCTAATTC
This sequence comes from Budorcas taxicolor, assembly GCF_023091745.1. NCBI lineage: Eukaryota > Metazoa > Chordata > Mammalia > Artiodactyla > Bovidae > Budorcas > Budorcas taxicolor. The sequence goes on along the minus strand of NC_068936.1, from coordinate 6,612,918 downwards.
CATACATTGTGTAGTCCATGGAATTGCAAAGAGTCAGACATGACTGAGCAACTTTCACTTTCCCAGAGAGATTGAAAAAAAAAAAAAAAAAAAAGCACTAATGAAAGAAATTTAAAAAAAACATATAGATGGAGAAACATATCATGTTCTTTCAGTGGACGAATTGATATAGTTAATTGAAATATACCACCCAAAACAATCAATAGAGTCAATGCAATACCTCTCAAACTACCAACAATATTTTCCATTAGACTAGAAAAATTATTTTACGATTTGCAAATAAACACATAAGACCTTGAAGAGCCAAAGCTATTTTGAAAAAGAAAAATGGAACTAGAGGAGTCAAATTTTTGATTTTTAGACTACACTACAAAGATATCACGAGAGTATGAAACTTGCACAAACACAGAAATACAGACCAATGGAACAAAATATAAATCCAAAGATAAATTTATGCACCCATTACCTTTGACAATGGAGGCAAAAATATGCAACAGAAAAAGACATTTTCTTCAAAAAGTGTTACTGAGAAAACTGGACAGCTATGTGTAGAAACTAGAACACAATCTAACACCATGTTCAAAAATAAACTCAAAATGGATTACAAATGTAAATGTAAGACTGGAAAATATAAAACCTTTAGAGTAAAACATAGGTATAACCACCCCAAAATAAGTCACAGCAAGATCCTCTATGACCAACTGCCTAGAGTAAATGAAATTAAAACAAAAAAAGAAAACGAATTAAGCTGTATAGCTTTTGTACAATGAAGAAAACTATAATTAAGATGAATATGTACCCTTCAGAATTGGGAGAAACTAATAGCAGCTGAAAAACTAACAACAAAAATTTAATCTCCACATATGCAAGCTGCTCATGCTTCTCAATGTTCAGCTACAAATACTACACAGGAAAACAAACCACGAATCAGAACATAGGAAAAAGCCTTCTCCAAAGAAGATATGCACATTACTAAGAGACACAGAAATGTTGCTTGGCATCACTCATTATAAGATAAATGCAAATCAAAACCGCATTGAGGTATCATTTCACACTGGTCAGACTGGCCATCATTAAAATGTGTACAATATAATTTCTGGAGAGGGTGTGGAGAAAAGGGAACCTTTTTACACTGTTGATGGGAATGCAGACTGGTACAACCATTATGGAGAACTTTGTGGTGACCCCTTAGAAAACTGGAACTAGAAATGCCATATGACCCAGCAATCCCACTCTTGGGCATGAACCTCAAGGAAACCAGAATTTAGAGAAACCCAGTACTCCAATATTTATTGAAGCACTCTTTACAACACCTAGGAGGTGGAAGTGACCAAGAGGTCCATCAGCAGATGAATGGTCAAGGAAGTTTTGCTACATATACACATGAAATATTACTCAGTTATAAAATGTCATGGATTTGAGTCACTTCTAATGAGTTGGAACCTCATATCTAATGAGTTAAACCTATTAAACAGAGTGAAGTAACTAAGAAAGAGAAAGACAAAGCTGTATTTTAACTCATATATGTGGGATTTAAAAAGAAGGGCTATACGCAGGCCAGGAGAAGAGACAGAAATCTAAAGAACAGACTTTTGGACTCAGTGGGAGAAGATGAAGGGGGGATGATTTGAGAAAATACCATTTAAATGTGTATGGTGCCATATGTAAAAAATAGATGACGAGTGTGAGGTTTTATAACATGGGTGCTATAGAACACCCATGTCACAACTTCTGAACTTGCAATCTAATGCATGCATCAGCCACCCGCATTCTAGCGCACATCATGCATGTCTTTAGCTTGCAGCCTGGAGCTCTCATTCTACCCCTTCCGACCCCACGATCCAGAGTAGCATATGGTAACTGCTGAATTTGCATTTTAGGGGAGGCATCACAGACTTATTAAGCCCGGATTCTGGTGCAAACATGCTGCATCTTGAACCTGAACTCTGGAGCAGGCGTCTTGCCACTCATAATACTGTTCATCATCACCTAGTGTCTCACTGTCATGACATGCTTCCATTGCTTCTTCATCTTCTATGCTCATCAATCTGTGTCGTTTATCACCATCCAAGGTTTATTGCAGGCCTGTAACCTGTTTCGAGTGCTTGTTCAACCCACTCCAGGTCAAACATATCTAGTATTCAGTGCTGTGACAGGTTAAGTGTTTCTCCATCCTCCCCTGGTTAAACTCACACAGTAGTTTACCACCCTTAGTGTTTCAGTTCTGTGACATGCATCTATCCACTCCAGGTCTAATACACTCCGTAGATTATCATCATCCAATGATTCAGCTGTGGAACATTCCAGAAGTCTTCTTCATACACCCAGTGTCAAACACACCCAGTAGCTTATCACCATCCCGTGTTTCAGTGCAGTGACATGATTCAAGCATTTCTTCATTTTCTCCAGGTAAAGCACACTCAATAGTTTGTCACCAGTGTTTCACCTGTGACATGATTCTTCTTAATTTATTTAGTTGGCTGTGTTGAGTCTTAGTTGTGTCACGTAAGATGGTCCTTGAGACAAGCCAACTCTAACCATGGCATGTAATCTCTGGAGTGTGAGAACTTCAGTATTTGCAGCTGTGCAGGTTTAGTTATTCTGTAGCATACGGGATGTTAGTTTCCCAATCAGGGATTGAACCCTCATCCCCTAAACTATGAGGTGGATGCTTAACCACTGGACCAGCAGAAAAGGCCCTGTGACATGCTTTAAGTGCTTGCTTTTTCACCCCATATCAAAAAGACACATTGTTTGATGGGAATATATCACCAACCAAGGTTGCAAAGATCTGACATGCTTCAAGAACTTCTTCATCCATTCTGGCCAAATGCAACCAGGTGTTTCTCACCATACAGTGTCATTCCACGTGTGTCTTCATTGATTACTCATTGAACACATCCAATCAATTATCATCATCTACTGTTTCAGTGCAGTGACACCTCAAGTTATTATTCAAGCACCCTGGGTCAGACACATGCAGTTGTATATCTCCATCCAGTGTTTCACTGCTGTGACATGCTTTCAGTGTTTCTTCATCCACCTCAGGTCAAACATACTAAGTAGCTTATCATTATCCACACTTCAAAGAGAAGGTTCGGCCACATCTTTGTTCACTGCAGCTAAAATAAACTCAGCAGCTTATCACTTCCTGCTTTTCACTGCTGTCACAAGTTCAATTACATTTATCAAGCATACCAGTAGTTTATCACCATCCAGCACTTCCAAGTTGTGACACAAACTGCTGTATCATCCAGACTGGAAAAATGCATCCAGTAGTTTATCGAAGTCAGCATTTCAGTGCTGTGACGTGTTTCAAGTGCCTATTCATCCACTCTCTGAAAAAACACACTCTATAATTTATTACCATGCAGTGCTCAGTGCCTTGACATGTGACATGCTCCAAATGCTTCTTTGCCCACCTGGTGTCAAATACTCAATAGTTTATCAACATGTATATTTCAGTACTGTGAATCACCGCATATGCTTCTTTGTCAATCCTGGCCCATCACTCCTTGGAGTTTACCACCCTTCAGTGTTTCAGTGCTGTGATATGCTTCATGTGATTCATCCTCTCCTGTAAAACATACTCGTTAGTGTGTCATCATCCAATATTCAGTACAGTGATATGCTTCAAGTGCTTAATAGTCCACATCAGTCAAACATTCCCATCATTTTATCATTAGCCAAGGTTTCAGGGCCGTAACTTGTGGCATATAATAGGTGTTTGTTTGACCCGCAGAGGTGAAACTCAACAAGTGTTTTATCACCATTTTCCTATCAGTGCTGTGACATACTCCAGTGCTTCCTTATCTACTCTGGGTTAATACAGACATCCGTCCTTTCAGGGCTGATTAATGCACAAGTGCTTCCTCAACTATCCTGTTTCAAATACCTACAGTAGTTTATCAACATCCAGTGTTTACGTGGTGTGACACACTTTAGGTGCTTCTTTATTTACCTGATTGATGTTCTCCAGTCACACAGTCATGTCCAGCTCTTTGAAACCCCATGAACTACAGCACACCAGGCTTCCCTATCCTACACTATCTCCTGGAATTTGCTCAAATTCATGTCCCTTGAGACAGTTATGTCAACAGTCAACCATTTTATTCTCTGTCACACCCATCCCCACCTGCTTACAATCTTACTCAGCATTAGGGTCTTTTCTAATGATTTGGCTCTTTGCATCAGGTGGCCAAAGTATTGCAACTTCAGCATCAGTCCTTCCAATGAGTAGTCAGTGTTGATTTCCTTTAGGACTGACTGGTTTGATCTCTTTGTAATTCAAGGGACTCAAGAGTCTTCTCCAGCACCACAGTTCTAAAATATCAATTATTTGGCATTCAACCTTCTTTATGGTTCAAATCTCACATCCATGTACGACTACTGGGAAAAATCATACCTTGACTTTTGCCAGCAAAGGGATGTCTCTGGTTTCATATGCTCTCTAGGTGTGTCATAGCTTTTCCTCCAAGAAGCAAGTGTCTTTTAACTTCACGGTTGCATGATTTTGGAACTCATGAAAATAAAGATCTGTCTCAGTTTCCATTGTGTCCTGATTTATTTGCCATCAAGAGGTGGGACTGGATGACATGATCTTAATTTATTGAATGTCGAGGTTTAAGTCAACTTGTTTAATCCCCGCTTTCATCCCAGCAAAGAGCTCCTCTAATTCCTCGTCTGTTTTCTGTCATCTGCATATCTGAGTTTATTGATATTTTTCCCAGCAATTTTGATTCCTCTTTGTGTTTCATCCAGTGACATTTTGCATGAGGTACTTTGCAAGTAAGTTAAATAAGTGGGGTGACAACAAGAGAGCCTTGACATACTCTTTTGCCAATTTTGAACAAGTCCACTGTTCCTGCCTGATTCTGTACTTGTTGACCTGCATACAGGTTTCCCAGGAGCCAGATAAAGTGGTCTAGTATACCCATCTTTTTAAGAAGTTTCCACAGTTTCTGGGACCCACTCAGTGAAAGGCTTTAGCATAGTGGATGAAACAGAAGTAGATCATTTTCTGGAAATCCCTGCTTTTTCTATGATCCAGTGAATTTTGGCAATTTGTTCTCTGGTTCCTCTGCCTTTCCTAATTCAATTTGTACATTTGAAAGTTCTCAGCTCACGTATTGTTGAAACCTAGATTGAGGAATTTTAGGCATTACCTTGCAAGCATATGAAATGAGCATGACTGTGCAATACTTTGAGCATTCCTTCACAATGCCCCTCTTTGGGATCAGAGTGAAACTGACTATTTCCTGTCCTGTGATTTTTTCCAAATTTCCTGGCACATCAAGTGCAGCATTGTAACAACATTATCTTTTACAGTTTGAAATAGCTGAGCTTCAATTCTGTCACCTCAACTAGCATTGTTTGTGGTAATTCTTCCTAAGACCTACTTGACTTTACACCCCAGGTTGTCTTCTCTATGTGAGTGATCACACCATTATAGTTATATAGGTGATTAAGTGGAGAAGATGATGGCATCCCACTCCACTACTCTTGCCTGGAAAATCTCATGGATGGAGGAGCCTGGTAGGGCACAGTCTATGGGGTCGCAAAGAGCTGGACACGACTGAAGTGACTTAGCAGCAGCAGCAGCAGCAGCAGCAGCAGCAGCAGCAGGTGATTAAGACCTTTCTTTGGTACAGCTCTTTCTTATACTCTTGCCAACACTTCATCACATTTTCTCCTTCTGCTAGGTTCATACCACTTCTGTCCTTGATTGTGCCCATGTTTGCCTGAAATATTCCCTTGGAGTCTTTAAGTTTCTTGGCAAGATTTGTAGTCTTTCCTATTCTATTGTTCCCTCTATTTTTTTTTTTTTTTTTGGCATTAAACACACACAATATTATATCCCTATCCAGTGTTTAAGTTTAGCTATGCTTCAAGTGTTTTTTAATCCACTCCAGAAGAAATTAATGTGATAGCTATAACCATCCATTTTTTTTCTGTTTTGTGACATGTTGAGCCTCCTCCTGTGCTTTACACCAAAGTAAAACACACCCTGTAAATTACCATCATTCGTTGATGCTGTGCTATTACAGGCTTGAAGAGTTCCTTTGTCTCGTTTAGTCAAACGCTCCCTGTCGTTTACCAGTATCCAGTGTTCCAGTACTGTGGCATGCCTCATGTACTTCTTTATCCTCTCCAAATAAAATATGGTAGGTAGCTGATCACAATTATTGTTTCGGTTCTGTGATGAGTTTCAAGTCTTTAATCCATTCCAGATAAAACACATTCAGAAGTTTACGATGGTCCCATGTTTTACGCTGTGCCATGCTTTCAGTTTCTCTTCATTAAACATGTATCAAACACACCCCATAGTTTATCACCATCCAGTGTTTCAATGCTGTTTCCTGCTCAACTGCTTCTTCATTCTCTGCAGAAAATACACAAGCAATAATTTATCATAATCCAGTGTGTTAATTCTGGTATATGTTTCAAATGATCCTTTGTCCAGCCAAAGTTGAGCACACTCTTAGTTTATCACCATCCATTGGTTCAGTGCTATGACATATTTTCATTGATTTTTCAACTACAGCAGGTCATCATACACAACGATTTATCATGATCCAGTTTCAGTGTTGTGACATGCTCCTTGTGCTTCTTTCCATATAAAAGATGAAACACAGATCATCTGAAGTGTGATCATACAGTGTTTCAGTCATGAAACCCACTTCAAGTGTCTCTTCACTCACTCCACATCAAATACATCATATATGTTATTGGCATTCATTGTTTCAGCGCTGTGACACATTCCAATGGCTATTTCACTAGCTCCCAGTCAAACACATTCAGTGTTTTACCACTATCTTGGGTTTCAGATCTGTGAGATGCTACAAGTGCTCCTGAAACTACTCAAGGTCAAATGCACTCCGTAGCTTTGTTGTTGCTGGTTGTTATTTGTTGTTCAGTCACTGAGTCATCTCCAACTCTTCATAATCCCACGGACTGCAGCATATCCATGCATTGTTGTCCTTCACCATCTCCCAGAGCTTGTTCAAACTCAGATCCATTGGGTCGCTGATGGCATCCAAACATCTGGTCCTCTATCGTCCACTTCTGCTGCTCCAGTCTTTTCCAGCATCATAGTCTTTTCCAATGAGTTGGCTGTTCATATCAGATAGCAATAATATTGGAGTTTCTGCCTCAGCATCAGGCCCTCTGGTGGATTTTCAGGATTGATTTCTTTCAGGGTTGACTGGATTGATTCCCTTGCAGTCCAAGGGATTCACAGAGTCTTCTCCAAGACTGTGGTTCAAAAGGGTCAATTCCTTCATATTCAGCCTCCTTTATGGCCTAATCTGCATAGGCACATGACTACAGGAAAAAATAAAATACAAACATAGCTCTGACTATATAGACCATTGTTCGGAAAGGAATGCCTCTGCTCTTTAACATGCATTCTAGGTTTGTCGCTGCTTTTCTTCCAAGAAACAAGGGCCATTTAATTTCATAGCTGCAGTCATCATCTGCCATGATTTTGGAGCCCAGGTACACAGATGTCTGTCACTGTTTCCGTTGTTTTCCCATGTATTTGCCATGAAATGATAGGACCGGATGCCATGATCTTAGTTTTTTGAATGTCGAGTCATAAGCCAGTTTTTTTCACTCTCCTCTTTCACCTGCATCAAGAGGCTCTTTAGTTATTCTTTGCATTATGCCATATGGGTGGTGTCTTCTGTGTATCTAAGGCTATTGATATTTCTACTGATATTTCTCTTTTCTCTTAATTCCAGCTGTATTTGCTCCAGCCCAGCGTTTTCCAAGATGTACTTTGCATGTAAGTTAAATCAATAGGGTGACAATATAGTCCCCAATTTCAAATCATCTGTTCTGCTGTATCTGGTTTTCACTGTTGTTTCTTGACCCGGACACAGGTCTCTCAGGAGGCAGGTAGGTAGTCTGGTATTTAAATGTCTAAGAATTTTCTGCAGTTTGTTGTTATCCACACAGTGGATTTTCATCACAGCCAATGAAGCAGACTTAGATTTTCTTTTTTTAGAATTCTGTTGATTTTTCCATGATCCAGCGGATGTTGCCAATTTGACCTCTGGTTTCTGTCTTTGCTAAATCCCGTTTGAACATCTCCAATTTCTAGGTTACTCTGCTTTTGAAGTCTAGCCTGGAGAATTTTGAACATGCCTTTGTTTGATTAAAATCAGTTGCTCAGTCTTATCTGACTTTTCGTGACCCCATGAAGTGTAGCATGTCAGGCCTCCTTGTCTCTCACCGAGTCCTGGAATTTACTGAAATTCATGTCCTTTTAGTCAGCGATGCCACCCATCAATCTCATCCTCTGTCCTCCCCTTCTCCTCCCGCTTTCAATCTTTCCCAACATCGGGGTCTTTTCAAATGAGTCAGCCCTTCACATCAGGTGGCCACAGTATTGAAGTTTCAGCTTTAACGTCAGTCCTTCCAAAGAATATTCAGGATTGATCTCCTTTAGGATGGACTGGTTCGATCTCCTTGCAGTCCAAGAGACTTTCAAGAATCTCCTCCAACACCACAGTTCAAAAGCATCAATTTTTTGGTGCTCAGATTTTTTTTTTTTTTTAATAATTCAACTGTCACATCCATACATGCCTACTGCAAAAATCATAGTCTTAACTAGATGGAGCTTTGTTGGCACTTTAACACCTCTGCTTTTTAATATGCTGTCTAAGTTGCTCATAAATTGTCTTCCAAGGAGTTAGTGTGTGAAATAAGGGAGTTGTGTGATACTTTGAACATTCTTTTGCATTGCCATTCTTTGGATTTCACATGAAAAACTGACCTTTTCCAGTCCTGCAGCCACTGCTGAGTTTTCCAAGCTATGTGGCACACTGAGTGCAGCACTTCAACAGTATCATCTTTTAGAATGTGAAATAGCTCAGCTGGTGTTCCATCACCTCCACTGTCTTTATTGGTAGTGATGCTTTCTAACAGCCACTTGATTTCACACTCCAAGATGTCTGGCTCTAGGTGAGTGATCACACCATCATGGTTATCTGGGTCATTGGGTTCTTTTTGGATAGTTCTATGTATTCTTGCCACCACTCCTGAATATCTTCCACTTCTTTTAAGTTCATACCTTTTCTGTCCTTTATTGTATCCATAGGTGCATGAAATACTCCCTTGATACCTCTTATTTTCCTAAAGAGAGCTCTAGTCTTTCCCAGTCTCTCTTTCCCCCTCAGTAGTTTAGCAACATTTATTGTTTCATGGATGTGGCATGCTTCCAGTGCTTCTTCAACTTGAATTCCGACACGCCCAGTAGTGCATCAGAATCCCATGTTTCAGTAGTGGGACCTGCTTTGTCTGCTTCTTCTCAACCCCAGATCAAACACATTCAGTACTTTATTACCATAGAGTGTTCAGTGCATTACTATGTGACATTTTCCAGTGTTTCCTTTTCACCTAGGACTAATCACCCAGTGGTATAAGTGCCATACTCTATTTTAGTGCTGTTACACAGGTCAAGTGGTTCATTTTCTGAAGATAAAACGCACTCATCATCCAGTGTATTAGTGCAGAGACATGCTTGAGGAGCTTCTTCATCCACCAGTCAAACACTCCCAGGAGTTTTTCACCATCCAGTGTTCAAGTTCTGTGGCATGCTTCAAGTGCTTCTTTGTGTACACTGGGTCAAAGACACCCAGTAGTTGGTCATTATCCAATGTTTCAATTATGCAACATGCTTCAAGGTTTCTTCATTCTTTCAGGTTATCACACCAAGTAGTTTATCACTATCCAGTGTTTCAGGGTTACAGCATGCTTCCAGAGCTTCTTTTTCTCCCTTGGTCAAACATACCAAGTAGCTTGTCCCCGTCCACGTTTCAGTTCTGTGAAATGGATCATGTGCTTCTTGTCCACCCTACATCGAGCACACTCAACAGTTTGTCACCATCCAGTGTTTCATGTTGGTGACAAGGTTCGGATACTTCCCCATGGACTCTGGGTCATATACACCCTGTTGTTTATCACCTCCTGTTTCAGTTTTTTGACATGCATCAGTTGCTTCTTGTCCATCCTGGGTCAAACACACCAGTAGTTTAGCAACATCCAATGTTTCAGTACTGTAACATATTTCAATAATTTTGTCACACACGACCATTCCGAAGTACCCAACAGGTTATCAGCATCCCATGCCTCAGTTCGAGGACTTGCCTCAAGTGCTCCTTCACAACCCTAGACAAAACACACCCAGTAGATTGTTACCATCCATTATTTCAGTCCTGTGGCATGATTCATGTGCTTCTTCATCCTCTCTAGGTGAAGCATATGCAGTAGCTTATGACCATTTAGTGTTTCCATTTTATGGCATCTTCCAGGACTTTTCCATTCTCACCAGGCCAAACACACTCAGCAGTTAACACCATCCAATGTTTTACTGTGTGACATTCCTCAAGTCTTCCTCATTTTCCTAAGTCAAACCCATCCATAACATTCACCACCTACTGTTTCAATGCCAAAATGCACTTCAATCATGTTTTCATGCTCCCCAATTATAGACATTCACTAGTTCATCGCCATACAGTGTTGCAGTTCAGTGACATGCCTCAAGTGCTTCTCCATCCATTCAGTGTCAAAGTCAGCTGGTAATTATTGACCATTCAAAGTTTAATATGTAATAGGCTTCAAGGGCTTCTCTATTCACCCAGGTCAAACGTGCCCAAGATTATTTTAAAAAGAAAGTAAGAAAGAAAGAAAAATCACTCTTTAAGGGGTGATCAGTTCAGTTCAGTCGCTCATTCATGTTCAACTCTTTGTTATCCCATGAAACACAGCAAGCCAGGCCTCCTTGTCCATCACCCACTCCCATGGGTAACCCAAACCAATGTCCATTGAGTCAGTGATACCATCCATTCATCTCATCTGCTCATGTCCCCGTCTCCTCATGCTCTCAGTCTTTCCCAGCATCAGGATGTTTTCAAATGAGTCAGCTCTTCACATCGGGTGGCAAAATTATTGGAGTTTCAGCTTCGAGGTCAGTCCTTCCAATGAACACTAAGGACTGATTTCGTTTAGGAGGGACTGGTTGGATCTCGTTTCTCATTATGTAGTCTGTGTAGAAGTTAAATAAGCAGAGTGACGATTATACAGCCTTGAGGTACTCCTTTTCCTATCTGGAATCAGTCTGTTGTTCTATTTCCACTAGTAACTGCTGCTTTCTGACCTGCATACAGGTTTATCAGGATGTAGGTCAGGTGGTATGGTATTCATATCTCTTTCAGAATTTCCCAACGTTTGTAGTAATCCACACAGTCAAAATCTCAATAAAACAGAAGTAGATCTTCTGGAACTCTCCTCGTTTTTCAATGATCCAGCAGATGTTGGCAATTTGATCTTGGTTCCTCTGCCTTTTCGAAAACCAACCTGAATATGTAGAAGTTCACGGTTGATGTATTCCTGAAGCGTGGCTTGGAGAATTTTGAGCATTAATTTAGTAGCATGTGAGATGAAGGCAACTGTGCAGTAGTTGCAGAGTTCTTTGGGATTGCCTTTCTTTGGGATTGGAGTGGAAACTGACCTTTTCCAGTCCTGTGGCCAGGGCAGAATTTTCCAAATTTGGTGGTATGTTGAGTGCAGCCCTTTCATAGCATCATCTTTCAGGATTTGAAATAGCTCTACTGGACTTCTATCACCTCCACTAGCTTTCTTTGTAGTGATGCTTCCTAAGGCCCACTTCAGTTCACATTCCAGGATGTCTGGCTCTGGGTGATTATCTGGGTCATGAATATTTTTTGCACAGTTCTTCTGTGTATTTTTGCCACATCTTCTTAATATCTTCTGCTTCTGTTAAGTTCATACCATTTCTGTCCTTTATTGAGCCCGTCTTTGCATGAAATGTTCGCTTCGTATGTTTAATTTTTTCTTAGGAGATCTCTAGTCTTGCCCATTCTATTGTTTTCCTCTATTTCTTTGCTTCATGGGTGTGGGACAATTCAAATGCTTCTTTTCCCACTCTGGTCAGTCATAGCCAATATTTTGTACCAACCAGTGTCCATTGCTGTGACATATGACCAATTTCAATTTTTCGTTAATGAAGTGAGTGTTAAAAAAAAAAAAATCCAAGAGTTTGTCAACACACAGTGTGTCATGGCTGATACTGGATTCGAGTACTTCTTCACCCACTGGAGATTAACCTAGTCATATATCACCATCCATTTTTTTCAGTAGAGTGACAAACTTCAAAGGCTTCTACATTAACCCTGGGGCAAAACTGCTAGTAATTATAAACAGCCAGTGTTTTAGGTTTGGAGCATGACCCAATGGCTTCTTCATTCTCACCCGTAAACCAAACTCTGTCGTTTGTCACCCTCTAGTGAGAAGGCAATGGCACCCCACTCCAGTTTTCTTGCCTGGAGAATCCCAGGGACGAAGGAGCCTGTTGGGCTGCCGTCTATGGGGTCGCGTAGAGTCAGACACGACTAAAGTGACTTAGCAGTAGCAGTAGCAGTGTTTACATCAGAGAAGGCAATGGCACTCCACTCCAGTATTCATGCCTGGAGAATCCCATGGATGGAGGAGCCTGGTAGGCTGCAGTCCATGGGGTCTCTTGCCACGACTGAGCCACTTCACTTTCACTTTTCACTTTCATGCATTGGAGAAGGAAATGGCAACCCACTCTAGTGTTCTTGCCTGGAGAATCCCAGGAACGGGGGAGCCTGGTGGGCTGCCGTCTATGGGGTCACACAGAGTCGGAACAACTGAAACGACTTAGCAGCAGCAGCAGCAGTGTTTACATACTGTGACATGCTTAAAGAGCTTCATCATCCACCCTAGATCTAGACAGTCAGTATTTTATCACCGTAATAGTGATTCACTGCGGTGACATGATTTGAAAACTTGTTGGTCCACACTGACGCATACACAGCCAGTATTTCATCATCCTGCAGTGTTTCAGGGCTTTGATAGGATTAAATGTGTTCTTGGTCCCACTAACATTAATATACTCACCATTTATAACTATCTTGTTTCACTGCCGTGACATAATGTCAACTACTTCTTCATTCATTCCTGTGTCAAGAAAAACAACAACAACAACAACAACAACAACAACAGTAGTTTTTTCCCCATCTGGTGCTAGTGTTCAGTACTATGAAATGATTCTAGAGCCTCTGTGTCCATCCCAGCTCAAACATAGTCAGTATTCCCAATCAATGCTACAGTGATGTCACATGCTTCAAGTGCTTTCTTCATTCACTCCATATCAAGTACATTCAGTCGTTTAAAAACATGCAATGTTTCAGTTGTGTGACTTGCTTCAAATGTTTCTCTAATCCACTTGAGCTGACACATACCCATGACCATCCAGTGTTTCAGTGCTGTGACATGTTTCAAGTGCTTCTTCTTCTACTCCATGGTAAACACAAGCAACAGTTTATCACCATCAACTGTTTCACTTCTGTTACATTCTGCAAGGCTTTTCTTTCATATCCTCTGGTTCACCAAGTGTTTAGTTCTGTGATATGTTTCAACTGTTTCTGTACATACCAGTTCATGCACACTCATAGATTTATCAGCATCCTGTGTTTTAGGGCTATCACATGGTTAAATGAGGCCCCATCCTACGCCAGGTCAAACACACCCAGTGTTGATCAACATCCAGTCTTTCAGCTATGTGATACATTTCAGGTGCTTTATCTCCCATTCTTGGAGATACACCCAATAATTTATCGAATTCCAATGTTTCAGTGCTATGAAGTTTTGAAGTGTTTCTGCATCCAACTAGCTCAGGCATTATTAATAGATTATAACCATCACTGTTTCAGGTTTTTGATGGTGATTGCAGCCATGAAATTAAAAGACACTTACTCCTTGGAAGAAAAGTTATGACCAACCTAGATAGCATATTCAAAAGCAGAGACATTATTTTGCTGACTAAAGTCCGTCTATTCCTTGGGATCTTCTGTGAATTTCCACATTCACCACTCTGTGTCTCACAACCACCAAAATGCTGTGCTGGAAGTGGCTTCAGGCTGCCTTGGGAAAATATTGAAGAATTTGTGGAGGAATTAAACAGGGAGCCCCAAGGGCAGGACATGGTGCCTACTGTCACCATCTCTGACATTGCTGGACTCAGTCATTTTCACCTCCTGAAACACCTATATTCCCTGTTTGCATTTGTGTCCCTGTACTGATCAGCCCTGGGATTCCTATGGAAGGAATGAAGCTAAAACTGAAACTCCAGTACTTTGGCCACCTCATGTGAGGTGTTGACTCATTGGAAAAGACTTTGATGCTGGGAGGTATTGGGGGCAGGAGGAGAAGGGCATGACAGAGGATGAGATGGCTGGATGGCATCACTGACTCGATGGATGTGAGTCTGAGTGAACTTTGGAGTTTGTGATGGACAGGGAGTCCTGGTGTGCTGTGATTCATGGAGTCGCAAAGAGTCGTACATGACTGAGCGACTGAAATGAACTCAACTGACTGAGCATATGTGTGTATGCACACGTGTGCTTATTTATGTTGGCTGTGTGTGTGTGTGTGTGTGTGTGTGTGTGTGTGTGTGTGTGTGTATGTCCGGCCCAGGGCAGATGCAGAGATGAAGGCGGCAGGAGAGGAGGTGCTGAGCAACCCATGAGAGGAGTCATGAGGCGACCAGGCTGAAGGTGGTTTGTCACCGTATCTCTGCATTGACCCTGCCCAGGATGGGAACGAGGAAAGGATGGCCAGTGATAACTCCAGACTGTGGCTCCAGATATCTGCAATTAGACCAGATACAAAACACGCTCATCAGTTCCACCGTGTTGTGTGTGTTGGGACCAGGAAGAGGGTGTTCACGGTTTAAGGATTCACACAGAGCAAATCACATGGGGTGGGGCTTTGAAACCACTGCCTGTGCAGCCCTCAGTGTGTGGGGCTGTGGGCTGGCCTGTGGAAATGGTGGACGTGGCTATGGCAACACCCACGATGGTAAGTCTAAGGTCCTGCTGAGATGGACGGAGACCTGAAGGAGAAAGAGTCATAGATTGCCTGCTGCACTGGAGACTTATTCCACACACATGTCAAAAGGAGAACTGGGAAGGTCCTGGACCAGTGCTGCCCCAGATCAGCCCAGCAGCCAGCACACGCCCTCCCTGAGGGTGGCACACACTGGCAAGGTGTGACACAGAACATGAGATGTGTTAAAGTATGCTGTATCTGCAAAACCACAGGCATCCTAGGAGAGACATGCTGTGAGCGTGGCATGCCTCCAGGCACTTGCAGCCTGCCTCCCTAGCAGTGCTGAAAGGCGAGGAAAGCGCAAGTGGGTTTACCTGTGTGAACCTCTGCCCGGATACTCCTGTGAGGGAGGGAACAGAGAAAAGGCAAGGGCGGTGGGTTAATTGCATGTCCCAAGGGACCTCAGCAGAGTGGGAGACAGAGAAGCCATGGGGGCAGTTCAGGGTCTGCTGGTTTTCAAGGTTCAGGGTCTAGGCAATAGCGGTCCTGATACTCCATGGTCCATGCTGAAAGTTTTGACATGAATTCCTTCTTTTCTCTGAGGCTTTGGGGGCCTGAGGGGCAAAGGTGCACGTCTACACCTGAGGGAGGATTCTGGTAGTCTTGCTGGAGCAGAATCTTTGATTTTGTCATAGGGGGTTTCAACCAGGTGACACTCAGAGGGACACTGCCTTCCAGGTGACTGTCTTAGATGCCTCTGGGCCTAACAGGACACTGGCTTCCTTGGCATGGGGGCTGACTAGGGAAACAGGAATGTGTGACTGTAGGGAGTCCTACCTGGGCCTAATGAGAGCAACTGAAGAGAGGCTTGGCATTTATCAAATCACTGAGGCCTAGGTGGTTCAAGCCCTCTTGTTTTTGAGACAGAAAAGCTGCTTTCTGCCCAAGGGAGGCATTAGCTCTGGGCCAAGAAAGTGAAGGTTTCCCAGGGCATCATCTGTTTGGGGACTCCGTGTGCATGGGTAGTGTTAAACAGAAGGGACACCGTATAGGGATGCCACCTTACTTTTACAGCCTCAGGTTCCACTCTTTGTATCACAAGAGACCCTGTATCCATGTGCACCTTCTTCACAACCTTGGGTCAGACCCAGGCCTATCCCAGTCTCTGGGGGCTTTTGGAGGCTCAGGAGTCTCTTTGATCTTTTCCTACTACATGGAGATAGGACATGGGGGCACAAGTAGACAGGTGCACACAGAAAGCTACACAGATAGGAAGAAGAGGGGGGCTCACTCAGAATGTTGTGGGCTGTAAGGGGTGGTAGGCTAGCAAAAGGGGCACAACATTGACAAGGAATGACCTAGACAGGGGCACACCGAGAAAGCAGCTCTTCAAGTCAGCTGAGCTCAGAGGTCCTTGTTTTCTGGTCCCCTGAAGGAATGCACAGGCAATGGATCAGGCCAACGTGACTGGTACTGTGAAGCTCTCCAAGGTGATGGGAGAATGCAGAATGCAGATGCATGCTATACAGCTGTTTATAGCAAGTGCTTCCAACCCTGCCCGCTGCTCTGCACGTCAGTCCCTGTCAACACCAAATGCCAAGATTCTGTAACTTTTGAGAATAAGTCACGGAGTTAGAAGTGCAACCTGACATGATCGATGAGCAAGTGAAAAAAACAACCAGGACAAAGAAATTTGGGTGCTTTCCAAAATTCATATTCCTGAAAAAGGAAGCTTGTACTTCTGAATATGGAAAAGTTTCCTCTCGGCGATGTTACTGTGTAAACGCGTATGCTTATGCACATGTGCGTGTAGAAATTTGAGTGCTTAACAAAATTAATCTTCCTGAAAAAGAAAGCTTGTGCTTCTGCATATGGACAAGTTTCCTCTCAGCGTTGTTACTGTGTACACGCGCATGTCTGTGCACATGTGCACGTAGAAATTTGAGTGCTTGCCAAAATTCATGTGCCTGAAAAAGAAAGCTTGTACTTCTGCATATGGAAAAGTTTCCTCTCAGCGATATTACTATGTACACACGTATGTTTGTGCACATGTGCGCACAGAAATTCGAGTGCTTTCCAAAATTCATGTTCCTGAAAAAGAAAGCTTGTACTTCTGCATATGAACAAGTTTCCTCTCAGGGATGTTACTGTGTACACGCGCATTATTGTGCACATGTGCGTGTAGAAACTTGAGTGCTCGCCAAAATTCATGTTCCTGAAAAAGAAAGCTTGTACTTCTGCATATTGACAAGTTTCCCTTCAGCGATGTTACTGCGTACACGCGCATGTTTGTGCACATGTGCACCTAGAAATTTGAGCGCTTACCAAAATTCATGTTCCTGGAAAAGAAAGCTTGTAAATCTGCATATGGAAAAGTTTCCTCTCAGCAATGTTACTGTGTACACACGTATGTTTGTGCACGTGTGCGCGTAGAAGTCCCTATCAGTACACTTGTGAGTAGGAGCTCTCGCAACTGACCTAGCCAGGTGATGGAAGTTGGATAGCGAAAGCATGAAGTTCTTAGGGAAAGGTACATAGTCTCTGGCCAGTAGAAGCACTGAAGCCAGGGAATCGATCCCCGTTATCTCACTGAGTGAACACGTTCTAAGTGGAATCACAGTGGTGCACCTAGGATGCCTGGCAGAAAGGAGAGGCAGGAGGAAAGAGCCTGGGGAGTGTGAAGATGAAAGTCCACTACACCTGCAGTTTATGAAAAGTAGAAAATATACCTAATGAGCTGGGAGGACAAACTGTACTTAATTAATTGAGTTATCTAGCTAAGAGGATTTCCATCCAAACAGCCAAAAGTGCTTCTTGGTTTCTTCTTGCTGCCTATAGTAAAATGTAAAGGGAAATTAAAAAAAAAAAAAATGTTTAAGATAAAGATTATTTAAAAAAGCAGACAGAACTTGCTGATTTGGAAATTTTCCACTCGGTTAAGATGACAGCAGATGCTAAAATTAATGGTTTTCAAGCAAGATCATATCCAGCGCATTGAGATAAGGTGGTCTAAATATAACATTTTACACCACCCATACGCCAGTACTTCTTCATATTATTATTATTTTTTTTTTAATTAAGGTGTTCTAAAGACGAGTGTGACTGTAAAATTCTTTATTAAGCCTCAGAAAGCTGGAAGGGGATGCTTCATGGCTTTATTTAGTCAGGCCAATGCCCTACAAAGAGTTTATGGGTGTCACTCAGAGATGTTTTCAATCACACAATAAGACTTCTACCAAGGCTCAGGGTGTTATCCCTCAGCTATTTCAGCAGAAAACCAAGACAGAGTAGACCTTGTTATGAAAACATGTGTGATTGTGGCTTTGGAGTGAGGTGCTTTGCCATGAACACCAGTAAGATTATCAGGAGACACCTCAAGTTTTTAAGATAACATATTTAAGTTCAACTCGGACCGAAAGGACCAGCGATAGTACAAAATAAGAGCTCTGGACTTCTACCTTTTACAAGCAGGAAGCAGGCTAGGGAGACTGTTTCACTGTAACCATATACTAGCCACCTTTCATGCAATGGAATCATGTCAGAGGGCAGAATTAAAAATTCAGAGACTGAAGCCTAGGAAGTTTCCAGGGCTTAAGTCCTAAGCAAAGGACTGCCAAAAAGAACCCATGGGATTTCAGAACTGCTACTATTGACTCCCATCTCCCCTCCCCTTCCTGGAACAGGAGTGTCTATGAAGGTTATCTGTCTGATCCACCACTGTATGTTGGCTGTGAGAGTGAGCAGATTAACTCATCTCTTTTGTTCACACATCCTCAGGTCTAGAGGAACTACACTTTTATAATTTGAACAGATGTGTTGGAGAAGACTTGAGAGGCACTTGGACTGCAAGGAGATCAAACCAGTCAATCCTAAAGTAAATCTGTCCTGTATATTCATCGGAAGGACTGATGCTGAAGCTGAAGCTCCAGTGCGAATAACTGACTCACTGGCAAAGACCATGATGCGGGAAAGACTGAAGGTAGGAGAAGGGGACAGCAGAGGATGGGATTGTTGAATAGCATCATCGACTCAATGGACTTGAGTTTCAGCAAGCTCCTGGAGTTGATGGAAAGGGAAGCCCGCAGTGCTGCAGTCCATGGGGTCACAAAGAATAGGACACAACTGAGCGACAGAACACTTGAGATACTGTACAAGTGGACCCTGATCCATATCTGGACCTGACTGAGATGAAAGGTCCTGAGCTTCAAGTTAATGCCATAATGGATAAATTATTTGAAAGCATTGGCGGGAAAATGCACTTTGGACTTACAGGTATGTAAACAATTTGTGGCCATGCGTGTACCACGTGGTTTTAAATTATGTCCACAAATCCTTTCCTTCTCCCCTTCACATGTGTGGTGGACTAAGTGGTTCATTTCTAATGTCAGAATATTGTATAAATGAACAGTGAAGTGTCTGAGACTCGGTCATAAAAGTCACTGCAGTCTCCTTGCTCATCCCCTTGGAGCACTCACTCTAGAAGCCAGCTTAGTCGTATTTTGAGAACACTGAGGTAACCCAGTGGAGAGGCCCATGTGAAAGAACCGGGGCTTTCTCCCAACAGCCAGCAAGGAAACTGGTTTCAACAGCTATGTGAGTAAGCCATCTTGGAAGGTAATCCACGAGCCCGTGTCAGGCTTCAGATGACGGCAACCGCATGAAACACTGAGCCAGGCCACTCAGCTGAATTTCTCCTGGATTCACAACTCTCGGCAGCAGTTTGAGATAATATTGTGTTAAGCTATTACTTTGGGGTACTTTGTTAGGCAGCAGTAGTCCATTAATGCACTGCCAAATTTGGGCGATATCTTTATCCAGGGGCACCTGTCCATTTAGTCCAATCTAAGCCAGAATCTGCTACTTCAGTTTAGAAAACACCCTTGATCTGACCACCCTCAGTATCAGATCAAATACCTTCTCAGTTCAGGTCAGTCGCTCAGTCGTGTCCGACTCTTTGCGACCCCATGAATCGCAGCACGCCAGGCCTCCCTGTCCATCACCAACTCCCAGAGTTCACTCAGACTCCCATCCATCGAGTCAGTGATGCCATCCAGCCATCTCATCCTCTGTCGTCCCCTTCTCCTCCTGCCCCCAATCCCTCCCAGCATCAAAGTCTTTTCCAACGAGTCAACACTTCGCATGAGGTGGCCAAAGTACTGGAGTTTCACCTTTAGCGTCATTCCTTCCAAAGAACTCCCAGGGCTGATCTTCTTCAGAATGGACTGGCTGGATCTCCTTGCAGTCCAAGGGACTCTCAAGAGTCTTCTCCAACACCACAGTTCAAAAGCATCAACTCTTCAGTGCTCAGCCTACTTCACAGTCCAACTCTCACATCTATACATGACTACTAGAAAAACCATAGCCTTGACTAGCCGGACCTTAGTTGGCAAAGTAATGTCTCTTCTTTTGAATATGCTCTCTAGGTTGGTCATAACTTTTCACTCACCTGAATATCTTACCAGCCTAGCCTAGCCTCAGCAATGATCCTCTCAGTTGAGCCAGAATCCACCCTCACCCTTAGGGTCCTCTTAATAAGTTTCCATCCACTGACACCCACTCTGTTGTTGTTGTCCATTGCTTTTCAGTCTCTCTTTGCAATCCCATGGACCCACCTTGTTCCTTAGGTATAAATCCCAGCTGCATCCCTGCTGGAGTCAGACACAAGCTCAGTCTCTCTCCCATATTATAATACCCCACTGTAGTACTCTTACCTTGAATAAAGTTTTTCTTACCACCTTTAGTAAGTGTTATGAATATTTTTGTTTTAACATTTCCAAGTTCTGTGAGTAAGGATTATTCTCAAAGGAATATAGTTTTATGTATTTACTCTTTATACTGTATTCATCTGGGGGAACAAATTTCTAGAATTAACACATTTCGTGTTTTTACCATACAAACAAAATATCTTTTAAAATATGTTAACATATGTTAAAAAAATGTAGTAATCTGAAAAGGATGTGTATATAGATATATCAGTGTATATACACACATACCCTCAGAGCTCCAAGGAAAACTTAATTCTCAGTAAACTATACGTGAAAACATTCAGCATGCAAATAGTGAAATCTTTGAAATTAACTTGCCAAAAATCATAGAGAATGAAATATTAATTTAAACAATGTGTACATAAAAATATTAGCGATTCAGACAAAATTGCTATATAAAGGTAGGTCAAGCCCTAAACCCTCTTTGGGGGCAAAAAAAAAAAAAAAAAGAAGAGAAAAGAAAAGAAATCCTCAATATCATGCAATAACCTATAATGGAAAAGAACCCAGAAAAGAATAGATATGTATCTGCATAACAAAATCACTCTGATATACATCTGAAACTCAACATTGTAAATCAAATATAACTAAAGAAAAAAAATTGTAAAGAAAGCATTTGAAATACAAAATTATAAAGAAAAAAAAATCCTAAAGAAAGTAGAAGGTATATATGAATTGAAACAAAAATAGAAAACAACAGAAATAAAACTTGTTGGGAAAATAAAATAAGAGCTGCTTCTTGGAAAAAGAAAATCAGAAACATTGATACAACTGTGGAAGATCTAACAAGGGGAGCAGGAGGTTGATTCTGATACTGGAAATGAGAAATGGAATGGTATTCTGAGAGGATAATATTCAACTCTGAGTGGAATTACTTCTGTTTCAGGAAAGGTCCAGTCAAGCAAAAATCTGGGAAAAGAAAGGGAAGGAAAGAAAGAGGAAGAGAGACAGGGGACGAAAGGAAGAATAGGAAAGGAAGGGAGAAAGAAAGAAAAGTAAATGTCTCCACAAATGTTGTGAACTATGCAATAAAACAATTATCTTCAAGATTTAAAACAGAAATGGAAGTTTTATATAGCCAGATACTGATTGCTTTTGGTGTACTCAGGAAAAGAAAATCCATTTACACATCACTGTTTAGAAGTCCTGGTGAATACGATATGATTATTTAAAAAATAAAAATAAATAAAATATGCCAAAATATTTGTACAAAATATTTCTAAAAATATTTGTAAAACTCATGTCCATTGAGTTGGTGATACCATCCATACATCTCATCCTTCGCCGCCCACTTCTTCTCCTGCCCTCAGTCTTTCCCAGCATCGAGGTGTTTTCCAATGACTTGGCTTTTCACATCAGGTGGCCAAACTATTGGGTCTTCAGCTTCAAAATCAGTCCTTCCTGGGAATATTCAGAGTTGATTGCCCTTAGGATTGACTGGCTGGATCTTGCTGTCCAAGGGACTCTCAATGGTCTTCGCCAACACCACAGTTCAAAAGCATCAAATCTTCAGCACTCAGCCTTCTTTATGATCCAACTGTCACATCCATACATGGGTGCTGGAAAAACCATAGTTGTGACTAGATGGACTTTGTCAGCAAAGAAATGTCTCTGCTTTTTAATATGCTGTCTAGGTTTGTCATAGCTTTTCTTCCAAGGGCCACATATCTTTTAAGCTCATGGCTGCAGTCACCATCCACAATCGTTTTGGACCCCAAGAAACTAAAGTCTGCTACTGTTTCCATTGTTTCTCTGTACAAATTTAACTGTGTCCCACAATTTTTGCTGAATAGAATGTTCATTATCATTCACTTCCAAGTATATCCTAATATTCTCTTCTTAAGACAACACTATATATTGTATGGACTTCCCTGGTCACTCAACTGGTAAATCACTTCCCAGCCAATGCAGGAGACACAAGAGGCCTGGGTTCGATCCCAGGCCAGGAAAATCCCCTGGAGAAAATAATGGCAATCTGCTCCGGTAGTCTTGCATGAAAATTCCATGGAGATATATAGTATGTATTAATATAGTTATTGATAGTTTCCAAATGAATGGCATTTTAAAAGATGTTTCTTGCTCAATTTCTCATTATTGCATTGTAGTCAGATGACACAGTCTAAATATTATTGATCCTTTGTATTTGAAGATTTCCATTCAGTTAAGTCATACTTTAGATTTCCATCTCAGTGAAGTCAAAATGAAGTGGGTTTTATGTAGAGAAAATACTTGCAATGTCTAAAATGTGTATATGTGAAATGACCTCCTTTATTCCAGCAGGGTACCTTTCAGTAGGGTACCTTTAACTAAGTTCCAGGTTTTATTCAAATTTTACCAGTTTTTCCACAAATGTTCTTTCCCAGTTTCATATTCCCATATAGGATACTGAATTGCATGAGGATATATAGCAAAAAGCTACAAATATGTCCCTTAGCTTACTCTGGTCTATAGCAGTTTCTTAAATTTTCCTTGTTTTTCATGACTTTTGACAATTTTCAGGAGTCCTTCAGGGACAGGTATTTCGCAGAATGACTCTCTCTATGGGTTTGGTATGTTTCCTGATTGCCCTGGGGTTTATATAATTTTAGAACTATACCTGCAAGGGAAAATATCTTTGCCATCACTTCCCATCAAGGATTCATACCATCAATATGACTTACCACTAGTTCCTCTGCCATAAAGTTGTGTCCTTCCTGCTGACATATTCTGTTCTTTGGAAACAAGCCACTAAACCCAGCTTACACTTAGGGAGGGGCATGGAACCTCATCTTGAGGATGATATCTAAGAGACACAAACATTACTGAGTATACAAGGTAATTGAAACTCATTTATAAGGAAGATCTGGTTCTTCTAGCCATATCTTTTGATTTTAAATTAATTAAATTAAAGTAAAGACTTAATAGGCTCCCCAGTTGGTGCTGTGGTAAAGAACTTTCCTGCAAGTACAGGAGACGTAAAAGACGTGGGCTCAACCCCTGGGTCAGGAAGATCCCCTGGAAAGGGAAATGGCAACCCACTCCAGTATTATTGCCTGAGAATCCCATGGACAGAGGAGCCTGGTGCACTACATTGATGGGGTTGCAAAGAGTTGGACAGACTGAAGCGGCTGAACATACACAAAATTTTAATACCTCAGTCACACTAGCTACATTTTAACATTTCCATTTCATTGAGAATTCCTTAGTGATACGGTTGTTAGGGATTTGTGCTTCCACTGCAGGGGCAGAGATTCAATCCCTGGTTGAAGATCTAAGATCCCTTAATCCTCTCAGCAAGGCCAAAAAAGAAAAAAAAAAAAAAAAAAAGAAGAAGAAAATCCCATCATGATAAAGGATATAAACAGGTCGCCTCATAGAAGAGAAAAGTGTACATTTTGTGAAAAGCTGATCGTCTTATTAAGGAATATATGTAATAATTACTTAAAATGTTTCTATTCCTGCAGAAATGTCTGTGAATAGCAGTGACTTAGGTCATTGTTTGGCCAACCTTTCTTCTTTCCAAATATAATGCACATTAACACATGAAACTGCTTTAGCTCTGTCTCAAAAATTTGCTATTATCACTACCATTCAGTTCAAATAGTGTTTTGCCCATAACAATTTCTCTTAGGAGCAATAAGTTATTTAGGTTCAGAAGCAGGAGAAGGAGAAGCCTAAACCGCAACATTAAAGTGGCTTGTGAATTACAGGCGTGCCACTTTTGCACTTTGGGTTCCTGGCAATCCTTACTCTATCCTCAGCCTGTTTGCAGTGATATTGCTTCATTTTCAAACTTTGGGAGTTCTGTCCTCCTCAGTTATCTTTCTGTTTTTTTTTTTTTTTTGCTCATGCCACAGAACCTGTGGGATCTTAGTTCCACAACCAGGTGTTGAACCCTGGCCATTGACAGTGACAACATCAAGTCCTAACCACTGAACAAACAGGGAATTCTCATATATTTTTCTTTCTTTCTATCAAATATTTGTTCATTTACTTGGCTGCGCTTGTGTTTATTTCCAGCACTAGTGCCCTTCAATCTTCACTGTAGCATGTGGTAGCATGAATTTAAATTGTCACATGCGGTATTTTAGGTTGCAGTATGTGGGATCTAATACCCCGACCAGGGGATGAACTTGGATGCCCTAATTTGGGAGCACCGAGTATTTCCACTGGACTACAGGGATGTCCTTCCCATGATCGAAAGCAGGTCTCCCACATTGCAAGAGAATTCCTTACTGTCTGAACTACCATAGCTTTGACTTTAAGAACGTTGGTCAGCAGAGTGATGCCCTTTTTTTTTTTTTTTTTTAAATGCTGTCTATGTTTGCCATAGCTTTTCTTCCAAGGATCTAGCTTCTTTTAATTTTGTGGCTACATTCACCATCCATAGTGATTTTGGAGTCCAAGAAAATAAAATCTGCTGTTATTTTCAATTTTTCACCATTTGTTTGCCATAAAGTGATCAGACCAGATGTCGTGATCTTCAGTTTTTGAATGTTGAGTTTTAAGGCAGTCTTTTCAATCTCCCCTTTCACCATCATCAAGAGGCTCTTCATTTTCTGCCATTAGGGTGACACCATCTGCATATCTGAGGCTGTTGCTATTTCTCCCAGCAATCTTGATTCCAGATTGTGCTTCATCCAGCCCAGTGTTTTTCATGATGCATTCTGCATTTAAGTTAAATAAGCAGGGCAACAGTATATAATCTGTTGTAATCAGTATATAATCTGATGTACTCCTTTCCCTATTTGCAACCAGTCCCTTGTTCCATGTCCAGTTCTAACTGTTGCTTCTTGACCTGCATACAGATTTCTCAGGAGGCAGGTCAGATGGTCCGGTATTCCCATCTCTTTCAGAATTTTCCAAAGTTTGTTGTGGTTCACACAGTCAAAGATCTCATCACTTAATGGAAAATAGATGAAGAAACAATGGAAACAGTGAGAGGCGTTATTTTTTTTGAGTTCCAAAATCACTGCAGATGGTAACTGCAGCCACGAAATTAAAAGATGCTTGCTCCTTGGAAGAAAAGCTGTGACAAATCTAGAAAGCATATGAAAAAGCAGAGACATTCCTTTGCCAACAAAGGTCCACGTAATCCAGGCTATTGTTCTTCCACTAGCCACGTATGGATGTGAGAGTTGGAGCATAAAGATGGCTGAGCACCAAAGAACTGATGCTTTTGAACTGTGGTGTTGGTGATTATTCTTGAGTTTCTCTTGAACTGACAGCGAGATCAAGCCAGTCAGTCCTACAGGAAATCAACCGTGAATATTCACTGTAAGGAATGATACTGAAAGCGAAGCTCCAATACTTTGGCCACCTTATGAGGAGAGCTGACTGATTAGAATACACCCTAATGCTGGAAAAGATTGAAGGAAGGAGGAGGAGGGGATGACAGAGAGTGAGATGGTTGGGGGACATCACAGACTAAATGGATTTGAGCTTGAGCAAGCTCCAGGGGACGGTGAAGGATAGAGAAGCCTGGTGTGTCGCAGTCCACGGGATCACGAAGAGTGAACACGACTGCCCAACAGCAAATTATTTTTTGTCTTGCTTGATGTTTTTCTTGTTTCTGCAGTTTTTCACTTCTAATTGAATTTGTTCTTTGAAACATAGGGAAGGTCTAGGACCTAAAGTTTTTCTAAAAATAAGAGACAAGGTACATTGTTGGAGGTTGGGCAGGGGATGGTCTATCACTGGGAAAGCCCTGCAGGGTCCTGCTCAGTTATATGAGGAAACAGACTGACAATGCCAAGTGTTCAGTGGAAATGGAAATGCCAATAGTGTTAGTGGAGATACACACTGCTTCAGTCAGTTTGAAGAAAACATTTGATTGTACCTGCATATTAGAAGGGCTCAGTCAGTAACATCTGCATGCAATGGAGGAGACCTTGGTTTGAACCCTGGGTCAGGAAACTCCTCTGGAGAAGAAAATGCCAACCTATTGTTGTATTCCTGCCTGGGAAATTCTATGGACAGTGGAGCCTGGTTGGCTAGAGTCTATAGGGTTGTAACAGTTAAATACCATTTAGCAACTAAACCACTACCACATGCATTATCAGAAAATCTCATGTCTAGACATATATATATATATATATGTGTGTGTGTGTGTGTGTGTGTGTGTGTGTATGTATGTGTATATACATATCCACAAATTTCAGGCACAGTAAAATGGACATATAAGAGTATGCCCATTCATCCGAGGGAATTGTACCCAGCAATGAAAAAGAATGTTCCACAGCTACATACAATAAGAATGCATCTCACTTATTTAAAGGGAAACCAAGACTAGGGGAACAGAAAGTCTATTGTGTGATTCTATTTATTTAAAATTTGAAACAAAGAAAAATGAATCCCAGGTGCTAGTGGTCAGAGAAGCGGTTACTTTAGGGGGCAGAGCATGGCCAGGAAGGAACATGGAGATTTCAAAGCTACTTGACAGTAGAGAGATGAAACAAATACAATCTCAGTTACAGTAACGACAGACTTTATTTACTTGGGCTCCAAAATAACTGTAGATTGTTACTGATGCTGTGAAATTAAAAGATGCTCACTCCTTGGAAGAAAAGTTGTGAAAAACTTTGGCCTCCTCATGGGAAGAGTCAACTCATTGGGAAAAAACACTTGATACAGGGAAATATTGAAGGCAGGAGCAGAAGGCATGACAGATGCTGTGATGATTGGATAGCATCAGCAACCTAATGGAATGAGTTTGAGCAAGCTTCAGGAGATGGTGATGGACAGGGAAGCCTGGCATACTAAAGTTCATAGGGTCACAGGGAGTCAGACACGACTGAGCAACTGAACAACAAAAGCCAGGCAGGGTCTTTATATACAGCTGGCTGAATCTTAATAGGGCTTTTTTGAATTTCTGGAAATGGGTAGAGCATAATTTTTTAGCCCGATCCCTTGCTGCAACACGTCTGGAATATTTTGTGTTTGTAGACAATCTCCTTGGCAATTTTTCTGGGTGGTGCTTGGGAGTCAGAGTTCCTCACAATGATGGATGCTGTCTCTCTTAGTCCCAGCTGAACTGAACTTCGGATCATGACCTCTGTTTCAGGAGGCAACCCTCGCAATTGCTCTTCTTTTTGAATGACAGATGATTCTTGGTTTGGGTTTCTGTCTTTTCCTTCAGGTTCAAACACTGTAGCCAGCACTTGGAACATGGAAAGACCCTCTTGTTCCAGTGCCTCCAAGCGTGATTTACGAAGGATGTCACCAGTTTGAAAATTTCGAGGCAAAACAGACAAATTATTCATGTTTCCATGCCATGTTCTAGAATACGCCTCTACATTCCCAAAGGCTGACAGTCTGTAATTGCAAACACGGCACACATAGGACATTTTGCCTGGTTTGTGACTGTCCTTCATGTGCTGTAAGAGAACCTGATCTGTTTTGAAGGACAATTCACAGATATTACAGACCGTGGAGGGCTCCCAGGAAGCATGGACACTTTCAGTGTGACACTGCAGCTGGAACGAGGTGGCAAACTGGGGGTGGCAGTGCTGGCAGGTAGTTTGGATTTCCCAGCTGTCACCCTTCTGCCTCTCAAGCTCTAGATGGTTCCTCAGGTGGGTCATATACTTGACATAGTTTAGAACTCTCAAGCAGCTGAGGCATTTAAAGGCTGTGTGAGTCTTCTGTTCTGGTGCCGTCTCTTGTATGCTGTCATGGTAAAAGGCATCAAATAACGTGGTCAGATTTACTTTCATGGGATCAGCAGTCTTACTCTGATTTTCAAGAGTCAAAAAGTCCATTTTCTCCAGCCCTTACAAACTGCATGTTCCTTCTGGATCCATAAGACTGAAGCATACCTGATCATTGGCATGAGTCCATGAAAATGATGCCCCACCATGAACATGGCTCGGTGAGGTCGGGGAATCTTCCAAGGTCATAATCGTGTTTTTCCAGGAGAGATACCTGGAGGGCCATGGTGGAGGCAGGTCCCCCTGGGATTCCATTGCTGAGTTTGGGTCTTTTGGGATTTCCACTGTTAAATTTTACATCTGAAGTGGGACACCACTTTGAATTAAGAGGGCTTTCATCCTTGCCTCCTAATGAGAGAACAGCTCCAGAGAAACAGTGAGGCCGCAGAGAGAGCAATTCTGAATTGTGAAGGACAGTTTCCGAAGAGCGCGTTTTATATTCAGGTTTAGATGAAGGCTCAGAAATAATAGAACTGCCTCTTCCTCCCCATGCAGACTGAGAAACTGGTGATACGGAGCTGGCTCTGATGCTGGGGTCCTAAGATCTGCAGGTTGCAACGTGCAGGAGGGATCCGGTGGGATCCAGGAGGATCACGTGGTCCTTCATTCTTCTTGAAGATGAGTCCCTGGTCACTCTGTTCAAAACGTTAGAAATGACTGGCTTTGAACTTGAAGTCACTCTGACAAAGAGGGTTTCAGCATCCTCACTGATGTGCTCCACTCCAACAAAAATGACCTCAGCATCTTCATGTCCTTATCTCTGG
This sequence comes from Budorcas taxicolor, assembly GCF_023091745.1. Classification (NCBI taxonomy): domain Eukaryota; kingdom Metazoa; phylum Chordata; class Mammalia; order Artiodactyla; family Bovidae; genus Budorcas; species Budorcas taxicolor. The sequence goes on along the minus strand of NC_068936.1, from coordinate 6,583,824 downwards.
ATTTGGATGCAGCAGTCATTTTCTCAGGTTGTGGTGGTGCTTGTGCTTCCTTACACGGGAAGTGATGGGCCATTTTGCAATCACTTTTGGCTTCAAGTGGCCCCTGCTAGTGTTTCTTCCACCGGAAAGCAATCACCAGACAAGGTCATCCCCTCCGATCTCAGGTGTCACTCTCTGTGGTTTCAGATAACCCTCAGTTGTTCACCGAGAATATTAAATGGAAAACTCCAGAAATATAGAACTCATGCGTTTTAAACTGCAGGCCATTCTGAGGATTGTGATTGGAATCTCACACCATCCTGCTTCCTCCTGCCCAGAATGTGAATTGCTCCTTACTCCTGCACATCCCACTCGTCTGTCACTCGGTTACCACAATGACTGTTGAGATGTCACAGGGCTTGTGACCAAGTTATCCTTATTTTACTCAATAATGGCCACAAACCATAAATGGAGTGATGCTTTCCACTTAGATATGCCAGAGAAAATCCATTAAGTGCTACCTTTAAGTGAAAAGATCGAAGTTCTCAATTTGATATAAAAAGAGAAAGAAAAAATGCATGCTGAGGTTGCTAATATCTGTGGTGAATGTGAAGAAGAGAAAATAAATCTGGGTTAGTTTTGCTGTCAAACTTCAAACTACAAAAGGTATGGACACACAGCATAATAAGTGCTTAGTTAGGGTGAAAACAAAATCACACAATTAGTACAGTAATATATTTTACATAGAGACTACACTCACAAAACTTTCATAAAAGTATATTGTTATAATTGTTCTATGTTATTATTACACCTTCCCTGGTGGCTCAGACGGTAAAGTGTCTGTCGACAATTTGGGAGAGCCGGGTTCAATCCCTGGGTCCGAAATATCCTCTGAAGAAGGAAATGGCAACCCAGTCCAGAATTCTTGCCTGGGAAATCCCATGGACAGAGGAGCGTAATAAGCTGCAGTCCATGGGGTTGCAAAGAGTTGGACACGACTGAGCGACTTCACTTTCACTTTGCTGTTATTATTAGGCAGTTGCCAATCTCTTACTGTGCTTTTATAAAATAAACTTCATCACAGGTATGTTTGCATGGAAGAACCATTGTGTATATAGAGTTTGATACTGTGTGAGGTTACCGATGTCCCCTGGGGGTCTTGAAACTTATTCTCTGCCGATAAGTGGTGAAGATTATATTTCTTTCAAAAGACAAAATTAGTACTTGATTTAATCATTGGCTGAAACATTGAGATAACTATTAACACCCTTAGACATAAGGAAACATCTCAAACTCAGTTAAGTGACATGACCGTTTTAAACTTCCTTCTCCAGCCACCACTTTTGCCTTGTCTCCCCGTGGTGGCCCCAGTGCTCCTGTTCAACTCTGCAGGAGAGCTGGTAGGCACCGTTTTGCTTATAGATCTACAATCTCACTCAGAAATACTGACTGACAGAAAATGTCCAAAAGAGCCCCCAGCTGTCCCTTGGGTGTGCCTCTCACTCCCTCCACTCTCTGAGTCCAGAAGGCACCATAGTCTATACATGGATCCAAAATATTTTTTAAAAAATTCCAGCCAGTTCTAATAGCAAGGCTTGAACCTGCCTCATGTTGGCAACTCTCTCTCTCTCTAGAGAGCATTTACACTGTACTTGAAACTATTTACACAGCATCAACATTGTATTAGGTATTATAGGGAATGTGGAGATGATTTAAAGCATGTGGGAGTATCCCCTTAAGTTACATGCAAAGACTGCACCATTTTATGCAATGGACTTGAGCACCCATGGATTTTAATATCTCCAGGTGCAGGGTTCCCAGACCCTATCTCCCAAGGGTACCGAGGAGGAAGGATGGGGACGTCTCAAGACTTCTACTGCTCCGCCTGCCTTGGATGCTGTCTCAAGTACCCCAACTCCTGACCTGCCTCGGTCCACAGTTTCCCTGCCAGGCTTTCCAGACCATGATGTCAGAAAGCACAGCCTCCCCCAACTCACATGCCATATTCAGCTCCAGAGCTATTGGGTTGCTGTATTTTGGTTTCTCGAACAACATGTAGTGTCTGTCAGTGCTACATGTCTGCTGCATAAATAAACAGTAACTGTTATTAAACAATCATGCATCTGTACCACAGGCTCGGCCCACTCATTCCTGGCTCCACAGGTACTTACACTTGATCTTAGCCAAAAGGGTGAGAAGCAATTTCTCCAAGCATTTAATGACTTCCAAATCTGAATGAAAAACAAACTACCATGCAAGAGAGAAAGTCAGCCAGTATATAGCTGGATGCTGACAGGGGCGGTGGTGCTCATTGAAATAAAAGCTTTGTAACACAATTTCGCTCCATAGAACACATATATTGACAGCTTCCATGCCATTAACACGTTTCATAGACATTGAGGGACATTCTAAAGTTTACATATGACCATTTGTGATACCAGATCACATTTCATTGGTAGCATATCATAGTTTTTTTGGTTGTGTGTAAATGATGGCCCTAGCAGTAAAGGTCCCTCCTGCCAATGCAGAAGACCTAAGAGATGCAGGTTCCATCTCTGGGTCAGGAAGACCCCCTGGAGGAGGGCATGCAACCCACTGCAGTATTCCTGCCTGAAGAATCATGTGGACAGAGAAGAATGGTGGGCTACAGTCCATAGGGTTGTAAAGAGTCAAGCATGACTGAAGCAGCTGAACAAACATGCATATATAGGTATATAAATATATGTTTTATAGTGGTATGAAAAATAATGCTGTGGGGCTTCCCTGGTAATCCAGTATTTAAGATTGCACACTTCCAGACCAGGAGCACAGCTTCAATCCCTGGGCAGGGACCTGTGATCCCACATGCCACTGGGTGTAGCCAAAAGTAAATGGAATAATGTATCTTACAGCTGATGTCATCTTAAATTGGATGAAAATTTCTATTTTTCATAAGCAGAATCCAGCCTACTAAATTCATGTCACAAGTCACTAATGGGGTGCTAGCTGCATTATACAGGCAAATGGTTTAGACAGGGATTGACAAATTGGCTTGCTTCCCTTCTTTTTTTCTTCTTTTTCCCAACCAGCAAACAGTGATTTCTATCTTTTAGTTTAGTTTTTTTTTTTTTTTTAACTTTAAAAAAAGTTTAATAATTTTACATTTTTTTTTTAATTTGGCAAGAAACAAAGGAAAATTTTGTGACGTGAAAATTATATGATATCTAAATTTCACTGTCACAAATAAAGTTTTATTGGAACACAGCAATGATCATTTGTCACTGACTGAGGCTACTCCACACTGCTAATGGGAGAGACCTCATGGCCCTTAATGCCTGGTTACTCTCTAGCCCTTTACAGAGAAATATTGCAGACTCACGGCTGCGAAGAAAAAAATGAAGCATTCCAAACCCCATGGCTCACCAGTACCTGAAGTCCAGTTGACTCAGTGCAGCAAAACACTTCCTACTTTGAGACCAAGTGAAGGGTGAAGCTGGAGTGTCTTTGTCTCCACGTCCCGGAAAGATTTCTCTGGGAATAGCAGCACCGCTTCCTGTGTCCAGTGTCCATGGAACTCCTACCTGGCTCTCCAAAAGCCTTTTCTCAGTAAGCCTGCATCAGGAGATTCCAAGCCTTTTAAAGTCCATTTTAGTCCAATCCATGGTACCCAAACCGGGCTCCAATCAGGTTTCTGAACCAGCTTTTCCCCATAGGATCTTTCAACTAGAAACATTTCTAGCATAATGTTAGAGAGAGGAAAGAATGTGGGTGGGGCCTCAGGGCCCCTCCCAGGGGCTATTTTCCAGGTCTCAGTGTGGTGAGAGTCCCCACTTGCATCTCTGGCATCCAGAGGCCCACCCCCTTATCTCCAAATTATCTGAATCTTTAGTTATTTGGGGTTTAACAGCTTAAGGGCAAGGAATGGTGGTGCTACAGCTATTCCAACAGGGCATGGGCTAATGTCAGGAACCTAAGAAGTCAGGAGTTCTCTTCCAAAGGCAAAAAAATTCTCCAGCTGTAAACAGCAAACCCCTGTCCTCTTCCGAGGGCAAGGGTGTGGGTTGGGGTGGAGGCAGGGTGAGGAGGGCAGGAAGCAAGCTTACTCCCAAGTGATCTGCACTTGAAGACTCAGCACCCGCTGGATTCCCAGCGCCCTCTATGTGGATCTACATGCTGAACCCCAGCAGGTTTTTCTAGTCAGGGGCTCATGTTTTCTTAAACCACATCAGGGATGTCAGGTCACACCCTCACCCCCCTCCTTCTCCCTTCCCCGCCTTACCCCCTCTCTTCTCTGTCCTCCTTTGCAGCACCTAGATTATATCTCAAGCTTTCCCTCCCACTGCCTTTACAGCCCTGTGCACAAAGATTCGTCGGGGGAGGGAGGGTTTCAGAGGAGAAATATGTGTATTTCCATTCATTATAAGGCAATAGAGTCACTGAATGAGAACAAAAGTGATGTTCACTAATGAACGTGATATCAAATGCTGTAATCCGATATAACATCAAAAATACCGTTATTATCAAATCAACATGTGTCCCCCTTAAATGAACAGAATATATGTCCATTACATCTCAATGAAGCAGGGGGAAAAAAATAAAAATAAAAACTGACCATTAGAAAAAGCTCGTTTTATACTTTTTAAGAAGCATGATGGTCAGTGCTGTGCCTAGTTGCTCAGCTGTGTCTGACTTTTTGGGACCCCATGGACTGTAGCCAGCCAGGCTCCTCTACCCATTGAATTCACCGGGGAAAAATGCTGAAGGGTTGCCATATCCGTCTCCAGTGATGGTGACTATCAGAATCCAAGGCTAGGGACTTCCTGGTGGTCCAGTGCTTGAGAATCTGCCTTCCAATGCAGGGAATGTGGGTTTAATACATGGTGGGTAAGATCCCACATGCCAGAGGGCAGTAGAATGCAAGAAGGATTCTGCATGCCACGACTAAGACCCGAAGAAGCCAAATCAGTGAATAAAACTGAATATTTTCTTAAAACTCTATGCTCTTTACACTCTTCAGGATATATTTGAAAGCATGATATTAACAGTTTTATTTATTTATGGACACATCATGAGACTTCCTGCAGGAGCTTAGTTTCCTGACCAGGGACTGGACCCAGGTCACCAGAGTGAAAGCACTGAACACTAACTGCTGGCTTGCCAGGGAATTCCTACTTTGATTTACTTAAAGGGTTTATTTTTATTGTATGCCAAAAGGTACATTCTTTGCAGTGCTTACCTTACAATGAAAACATTTTGGATGTCAATTTTAAAATGTTTGTAAAACTTAGGGAAAAGGAAGGAACATTTTGACTAACTATTTATGCTTCTAGGCTTCCCTGATGGCTCAGAGAGTAAGAAAAAAAATCTGCCTCTAGTACAGGAGACCAGGGTTTTATCCCTGGGTCAGGAAGATGTCCTGGAGAAGGGAATGACTATCCAGTCCAGTAATGCTTGCCTGGAGAATTCCATGAACAGAGGAGCCTGGTGAGCTACTATCCATGGGTTTGCAAAGAGTCAAACACAACTGGACGACTGACACTTTCACTTTCATATGCTTCTAAAGGTTGCTCAAATCTCAGAATCACCTGGGACATTATCAACCATAAAGATTCCAGGGCTGCACATCACACCTAAGAAATTCAAATTTCCCTAGGAGAGGGCCTGGGAATCTGAGAGTTCAAAGTTTGCCTCACTTGATTCTGAAGTGAAGTGAATCCCAGGGTGTAAAGTCATCCAATATTTTGGGAAAGATTGATCTCTGGTGGCTCAGCAGTAAAGAATCCACCTGTTAATGCAGGAGACCTGGGTTCAGTCTCTGGGTCGGAAAGCTCTCCCGGAGGCAGAAATGGCAACCACTCCAGTATTCTTGCCTGAGAAATCCCATGGAAAGAGGAGCCTGGCAGGCTACAGTCTATGGGGTCATAAAAGACTCAGACACAACTCTACCGCAACAGTGAAAGTGAGAGGTGCTCAGTTGTGTCCAACCCTTTGTGACCACGTGGACTATATGCAGTCCATGGAATCCTCCAGGCTAGAATACTGGTGTGGGTAGCCTTTCCTGTCTCCAGGGGATCTTCCCAACCCTGGGATCAAACCCAGGTCTCCCACATTGTAGTCTGATTCTTTACCAGCTGAGGCACAGTGGGAGCCCAAGCAACAATAAGAATATGCTTAAAATACCCAAGAATCTACTCCTTCAGGAGACCCTACGTGTTGAGGGTCAGGAATTCATTTTCTTCTTCATGTGACACACTGAGCACCTGCCCTGGGAGGAGCACGTTATTGGTAATTCAATAAATTAAAGAGATGTTGTAGCTTGAGCTGGGAGCTGCATCCTCCCCACCACCCTTCAGAGATTCTAGGAGCTCCACACCCTCTTTTGGGGCTTCTGGATGTCCTTCGTATTGAAAGAAGTTAGGGTATAAGCAAAGCTCAGAGATCTGGATGCAAACATCTCCGTTTGGGTCACACTTTCAAATCTCCTGGGCTGTGCTTCTTAACCATCAGTGAATCTAAGAAATTGCCTATGTGTCTTGTGCAAAAACACATTCTCATCCAACAGTTGCAGGTGGGGCCTGAGAGTCTGAGTTTCTCACAAGCTCCAGGTGTTGCCCAGGCTGCTTAAGGTGTCCATATTAAACAGTGAGTACTAGAGAGCTTTTGAAAAGCGCTGATGTTCTGATTGATCCTGCCGATCTTACTGCATACCCACAGACTCAGTATCTCCAGGAATGGGACCTGGGAGTCAACGTTATTCAAGGCATCAGATATTTCTAAGGAGCAGGTAGGGTGCAAATGTGTAGCCAGGCAAATCACCCTACCATCAACCCTGTTTTGGGCTTCATTGTGTTCTGAAAAATCCATATGTTGGGGGGACTTTCCCAAAGGTCCAGTGGCTAAAACTCTCCACTCCCAGTGCAGGGGGCTGGGCTTCTGTCCGTGGTCAGGGAACTAGATCTCATGTGCTGCCAGGAAGACCAAAGACCCCACATACCACAACTAACACCTGGTGCCATCAAGTAACTTAGTTCACTAAAAAAAATATCTGTAGAATTTCTAACCCCCAACACTTTGGAATGTAACCCTATTTGTAGCTTATACCTTTAATGTGGTGATTAAGTCAAAATGAGGTCACTAGGGTGGGCCCTAGTCCAATCTGATGGTTCTCCATATAAAAAGAGAGAGGGAAATTCCCTGGAAGGCCAGTGGTTAGGGCTCAGATCTTTCACTGCCAAGGGCCCAAGTTCAATCCCTGGTCTGGAAACTAAGACCCAGAAGAAAAGCAGCATGGCCAGAAAATAAAGAGGAAATTAGGACACACAAGGCATCAAGGATGCATGGACATAAAGGGACAGGGGGACACGAGAAGGCAGGTGCCTGCTCATCAAGGAAAGAGATCTCCAGAGACACCACACTGTCAACACCTTGATCCCGGATTTCTAGCCTCCAGAACTGGGAGAAAACAATTTCCTGTTGTTAAAGTCTTGTGTATTTCTGGTGGCCACCTTAATACATTAATGTGTTCTTTAGATCAGGAGTCCCTAGAGAGGGCTCACCTCAAGGACAGTAGGGGGTATGCAGGTGATGACTCGGCTTCCAGCCGACTCCCAAACATCAACAATTGCCACCCACCCAGATTTTCCAGGTCGCGGCCTGCTCCTGTGGACCCCATCTTGCAGACCACTACTTCTAAACGTCCCCACCCAACTCTCTTTCTGCCCCACCCCCCGCCTTTGTTTTTTTGTTTTTGTTTGTTTGTTTGTTTGTTTGTTTGACTTCTCTCCTAGACTCTGAGGGACAGAACCTTGAGAACAGAGTGAGGCCTGTGCTCACACCATCCTGGATGTGAAGGAGAGTATGTGTTAAAAAAAAAAAAAAAAATGTAGAAAACCCATAGCTATCCAGCAGAAGCTTGTCACCAAGTGTACAGAAAAGCCTTCACATGTTAGGTTAGGAAGAAGCAGAGGACATGATTTCAACCTCTTCTTCAGGGAAGGTTTCTGGGAAGGAGGACAGCATGCTTTCTGTAGATGGATTGAGGGCAGATGAATTTCTTGGAAGGCATTGTGTAGCCAGGAAAGGAATATGAGTGGAGATGTGATATGTCATCCTTCATTTCTCTCTACCTCCAGAAGTTTCTATGATATGGGCCACGGTCACAGATCTCCCAGAGGTCAGAGAGAAAGGAATGTTTGGTGACTTCATCCAAGCCTGGCCCATAGAAGCCTGGCTCTCAGCAGCCAACATCAGGCTTCTGGGGCATCCACCAGGCTCAAGAAATGACCTACTCGAACTCTCTGGTAGCCCTGCAGTGGTTAGTACTCTGCACTTTCACTGCTGAGGGCATGAATTCTGTTCTTAGTTGGGGAACAAAGATTCTGCAAGCGGTGTTGGCTGGCCAACAGAAGAAACAAAAAAAGAAAGGCAGACATGACCTGTTCCCACCTTTCCTTCCATGGACAACCCCAAAGCCAACTCCAGTACAGGTCCATTGCTGTGGTCAAGGAGGAAGCTCCCTGGGGCTTGTGGCTGTGGAGTGACATGTGGTCAGCCTGAGTGTCCACCAACAGGGCTGAGTATCTCACACCAACTGAGAACCTGGTACCCAGGAGGAGATCAGGCCCTTGGAACACAGGCTACTGCCTGCTGACCTACAGATCAGGGCTGTGTGAGAAGTGGACTCTACAAGGTGTCCAAAAGGCACATCTTTCAAGAGAGCACTAATCCCGGTGGCTAGCCTCTACCCACTTCCTCCGGCTCTAGGGGAGAGCTTGGCCCTCCCATTGTTCTCACAAATATTTTCCTCTTCTACTCTCCCTGGAACAGTTTTATCTCAAGAAATTGTAGTTCATTTGCCCAGTTGTATCTGCAACCCCATGGACTTCAGCACGCCAGACCTCCCTGTCCCTCACCATTTCCTGAAGTTTGCTCACGTTCATGTCTATTGCATCGGTGATTCCATCCAGCCATCTTATCCTCTGTTGCCCTCTTCTCCTTCTGCCCTCAATCTTGCCCAGCGTCAGGGACTTTCCCAGTGAATCAGCTGCTTATATCACATGACCAATATAGTGGACCTTCAGCTTCAGCATCAATCCTTCTAACAAGTATTCAGGGTTGATCTCCCGTAAGAGAGAGAACTCCTTGTGTGTGAACTCCTTGCTGTCCAAAAGGACTTTCAGGAGTGTTCACCAGCACCACAACTCGAAGGCAACAATTCTTTGACACTCTGCCTTCTTTGTGGTCCAGCTCTCACAACCGTACACGACCACTTGGAAGATCATAGCCTTGACTATACGGAACTTTGTTGGCAGAGTAACGTCTCTTCTTTTCAACACACTATCTAGGTTTGCCATAGCTTTCCTGCCAAGAAGCAACCGTCCTTGGGTTTCATGGTTGCAATCACCATTGGAGTGATTATACAGCCCAAGAAGAGGAAATCCGTCAGTACTTCCACCTTTATCCTTCTATTTACCATGGAGTAATGGGGCTAGGTGCCATGATCTTAATGTTTTTAATATGTAGTTTTAAGCCGGCTGTTTCACTCTCTTCCTTCATCCTCACCTAATCAGTGCAGAGCGTCTGGCTTCTTGCTGCTTCTGCCCTCAGTTTTAATTCCCTGAGTAAGAAATCGTAAAGGGATGGTTTTGTAGCTTCCATGCAAGGGTGGGACAGAGAGGGACCAAATCCTATGGGATCATGACACATTGAGAAACTCAATCAATGACGACTTGCACCACCTGCTTGCCTACAGGATTAAAGGTGACGTGAAAGTGTTAGTCAGCCCTATCTGATGCTTTATGACTTCATGTACTCTAACCCAACAGGCTCCTCTATGGAATTCTCCAGGAAAGAATACTGGAGTGGGTACTCACACCCTTCTCCAGGGGATCTTCCTGATTCAGGGACTAAGCTTGAGCCTCCTGCATTGCAGGTAGATTCCTTATCATCTGAGCCTCCAGGAAAGCTCAAATCAAGGCAATGCTAATTTCCAGGACATTACTATAGCAAATTTTTGGTGGTCCGTTCTGGTCGCAGCTCCTTTGGTCACAAAAAGGGGTATAGTTGGAGCCCACTACTCTGAAGAGGTGCTGTTATTTGGTTTACTTGCTTAATCTTCTCTGACTCTTAGAGGACTTGGTCTCAGTAAAGAGCTCTGGTGGGAAAAGAGAATTAGTTAAAAGCCGTAGTATGGCCAGGTTGGCAGAGAACTAGGCTTTGGAGGAAATTTTATCTCTACCATTTGGCTTAAGCTAAATACCTAAGGATTAAAGTTTTATGAAAAAAAGTTACCAGTGAATGACACCAAGGAGAAAAATGCCAAGTTACGCTCAACACTGAAATACTGAACTCTGTAGTGACATTTTTTGACGATTGGGAATAGATTTCCACCAGCATTTGTATAAATATTTGTGTGTGAACGTTTTTATTAATGTAAAAACAAAATAAAACCTGTGGGAATATGCGTGACATAAAAGCACATTTGGCCAATGGATTCAGGGATGTTGGGTTGTCTCTTAGAAACTGGAGGCTGGCCTGGCTGCTCAGTTGTGCATGCAACGCAGGAGACCCAAGTTCAATCCCTGGGTTGAGAAGATCTCCTGGAAAAGAGATCTGTTACCCACTGTAGTATTCTCAGCTGTAGAATTCCATAGGCAGAGAAGCCTGGCAGCCTACAGTCCATGGAATCCCATAGAGTCAGATATGGCTGAGCAGTGGGAAAACGGGCATGGGCTGGTGGGTCCCAGAGGCTCCAGATGGACTGCGGGTGAATATCATCCAGGACTCTGGGGCTGATTTTGCACAGTGAACCCGTTTTGGCACCACCCAGGGTATGAGATGGAGGATTTGCATCTGCTGAATCCACTGTGGAAAATGATCCAGTCCAGGGCCTGGGTGGGATTAGCAGTGAGGGTCCCTTGGAAGAAGGTTCCCTCTAGTGAGGCTCACTCCTGGACACTTAGTTCAGCTGCCAGAAAGGGAATCAATGCAACGCATTCATACAGACAGACTAGGCTGCATCCTCTCAGCTTTTATCACTGTGTTCAAGGCAGAGCGACAACCTGTTATTGGGAATTTCCTATGTTATTGAGAATTTCCTATGTGTTCAGAAGTCTTAGAGGAAAACAATAATTGTAATTTGGACTTACAGAGATTGGAGCCACTTCAACAATGATGCTTATTTAACTTTTTATCTTCTCTGGACTGCTTAGGAGGTGCAATTTGCCCTCATGGTTCCTCCTTGTCATCTTGAGAATCACCTCCTTTCCACAGCTCACCTGGAGCCTAAAGCAGCTCAGGACAAACGTGGCAGGTGGGAGGGAGAAACAGAGCTTCGGACTTCAAACCTCATGCCTGATGGACCAAAGTCCTCCTTGCTTAATTATTTGTCATCACCTCAGCTAAGACATCACTCTCTCGGAAAGAATTCCCAAGGCATCACACCTGACCGCCACTATGCGGACTCCCAGAAAGAAGTCCGCTTTGACAGCATCTAACCTAGGCCACACCTCTGACCCTAACCAGGAAGGTGACCTGACAAGATGCCCGGGGACAGAGCGGCAGCATCGTGAGGACTTCCGAGTGACCCGGGCACCCTGGCAATGTCCACAGCAGGCGCAGAATACACGTCCTGATGGTAACGAAAGAGAGAGGCCCATTCTGGTCTACGGAGCTGGCGCCATGCCTTTCCTGAGCACCTGGTGCAGGCGGCTATCGAGGAAGGAGATGGAGTTCAGGTAGGGCTCCTACAGGTGGGGCAGGTTCAGGAACTGGGCCGTGAGCTGGGTGATGCAGTGCTCCTCCCGTTTGGGGGCTGTGTGCGGCAATAGGTGGATGCGCCAGAGCAGCAGCTGGGGTCGGTTGCCCATCCGGCCCAGGTGCAGCACAAACCTGCCCAAAGTGGCCAGATTCCAGGTGCAATTCACCTCCAGGTCCTCGACACAGTCCAGCTGCACCACCTTCAGGATCCTCCTGATGTTCTGCATGGGCATGGTGGAGATCCTCAGCTTCTGGCAGCTCAGGTGCAGCAGGCTTCTCCTGTTTGGCCTTCTTCAGCAGGTAGCTGAGGGTCTGTTTCAGGGTGTCCTCCTTGAGGCACTGTTCGAGCAGCACCTGCACAGGGGCCCGTGCCGGCTTTAGCCCACCTGCACCACCACCCTGCACCTCTTCTGCATGGACTGGGCTGGCTCGGGCTCCAGCAGCGAGCAAACACTGTCCTTGTTGCTGGATCACATGGTCCAGATGTCCTGGTGGGCTTTCCAGTGCAATTTCAGCAGCTGCAGCTTCCACCGCCTGCAGGGCCATGGGGGACATGCTGAGCTGTGCAGAGGCCGACTTGCACCAGGACCCCGCGAGGGCTCTGCACTCCATATACCACAGCTCCCCTGGCTTCAGGAACCCCCTTGGTCCCTACCTTAAGGGACATTGGTGGGGAGCACATGCCTTTTGTCCCTTCTGCCCCTCAATCATTCCTGTACACCCGGATGCCTGTCCAAGTGAACCCCTCATCCTCCTGCCCTGGCTGCATCTTGCTCACACCCCCAGGCCCCACCAGTCTGCCAGGTTGACCTTACCTGTGTTGGACCCCCTGAGCAAGCAGGACATCCAAGTCATCAAGTGGAGCCCGGAAGGTCTCCAGATGAGGCTGGTGTTCCTTCATCAGGGTCCCCAGGCAGAGGCAGGGGAAGGGCCTGGACTGCACCACCACATTCAAGGCCTGGGTGAGTCTCACGGCAAAGGCCACCATAAACAGTGGCAGGAAGAGCTCTAGGGGCAGCTCCTCCAGGGCCACGATGGCCAAGGCCTCATTCCACAGCAGGCTCTGGTCGGCCAGGTCCAGGAGTTGGGGTGGGTCCCAGACCCCCATTCTGAAGAACCTAATCTGGAGTGAGCTCTGGGGGGATGTCAGAGAGCAAGGTGGGGTGTGTTCTTCTCAGACCAAGGAACAAGGGAGCCCTTGCTGTTTGGGGGTTGTGTGGCCTCCACCCTAGGAGAACCCAAGGCAGGTTCAGAGACATCCTCTGGCCACAAAGACACAGCTTTGGCCCCACTGGTACCATGACAACCATCTCTCCAGGAAGCAAAACACACACACACACACACACACACACACACACACAAAGGGACAAGGTGACCTCTTGCCCCATCCCATATCTAACAGTTGCTGCGTTTAATCCTGACCATGCTGGCCAGTAGATACTTAGGAGCCTGACAGCTGGCCCCACTTTCTTCAGAGAAAGCTTCTGATTATTACTCAAGGGCTGAACACAGGAATAAGGAGCTTAGCCCCAGACAGCCTGTCTCTAAACTCCACCCAATAACTCACACAATGGGTGCTGTTGTCCCTTAATAAAAAGACATACCTTTCACTCTGTGTCTCTTCTGCAAATGTTATTACCATTCAGTTCAAAGGAGCAAAACATTCCCATTCAGAAAAATAGTCACCCTATTTAAAATAGTCTACAGATTTTGTTTACAACTGCATGGAATTAAAAAACAGTTTTTATCTTTTAAAACAAAAATGACCCCCCCCCCAAATTTTAAGCTATTAAAATCACAAAACTATAAAATGATATGAACTATAATCACTGGTAACAAACTACAATGTAAAATGTCACCCGATCCTAATTAGATATCTTTCATTAAATCAATTCCAGGAACTTCCCTGGCAGTTCATTGAGGAGGACTCTGCTTTCACTGCAGGGGCACAAGTTCTATCCCCTTTAGGGAATTATGATCGCAGATTCTATTTGGCGTGACCATATCCCCTCACTCTCACCCTACACTACCCAGTCCCCCCTGTGCACCCCCTGCCAAATTCTATTTGATTAAGAAATATTGTAAAGCTGGCGGAGGAATAGGACAGGGAGACCACTTTCTCCCTCACAAATTCATCAAAAGAACATTTCAACGCTGAGCAAAATTCCACAAAACAACTTCTGAATGCTGGCAGAGGACATCAGGCACCCAGAAAAGCAGATCATTGTCTTCAAAAAGAGGTAGAAAAAAAATATAAAAGACAAAATTTGAGACAAAGGAGGTAGGGAGGTAGCTCAGTGCTGGGAAGGGAATCCCATCCCGGGAAGGGAATCTTAAGAAGAGAGGTTTCCAAACACCAAGAAACACTCTCCCTGCTGAGTCTGTGGCGAGCCTTGGAAGCACAGAGGGCAACATGACAGGAACGAAACATAAATAAATAATTAAAACCAGCACATTACAAGCCCAACAGTAACTCCCCCAGTGGAAAAGCAGCGCAGATGCCTGCATCTGATACTAGGAAGTGGGGGCAGGGCAGGGAGGTGCGGGAGGCGCGGGCTGCAGTGCTTTTTCAAGAATCAGGCAGGAACACCCCGCCCATAAGTAGAATGAACTAACTTGGGCAAGCAAACCAGACAGTGGGATAGCTACCATTTGAAAAGCTTGAACATAAAACACCACCAGGACCGCACACAGAACAAAGGATGGAACAGAAATAGCCAGCTACAGAACATCCCCCACCAGTGACAGGCAGCCAGAGCCATAAGGGCTGGAAGGGGGCAATCGCAGCCCCAGAGAGACTTTATGTACTAAACTGCAAGCAGGCTTCTGGGGGTTCTGGACAGTCACCATCCACCTCACATGGGGTGGCAGTGGTACATGCAGAAAACTGAGCAGCAGAGACAGGAAAGGCGATAAGTCACAGTGACCACGCTCACCACACACCCGAGCTACTTGGACGTGGGTAGGGCACAAAACGCAGTCCCAACCGAATCTGTGCCTCTGAGGGCTACCTGAGCACTGAACCTGAGTGGCCTAGACCTGGGAGGTGCATGCAGCCTCCTGGTGCAGCCTCCTGGGAGGTGCATTGCTCCTGGTGGAGCAATGTAGAGCCTGAGCGGTGTGCGCCATGAGCAGGGGCAGGCCCAGCGGGGCTGAGACACTGCGAGCACGCGCCAGTGCTATTTATTTGAAGCATCCCTCCCTCCCCACAGTGCGCCTGAAAAAGGGAGCCAAAAATAAAAAAAAGTGTCCACCACCACCGCCCCCCACCCCCCCATGTCAGGATGGATTTCAGACACTGAAGAGTCCAGCAAACAGAAGAAATTAAACAGAGTGTACCGCCTTGGAAGTAACCCCACACTGTCCACAACACCAGAGGAAGGGCAAGATATATCTTCACTATTTTTAGGGTATTTTTCTTTTTTTTCTTTTTTTGTTGATGTTGTTGTGCGGTCGTTTTTTCTTCTTTTATTTTTCTTCTTTTTTTTTTAACTTTTTAAAATTTTAAATCCTCTCTTTCTCCTTTAATTTTTATTTTTATAACCTACTATTAGTTTTCAAAAAGAAAAAAAAAAAAGACCCTATTTTTTTAGAGCAAACACCATATATAGTATTTGTGTGGTTGTTGTTGCTTTTAAATAATTCTTGTGGCTTTTTTTTTTTTTCCTTCTTCTTTTCTTTAATATTGTATTTTTGAAAATCCAACCTCTATTCTAGATTTTTAATCTTCTCTCTTTGGTATTTGTTGTCAATTTTGTACATTTAAAAACCCAAACTTCACTATCCAATTTTACCTGAGAGCGAGAAAACTGGCTTGACCACTCTCTCCTCCTTTGGACTGTCCTTTTTCTCCACCAGATGGCCTCTGTCTCTTCCCTCCCCCAATCTCTTCTCTACCCGACTCTGTGAATCTCTGTGTTCCAGACGGTGGAGAACACTTAAGGAACTGGTTACTGGCTGGATCTGTCTCTCTCCTTTTCACTTCCCTCTTTTATCCTCTTGGCCACCTCTGTCTACTTCCTCCCTCTCCTCTTCCCTGTATAACTCCGTGAATACCTCTGAGCGGTCCAGACTGTGGAGCGCACATAGGGAAGTGATTGCTGGCTAGCTTGCTCTCTCCTCTTTTGATCCCACCTCATCTCATTCCAGTCACCTCTAACTACCCCCTCCCTCTTCATTTCTCCACGTAACGCAGTGAACCTCCCTGGGTTTCCCTCAATGTGGAGAAGCTTTTCATCTTTAACCTAGATGTTTTTTCATCGGTGCTGTATAGGTGGAGAAGTCTTGAGGCTACTGTAAAAAAATGGAAACCAGAAGCAGGAGGCTTTACTTCAAACCCTGAGAAAATCAGAGAACTCCTGAATCCAAGGAATATTAATCTATAAGAGCTCATCAAACGCTTTCATACCCACACTGAAAACAAGCATCACCCAAGGGCCAACAAGTTCTAGAGCAAGACATACCATGCAAATTCTCCAGCAACACAGGAACACAGCCCTGAGCTTCAATATACAGGCAGCTCAAAGTTACTCCAAAACCATTGGCGTCTCATAACACATTGCTGGCCACTCCATTGCATTCCAGAGAGAAGAAATCCAGCCTCACCCACAAGAACTCCAACACAAGCCACCCTAACCAAGAAACGTTGACAAGTCACTGATACAACCCCACCCACAGTGAGAAAAATCCATAATAAAGAGAACTCCACAAATTCCCAGAATATAGAAAGGCCACTGCAAACACAGCAATATAACCAAGATGAAGAGACAGAGGGATACTCAGCAGGCAAAGGAGAAGGAGAAATGCCCGCCAAAACAAACAAAAGAGGAAGAGATGGGGAATCTACCTGAGAAAGAATTCTGAATATTGATAGTGAAAATGATCCCAAATCTTGAAATCAAAATGGAATCACAGATAAAAAGCCTGAAGACAAGGACTGAGAAGATGCAAGAGAGGTTTTAACAGGGACCTAGAATAAATTAAAAAAAAAAAAAAAAGAGTCAATATATAATGAATAGTGCAGTAAAGTGAGATCAGAAACACTCTGGAGGCAACAAATAGTAGAATAACGGAGCCAGAAGATAGGAGTAGTGAAATAGAAGATAGAATGGTAGATATAAATGAATCAGAGAGGAAAAAAGAAAAACGAATTAAACGAAATGAGGACAATCTCAGAAACCTCCAGGACAATATGAAACGCTCCAACATTCGATTTATAGGAGTTCCAGAAGAAGACCAAAAGAAAGACCATGAGAAAATCCTTGAGGAGATAATTGTCTAAAACGTCCCTAAAATGGGGAAGGAAATAATCACCCAGGTCCAAGAAACCCAGAGAGTTCCAAATAGGATAAACCCAAGGCAAAACACCGCAAGACACATATTAATCAAATTAACAAAGAGCAAACACAAAGAACAAATATTAAAAGCAGCAAGGGAAAAACAAGAAATAACACACAAGGGGGTTCCCATAAGGAAAACAGCTGATCTTTCAACAGAAACTCTTCAGGCCAAGAGGGAATGGCAAGACATACTTAACATGAAGAAAGAAAATAACCTACAGCCCAGATTACTGTACCCAGCAAGGATCTCATTCAAATACGAAGGAGAAATCAAAAGTGTTACAGACAAGCAAAAGCTGAGAGAATTCAGCGCCACCAAACCAGCTCTCCAACAAATGCTAAAGGATATTCTCTAGACAGGAAACACAGAAAGGGAGTATAAACCCGAACCCAAAACAATAAAGTAAATGGCAACGGGATCATACTTGTCGATAATTACCTTAAACGTAAATGGGTTGAATGTCCCAACCAAAAGGCAAAGACTGGCTGAATGGATACAAAAGCAAGATCCCTATCTATGCTGCCTACAAGAGACCCACCTCAAAACAAGGGACACATGCCGACCGAAATTGAAGGGCTGGAAAAAGATATATCACGCAAATAGAGACCAAAAGAAAGCAGGAGTGGCAATACTCATATCTGTAAAATGGACTCTGAAACAAAAGCTGTGAAAAGAGACAAAGAAGGCCACTACATAATGATCAAAGGATCAATCCAAGAAGAAGATATAACAATTATAAATATATATGCACCCAACATAGGAGCACCGCAATAGGTAAGACAAATGCTAACACGTATGAAAGGGGAAGTTAACAATAACACAGTAATAGTGGGAGACTTTAATACCCCAGTCACACCTATGGACACATCAACTAACCAGAAAATTAACAAAGAAATGCAAACTTTAAAAGATACAATAGACCAGTTAGACCTAGCTGATATCTACAGGACATTTCACCCCAAAACAATGAATTTCACCTTTTTCTCAAGTGCTCACGGAACCTTCTCCAGGATAGATCACATCCCGGGCCATAAATCTAACCTTGATAAATTCAAAAAATCGAAATCCTTCCAAGCATCTTTTCTGACCATAACGCATTAAGAATAGATCTCAATTACAGGAGAAAAACTATTAAAAATTCCAACATATGGAGGCTGAACAACACACTTCTGAATAACCAATAAATCACAGAAGAAATCAAAAAAGAAGTCAAACTATGCATAGAAATGAATGAAAATGAAAACACAACAACCCGAAACCTGTGGGACTATAAAAGCAGTGCTAAGAGGAAAGTTCATAGCACTACAGGCATACCTCAAGAAACAAGAAAAAAGTCAAATAAGTAACCTAACTCTACACCTAAAGAAAATAGGAAAGGAAGAAATGGAGAACTCAAGAGTTAGTAGGAGGAAAGAAACCTTAAAAATTAGGGCAGAAATAAATGCAAAAGAAATAAAAGAGACCATAGCAAAAATCAAAAAAGCCAAAAGCTGGTTCTTTGAAAGGATAAGTAAAATTGACAAACCATTAGCCAGATTCATCAAGAAACAAAGAGAGAAAAATCAAATCAATAAAATTAGAAATGAAAATGGAGAGATTACAACAGACATCACAGAAATACAAAGGATCATAAGAGACTACTATCAGCAATTATATGCCAATAAAATGGACAACGTGGAAGAAATGGACAAATTCTTAGAAAAGTACAACTTTCCAAAACTGAACCAGGAAGAAATAGAAAATCTTAACAGACCCATCACAAGCATGGAAATTGAAACTGTAATCAGAAATCTTCCAGCAAATAAAAGCCCAGGTCCAGATGGCTTCAGAGCTGAATTCTACCGAAAACGTCGAGAAGAGCTAACACCTCTCCTACTCAAACTCTTCCAGAAAATTGCAGAGGAAGGTCAACTTCCAGACTCATTCTTTGAGGCCACCATCACCCTAATACCAAAACCTGACAAAGATGCCACACACACACACACAAAAGGAAACTACTGGCCGATATCACTGATGAACATAGATCCAAAATCCTCAACAAAAGTCTAGCAATCAGAATCCAACAACACATTAAAAAGGTCATACACCAGGACCAAGTTGGCTTTATCCCAGGGATGCAAAGATACTTCAATATCTGCAAATCAATCAATGTAACTCACCACAATAACAAATTGAAAAATAAAAGTCATATGATTATCTCAATAGATGCAGAGAAGGCCTTTGACAAAATTCAACATCTGTTTAATATAAAAACTCTCCCGAGAGCAGGAATAGAAGGAACATACCTCAACGTAATAAAAGCTATATATGACAAACCCACAGCAAACATTATCCTCAATGGTGAAAAACTGAAAGCATTTCGCCTAAAGTCAGGAACAAGACAAGGATGTCCACTTTCACTGCTACTATCAACATAGTTCTGGAAGTTTTGGCCACAGCAATCAGAGCAGAAAAAGAAATCAAAGGAATCCAAATTGGAAAAGATGAAGTAAAATGCTCACTGTTTGTAGATGACATGATCCTCTACATAGAAAACCCTAAAGACTCCACCAGAAAATTGCTAGAGCTAATCAACGAATACGGTAAAGTTGCAGGATACGAAATCAACACACAAAATTCCCTTGCATTCCTATACACTAATAATGAGAAAGTAGAAAAAGAAATTAAGTAAACAATTCCATTCACCATTGCAACAAAAAGAATAAAAAACTTAGGAATATATCTACCTAAAGAAACTGAAGAACTATATATATAAAACTATAAAACACTGATGAAAGAAATCAAAGAGGACACAAATCGATGGAGAAATAAACCACGTTCATGGAGCAGAAGAATCAATATAGTGAACATGAACATACTACCCAAAGCAATCTACAGATTCAATGCAATCCCTATCAAGCTACCAGCGGTATTTTTCACAGAACTAGAACAAATCATTTCAAGATTTGTATGGAAATACAAAAAACCTCGAATAGCCAAAGCAATCTTGAGCAAGAAGAATGGAACTGGAGGAATCAACTTGTCTGAATTCAGACTCTACTAAAAAGCCACAGTCATCAAAACAGTAGGGTACTGGCACAAAGACAGAAATATAGATCAATGGAATAAAATAGAAAGCCCAGTGATAAACCCACACACATATGGACACCTTATCTTTGACAAAGGAGGCAAGAATACACAAAGGAGTAAAGAAACAAGCAAAGGAGTAAAGTAACAAGTGGTGCTGGGAAAACTGGTCAACCACTTGTAAAAGAATGAAAGTAGATCACTTTCTTCTAACACCACACACAAAGATAAAGTCAAAATGAATTAAAGATCTAAACGTAAGACCAGAAACTATAAAACTCCTAGATGAGAACATAGGCAAAACACTCTCCGACATAAATCACAGCAGGATCCTCTGTGATCCACCTTCCAGAATACTGGAAATAAAAGCAAAAATAAACAAATGGGATCTAATTGAAATTGAAAGCTTCTGCGCAACAAAGGAAACTATAAGCAAGGTGAAAAGACAGCCTTCTGAATGGGAGAAAATGATAGCAAACGAAGGAACTGATAAACAACTATTACCTCAAAAACATACAAGCAACTTATGCAGCTCAATTCCAGAAAAATAAACCACCCAATTAAAAAAAATGGGCCAAAGAACTAAATAGACGTTTCTCCAAAGAAGACATACGCATGGCTAACAAACTCATGAAAAGATGCTCGGCATCACTCATTACTAGAGAAATGCAAATCAAGACGACAGTGAGGGACCACTTCACACCAGTCAGGATGGTGGCGATCCAAAAGTCTGCAAGCGATAAATGCTGGAGAGGGTGTGGAGAAAAGGGAATCCTCCTACACTGTTGGTGGGAATGCAAACTAGTACAGCCACTACGGAGGACAGTGTGGAGATTCCTTAAAAAAAATTGCAAATAGAACTGCCTTATGACCCAGCAATCCCACTGCAGGGCATACACACTGAGGAAATCAGAATTGAAGGAGACACATGTACCCCAATGTTCATCACAGCACTGCTTATAATAGCCAGGACATGGAAACAACCTAGATGTCCATCAGCAGATGAATGGATAAGAACGCTGTGGTACACATACACAGAGGAGTATTACTCAGCCATTGAAAAGAATACATTTGAATCAGTTCTAATGAGAGAGATGAAACTGGAGCCTATTATACGGAGTGAAGTAAGCCAGAAAGAAAAATACCAATGCAGTATACTAACACATATATATGGGATTTAGAAAGATGGCAATGATGACCCTGTATGCGAGACAGCAAAAGAGACACAGATGTGTAGAGCAGACATTTGGACTCTGAGGGAGAGGGAGAGGGTGGGATGATTTGGGAGAATGGCATTGAAACATGTATACTATCATGTAAGAAATGAATCGGCAGTCTATGTCTGATGCAGGATACAGGATGCTTGGGCCTGGTGCACAGGGATGATCCGGAGAGATGATGTGGGGTGAGAGGTGGGAGGGGGGTTCATTTCATGTCAATGTATGGCCAAACCAATACAGTACTGCAAAGTAAAGTAAAGTAAAAAATAAAAATATAATAAAAAAAATAAAAAGATCAGGCCTGGAAGGAATGATGCTGAAGCTGAAACTCCAGTACTTTGGCCACTTCATGCAAAGGGTTGTGAAGGGTTAATGCAATCATAATTGGGAAAGTGGAGATGTGCTGCTTGCAAACAAGATGTTCTGCCAAGGAGACAGACACAGCCTTGAGACTAATGCTCCCTTGCATACGAGGGAACATTCCCTTCTTGTAATAAGGGCTCTGGACAGACTCTGCAGTAGGCCAGAATTTCACTCCCTTTTACTGTACGATAACATTTATGCACACGTACTATACTGTAGAGGCTTGGTCATACTGTCTGGAACTCCGCCCGGGGGCGGAGGCGGAGGTGGTGTTGGGGGGCGGTGGGGGGGGGGGGGTGGGGGCGGAGGGCGCTATGTAAAAATAAACCGAAAGCCTGCTTGCATGCACAGTTCTTTTTCCTCTCGCCAGAGTGTCTGTCTCATGTGTGTGTGTCTTGTTTTGTGTCATTTCACTCGTAATCTCCAAAAGGTTAACTCATTGGAAAAGACTGCTGGGAGGCTTTTGGCAAGAGGAACGTGGGACGACAGAAGATGAGATGGCTGGACGGCATCACTGAATCAATGGACCTGAGTTTGAGTGAACTCCGGGAGTTGACGACGGACAGGGAGGCCTGGCTTGCTGCGATTCATGGGGTCGCAAAGACTCCGACAAGACTGACTGACTGAACTGAACTGAACTGAAAATTGTAAAAGTAAAAACAAAACTTCAAGTGAGGTGAATACAGCAAATTGGGGCAAAAAGTAGAAATATTAATGGGAAACCGTTAGAGGATGAAACTGGATGCTTAAAATATAACAAACAAAAGTGTAACTGCAGGGCCTAATGAGGTCAATATTGTTACCCTGCATTATTTTTGTTTTAGAAAATCACAGAATAATCTTACATGAAAAATATTCTAAGATCCCATGGGATGCATTATCAAGTTATATATTTTAAAACATTCTGACTTAAAATGCACTAGAGTGAAATCATTCAACTACAAAATAACTTTCTACCTTAAGCCTAAAAACAAATAACAGAGTACTCTGTGAAGTTCATAGGTGTCCTTCAGTGAGTCCTTGGGTTTTAGTTTCCTTTCACAAGTGTGTTTTGAGCATATAAGACTGAGACTGTGCTTGTGTGTGCACGCACATCAGATTAAGAATGTGTTTGTGAGTTTATGTCTAGGTTCTCCTATGGACTTTTATGCTAGGGATTTCAGCTGAAGAATTGGCTAATTCAAAAATATAAAGAGGCACAAATGTCTGCTTTCATTTTCCAAGTGAAAGACAACTTGATGAGTTTAAGAGGTTGAAAGTATTTCAATAATAACCAAGCAACTCCACCCTAACATTGTTACAAACTATAGTACACTCCCAATCACCCAACAAAAATTAAGTGGGAACTTCAGTTCAGTTCAGTTCAGATGCTCAGTCGTGTCCAACTCTTTGCAACCCCATGGATCGCAACACGCCAGGCTCCCTTGTCCATCACCAACTCCTGGAGTTTACTCGGATGCACGTTCATCAGGTCAGTGATGCCCTCCAGCCGTCACATCCTATGTTGTCCCCTTCTCCTCCTGCCCCCAATCCCTCCCAGCATCAAAGATTTTTTCAAATGAGTCAACTCTTCACATGAGGTGGCCAAAGTCCTGGAGTTTCAGCTTTAGCATCATTCCTTCCAATGAAATCCCAGGGTTGATCTCCTTCAGAATAGACAGGTTGGATCTCCTTGCAGTCCAAGAGATTTCTCCAACACCACAGTTCAAAAGCATCAATTCTTCAGCGCTCAGCCTTCTTCACAGTCCAACTCTCACATCCATACATGACCACAGGAAAAACCACAGTTTTGACTAGATGGACCTTGGTCAGCAAAGTAATGAATCTGTTTTTGAATATGCTACCTAGGGTGGTCATAACTTTTCTTCCAAGGAGTAAGCGTCTTTTAATTTCATGGCTGCAGTCACCATCTGCAGTGATTTTGAAGCCCCCCAAAATAATGTCTGACAGTGTTTCCACTGTTTCCCATCTATTTGTCATGAAGTGATGGGACTGAATGCCATGATCTTCGTTTTCTGAATGTTGATCTTTAAGCCAACTTCTTCACTCTCCACTTTCGCTTTCATCAAGAGGCTCTTTTAGTTCCTCTTCGCTTTCTGTCTTTAGGATGGTGTCATCTCCATATTTGAGATTACCGATATTTCTCCCGGCAATCTTGATTACAGCTTGTGTTTCTTCCAGTCCAGCGTTTCTCATGATTTACTCTCAGATGTCAATTATGTCTGGCAATAACAAAACACACACCCGCTAATATGGCAGTACCAGAGAAGGCTAAGTAGACGCCTGGAATTTCAGCCAGGCCTTCCTATAATAGGATCCTATCTTCCTCTGGGAGGCTGGACACTCACCAACAACAAAGAACACTCTTAGGAATCAAAAAACCTATGGATGGAATCTCTAATTCTGTTCCCACATGGTAGACCTTGTTTTCCCCCTTCCCAAGAGGATCAGGCAGACAGTTAAATTAGAAGCAAGTGATAATGTGGCCCACATACTTCTCACATAATATCTTAAGTTTCCAAGTCCCACCACACTGCTAAGATGATGACAATACAGGACTTCTGGCTTCAACTCTGTGTGGCAGTCATCATATAAGAATTTTATGAATATTTGAGAGGCAATGATAGTGTAAATCTATAAAGCCAAAAGTCTTGAGATCTGATTCAAAGAGGAAACCTGTGTACTCCTTGTCCTCAGTTTTATGGGACTTTCACATGCATTCACACATTTCCACAATCCTCAAACTTTATCTGAAGTCAAAAACTGACATTCAGAGAAGAGGAATGCTCTATTCACACAGAGGGCCGGTAGAAACATCAAAATGGATACAGTCTCCTACAAACTACCATGCTCAGTAATAGAACCCCTTGTAAGCATTCCTAAGGGCAACTAGGAGAAAAACTCAAAGATGCTTCTCCCTGGATTAGAGAGTTTGATTGAGAAGATATAAGTTTGTTTATCTCTCACCTCATGCTTAAAATCACATACCATGCCTGTTAACACATGAGAAGATGGGCAGCTCTCGCAGGTTTTTACCGACAACGCTTGATTCTGCCTAAGGCTAAGGTTGTAGATCCAAGTGACAGGTGGGATAAGGTTTCCATCTCAGGATACCATATGACACCGCAGGTGTTCTCCTTCTCTGGGAAGCTTTAAAAAGACGTCGTGGGAAGTACAACATGGGGGAGGAAAACAAGGAAACTGACAAGAGCTGTGTTCTTTTAATTGTCCTGAATCTCACTTATCATTCCATTTCCAATGACAGACATTACATGCAATCTGAGCCATCTCCCAAACTCTGACAGTTCTAATTTTGTGATGTTGTTCAGTCACTCAGACTTGTCAGACTCTTGTGACTCCAGGTATAGCAAGAACCCTGGGCTCACCTGCCCTTCAAATATCCCAGAGGTTTATTCAAAGCCAAGACATTTGTGTCAGTGATGCTTTGCAGCCATCTTGCCCTCTGTTGTTCCCTTCTTCTGCACCCAATTTTTCCCAGTATCAGTTTCCTCCCAGCGATTTCCCTCTTGGCCTCAGGAGAGCAATATATTGGCTCTTCATGTGCACCATCAGTCCTTCTGAAAATACTCAGAAATGATTTCCTTCATGCTTTCCTCATTTGAACTCCATGCTCACCATAGATCTCTCACACGGCTTCTCCAACCCTACGGTTGTAAAGCATCATATTTTGGCAGTCTGATCTTGTGTTCCTGCTCACTCCTCCATACATTGCTCCTGAAATTCAACTTTGACTATTCAGGTCTTGTTCAATAATCTCTCAGTTTTGTAATATGGTTTCTAGTTTAGTCATATATTTTCATCCAAGGGGCAAGTGCCTTTAATTTCTCGGCTGCTGTCACATCATGCAGTCATACCGGAGGTTAAGAAAGTGAAACCTCTGCCACTAATTCAACTCTATCCCATCGAAATATCTCAAATTGATGGGAACAAATTCCATGGTTTGTGTGTGTGTGTGTGTTTGTTTGTTTTGTACTGAGTTTTAATCCAGCTTTTTTCAATCTCCCCTTTCACCTTCATCAGAAGTCTCTTTAGTTCCTAGTGTTCTTCAGCCATTTGTGTGTTGTCATCTTATAACTAAGGTCATTCTTACTTCTCAGAGTAATTTTGTTTCCAGCTTCAATTTCTTTCAGCAAGTTACTTTCCGTCAAGTACTCTGCACAGAAGTCAAATAGGCTGGATGACAATATATCGCCTTGATGTATTTCCTTCCCTATTTTGTACCAGTTCATTATTCCTTGTCCAGTTCCAACTACCGTGTCTTGACCTGCCTGCACGCTTCCCTGGAAACAGGTACGGTGGTCTGGTATTCTTATCTCTTTAAGAATTTTCCACAATATGTTATGACCCTCACGGTCAAAGGGCTTCCCTCGTGGCTCAGATGATAAAGCATCTGCCTGCAATGGGGCCGGACCATTTTGGTACTCGGGTCTGGAAGATCCCCAAGAGAAGGAAATGATAGACTATAGTCCATGGGTCACAAAGTCAGACAAGACTGAATAACCTCATTTTCACACACAGTCTAAGCCAGTAACAGAGACAGTTAAGTAGATGTAGAAGACTTGATGAAACCCCCTTCTTTTTTCTATGATCTAAACTCCAATTAAGGTTTACCTATTAAGATTATATGAGTATGACTAACTATACCTGCCTGTTCTTTTTAAATATATATATATATATATATATATATATATATATATATATTTTTTTTTTTTTTTTTTTCCTCTTAGTCTCTCTTTGTCAAACTACCATCTACATACTTCTACATTCCTGGACACTTGCCATCTTCTTTTACAAGAATTAAATTATCCCCATGCCAATCTCTGACCTTTGACACCCTCTGGAAACAGTTAAGTTTTCAGGACAGAAATAAGGAATCTGTGTTCTGAGAAAATGTCAGGTCAGTTTTATAAATAGCTAGATATTTTCAAGACCTGATTTTGACCCCAATTCCTGCACCGTCTCTTATCTGGAAAAGAACTATGTTTTCTCAAGATGATGACAATTCCTCATTAGCAGAAATTTCAGGAAAAAATTAATGTGTTTATTTTCATGTTCAAGTCAGTGATGTACCAATTGTGCGAGTACGTACGTAACCTCGCATCAAACAGATTAATTCGTGTTAAGTAATGTTTGTTGTTTCACCGGCATGTCTAAAGGAATTACCTAGTTTGCCTAGAAAGAAAATCAGAACTTCCGATTTGGCAGAAAATAAAAGAGCACATTGAGTGCATCTCTCTCCATGGAAGAATCACAAATAATCCTTTTATGAATGCAACAGTTCCTCCAGAGCATCAAATGTATGTTAGCAGAAGACCTTGCTCAACAGAGAAGACTATATAAAAAGTAGACATAACTGGGAAGAATGGAGGGAAGATGGGAGAAGGAGGACGAGAGGAATAGAACCAAGCCTGTGACCTGGGGTGGGAGATGGAGAAGCAAGGAATAGACTGAGGATTCAGGTAAGTCAACTCACTAAACTTAAATTACTTTTGACTGAAAGGAAGCAAGGTGAAGAAAGCTGATGACATTCAGTTTGTCTAGAGTGAGAATCAGAGAATGTGTGGTGTGGTCTTGCATCCCCCAAACTGCAGTGCAGGTGAACTAGTGTGCATAGGGCCTGGAAGATGAAACATGGGGTTAGAAAGCCAACCTGGGAGGGAAGTGCTTTTGACTCTGTGGAGATGAAATGATGGATCTGCGGTGACCAAGTGTGTAGAAAGGAATGCCTTTTGAAAAATCAAACTAACAAAGAAGTAGGACCTTAGGGCACAGTCACACAGCGAGGTGGTGACAGTATTGATTTTTCCCCTCTTGCCACATGCTACGACCTACTATCAGCCAATAGAAAAAGATGCTTGGGGCTAGTGCATGGGGATGATCCGGAGAGATGATGTGGGGTAAGAGGTGGGAGGAGGGTTCATGTTTGGGAACTCATGTACACCCGTGGTGGATTCATGTCAATGTATGGCAAAACCAATACAGTATGGTAAAGAAAATAAAGTAAAAATAAAACATTACTTTAAAAAACAAAGAAAAAAAAAGAAAAATATTGTAACAGTCTATACAGTGGCGAAAATCAAAGAAACCAAACTATCTGGGATAAAGGTAAAACTTCATATAGAAGCAAAAGCAAAGTGTACAATTGCCAAAGTGATTGAAAGGCAAAGAAAGTTCTCAACAGGATCACGGCCTCCATGTCCTGTCCCAGGAAGACCCTGGCAGGTACAGCTGTCAGCGTGTGAGGCTCCAACGCGGAGCAGTGTGCTCAGTGGGTCCATCTTCTCTTTCCAGAACACACTTTTCAGATTCTGGCTGAAATTTTCGTTTCCAGCTAAAGTGCTATCTTACTAGTAGATCTCCATCTTGCTAAAGCTGAGTGTTTTTTCCTTTCTTTCTTTTTTTTTAACTTTCTCACTACATAAAACTGATGGGATCCTATGTCTGCTCAGAATAGCAAAATATAAAAGAAGAAAGCCGAAGGTACATTCGTTGGGGGAGTTTGGGTCACATCAAAATCACCCAAATGTTCATGTTCAGATAGCTTTGTGCATCTGGTGGTGTCACCCAAGAAAAAAAAGAAACTGTAAGATTCCCAAGTATCACAGTGTCACTTGTCATTACACCAGACAGTGAAACATGTGCCCGTTTATGGGGGAACAGAAGCGTAATGGAGTGATGGTGGATCCTCCAGATTTTGAGGGTCCAGTCTTCCCTAGAACTGGTCAGGTCAAAATGACACCTAGGAGCAGGCCAGGAGAACAGAGGGACCAGACATTTGCAGTGAAACCAAGGATAGTACCCAAGACAAGTCTGTTTTGTTTGGAGGAATTCAAAGACTTTTCTTAGGCTAGGCTTGAGAAATTGCCAGCTGACGGAGTGACTAAAAAGGGACCAGGTGGATCCCTTAAACCCAAGGCAAACCCAAGGCAAACCCAAGATCCATGCTTCCTCCTTCCCTGGAGGCAAAGGACATTTCCTCCATGAAGCTAGGAGATTAAACTTAGGAATGTGGGTTAGGAGAGGATGGAACTGCTTTGGCTGTCGAAACCTGGCACACACCTTTTTCTGCCTGAAAGCCACTGAGGGCTTAGGGTCGTGGATCTCCTGAGGGGAAATAAACATGGGCCCAGGACACAAATCTGTGTCAGCAAATGGCTGCAACGGGAGGCTCAGGTGTCCCCCTGCATATCCCAGCCAGAGCTCTGTCCAGCGACCCTCACCATGACCTTCAAAGTCTCCTTCCAAGTGTAGCTGGGTAACCTGATGTTCTCTCAGTGCCAGTGAACAAGGAATGCAAAGCGCCTTCGAAACCCACCCCCCCCCCCCCCCAAGGTTCTTACTTACACAGATTCTGATAGGAGATCAACTTTAAACCCACAAATACAATTCAGTTTTTCCTTTGCTTTACATTAAGCACAGGTAGCAACATAGACTTTCTCCCAGGGGAGGTGAAAACCTGCATCAAAGGGTTTTGGGTGAAGCCCCTGCTGGGCTGGCTGAAAAACAGAGACAGATGGAACCACTCCACCCCCGGTATTGTGATGCCCCAACAGTTCTTCCATTTGGACAGTAGGAAGGTGGCCTTCCCTGAAGGATATTCTACAGTTTGGTAACTTCTTAGAAATGACATTTACCAAAATCCTACCATCCCCATCAGCAGCCAGAGATGTGGCTGACCATTCAGTTCAGTGCAGTCGCTCAGTCGTGTCCGACTCTTTGTGACCCCATGAATCACAGCATGCCAGGCCTCCCTGTCCATCGCCATCAACCAGAGTTCACAAAGACGCACGTCCATCAAGTCAGTGATGCCATCCAGCCATTTCATCCTCTGTCATCCCCTTCACCTCCTGCCCCAATCCCTCCCAGAATCTGAGTCATTTCCAACGAGTCAACTCTTTGCATGAGGTGGCAAAATTGCTGGAGCTTCATCTTTAGCATCATTCCTTGCAAAGAAATTCCAGGGTTGATCTCCTTCATAATGGACTGGTTGGATCTCCTTGCATTCCAAGGGACTCTCAAGAGTCTTCTCCACACCACAATTCAAAAGCATCAGTTCTTCAGTTCTCACTCCATAGTTCATCAGGCACTCTATCTATCAGATTTAGGTCCTTAAATCTATTTCTTTCTTCCACTGTATAATCATAGGAGATTTGACTTAGGTTATACTTGAATGGTCTAGTGGTTTTCCCTATTTTCTTCAATTTGAGTCTTCACAGTCAAAATCTGACATCCATATATGACCACAGGAAAAACCATAGCCTTGACTAGATGGAACTTGGTTGGCAAAATAATGTCTCTGCTTTTGAATATATTATCTAGATTGGTCATAACTTTTCTTCCAAGGAGTAAGCATCTTTAATTTCATGGCTACAGACACCATATGCAGTGATTTTGGAGCCCCCAAAAAATAAAGTCTTGCACTGTTTCTACTGTTTCCACATCTATTTTGATGAAGTGATGGGACCAGGTGCCATGATCTTCGTTTTCTGAATGTTGAGGTTAAAGCCAACTTTTTCACTCTCCTCTTTCACTTTCATCAAGATGCTTTTTAGGTCCTCTTCACTTTCTGCCATAAGGGTGGTGTCATCTGCATATCTGAGGATATTGATATTTCTCTCGACAATCATGATTCCAGCTTCTGTTTCTTCCAGTCCAGCGTTTGTCATGATGTGCTCTGCATAGAATTTAAATAATCAGGGTGACGATATGCAGCCTTGACATAATCTTTTCCTATTTGGAACCAGTCTGTTGTTCCATGTCCAGTTCTAACTGTTGCTTCCTGACCTGCATACAGATTTCTCTAGAGGCAGGTCAGGTGCTCTGGTATTCCCCTCTCTTTCAGAATTTTCCACAGCTTATTTTGATACACACAGTCAAACGCTTTGGCATAGTCAATAAAGCAGAAATAGATGTTTTTTCTGGAATTCGCTTGCTTTTTCCATGATTCCGCGGATATTGGCAATTAGATCTCTGGTTCCTCTGCCTTTTCTAATACCAGCTTGAACATCAGGGAGTTCAGGGTTCATGTATTGCTGAAGCCTGGTTTGGAGAATTTTGAGCATTACTTTGCTAGCATGTGAGATGAGTGCAATTGTGCAGCAGTTGGAGCATTCTTTTGCATTGCCTTTCTTTGGAATTGGAATGAAAACTGACCTTTTCCAGTCTTGTGGCCACTGCTGAGTTTTCCAAGTTTGCTTCCATATTGAGTGCAACACTTTCACAGCATCATCTTTCAGAATTTGAAACAGCTCAACTGGAATTCCATCGCATCCAGTAGCTTTGTTCGTAGTGATGATTTATAAGGCCCACTTGACATCACATTATAAGATGTCTGGCTCTAGATTAGTGATCACATCGTCATGATTATCTGGGTCATGAAGATCTTTTTGTACAGTTATTCCGTGTATTCTTGCCACCTCTTCTTAATATTTTCTACTTCTCTTAGATCCGTACAATTTCTGTCCTTTACCGAGCCCATCTTTGCATGAAATGTTCCCTTGGTATCTTTAATTTTCTTGAAGAGATCTCTAGTCTTTCTCATTCTGTTGTTTTCCTCTATTTCTTTGCATGGATCGCTGAAGAAATTTTTCTTATTTCTTCTTGCTATTCTTTGGAATTCTGCATTCAGATGCTTATATCTTTCCTTTTCTTCTTTTCTTTTCACCTCTCTTTTTTTCACAGCTATTTGTAACGCCTCCGCAGGCACCCATTTTGCTTTTTTGCATTTCTTTTCCATGGGGAAGGTCTTGATCCCTGTGTATTCTACAATGACACGAACTGCATTCTATAGTTCATCATGCACTCTATATATCAGATCTAGGTCCTTAAATCTATTTCTTTCTTCCACTGTATAATCATAAGAGATTTGACTTAGGTTATACCTGAATGGTCTAGCAGTTTTCCCTATTTTCTTCAATTTGAGTCTGAACTTGGTAATAAGGAGTTCATGATCTGAGCCACAGTCAGCTCCCAGTCTTGTTTTTGTTGACTGTATAGAGCTTCTCCATCTTTGCCTGCAAAGAATATAATCAATCTGATTTTGGTGTTGACCGTCTGGTGATGTCCATGTGTAGAGTCTTCTGTCATGTTGTTGGAAGAGGATGTTTGCTATGACCAGTGCACTTTCTTGGTGAAACTCTATTAGTCTTTGCCCTGCTTCATTCCGCATTCCAAGGCCAAATTTGCCTGTTACTCCAGGTGTTTCTTGACTTCCTACTTTTGCATTCCAGTCCCTTTAATGAAAAGGACATCCTTTCAGGGTGTTAGTTCTAAAAGGTCTCGTAGGTCTTCATAAAACCATTCAACTTCAGTTTATTCCGCATTACTGGTTGGAGCATTGACTTGGATAACTGTAATATTGAATGGTTTGCCTTGGAGATGAACAGAGATCATTCTGTCATTTTTGAAATTACATCCAAGTACTGCATTTTGGACTCTTTTCTTGAGCATGATTGCTACTCCATTTCTTCTGAGGGATTCCTGCCCACAGTAGTAGATATAATGGTCATCTGAGTTAAATTCACCCATTCCAGTCCATTTTAGTTCGCTGATTCCTAGAATGTCAATGTTCACCTTTGCCATCTCTCTTTTAACCACTTCCAATTTGCCTTGATTCATGGACCTGACAGTCCAGGTTCCTATGCAATATTCCTCGAAGCATTGGATCTTGTTTCTATATCACTAGTCACATCCACAACTCGGTATTGTTTTTGCTTTGGTTCCATCCCTTCATTCTTTCTGGAGTTATTTCTCCACTGATTTCCAGTAGCATATTGGGCACCTAATGACCTGGGGAGTTCCTCCTTTGGTATCTTATCATTTTGCCTTTTCATAGTGTTCATGAGGTTCTCAAGCAAGAATACTGAAGTGGCTTGTCATTCCCTTCTTCAGTGGACAGAGTTAAAACACTAAATTAGGGTTAAGCTGGAATGTGCCTTGTGGGCATTTTGACTTCTGGGAATCACCTTGACCAATCAGCTGCAGGAGCTCAAGATTAGCAACAAAGATAATCATCAAGTCCCTGATTAAGGAACAGCCATGATGACACAGGCACTTTCCACCAGTACCTCAAATAACTTTCAGAGAGAAGCCAAAGTTCACCCCTGGTTTCCATTCCAGGCTGGTGAACCTGAGACAGCCAAGTCAGGACATGCTTGTCATGCTCCATGAAGGAGGAATCGGAAGACCTACTTGGGTGAAGATGGATGGATGGACGGATCTGCACCACTGAACATTAGGAAGAGGTAGCTGACTTCACAGGGAATAGAGGAAACAGGAAACAGCAGAGGTCTAAGCTTGGGATGTTTCCACGGGAAATCAGCATCGAGGAGATCTAAGGATGCAGGAGGGACTACTGTCTACAAATGATCTAAATACTGGAAGTATCAGTCAAAAAGCCTTCCCATTCGAGGCAGGAGACAGGCCTCTGTCCACCTCCAGCTCCACGGAGTATGTTTGGTCATGGGACTCACTGGACACAGAAGCCTAGGTTCTCATCTGGATGAAGATGTGTTCTTCCTGCCCAGTGTCAGGTCAGCCCAGGAGGACTCTCAGGACCTAGGTTTGAGTCAACCTGGGGCATATTTTTGTGTTTCACAGACACCACCCTTATGGCAGAAAATGAAGAGGAACTCTAAAGCCTCCTGATGAAAGTAAAAGAGGAGAGTGAAAAAGTTGTCTTTAACCTCAACATTCAGAAAATGAAGATCATGGCAGCTGGTCCCATCACTCCATGTGAAATAGATGGAGAAACTGTGGAAACAGTGTCAGACTTTATTTTTTTAGGCTCCAAAATCGCTGCAGATGTTGACTGCAGCCATGAAATTAAAAGACACTTACTCCTTGGAAGAAAAGTTATGACCAACCTAGACATATATTAAAAAGTAGAGATATTACATTGCTGACTAAGGTCTGTCTAGTCAAGGCTATGGTTTTTCCAGTAGTCATGTATGGATGTTAGAGTTGGACTGTGAAGAAGGCTGAGCACCGAAGAATTGATGCTTTTGAATAGTGGTGTTGGAGAAGACTCTTGAGAGTCCCTTGGACTGCAAGGAGATCCAACCAGTCCATTCTGAAGGTGATCAGTGCTGGGATTTCTTTGGAAGGAATGATGCGAAAGTTGAAACTCCAGTACTTTGGCCACTTCATGCGGAGAGTTGATTCATTGGAAAATACTTTGATGCTGGGAGGGATTGGCGGCAGGAGAAGAAGGGGATGACCGAGGATGAGACAGCTGCATGGCATCACTGACTCGATGGATGTGAGTCTGAGTGAACTCCGGGAGTTGGTGATGCACAGTGAGGCTTGGCATGCTGCAATTCATGGGGTTGCATAGAGTCGGACACGACTGAGCAACTGAACTGAACTGGCTGGTGCAGCCTCTGAGATCGTTTCACGGTGGGAAGAGCTCATTCCCTCTCTAGTTGCAGATTTTGTTCTCCGACTTCAAAGTTTCTGCTCCCCAGGGCCTTTCTGGTGATCAACTGAATGCATCTGTGCCCAAAGAGGCACTAGATATACTGGATGATGACCCTCCCTGACTTCTAGAGAAAGACCACAGCCTGGCTTGTCCTCAGAGGCCTCAGAATGACAAAAAGCGTTGTGTACACAGCCTCCAGCAGACAAGATCCCACCTGGAGTTCCAATATGTCTGTCCTCCCTCCAATCTGGAGTCAAATCTCTTGTTATCCTGGAATAGCCTACCCTCTCTATGAGCCTGCTCTGTTCCTTCCTTTGCCTGGCAAGACAGATTCAGAGACATCTAGACATAAACAAAAGAGGCTCCCTCCTTCTTCCTCCCCAGTGAAGACTTGCCAGATGTCCAGGTTACCATAACTCTAGCCAGTTATTCCTGAGGGTGGTGCTTCTAGAATCAAAGCAGTAGTAGGGTGGAGCGGGTGTGGGGTGGGAGGTTGAGGGTCCACTCCTGGCAGGTAGGCCTGCAGGACTTGGCAGGTGGTAGCCCAGAACCAGGGGGAGGAAGGAAACTGCAGCAGAACAAGGGGCCTGGTCTCCTGGCTCCCAGAGCTGCATCTCATTTGCTGGTGCAGTGTCAGGATCACTATCACTAAGGGCACTGCAGCCTGCACTTTGGGGCTGGGAGTGTCCCCAGGTGGTAGGAACAGAATAATAGAATAGAATGATCTAACAGTTAGCTTGATACACCATTAGGGAACTGTAGATAGAGAAGAAACTTTATGGGGTTTTGGGAGACCACAATAAGACTAATGACACTCAAGAAAGTAATGGGAAAATTCTGAAACATGTAGGCTTGCTCGATACAGAGAGCAAAACAAGTTACTCAGCATCAAAGCCAGTTTGGCTTGCTTAAATCAAGCTAACTTGCTTAGCAAAAAAACCATGCAACAGATGCATGAGACATGGCCCTAAACAATGAAACAGTGGTGGCATGAGAGTTCCATCCTGCCTAGTGATCTCCATGAGTTAATAACCCCAAAACATGTTCTTTGGACCCTAAGACATGTTCTTTCCAGAATGTGCCCCCAAACAATAAAACAATAGCAGAAACTAGACCTACAACCTGCCCAGTGGTAATCAAGTTAATCACTCCCTAAAACAGGTTCTGGGCATAAAAAAACACATTCATTTATGGAAAGGTGACTTTTCAAAATGAAATACCTGCATTGTACTGAGTCCTGAAAATATTTTTCCCAAGTTATATGACAGGGAAGTTTAGTTTGCTGCAGTCCATGGGGTCGCAAAGAGTCGGATACGACTGAGCACCTAAACTGAACTGAACTATTATTGTCCTAGCATGACCATATGGAGCTGAACAAGTAAACTTCCCTGCCCTACATGGGGGAGGCACTGATAATGGAAACATGCTGTCTACTCAACAAAATGAAGATTTCCGACCCCCCACCCCCACCCCCCGCCCCGCCCCGCCCCTTCCGCTGATTGTGAAAGTCTAACTGAGTATTCAGGGCAACACAGTGCTTGTGAACCTTCCAAGTATCCTACTCTAGTAAATTTTTTTTTTTTTTTCCTATCACTTCACTTTGCTTCTCACCTAATTTCTTTCTAGTATTAAGCAGTAGTCACTCACTCGTGTCTGACTTTTTTGGACCCCATCAACGGTAGCCCAATAGGCTCCTCTGTCCATGGGATTCTCTAGGCAAATGTACTGGAGTGGGTTGCAATTTCCGACTTCAGGGGACCTTCCCAATTGCACATAAAGGAGACTTCCTTAATCTGCAGTAGAGTATACCCCTGGTTAACCTCTTACAGTAAACTGTCTCTCAAGTCTTTAAAGCCTATACCAATTCTATACCTCTGCTCAGCTGATTGTTTATTTATTCAAGTTTAAAGGTGAATGACCTAGAGCTATTTGTTCCATTATGAGACAGAAAGGACTGTGGTGCCCGAACTCTTTGGAGCCCTGGAAAAAACACCTAATGGTTTCACAGTGTCCCACTCTGTTTCTCTTTGCCTAGGTGACATGCCAGTGGGTGTCCACCTTTCCTACTTCCAAGGGCACATGGAGGGAGCGTTGAGACTGGACGCACAGATGAGAGAGGCTCAGAGAGAAGTGGGTGGCGGCAGCCTGGGAGGGGAAGTTTCTAATCTTTACAAAGTGGCTGGGGAGGAGGGCATCATTCATGGTGACCGGGAGGGACACCTCGTGAAACTATCGTGTTCATCTTCTAATTATAAATATGTATGAGGGAGGGGACATACAACACAAGTATAAGTAACACTGTTTTATTAGGTGACATGCAACACAAGTATAACTAATACTGTTTTATGTTAGGTATAAAATTTTTAGAGCAAACCCTAAAACTTTTCAGCAAAACAAAAACCTTTTTTTTTTTTGTATTTAATTTTGTATCCATATGAAATGATGAATGTTCACTAGACCTACTGCACTCATCACTGCAGGGTGGATGTAAGTGGACTCATGATGCTAGACCCCTTAAACTTACACAGGGCTATATGTCAGTTCTATTAATATCTCCATAAAACAGAAAAGATTTAAAAAAAAAATTAAAAAACTCATGATCTTCCACACAGGGTGTCTGAACAAATGAAAAGCAAGCAAGCCTCAAAAATAATGTCAAGCAAACCTGATCTGTACGGTGGAGCAGGGCCACCAGAGTGACCACTCATGCTGAAATTGCAAAGCCAACCTTCATAATCTAAGGCACAATTATGATATTTTCCCACGGCCATTCCATATTTTTTAAAGTTAAGAACGCTGTTACACTAACTGTTGTAAATGTTTGTTTTTCTGTCACTCAGCAATGTCTGACTCTTTGAGACCCCATGAACCTTAGCACACCAGGAACCCCTGTCCTTCACTGTCTCCCAGAGGCTGCTCAAACTCATGACTATTGAGTCAGTGATGCCATCCATTGATTTCATCCTCTGTCATCCCCTTCTCCTTTTGTCTTCCATGTTTCCCAGTATCAAAGTCTTTTCCAAAGAGTCAGTCTTCGCATCAGGTGGCCAAATATTGGAGCTTCAACTGCAACATCACCACTTCCAATGAATATTCAGGGTTGATTTCTTTAGGACTGACTGGTTGTAAATGTTTAGAGAAATAAAAATAGTAGAGCTTTATTATTTTTTTTAGTACTTTGTGATCTTAAGCATTGATATTAATGTGTTTCATTTCTTTCCAAAAATGTCAGCAAAGACCCCTTTCAAATCTGTTTCCTTTCTTCTCAGCACATAACTTTCAACTGGGGGTGAGGATTTTTCCTATGCATGACCTGGAAAGTTGTCACTCTACTTCCTAAGCCTGGATCTGCTTCCAACATCTCATTCTTTGTGCTTTCAGGCCTGATACTATCTCCAAGTTTTTTATCACTACCAAGTGAACTAACATTTGCTGGCATCTTTGCTTCTAAGAAATCTTCATTTCTTTCTTCACAAACAGGCTCTTTATTCGAGTTTTTCCAGGGGATGAGGAATGAGAGCCTGAAGCTGGATTCTAAATCAAAATGGCAATACCTTGTACTTGGCAGGACTTAAACTACCAAGTGTTTCACTTGCCTCATCTCAGGTTCTTTCTCAAAAATGGAAACATCATCTGCAGGGGCCTTACTGTGCTTTTTCCTTTTCACAGGCAAGGGCTGGGGCTCAAGAGAGTGTCACAGAGGGATCCACGGAGAGTGACACACAATGATGCATTTGGCCAGGTCCAAGTCTCCCTAAGCCATCCCTGGGCCAGTCTGGTAGGGCAGTGTGCCCAGAAAAGTCTCTGAGGACTGGAATATCCTACTCTGTGGGTAGTGAAAAGCTGAGGGACTACTAGAGCGCAGAACAGGAGCCTCCTTTCATGGGACACCACCCACCAAAGTCTAGGGACTCAGCACTTCTGTGACTACTGCTAGGTCTTCCAGGAGAATGGGGCAACAGTGCAATATTTGGGGAGAAATCCAGAAAGGCCTAGATTTACACCTATCCTCAGCTCAACAGCTGTCCTCCAAGGGCTCAGTCTCAGTCCATCTCCCAGGAGTAAACCTCGCAGTACTGCCTGCTCTCCACAGGGGAAAGTAAGGAGATTCACTGATGGGGTGTCACCAGCAGAATCTGGGCAACAGCTGTGCGCAGAGGCCCCTCCCACACGTGAGGTAGGAGATATGAAGGGTGTGGGGACCCTGGTCTGGTGCCATGACTGCAGAAGCAGAGCTCTGGGACTCTCTGCCATAGCCTGGGCTCTGATCACACTCTGTCTGCACAGGAAGGCAGCTGGCTGGCAGCCCCAGGCTGACCCTTTTCTCCTTCTGCCCTGAACTCCCCTGGATTCATGACCTTGACCTCTCCTCTTTGCACACCTTCCTCCTCTCAGGGTCCTGGCTCCAGTCAGTCTTGACACAGACACTCAAGAGTCTGCAGCTCTGGGACAGAGCATCTGTGTATTCTGCTCTGGAGACAGCAGTGATCCTGGGGGTTACAGCCAGGTGTGCTGGGATCAGCAGCTCCCACGGGCTAGTCAGCATTCCTAGTGCATAACATTGTCTTCGCCCTTGGGCTCCCTCTCCATTCTCCATTCCACATCTGGCCACATGGCCTCCCTGGCCTCCTCTAGTTGCAGCTAGAGGACTCACTCTGTTGCCTAAGTGTTTTCTTTCCAGGGGCACCTAACTCCCATGGGTCCCACACGTAGGGAGAGCAAAACATCCCTGGGCTCACCATTGGGCCTTGTCCAGTTCCACACAAGGGTCAAGTATCTGTGGTCTGAAACTAGCCTCCCAAGCACAGGTTCTGAACCTGACCATAGCTTCAGGAATGCATCCCCATCATACGGCAGCTGCCTCTTCTAAGATAGCAGCAGGACCAAAGGTCTCTTAGGAAAATGACTTGGGAAACTAAAGGGTGCTCATCCTCCTCCTGCCCTGAGGGCCTCAGGCTGCAGACTCTACTCAATTCCACGATGACAAGCACGGAACAGGCACCAGAGTTGTGGTGAAGGGAACCAGCTTACCTGAAGATGACTTCCATCCACACTGGTTCAGCTCACGATGGCCTCATGTCCTCAAACACCTGGTTTCTCTGGTCCCCTATTCTCTCAGTCACCCGTGTCCATCCAAGTCTGAGAGCAAGAACCAAAATGCTCCAAAAACAAAAACACGGTAGTTTAACTGGTATTTAGGAAACCAGAGGATAAACTGAAAACTAGAGAGCCAACCCCACCATGTGACTACTGTCTCCTCTTATCTCAAAATCTGAGCAATTTCTCAATGGCTGGACCAGCATAAAATCGAAGAGCCGAGCTGCTGCTTGGGTCAAAGAGCCCTTCCTCTGTGGACACTAGCCACCATCCCACAGGCCCCATTCTGTCCCTTTCTCAGCCCACCATGCCATGGCACCTCCAGAGGGAACCCTACGTCCAGTGCCAAGTGGCGGCAGAACCTCGTTTGCTGTATTATGGTGTCCACAGTGTGGCTCTGTGGCCACTTTCAAGAGAATGTGGCCCCCTCAACTCCTTCTAGAGTACGTGGCCACAGCAGGCTCCTCACCTGCTTCGGCCTTCACTCCAGCCCCTGGTCCCAATAACCCATTTTTGGGTGGCAAATAGAATTGGGAGTCCGTGGGGGCAAACCAGGGACTAGCAGAAGGTCACCTTGTGGGAAAGCAGGGGACCCAAGGCAGAAACCAAGGGTTTGTGCAGCCACGCCACACCACGTGGTCCCTGCTGAAGGCTGAAGCGAGAGAAGCAGTGACTCAGCAGTGTCTGGAAACCATGCGGCCCAACCAGTCCCAGCTCCTGTTTCCTCCCAGAGCAAATCTCACCAGATCTTGGGGGTCTCTAGCGGGGTCTGCTGAGGAGTCGAGAAGGGATTTAAGTAGCAGCAAGGGGCATGGGGAGAGGGGAAGGGTTGTGCCTGTGGCCATGACCATCGGACTGGCAGGGGAAGATCATTAGGCTGAGGCTAAGGTGGGGGTAGGAGTGGGTGAGGTTGGGGTGGGGGTGTGGTAGGTGGGTTCAGGTGGGGTAGGTGAAGTAGGAAGTGTCCCTTGTGTCCCAGGGGTGCTTGGGGGCACAGGGAGACAGATGCACAGAGAGGTGAACAGATAGGAAGAACAGGGGTCCTCATTCAGAATGTTGTGGGCCCTAACGTGTGGTAGGCTACCAACAGAGGCACAGCACTGGCCAGGAATGACTGAGAAAGTGGTTCTCCAAGTCAGCTGAGCCCACACATCCTTGTTTTCTTGTAACCTGAAGGAATGCAAAGGCAATGGATCAGGCCAACATGACTGGTACTGTGAAGCTGTCCAAGGTGATGGGAGATTGTATAACAGAGGCACATGTCACTCATCTGTCCAAGGCAATCACTTCCAACTCTGCCCAATGCTCTGCAGATGGGTCCCTGTCATGAACAAATGCCAAGATTTTGTAAACTTTGAATAAGTCACAGACTTAGCATGATCGACGAACAAGTGAAGGAAAATAACCAGGACAAAGAAAGGTGGGTGCTTACCAAAATTGAAGTTCTTGAGGAAGAAAGGTTGTACTTCTGCATATGTGCAAGTTACCTCTCAGGGATGTTAGTGTGTACACATGAACGCATGTGCACATATGCACACAGACACACCTGCCAGTATGCTTGTGATTATGAGCTATCGAAACCGACCTAGCCAGGTGATGGAAATTGTATAGCAAAAACATGAATGTCATAGGGAAAGGTATATATACTCTAGCCAGCTGAGGCACGGAGACAGGGTACCAATCCCCGTTATCTCACTGAGTGAGCAAGTTCTAACTGAAATCACAGTGCACCCAGGATGCCTGGCTGAAAGGAGAGGCAGGAAGAAAGTGCTTGGGGGTGGCCAGTGAGAGGGCATAGGAGCCGAGACTCAGAACAGGCTGCAATCTCAGACACAGAGCCACGGTGGGTGACACACAGCCCCTTGGGCACCCAGCTACAAGGGCCTTTCTATCCTTCTCGAGTGCCAGGCATCTTTCCCTGACCTTGCCATGAGCAGGAGCAACCCTTGCCCCTTTTGCGAGGTTCAACAGATGGATGAGCACTTCAGCATAAGCACCTGTTACCTGCATAGTCTTCCAGTTTGAAACATCACTCTTTGTACTCTTTGCAAAATGCATATATTGGGTATCAGGTCTAGAGGATGGATGGCTTAGCTTGATCCTCCAGCTGCTCTCAGACCCACAGGCTTGGGGGACTGGGCAGGCTGGGATGTAATCTCACATGGAAAACAGAGTCACGCCTCGACAGGGTCAATGGGCAGACGTGCATGTCTCCAGTACCAGTGAGTCTTGGAACTTAACGAGTTCTTAGCATCTCACTGGCATACATTCGAATAAATTTCAGGGACTTTACTCATGCCAGCCAAGCATCCCCTGTTTTCCATCTGTGCAAAGTGTGGCCAAGCCACCACAGGAGAAATGGCCCTTGTATCTGGGTGTCCAATGTGCTGTGGGTCACCCACCGTGGGTCTGTGTCTGGAATTGCAGCCTGTGCAGCTTTCACGTTTGTTCAGAGATGGAGGGAGGGTAACCCATCCCCTTCTGTGGCTCAGCAGTGGCCGCCTGCTGTTGGCGTTCAAGTGTGAGAAAGCACTCTCCAAACGTGTGGACTAAAAAAGTCTGAACTGCCTTTGGTGCAACTCACTCAGGAGGAGAAGGGCTTGCCTCCTTACTGAGGATAAGAGTCTCGTATGATCTCTCATGTCCAGACAGTGGTTAATGGCAACAGCACCATTTGAGTAGAGACAGAGACACAGACATAAGCCTCTAGTACACACACAGAAGTATTGCCCAAACAGTGCTATGACAGAAGCAAATAGACATAGAGCGAGTCTGTGCCCTAAGGCTCTGCTGTCCCTGAACAGTGGAGATCAACTGTAGCAAACGGTGGGTTTTTTGCTACTCCTCTAGTGTCCGGACAGTAACAGGCTCTCATATCACGGAGAAAATTATCCAGCCAATTGGCG